>NC_040038.1:3901791-4530517 GCF_003713205.1 Coffea eugenioides | reverse complement strand
GCATTTTTCTCTTACCCTTTTGTTTATTTGCTTTCATATTTTTTTTTGTTATTGATTTGCACCCTGTTTTTTTCCCTCATCGCGCAACAATAAATTGTCATCAAATCAATCCATCACGCTAGCGCTGATACATTTGCGCCGACAAATTTGAGCGATGATCCGGGCTTTGATCGAGCCGTACCGTTCCTGAATTCTCTCGCGCCTTCAGATCCGCCTTCATCCTTCGAGAAGAAGCAAAATATAAAGCAATCGTTCCGAAGGACCTAAATTACTACAGGATAAAGAACGAATAGAAAATTTGAATTTCGAAGCAAAAAAGGGAGGGGTGCAACAAGAACAATTCCCAAGGGGTCACCCATCCTAATACTGCTCACGCCCAAGCACGCTTAACTTCGGAGTTCTGATGGGATACGGTGCATTAGTGCTGGTATGATCGCACCCATAACGTTCCTTTCGCTTTATTCTTTGAAACTACCCCGTCCAGCGAAGCAGTGTGGCTTTTCTGGACCGGAATTCATTTTAAGCGTCAATTGAAGCATTTTCCTCTTATCCTTTTATTTATTTACTTTATATTTTTTTTGTTATTGATTTGCACCCTGTTTTTTTCCATCATCCCGCAACTCTAAATTATCATGAAATCAATCCTTCACGCTTGCGGTGATACATTTGCGCCGACAAATTTGAGCGACGATCCGGGCTTTGATCGAGCCGTACCGTTCCTGATTTGTCTCGCGCCTTCAGATCCTCCTTCACGCTTCGACAAGAAGCAAAATATTAAGCAATCGTTCCGACGGAGCTAAATTACTACAGGATAAAGAACGAATAGGAAATTTGGATTTCGAAACAAAAAAAAGAGGGGTGCAACAAGAAGAATTCCCAGGGGGTCACCCATCCTAGTACTACTCTCGCCCAAGCATGCTTAACTTCGGAGTTCTGATGGGATCCGGTGCATTAGTGCTGGTATGATCGTACCCGCCATGTTCCTTTCACTTTATTCTTTTAAACTACCCCGTCCTGCGAAGCAGTGTGGCTTTTCTAGACCGAAATTCATTTTAAGCGTCAATTCAAGCATTTTTCTCTTACCCTTTTGTTTATTTGCTTTCATATTTTTTTTTGTTATTGATTTGCACCCTATTTTTTTCCCTCATCGCGCAACTCTAAATTGCCACGAAATCAATCCATCACGCTTGCGCTGATACATTTGAGCCGACAAATTTGAGCGACGATCCGGGTTTTGATCGAGCCGTACCGTTCCTGATTTGTCTCGCGCCTTCAGATCCGCGTTCATGCGTCGACAAGAAGCAAAATATGAAGCAATCGTTCCGACGGAGCTAAATTACTACAGGATAAAGAACGAATACGAAATTTGGATTTCGGAAACAAAAAAAAGAAGGCGTGGCAACACGAGACTCCCAGCGGGGTCACCCATTCTAAGTACTACTCTCGCCCAAGCACCTTAAACTTCCGGAGTTCTGATGGGATCCGGTCTGCATTAGTGCTGGTATGAACGCACCGCCATGTTCCTTTCGCTTTATTCTTTTTTAAACTACCCCCGGTCCTGCGAAGCAGTGTGGCTTTTCTAGCACCGAATTCATTTAAGCGTCAATTGAAGCATTTCCTCTTATCCTTTTATTTATTTACTTTATATTTTTTTTTGTTATTGATTTGCACCCTGTTTTTTTCCATCATCCCGCAACTCTAAATTATCATAAAATCAATCCTTCACGTTTGCGGTGATACATTTGCGCCGACAAATTTGAGCGACGATCCGGGCTTTGATCGAGCCGTACCGTTCCTGTTTTGTCTCGCTCCTTCAGATCCTCCTTCACGCTTCGACAAGAAGCAAAATATTAAGCAATTGTTCCGACGGAGCTAAATTACTACAGGATAAAGAACGAATAGGAAATTTGGATTTCGAAACAAAAAAGAGAGGGGTGCAACACGAGGACTTCCCAGGGGGTCACCAATCCTAGTACTACTCTCGCCCAACCACGCTTAATTTCGGAGTTCTGATGGGATCCGGTGCATTAGTGCTGGTATGATCGCTCCCGCCATATTCCTTTCGCTTTATTCTTTTAAACTACCCCGTCCTGCGAAGCAGTGTGGCTTTTTTAGACCGAAATTCATTTTAAGCGTCAATTCAAGCATTTTTCTCTTATCCTTTTATTTATTTGCTTTCATATTTTTTTTTGTTATTGATTTGCACCCTGTTTTTTTCCCTCATCGCGCAAGTCTAAATTGTCATGAAATCAATCCATCACGCTTGCGGTGATATATTTGCGCCGATAACTTTGGGCGACGATCCGGGGTTTGATCGAACCGTACCGTTCCTGATTTGTCTCGCGCCTTCAGGCTCGCCTTCATGCTTCGACAAGAAGCAAAATATAAATCAATCTTTCCGACGGAGCTAAATTACTACAGGATAAAGAACGAATAGGAAATTTGGATTTCGAAACAAAAAAAATAGGGGTGCAACACGAGAACTTCCCAGGTGGTCACCCATTCTAGTACTACTCTCGCCCAAGCACGCTTAACTTCGGAGTTCTGATGGGATCCGGTGCATTAGGGCTGGAATGATCGCACCCGCCATGTTCCTTTCCCTTTATTCTTTTAAACTACCCCGTCCTGCGAAGCAGTGCGTCTTTTCTAGACCGGAATTCATTTTAAGCGTTAATTGAAGCATTTTCCTCTTATCCTTTTATTTATTTACTTTATATTTTTTTTTGTTATTGATTTGCACCCTGTTTTTTTCCATCATCCCGCAACTCTAAATTATCATGAAATCAATCCTTCACGCTTGCGGTGATACATTTGCGCCGACAAATTTGAGCGACGATCCGGTCTTTGATCGAGCCGTACCGTTCCTGATTTGTCTCGCGCCTTCAGATCCGCCTACATCCTTCGACAAGAAGCAAAATATAAAGCAATCGTTTCAACGGAGCTAAATTACTACAGGATAAACAACGAATAGGAAATTTGGATTTCGAAAGAAAAAAGAGAGGGGTGCAACACGAGGACTTCCCAGGGGGTCACCCATCCTAGTACTACTCTCGCCCAAGCATGCTTAACTTCGGAGTTCTGATGGGATCCGGTGCATTAGTGCTGGTATGATCGCACCCGCCATGTTCCTTTCGCTTTATTCTTTTAAACCATCCCGTCCTGCGAAGCAGTGTGGTTTTTCTAAACCGGCATTCCTTTTAAGCGTCAATTCAAGCATTTTTCTCTTATCCTTTTTTTTATTTGCTTTCATATTTTTTTTTGCTATTGATTTGCACCCTGTTTTTTTCCCTCATCGCGCAACTCTAAATTGCCATGAAATCAATCCATCACGCTTGCGCTGATACATTTGCGCCGACAAATTTGAGCGACGATCCGGGCTTTGATCGAGCCGTACCGTTCCTGATTTGTCTCGCGCCTTCAGATCCGCCTTCATGCTTCGACAAGAAGCAAAATATGAAGCAATCATTCCGACGGAGCTAAATTACTACAGGATAAAGAACGAATACGAAATTTGGATTTCGAAACAAAAAAAAGAGGGATGCAACACGAGAACTTCCCAGGGGGTCACCCATTCTAGTACTACTCTCGCCCAAGCACGCTTAACTTCGGAGTTCTGATGGGATCCGGTGCATTAGTGCTGGTATGATCGCACCCGCCATGTTCCTTTCGTTTATTCTTTTAAACTACCCCGTCCTGCGAAGCAGTGTGGCTTTTCTAGACCGGAATTCATTTTAAGCGTCAATTGAAGCATTTTCCTCTTATCCTTTTATTTATTTACTTTATTTTTTTTTTGTTATTGATTTGCACCCTGTTTTTTTCCATCATCCCGCAACTCTAAATTATCATAAAATCAATCCTTCACGCTTGCGGTGATACATTTGCGCCGACAAATTTGAGCGACGATCCGGGCTTTGATCGAGCCGTACCGTTCCTGATTTGTCTCGCGCCTTCAGATCCGCCTTCATGCGTCGACAAGAAGCAAAATATGAAGCAATCGTTCCGACGGAGCTAAATTACTACAGGATAAAGAACGAATACGAAATTTGGATTTCGAAACAAAAAAAAGAGGGGTGCAACACGAGAACTTCCCAGAGGGTCACCCATTATAGTACTACTCTCGCCCAACCACGCTTAATTTCGGAGTTCTGATGGGATCCGGTGCATTAGTGCTGGTATGATCGCTCCCGCCATATTCCTTTCGCTTTATTCTTTTAAACTACCCCGTCCTGCGAAGCAGTGTGGCTTTTTTAGACCGAAATTCATTTTAAGCGTCAATTCAAGCATTTTTCTCTTATCCTTATATTTATTTGCTTTCATATTTTTTTTTGTTATTGATTTGTACCCAATTTTTTTTCGTCATCGCGCAACAATAAATTGTCATGAAATTAATCCATCACGCTTGCGCTGATACATTTGCGCCGACAAATTTGAGCGATGATCCGGGCTTTGATCGAGCCGTACCGTTCCTGAATTCTCTCGCGCCTTCAGATCCACCTTCATGCTTCGAGAAGAAGCAAAATATAAAGCAATCGTTTCGAAGGACCTAAATTACTACAGGATAAAGAACGAATAGAAAATTTGAATTTCGAAACAAAATAGAGTGCGGTGCAACAAGAGGAATTCCCAGGGGGTCACCCGTCCTAATACTGCTCACGCCCAAGCACGCTTAACTTCGGAGTTCTGATGGGATACGGTGCATTAGTGCTGGTATGATCGCTCCCACAACGTTCCTTTCGCTTTATTCTTTTAAACTACCCCGTCCAGCGAAGCAGTGTGGCTTTTTTAGACCGGAATTCATTTTAAGCGTCAATTGAAGCATTTTCCTCTTATACTTTTATTTATTTACTTTATATTTTTTTTTGTTATTGATTTGCACCCTGTTTTTTTCCATCATCCCGCAACTCTAAATTATCATTAAATCAATCCTTCACGCTTGCGGTGATACATTTGCGCCGACAAATTTGAGCGATGATCCGGGCTTTGATCGAGCCGTACCGTTCCTGATTTGTCTCGCGCCTTCGGATCCTCCTTCACGCTTCGACAAGAAGCAAAATATTAAGCAATCGTTCCGAAGGACCTAAATTACTACAGGATAAAGAACGAATAGAAAATTTGAATTTCGAAACAAAAAAGAATGGGGTGCTACAAGAGGAATTCCCAGGGGGTCACCCGTCCTAATACTGCTCACGCCCAAGCACGCTTAACTTCGGAGTTCTGATGGGATACGGTGCATTAGTGCTGGTATGATCGCACCCACAACGTTCCTTTCGCTTTATTCTTTTAAACTACCCCGTCCAGCGAAGCAGTGTGGCTTTTCTAGACCGGAATTCATTTTAAGCGTCAATTGAAGCATTTTCCTCTTATACTTTTATTTATTTACTTTATATTTTTTTTTGTTATTGATTTGCACCCTGTTTTTTTCCATCATCCCGCAACTCTAAATTATTCATTAAAATCAATCCTTCACGCTTGCCGGTGATACATTTTTGCGCCGACAAATTGAGCGATGAATCCAGGCTTTGATGACGTACCGTTCCTGAATTCTCTCGCGCCTTTTCAGATCCCGCCTTCATGCTTCGGAAGAAGCAAAATATAAATCAATCTTTCCGACGGAGCTAAATTACTACAGGATAAAGAACGAATAGGAAATTTGGATTTCGAAACAAAAAAAATAGGGGTGCAACACGAGAACTTCCCAGGGGGTCACCCATTCTAGTACTACTCACGCCCAAGCACGCTTAACTTCGGAGTTCTGATGGGATCCGGTGCATTAGGGCTGGTATGATCGCACCCGCCATGTTCCTTTCGCTTTATTCTTTTAAACTACCCCGTCCTGCGAAGCAGTGTGGCTTTTCTAGACCGGAATTCATTTTAAGCGTCAATTGAAGCATTTTCCTCTTATACTTTTATTTATTTACTTTATATTTTTTTTTGTTATTGATTTGCACCCTGTTTTTTTCCATCATCCCGCAACTCTAAATTATCATAAAATCAATCCTTCACGCTTGCGTTGATACATTTGCGCCGACAAATTTGAGCGACGATCCGGGCTTTGATCGAGCCGTACCGTTCCTGATTTGTCTCGCGCCTTCAGATCCTCCTTCACGCTTCGACAAGAAGCAAAATATTAAGCAATCGTTCCGAAGGACCTAAATTACTACAGGATAAAGAACGAATAGAAAATTTGAATTTCGAAACAAAAAAGAGTGGGGTGCAACAAGAGGAATTCCCAGGGGGTCACCCGTCCTAATACTGCTCACGCCCAAGCACGCTTAACTTCGGAGTTCTGATGGGATACGGTGCATTAGTGCTGGTATGATCGCACCCACAACGTTCCTTTCACTTTATTCTTTTAAACTACCCCGTCCAGCGAAGCAGTGTGGCTTTTCTAGACCGGAATTCATTTTAAGCGTCAATTGAAGCATTTTCCTCTTATACTTTTATTTATTTACTTTATATTTTTTTTTGTTATTGATTTGCACCCTGTTTTTTTCCATCATCCCGCAACTCTAAATTATCATAAAATCAATCCTTCACGCTTGCGGTGATACATTTGCGCCGACAAATTTGAGCGATGATCCAGGCTTTGATCGAGCCGTACCGTTCCTGAATTCTCTCGCGCCTTCAGATCCGCCTTCATGCTTCGAGAAGAAGCAAAATATAAAGCAATCGTTCCGAAGGACCTAAATTACTACAGGATAAAGAACGAATAGAAAATTTGAATTTCGAAACAAAAAAGAGTGGGGTGCAACAACAGGAATTCCCAGGGGGTCACCCGTCCTAATACTGCTCACGCCCAAGCACGCTTAACTTCGGAGTTCTGATGGGATCCGGTGCATTAGTGCTGGTATGATCGCACCCGCCATGTTCCTTTCGCTTTATTCTTTTAAACTACCCCGTCCAGCGAAGCAGTGTGGCTTTTCTAGACCGGAATTCATTTTAAGCGTCAATTGAAGCATTTTCCTCTTATACTTTTATTTATTTACTTTATATTTTTTTTTGTTATTGATTTGCACCCTGTTTTTTTCCATCATCCCGCAACTCTAAATTATCATAAAATCAATCCTTCACGCTTGCGGTGATACATTTGCGCCGACAAATTTGAGCGATGATCCGGGCTTTGATCGAGCCGTACCGTTCCTGAATTCTCTCGCGCCTTCAGATCCGCCTTCATGCTTCGAGAAGAAGCAAAATATAAAGCAATCGTTCCGAAGGACCTAAATTACTACAGGATAAAGAACGAATAGAAAATTTGAATTTCGAAACAAAAAAGAGTGGGGTGCAACAAGAGGAATTCCCAGGGGGTCACCCGTCCTAATACTGCTCACGCCCAAGCACGCTTAACTTCGGAGTTCTGATGGGATCCGGTGCATTAGTGCTGGTATGATCGCACCCGCCATGTTTCTTTCGCTTTATTCTTTTAAACTACCCCGTCCTGCGAAGCAGTGTGGCTTTTCTAGACCGGAATTCATTTTAAGCGTCAATTGAAGCATTTTCCTCTTATCCTTTTATTTATTTACTTTATATTTTTTTTTGTTATTGATTTGCACCCTGTTTTTTTCCCTCATCGCGCAACTCTAAATTGCCATGAAATCAATCCATCACGCTTGCGGTGATACATTTGCGCCGACAAATTTGAGCGACGATCCGGGTTTTGATCGAGCCGTACCGTTCCTGATTTGTCTCGCGCCTTCAGATCCGCCTTCATGCGTCGACAAGAAGCAAAATATGAAGCAATCGTTCCGACGGAGCTAAATTACTACAGGATAAAGAACGAATACGAAATTTGGATTTCGAAACAAAAAAAAGAGGGGTGCAACACGAGAACTTCCCAGGGGGTCACCCATCCTAGTACTACTCTCGCCCAAGCATGCTTAACTTCGGAGTTCTGATGGGATTTTCGTTCCATTAGTGCTGGTATGATCGCACCCGCCATGTTCCTTTCGCTTTATTCTTTTAAACCATCCCGTCCTGCGAAGCAGTGTGGTTTTTCTAGACCGGAATTCCTTTTAAGCGTCAATTCAAGTATTTTCCTCTTACCCTTTTTTTTATTTGCTTTCATATTTTTTTTTGTTATTGATTTGCACCCTGTTTTTTTCCCTCATCGCACAATTTTTTTCCATCATCCCGCAACTCTAAATTGCCATGAAATCAATCCATCACGCTTGCGCTGATACATTTGCGCCGACAAATTTGAGCGACGATCCGGGTTTTGATCGAGCCGTACCGTTCCTGATTTGTCTCGCGCCTTCAGATCCGCCTTCATGCTTCGACAAGAAGCAAAATATGAAGCAATCGTTCCGACGGAGCTAAATTACTACAGGATAAAGAACGAATACGAAATTTGGATTTCGAAACAAAAAAAAGAGGGGTGCAACACGAGAACTTCCCAGGGGGTCACCCATTCTAGTACTACTCTCGCCCAAGCACGCTTAACTTCGGAGTTCTGATGGGATACGGTGCATTAGTGCTGGTATGATCGCACCCACAACGTTCCTTTCGCTTTATTCTTTTAAACTACCCCGTCCAGCGAAGCAGTGTGGCTTTTCTAGACCGGAATTCATTTTAAGCGTCAATTGAAGCATTTTCCTCTTATACTTTTATTTATTTACTTTATATTTTTTTTTGTTATTGATTTGCACCCTGTTTTTTTCCATCATCCCGCAACTCTAAATTATCATAAAATCAATCCTTCACGCTTGCGGTGATACATTTGCGCCGACAAATTTGAGCGACGATCCGGGCTTTGATCGAGCCGTACCGTTCCTGATTTGTCTCGCGCCTTCAGATCCGCCTTCATGCGTCGACAAGAAGCAAAATATGAAGCAATCGTTCCGACGGAGCTAAATTACTACAGGATAAAGAACGAATACGAAATTTGGATTTCGAAACAAAAAAAAGAGGGGTGCAACACGAGAACTTCCCAGGGGGTCACCCATTATAGTACTACTCTCGCCCAAGCACGCTTAACTTCGGAGTTCTGATGGGATCCGGTGCATTAGTGCTGGTATGATCGCACCCGCCATGTTCCTTTCGCTTTATTCTTTTAAACTACCCCGTCCTGCGAAGCAGTGTGGCTTTTCTAGACCGGAATTTATTTTAAGCGTCAATTGAAGCATTTTCCTCTTATCCTTTTATTTATTTACTTTATATTTTTTTTTGTTATTGATTTGTACCCTGTTTTTTTCCATCATCCCGCAACTCTAAATTATCATAAAATCAATCCTTCACGCTTGCGGTGATACATTTGCGCCGACAAATTTGAGCGACGATCCGGGCTTTGATCGAGCCGTACCGTTCCTGATTTGTCTCGCGCCTTCAGATCCGCCTTCATGCGTCGACAAGAAGCAAAATATGAAGCAATCGTTCCGACGGAGCTAAATTACTACAGGATAAAGAACGAATACGAAATTTGGATTTCGAAACAAAAAAAAGAGGGGTGCAACACGAGAACTTCCCAGAGGGTCACCCATTATAGTACTACTCTCGCCCAACCACGCTTAATTTCGGAGTTCTGATGGGATCCGGTGCATTAGTGCTGGTATGATCGCTCCCGCCATATTCCTTTCGCTTTATTCTTTTAAACTACCCCGTCCTGCGAAGCAGTGTGGCTTTTTTAGACCGAAATTCATTTTAAGCGTCAATTCAAGCATTTTTCTCTTATCCTTATATTTATTTGCTTTCATATTTTTTTTTGTTATTGATTTGCACCCAATTTTTTTTCGTCATCGCGCAACAATAAATTGTCATGAAATTAATCCATCACGCTTGCGCTGATACATTTGCGCCGACAAATTTGAGCGATGATCCGGGCTTTGATCGAGCCGTACCGTTCCTGAATTCTCTCGCGCCTTCAGATCCGCCTTCATGCTTCGAGAAGAAGCAAAATATAAAGCAATCGTTTCGAAGGACCTAAATTACTACAGGATAAAGAACGAATAGAAAATTTGAATTTCGAAACAAAATAAAGTGCGGTGCAACAAGAGGAATTCCCAGGGGGTCACCCGTCCTAATACTGCTCACGCCCAAGCACGCTTAACTTCGGAGTTCTGATGGGATACGGTGCATTAGTGCTGGTATGATCGCTCCCACAACGTTCCTTTCGCTTTATTCTTTTAAACTACCCCGTCCAGCGAAGCAGTGTGGCTTTTCTAGACCGGAATTCATTTTAAGCGTCAATTGAAGCATTTTCCTCTTATACTTTTATTTATTTACTTTATATTTTTTTTTGTTATTGATTTGCACCCTGTTTTTTTCCATCATCCCGCAACTCTAAATTATCATAAAATCAATCCTTCACGCTTGCGGGGATACATTTGCGCCGACAAATTTGAGCGACGATCCGGGCTTTGATCGAGCCGTACCGTTCCTGATTTGTCTCGCGCCTTCAGATCCTCCTTCACGCTTCGACAAGAAGCAAAATATTAAGCAATCGTTCCGAAGGACCTAAATTACTACAGGATAAAGAACGAATAGAAAATTTGAATTTCGAAACAAAAAAGAGTGGGGTGCAACACGAGGAATTCCCAGGGGGTCACCCGTCCTAATACTGCTCACGCCCAAGCACGCTTAACTTCGGAGTTCTGATGGGATCCGGTGCATTAGTGCTGGTATGATCGCGAAACAAAAAAGAGAGGGGTGCCCGAGGACTTCAGGGGGTCACCAATTCCTTTCGGAGTTCTTTATTCTTTTAAACTACCCCGTCCTGCGAAGCAGTGTGGCTTTTTTAGACCGAAATTCATTTTAAGCGTCAATTCAAGCATTTTTCTCTTATCCTTTTATTTATTTGCTTTCATATTTTTTTTTGTTATTGATTTGCACCCTGTTTTTTTCCCTCATCGCGCAAGTCTAAATTGTCATGAAATCAATCCATCACGCTTGCGGTGATATATTTGCGCCGACAACTTTGGGCGACGATCCGGGGTTTGATCGAACCGTACCGTTCCTGATTTGTCTCGCGCCTTCAGGCTCACCTTCATGCTTCGACAAGAAGCAAAATATAAATCAATCTTTCCGACGGAGCTAAATTACTACAGGATAAAGAACGAATAGGAAATTTGGATTTCGAAACAAAAAAAATAGGGGTGCAACACGAGAACTTCCCAGGTGGTCACCCATTCTAGTACTACTCACGCCCAAGCACGCTTAACTTCGGAGTTCTGATGGGATCCGGTGCATTAGTGCTGGTATGATCGCACCCGCCATGTTCCTTTCGCTTTATTCTTTTAAACTACCCCGTCCTGCGAAGCAGTGTGGCTTTTCTAGACCGGAATTCATTTTAAGCGTCAATTGAAGCATTTTCCTCTTATCCTTTTATTTATTTACTTTATATTTTTTTTTGTTATTGATTTGCACCCTGTTTTTTTCCATCATCCCGCAACTCTAAATTATCATGAAATCAATCCTTCACGCTTGCGGTGATACATTTGCGCCGACAAATTTGAGCGACGATCCGGGCTTTGATCGAGCCGTACCGTTCCTGATTTGTCTCGCGCCTTCAGATCCGCCTTCATGCTTCGACAAGAAGCAAAATATAAAGCAATCGTTTCCGAACGGAGCTAAATTACTACAGGATAAAGAACGAATAGGAAATTTGGATTTCGAAACAAAAAAAATGGGGTGCAACAAACTTCCCAGGGGGTCACCCATTCTAGTACTACTCACGCCCAAGCACGCTTAACTTCGGAGTTCTGATGGGATCCGGTGCATTAGAATGATCGCACCCGCCATGTTCCTTTCGCTTTATTCTTTTAAACTACCCGTCCTGCGAAGCAGTGTGGCTTTTCTAGACCGGAATTCATTTTAAGCGTATTGAAGCATTTTCCTCTTATCCTTTTATTTATTTACTTTATATTTTTTTTGTTATTGATTTGCGTTTTTTTCCATCATCCCGCAACTCTAAATTATCATGAAATCAATCCTTCACGCTTGCGGTGATACATTTGCGCCGACAAATTTGAGCGACGATTCTTTGATCGAGCCGTACCGTTCCTGATTTGTCTCGCGCCTTCAGATCCGCCTTCATTTCGAGAAGAAGCAAAATATATGCTGGTTCCCAGGGGGTCACCCATCCTAGTACTACTCTCGCCCAAGCATGCTTAACTTCGGAGTTCTGATGGGATTTTCATTAGTGCTGGTATGATCGCACCCGCCATGTTCCTTTCGCTTTATTCTTTTAAACCATCCCGTCCTGCGAAGCAGTGTGGTTTTTCTAGACCGGAATTCCTTTTAAGCGTCAATTCAAGTATTTTCCTCTTACCCTTTTTTTTATTTGCTTTCATATTTTTTTTTGTTATTGATTTGCACCCTGTTTTTTTCCCTCATCGCGCAACTCTAAATTGCCATGAAATCAATCCATCACGCTTGCGCTGATACATTTGCGCCGACAAATTTGAGCGACGATCCGGGTTTTGATCGAGCCGTACCGTTCCTGATTTGTCTCGCGCCTTCAGATCCGCCTTCATGCGTCGACAAGAAGCAAAATATGAAGCAATCGTTCCGACGGAGCTAAATTACTACAGGATAAAGAACGAATACGAAATTTGGATTTCGAAACAAAAAAAAGAGGGGTGCAACACGAGAACTTCCCAGGGGGTCACCCATTCTAGTACTACTCTCGCCCAAGCACGCTTAACTTCGGAGTTCTGATGGGATCCGGTGCATTAGTGCTGGTATGATCGCACCCGCATGTTCCTTTCGCTTTATTCTTTTAAACTACCCCGTCCTGCGAAGCAGTGTGGCTTTTCTAGACCGGAATTCATTTTAAGCGTCAATTGAAGCATTTTCCTCTTATACTTTTATTTATTTACTTTATATTTTTTTTTGTTATTGATTTGCACCCTATTTTTTTCCATCATCCCGCAACTCTAAATTATCATAAAATCAATCCTTCACGCTTGCGGTGATACATTTGCGCCGACAAATTTGAGCGACGATCCGGGCTTTGATCGAGCCGTACCGTTCCTGATTTGTCTCGCGCCTTCAGATCCGCCTTCATGCGTCGACAAGAAGCAAAATATGAAGCAATCGTTCCGACGGAGCTAAATTACTACAGGATAAAGAACGAATACGAAATTTGGATTTCGAAACAAAAAAAAGAGGGGTGCAACACGAGAACTTCCCAGGGGGTCACCCATTATAGTACTACTCTCGCCCAAGCACGCTTAACTTCGGAGTTCTGATGGGATCCGGTGCATTAGTGCTGGTATGATCGCACCCGCCATGTTCCTTTCGCTTTATTCTTTTAAACTACCCCGTCCTGCGAAGCAGTGTGGCTTTTCTAGACCGGAATTCATTTTAAGCGTCAATTGAAGCATTTTCCTCTTATCCTTTTATTTATTTACTTTATATTTTTTTTTGTTATTGATTTGCACCCTGTTTTTTTCCATCATCCCGCAACTCTAAATTATCATAAAATCAATCCTTCACGCTTGCGGTGATACATTTGCGCCGACAAATTTGAGCGACGATCCGGGCTTTGATCGAGCCGTACCGTTCCTGATTTGTCTCGCGCCTTCAGATCCGCCTTCATGCGTCGACAAGAAGCAAAATATGAAGCAATCGTTCCGACGGAGCTAAATTACTACAGGATAAAGAACGAATACGAAATTTGGATTTCGAAACAAAAAAAAGAGGGGTGCAACACGAGAACTTCCCAGAGGGTCACCCATTATAGTACTACTCTCGCCCAACCACGCTTAATTTCGGAGTTCTGATGGGATCCGGTGCATTAGTGCTGGTATGATCGCTCCCGCCATATTCCTTTCGCTTTATTCTTTTAAACTACCCCGTCCTGCGAAGCAGTGTGGCTTTTTTAGACCGAAATTCATTTTAAGCGTCAATTCAAGCATTTTTCTCTTATCCTTATATTTATTTGCTTTCATATTTTTTTTTGTTATTGATTTGCACCCAATTTTTTTTCGTCATCGCGCAACAATAAATTGTCATGAAATTAATCCATCACGCTTGCGCTGATACATTTGCGCCGACAAATTTGAGCGATGATCCGGGCTTTGATCGAGCCGTACCGTTCCTGAATTCTCTCGCGCCTTCAGATCCGCCTTCATGCTTCGAGAAGAAGCAAAATATAAAGCAATCGTTTCGAAGGACCTAAATTACTACAGGATAAAGAACGAATAGAAAATTTGAATTTCGAAACAAAAAAGAGTGCGGTGCAACAAGAGGAATTCCCAGGGGGTCACCCGTCCTAATACTGCTCACGCCCAAGCACGCTTAACTTCGGAGTTCTGATGGGATACGGTGCATTAGTGCTGGTATGATCGCACCCACAACGTTCCTTTCGCTTTATTCTTTTAAACTACCCCGTCCAGCGAAGCAGTGTGGCTTTTCTAGACCGGAATTCATTTTAAGCGTCAATTGAAGCATTTTCCTCTTATACTTTTATTTATTTACTTTATATTTTTTTTTGTTATTGATTTGCACCCTGTTTTTTTCCATCATCCCGCAACTCTAAATTATCATAAAATCAATCCTTCACGCTTGCGGGGATACATTTGCGCCGACAAATTTGAGCGACGATCCGGGCTTTGATCGAGCCGTACCGTTCCTGATTTGTCTCGCGCCTTCAGATCCTCCTTCACGCTTCGACAAGAAGCAAAATATTAAGCAATCGTTCCGAAGGACCTAAATTACTACAGGATAAAGAACGAATAGAAAATTTGAATTTCGAAACAAAAAAGAGTGGGGTGCAACAAGAGGAATTCCCAGGGGGTCACCCGTCCTAATACTGCTCACGCCCAAGCACGCTTAACTTCGGAGTTCTGATGGGATACGGTGCATTAGTGCTGGTATGATCGCACCCACAACGTTCCTTTCACTTTATTCTTTTAAACTACCCCGTCCAGCGAAGCAGTGTGGCTTTTCTAGACCGGAATTCATTTTAAGCGTCAATTGAAGCATTTTCCTCTTATACTTTTATTTATTTACTTTATATTTTTTTTTGTTATTGATTTGCACCCTGTTTTTTTCCATCATCCCGCAACTCTAAATTATCATAAAATCAATCCTTCACGCTTGCGGTGATACATTTGCGCCGACAAATTTGAGCGATGATCCGGGCTTTGATCGAGCCGTACCGTTCCTGAATTCTCTCGCGCCTTCAGATCCGCCTTCATGCTTCGAGAAGAAGCAAAATATAAAGCAATCGTTCCGAAGGACCTAAATTACTACAGGATAAAGAACGAATAGAAAATTTGAATTTCGAAACAAAAAAGAGTGGGGTGCAACAAGAGGAATTCCCAGGGGGTCACCCGTCCTAATACTGCTCACGCCCAAGCACGCTTAACTTCGGAGTTCTGATGGGATCCGGTGCATTAGTGCTGGTATGATCGCACCCGCCATGTTCCTTTCGCTTTATTCTTTTAAACTACCCCGTCCTGCGAAGCAGTGTGGCTTTTCTAGACCGGAATTCATTTTAAGCGTCAATTGAAGCATTTTCCTCTTATCCTTTTATTTATTTACTTTATATTTTTTTTTGTTATTGATTTGCACCCTGTTTTTTTCCATCATCCCGCAACTCTAAATTATCATAAAATCAATCCTTCACGCTTGCGGTGATACATTTGCGCCGACAAATTTGAGCGACGATCCGGGCTTTGATCGAGCCGTACCGTTCCTGATTTGTCTCGCGCCTTCAGATCCTCCTTCACGCTTCGACAAGAAGCAAAATATTAAGCAATCGTTCCGACGGAGCTAAATTACTACAGGATAAAGAACGAATAGGAAATTTGGATTTCGAAACAAAAAAGAGAGGGGTGCAACACGAGGACTTCCCAGGGGGTCACCAATCCTAGTACTACTCTCGCCCAACCACGCTTAATTTCGGAGTTCTGATGGGATCCGGTGCATTAGTGCTGGTATGATCGCTCCCGCCATATTCCTTTCGCTTTATTCTTTTAAACTACCCCGTCCTGCGAAGCAGTGTGGCTTTTTTAGACCGAAATTCATTTTAAGCGTCAATTCAAGCATTTTTCTCTTATCCTTTTATTTATTTGCTTTCATATTTTTTTTTGTTATTGATTTGCACCCTGTTTTTTTCCATCATCGCGCAAGTCTAAATTGTCATGAAATCAATCCATCACGCTTGCGGTGATATATTTGCGCCGACAACTTTGGGCGACGATCCGGGGTTTGATCGAACCGTACCGTTCCTGATTTGTCTCGCGCCTTCAGGCTCGCCTTCATGCTTCGACAAGAAGCAAAATATAAATCAATCTTTCCGACAGAGCTAAATTACTACAGGATAAAGAACGAATAGGAAATTTGGATTTCGAAACAAAAAAAATAGGGGTGCAACACGAGAACTTCCCAGGTGGTCACCCATCCTAGTACTACTCTCGCCCAAGCATGCTTAACTTCGGAGTTCTGATGGGATCCGGTCCATTAGTGCTGGTATGATCGCACCCGCCATGTTCCTTTCGCTTTACTCTTTTAAACCATCCCGTCCTGCGAAGCAGTGTGGTTTTTCTAGACCGGAATTCCTTTTAAGCGTCAATTCAAGTATTTTCCTCTTACCCTTTTTTTTATTTGCTTTCATATTTTTTTTTGTTATTGATTTGCACCCTGTTTTTTTCCCTCGTCGCGCAACTCTAAATTATCATGAAATCAATCCTTCACGCTTGCGCTGATACATTTGCGCCGACAAATTTGGGCGATGATCCGGGCTTTGATCGAGCCGTACCGTTCCTGAATTCTCTCGCGCCTTCAGATCCGCCTTCATGCTTCGAGAAGAAGCAAAATATAAAGCAATCGTTCCGAAGGACCTAAATTACTACAGGATAAAGAACGAATAGAAAATTTGAATTTCGAAACAAAAAAGAGTGGGGTGCAACAAGAGGAATTCCCAGGGGGTCACCCGTCCTAATACTGCTCACGCCCAAGCACGCTTAACTTCGGAGTTCTGATGGGATACGGTGCATTAGTGCTGGTATGATCGCACCCACAACGTTCCTTTCGCTTTATTCTTTTAAACTACCCCGTCCAGCGAAGCAGTGTGGCTTTTCTAGACCGGAATTCATTTTAAGCGTCAATTGAAGCATTTTCCTCTTATCCATTTATTTATTTACTTTATACTTTTTTTGTTATTGATTTGCACCCTATTTTTTTCCATCATCCCGCAACTCTAAATTATCATGAAATCAATCCTTCACGCTTGCGCTGATACATTTGCGCCGACAAATTTGAGCGACGATCCGGGCTTTGATCGAGCCGTACCGTTCCTGATTTGTCTCGCGCCTTCAGATCCTCCTTCACGCTTCGACAAGAAGCAAAATATTAAGCAATCGTTCCGACGGAGCTAAATTACTACAGGATAAAGAACGAATAGGAAATTTGGATTTCGAAACAAAAAAGAGAGGGGTGCAACACGAGGACTTCCCAGGGGGTCACCAATCCAAATACTACTCTCGCCCAAACACGCTTAATTTCGAAGTTCTGATGGGATCCGGTGCATTAGTGCTGGTATGATCGCACCCGCCATATTTCTTTCGCTTTATTCTTTTAAACTACCCCGTCCAGCGAAGCAGTGTGGCTTTTCTAGACCGGAATTCATTTTAAGCGTCAATTGAAGCATTTTCCTCTTATCCTTTTATTTATTTACTTTATATTTTTTTTGTTATTGATTTGCACCCTGTTTTTTTCCATCATCCCGCAACTCTAAATTATCATGAAATCAATCCTTCACGCTTGCGGTGATACATTTGCGCCGACAAATTTGAGCGACGATCCGGGCTTTGATCGAGCCGTACCGTTCCTGATTTGTCTCGCGCCTTCAGATCCTCCTTCACGCTTCGACAAGAAGCAAAATATTAAGCAATCGTTCCGACGGAGCTAAATTACTACAGGATAAAGAACGAATAGAAAATTTGAATTTCGAAACAAAAAAGAGAGGGGTGCAACAAGAGGAATTCCCAGGGGGTCACCCATCCTAGTACTACTCTCGCCCAAGCATGCTTAACTTCGGAGTTCTGATGGGATCCGGTGCATTAGTGCTGGTATGATCGCACCCGCCATGTTCCTTTCGCTTTATTCTTTTAAACTACCCCGTCCTGCGAAGCAGTGTGGCTTTTCTAGACCGAAATTCATTTTAAGCGTCAATTCAAGCATTTTCCTATTATCCTTTTATTTATTTGCTTTCATATTTTTTTTTGTTATTGATTTGCCCCCTGTTTTTTTCCATCATCCCGCAACTCTAAATTATCATGAAATCAATCCTTCACGCTTGCGCTGATACATTTGCGCCGACAAATTTGAGCGACGATTCGGGCTTTGATCGAGCCGTACCGTTCCTGATTTGTCTCGCGCCTTCAGATCCGCTTTCATGCTTCGAGAAGAAGCAAAATATAAAGCAATTGTTCCGAAGGACCTAAATTACTACAGGATAAAGAACGAATAGAAAATTTGAATTTCGAAACAAAAAAGAGAGGGGTGCAACAAGAGGAATTCCCAGGGGGTCACCCATCCTAGTACTACTCTCGCCCAAGCATGCTTAACTTCGGAGTTCTGATGGGATCCGGTGCATTAGTGCTGGTAGATCGCACCCGCCATGTTCTTTCGCTTTATTCTTTTAAACTACCCCGTCCTTCGAAGCAGTGTGGCTTTTCTAGACGGAAATTCATTTTAAGCATCAATTCAAGTTTTCCTATTATCCTTTTATTTATTTGCTTTCATATTTTTTTTTGTTATTGATTTGCCCCCTGTTTTTTTCCATCATCCCGAACGAAATCACCACGCTTGCGCTGATACATTTGTTTGAGCGACGATTTTTGATCGAGCTTTCCTGATTTGTCTCGCGCCTTCAGATATGCTTCGAGAAGAAGCAAAATATAAAGCAATTGTTCCCGAAAATCGAAACTTTCGAAGTACTACTCTCGCCCAAGCATGCTTAACTTCGTTCTGATGGGATCCGGTGCATTAGTGCTGGTATGATCGCACCCGCCATGTTCCTTTCGCTTTATTCTTTTAAACTACCCCGTCCTGCGAAGCAGTGTGGCTTTTCTAGACCGAAATTCATTTTAAGCAATTCAAGCATTTTCCTATTATCCTTTTATTTATTTGCTTTCATATTTTTTTTTGTTATTGATTTGCCCCCTGTTTTTTTCCATCATCCCGCAACTCTAAATTATCATGAAATCAATCCTTCACGCTTGCGCTGATACATTTGCGCCGACAAATTTGAGCGACGATCCGGGCTTTGATCGAGCCGTACCGTTCCTGATTTGTCTCGCGCCTTCAGATCCGCCTTCATGCTTCGAGAAGAAGCAAAATATAAAGCAATTGTTCCGAAGGACCTAAATTACTACAGGATAAAGAACGAATAGAAAATTTGAATTTCGAAACAAAAAAGAGAGGGGTGCAACAAGAGGAATTCCCAGGGGGTCACCCATCCTAGTACTACTCTCGCCCAAGCATGCTTAACTTCGGAGTTCTGATGGGATCCGGTGCATTAGTGCTGGTATGATCGCACCCGCCATGTTCCTTTCGCTTTATTCTTTTAAACTACCCCGTCCTTCGAAGCAGTGTGGCTTTTCTAGACCGAAATTCATTTTAAGCATCAATTCAAGCATTTTCCTATTATCCTTTTATTTATTTGCTTTCATATTTTTTTTTGTTATTGATTTGCCCCCTGTTTTTTTCTATCATCCCGCAACTCTAAATTATCATGAAATCAATCCTTCACGCTTGCGCTGATAAATTTGCGCCGACAAATTTGAGCGACGATCCGGGCTTTGATCGAGCCGTACCGTTCCTGATTTGTCTCGCGCCTTCAGATCCGCCTTCATGCTTCGAGAAGAAGCAAAATATAAGGCAATCGTTCCGAAGGACCTAAATTACTACAGGATAAAGAACGAATAGAAAATTTGAATTTCGAAACAAAAAAGAGAGGGGTGCAACAAGAGGAATTCCCAGGGGTCACCCATCCTAGTACTACTCTCGCCCAAGCATGCTTAACTTCGGAGTTCTGATGGGATCCGGTGCATTAGTGCTGGTATGATCGCACCCGCCATGTTCTTTCGCTTTATTCTTTTAAACTACCCCGTCCTGCGAAGCAGTGTGGCTTTTCTAGACCGAAATTCATTTTAAGTGTCAATTGAAGCATTTTCCTATTATCCTTTTATTTATTTGCTTTCATATTTTTTTTTGTTATTGATTTGCCCCCTATTTTTTTCCATCATCCCGCAACTCTAAATTATCATGAAATCAATCCTTCACGCTTGCGCTGATACATTTGCGCCGACAAATTTGAGCGACGATCCGGGCTTTGATCGAGCCGTACCGTTCCTGATTTGTCTCGCGCCTTCAGATCCTCCTTCACGCTTCGACACGAAGCAAAATATTAAGCAATCGTTCCGACGGAGCTAAATTACTACAGGATAAAGAACGAATAGGAAATTTGATTTCGAAACAAAAAAGAGAGGGGTGCAACACGAGGACTTCCCAGGGGGTCACCATCCTAATACTGCTTCGCCCAAGCACGCTTAACTTCGGAGTTCTGATGGGATACGGTGCATTAGTGCTGGTATGATCGCACCCATATTCCTTTCGCTTTATTCTTTTAAACTACCCCGTCCAGCGAAGCAGTGTGGCTTTTCTGGACCGGAATTCATTTTAAGCGTCAATTGAAGCATTTTCCTCTTATCCTTTTATTTATTTACTTTCATATTTTTTTTGTTATTGATTTGCACCCTGTTTTTTTCCATCATCCCGCAACTCTAAATTATCATGAAATCAATCCTTCACGCTTGCGGTGATACATTTGCGCCGACAAATTTGAGCGACGATCCGGGCTTTGATCGAGCCGTACCGTTCCTGATTTGTCTCGCGCCTTCAGATCCTCCTTCACGCTTCGACAAGAAGCAAAATATTAAGCAATCGTTCCGACGGAGCTAAATTACTACAGGATAAAGAACGAATAGGAAATTTGGATTTCGAAACAAAAAAAAGAGGGGTGCAACAAGAAGAATTCCCAGGGGGTCACCCATCCTAGTACTACTCTCGCCCAAGCATGCTTAACTTCGGAGTTCTGATGGGATCCGGTGCATTAGTGCTGGTATGATCGTACCCGCCATGTTCCTTTCACTTTATTCTTTTAAACTACCCCGTCCTGCGAAGCAGTGTGGCTTTTCTAGACCGAAATTCATTTTAAGCGTCAATTCAAGCATTTTTCTCTTACCCTTTTGTTTATTTGCTTTCATATTTTTTTTTGTTATTGATTTGCACCCTGTTTTTTTCCCTCATCGCGCAACAATAAATTGTCATCAAATCAATCCATCACGCTAGCGCTGATACATTTGCGCCGACAAATTTGAGCGATGATCCGGGCTTTGATCGAGCCGTACCGTTCCTGAATTCTCTCGCGCCTTCAGATCCGCCTTCATCCTTCGAGAAGAAGCAAAATATAAAGCAATCGTTCCGAAGGACCTAAATTACTACAGGATAAAGAACGAATAGAAAATTTGAATTTCGAAGCAAAAAAGGGAGGGGTGCAACAAGAACAATTCCCAAGGGGTCACCCATCCTAATACTGCTCACGCCCAAGCACTCTTAACTTCGGAGTACTGATGGGATACGGTGCATTAGTGCTGGTATGATCGCACCCACAACGTTCCTTTCACTTTATTCTTGTAAACTACCCCGTCCAGCGAAGCAGTGTGGCATTTCTAGACCGGAATTCATTTTAAGCGTCAATTGAAGCATTTTCCTATTATCCTTTTATTTATTTACTTTATATTTTTTTTTGTTATTGATTTGCACCCTGTTTTTTTCCATCTTCCCGCAACTCTAAATTATCATGAAATCAATCCTTCACGCTTGCGGTGATACATTTGCGCCGACAAATTTGAGCGACGATCCGGGCTTTGATCGAGCCGTACCGTTCCTGATTTGTCTCGCGCCTTCAGATCCTCCTTCACGCTTTGACAAGAAGCAAAATATTAAGCAATCGTTCCGAAGGACCTAAATTACTACAGGATAAAGAACGAATAGAAAATTTGAATTTCGAAACAAAAAAGAGGGGGGTGCAACAAGAGGAATTCCCAGGGGGTCACCCATCCTAGTACTACTCTCGCCCAAGCATGCTTAACTTCGGAGTTCTGATGGGATCCGGTGCATTAGTGCTGGTATGATCGTACCCGCCATGTTCCTTTCGCTTTATTCTTTTAAACTACCCCGTCCTGCGAAGCAGTGTGGCTTTTCTAGACCGAAATTCATTTTAAGCGTCAATTCAAGCATTTTCCTATTATCCTTTTATTTATTTGCTTTCATATTTTTTTTTGTTATTGATTTGCCCCCTGTTTTTTTCCATCATCCCGCAACTCTAAATTATCATGAAATCAATCCTTCACACTTGCGCTGATACATTTGCGCCGACAAATTTGAGCGACGATTCGGGCTTTGATCGAGCCGTACCGTTCCTGATTTGTCTCGCGCCTTCAGATCCGCCTTCATGCTTCGAGAAGAAGCAAAATATAAAGCAATCGTTCCGAAGGACCTAAATTACTACAGGATAAAGAACGAATAGAAATTTTGAATTTCGAAACAAAAAAGAGAGGGGTGCAACAAGAGGAATTCCCAGGGGGTCACCCATCCTAGTACTACTCTCGCCCAAGCATGCTTAACTTCGGAGTTCTGATGGGATCCGGTGCATTAGTGCTGGTATGATCGCACCCGCCATGTTCCTTTCGCATTATTCTTTTAAACTACCCCGTCCAGCGAAGCAGTGTGGCTTTTCTAGACCAGAATTCATTTTAAGCGTCAATTGAAGCATTTTCCTCTTATCCTTTTATTTATTTACTTTATATTTTTTTTTGTTATTGATTTGCACCCTGTTTTTTTCCATCTTCCCGCAACTCTAAATTATCATGAAATCAATCCTTCACGCTTGCGGTGATACATTTGCGCCGACAAATTTGAGCGACGATCCGGGCTTTGATCGAGCCGTACCGTTCCTAATTTGTCTCGCGCCTTCAGATCCTCCTTCACGCTTTGACAAGAAGCAAAATATTAAGCAATCGTTCCGAAGGACCTAAATTACTACAGGATAAAGAACGAATAGAAAATTTGAATTTCGAAACAAAAAAGAGGGGGGTGCAACAAGAGGAATTCCCAGGGGGTCACCCATCCTAGTACTACTCTCGCCCAAGCATGCTTAACTTCGGAGTTCTGATGGGATCCGGTGCATTAGTGCTGGTATGATCGTACCCGCCATGTTCCTTTCGCTTTATTCTTTTAAACTACCCCGTCCTGCGAAGCAGTGTGGCTTTTCTAGACCGAAATTCATTTTAAGCGTCAATTCAAGCATTTTCCTATTATCCTTTTATTTATTTGCTTTCATATTTTTTTTTGTTATTGATTTGCCCCCTGTTTTTTTCCATCATCCCGCAACTCTAAATTATCATGAAATCAATCCTTCACGCTTGCGCTGATACATTTGCGCCGACAAATTTGAGCGACGATCCGGGCTTTGATCGAGCCGTACCGTTCCTGATTTGTCTCGCGCCTTCAGATCCGCCTTCATGCTTCGAGAAGAAGCAAAATATAAAGCAATCGTTCCGAAGGACCTAAATTACTACAGGATAAAGAACGAATAGAAAATTTGAATTTCGAAACAAAAAAGAGAGGGGTGCAACAAGAGGAATTCCCAGGGGGTCACCCATCCTAGTACTACTCTCGCCCAAGCATGCTTAACTTCGGAGTTCTGATGGGATCCGGTGCATTAGTGCTGGTATGATCGCACCCGCCATGTTCCTTTCGCTTTATTCTTTTAAACTACCCCGTCCTGCGAAGCAGTGTGGCTTTTCTAGACCGAAATTCATTTTAAGTGTCAATTGAAGCATTTTCCTATTATCCTTTTATTTATTTGCTTTCATATTTTTTTTTGTTATTGATTTGCCCCCTATTTTTTTCCATCATCCCGCAACTCTAAATTATCATGAAATCAATCCTTCACGCTTGCGCTGATACATTTGCGCCGACAAATTTGAGCGACGATCCGGGCTTTGATCGAGCCGTACCGTTCCTGATTTGTCTCGCGCCTTCAGATCCTCCTTCACGCTTCGACAAGAAGCAAAATATTAAGCAATCGTTCCGACGGAGCTAAATTACTACAGGATAAAGAACGAATAGGAAATTTGGATTTCGAAACAAAAAAGAGAGGGGTGCAACACGAGGACTTCCCAGGGGGTCACCAATCCAAGTACTACTCTCGCCCAAACACGCTTAATTTCGAAGTTCTGATGGGATCCGGTGCATTAGTGCTGGTATGATCGCACCCGCCATATTCCTTTCGCTTTATTCTTTTAAACTACCCCGTCCTGCGAAGCAGTGTGGCTTTTCTAGACCGAAATTCATTTTAAGCGTCAATTCAAGCATTTTCCTATTATCCTTTTATTTATTTGCTTTCATATTTTTTTTTGTTATTGATTTGCCCCCTGTTTTTTTCCATCATCCCGCAACTCTAAATTATCATGAAATCAATCCTTCACGCTTGCGCTGATACATTTGCGCCGACAAATTTGAGCGACGATCCGGGCTTTGATCGAGCCGTACCGTTCCTGATTTGTCTCGCGCCTTCAGATCCGCCTTCATGCTTCGAGAAGAAGCAAAATATAAAGCAATCGTTCCGAAGGACCTAAATTACTACAGGATAAAGAACGAATAGAAAATTTGAATTTCGAAACAAAAAAGAGAGGGGTGCAACAAGAGGAATTCCCAGGGGGTCACCCATCCTAGTACTACTCTCGCCCAAGCACGCTTAACTTCGGAGTTCTGATGGGATCCGGTGCATTAGTGCTGGTATGATCGCACCCGCCATGTTCCTTTCGCTTTATTCTTTTAAACTACCCCGTCCTGCGAAGCAGTGTGGCTTTTCTAGACCGAAATTCATTTTAAGTGTCAATTGAAGCATTTTCCTATTATCCTTTTATTTATTTGCTTTCATATTTTTTTTTGTTATTGATTTGCCCCCTATTTTTTTCCATCATCCCGCAACTCTAAATTATCATGAAATCAATCCTTCACGCTTGCGCTGATACATTTGCGCCGACAAATTTGAGCGACGATCCGGGCTTTGATCGAGCCGTACCGTTCCTGATTTGTCTCGCGCCTTCAGATCCTCCTTCACGCTTCGACAAGAAGCAAAATATTAAGCAATCGTTCCGACGGAGCTAAATTACTACAGGATAAAGAACGAATAGGAAATTTGGATTTCGAAACAAAAAAGAGAGGGGTGCAACACGAGGACTTCCCAGGGGGTCACCAATCCAAGTACTACTCTCGCCCAAACACGCTTAATTTCGAAGTTCTGATGGGATCCGGTGCATTAGTGCTGGTATGATCGCACCCGCCATATTCCTTTCGCTTTATTCTTTTAAACTACCCCGTCCTGCGAAGCAGTGTGGCTTTTCTAGACCGAAATTCATTTTAAGCGTCAATTCAAGCATTTTCCTATTATCCTTTTATTTATTTGCTTTCATATTTTTTTTTGTTATTGATTTGCCCCCTGTTTTTTTCCATCATCCCGCAACTCTAAATTATCATGAAATCAATCCTTCACGCTTGCGCTGATACATTTGCGCCGACAAATTTGAGCGACGATCCGGGCTTTGATCGAGCCGTACCGTTCCTGATTTGTCTCGCGCCTTCAGATCCTCCTTCACGCTTCGACAAGAAGCAAAATATTAAGCAATCGTTCCGACGGAGCTAAATTACTACAGGATAAAGAACGAATAGGAAATTTGGATTTCGAAACAAAAAAGAGAGGGGTGCAACACGAGGACTTCCCAGGGGGTCACCCATCCTAAGTACTACTCTCGCCCAAGCACGCTTAACTTCGGAGTTCTGATGGGATACGGTGCATTAGTGCTGGTATGATCGCACCCGCCATAACGTTCCTTTCGCTTTATTCTTTTAAACTACCCCGTCCAGCGAAGCAGTGTGGCTTTTCTGACCGGAATTCATTTTAAGCGTCAATTGAAGCATTTTCCTCTTATCCTTTTATTTATTTACTTTATATTTTTTTTGTTATTGATTTGCACCCTGTTTTTTTCCATCATCCCGCAACTCTAAATTATCATGAAATCAATCCTTCACGCTTGCGGTGATACATTTGCGCCGACAAATTTGAGCGACGATCCGGGCTTTGATCGAGCCGTACCGTTCCTGATTTGTCTCGCGCCTTCAGATCCGCCTTCATGCTTCGAGAAGAAGCAAAATATAAAGCAATCGTTCCGAAGGACCTAAATTACTACAGGATAAAGAACGAATAGAAAATTTGAATTTCGAAACAAAAAAGAGAGGGGTGCAACAAGAGGAATTCCCAGGGGGTCACCCATCCTAGTACTACTCTCGCCCAAGCATGCTTAACTTCGGAGTTCTGATGGGATCCGGTGCATTAGTGCTGGTATGATCGCACCCGCCATGTTCCTTTCGCTTTATTCTTTTAAACTACCCCGTCCTGCGAAGCAGTGTGGCTTTTCTAGACCGAAATTCATTTTAAGTGTCAATTGAAGCATTTTCCTATTATCCTTTTATTTATTTGCTTTCATATTTTTTTTTGTTATTGATTTGCCCCCTATTTTTTTCCATCATCCCGCAACTCTAAATTATCATGAAATCAATCCTTCACGCTTGCGCTGATACATTTGCGCCGACAAATTTGAGCGACGATCCGGGCTTTGATCGAGCCGTACCGTTCCTGATTTGTCTCGCGCCTTCAGATCCTCCTTCACGCTTCGACAAGAAGCAAAATATTAAGCAATCGTTCCGACGGAGCTAAATTACTACAGGATAAAGAACGAATAGGAAATTTGGATTTCGAAACAAAAAAGAGAGGGGTGCAACACGAGGACTTCCCAGGGGGTCACCAATCCAAGTACTACTCTCGCCCAAACACGCTTAATTTCGAAGTTCTGATGGGATCCGGTGCATTAGTGCTGGTATGATCGCACCCGCCATATTCCTTTCGCTTTATTCTTTTAAACTACCCCGTCCTGCGAAGCAGTGTGGCTTTTCTAGACCGAAATTCATTTTAAGCGTCAATTCAAGCATTTTCCTATTATCCTTTTATTTATTTGCTTTCATATTTTTTTTTGTTATTGATTTGCCCCCTGTTTTTTTCCATCATCCCGCAACTCTAAATTATCATGAAATCAATCCTTCACGCTTGCGCTGATACATTTGCGCCGACAAATTTGAGCGACGATCCGGGCTTTGATCGAGCCGTACCGTTCCTGATTTGTCTCGCGCCTTCAGATCCTCCTTCACGCTTCGACACGAAGCAAAATATTAAGCAATCGTTCCGACGGAGCTAAATTACTACAGGATAAAGAACGAATAGGAAATTTGAATTTCGAAACAAAAAAGAGAGGGGTGCATCACGAGGACTTCCCAGGGGGTCACCCATCCTAATACTGCTTACGCCCAAGCACGCTTAACTTCGGAGTTCTGATGGGATACGGTGCATTAGTGCTGGTATGATCGCACCCATAACGTTCCTTTCGCTTTATTCTTTTAAACTACCCCGTCCAGCGAATCAGTGTGGCTTTTCTGGACCGGAATTCATTTTAAGCGTCAATTGAAGCATTTTCCTCTTATCCTTTTATTTATTTACTTTATATTTTTTTTGTTATTGATTTGCACCCTGTTTTTTTCCATCATCCCGCAACTCTAAATTATCATGAAATCAATCCTTCACGCTTGCGGTGATACATTTGCGTCGACAAATTTGATCGAGCCGTACCGTTCCTGATTTGTCTCGCGCCTTCAGATCCTCCTTCACGCTTCGACAAGAAGCAAAATATTAAGCAATCGTTCCGACGGAGCTAAATTACTACAGGATAAAGAACGAATAGGAAATTTGGATTTCGAAACAAAAAAAAGAGGGGTGCAACAAGAAGAATTCCCAGGGGGTCACCCATCCTAGTACTACTCTCGCCCAAGCATGCTTAACTTCGGAGTTCTGATGGGATCCGGTGCATTAGTGCTGGTATGATCGTACCCGCCATGTTCCTTTCACTTTATTCTTTTAAACTACCCCGTCCTGCGAAGCAGTGTGGCTTTTCTAGACCGAAATTCATTTTAAGCGTCAATTCAAGCATTTTTCTCTTACCCTTTTGTTTATTTGCTTTCATATTTTTTTTTGTTATTGATTTGCACCCTGTTTTTTTCCCTCATCGCGCAACAATAAATTGTCATCAAATCAATCCATCACGCTAGCGCTGATACATTTGCGCCGACAAATTTGAGCGATGATCCGGGCTTTGATCGAGC
The DNA here is from genome assembly GCF_003713205.1 of Coffea eugenioides. NCBI lineage: Eukaryota > Viridiplantae > Streptophyta > Magnoliopsida > Gentianales > Rubiaceae > Coffea > Coffea eugenioides. The sequence goes on along the minus strand of NC_040038.1, from coordinate 4,502,233 downwards.
CGTACCGTTCCTGAATTCTCTCGCGCCTTCAGATCCGCCTTCATCCTTCGAGAAGAAGCAAAATATAAAGCAATCGTTCCGAAGGACCTAAATTACTACAGGATAAAGAACGAATAGAAAATTTGAATTTCGAAGCAAAAAAGAGAGGGGTGCAACAAGAACAATTCCCAAGGGGTCACCCATCCTAATACTGCTCACGCCCAAGCACGCTTAACTTCGGAGTTCTGATGGGATACGGTGCATTAGTGCTGGTATGATCTCACCCACAACGTTCCTTTCACTTTATTCTTTTAAACTACCCCGTCCAGCGAAGCAGTGTGGCTTTTCTAGACCGGAATTCATTTTAAGCGTCAATTGAAGCATTTTCCTCTTATCCTTTTATTTATTTACTTTATATTTTTTTTTGTTATTGATTTGCACCCTGTTTTTTTCCATCTTCCCGCAACTCTAAATTATCATGAAATCAATCCTTCACGCTTGCGGTGATACATTTGCGCCGACAAATTTGAGCGACGATCCGGGCTTTGATCGAGCCGTACCGTTCCTGATTTGTCTCGCGCCTTCAGATCCTCCTTCACGCTTTGACAAGAAGCAAAATATTAAGCAATCGTTCCGAAGGACCTAAATTACTACAGGATAAAGAACGAATAGAAAATTTGAATTTCGAAACAAAAAAGAGGGGGGTGCAACAAGAGGAATTCCCAGGGGGTCACCCATCCTAGTACTACTCTCGCCCAAGCATGCTTAACTTCGGAGTTCTGATGGGATCCGGTGCATTAGTGCTGGTATGATCGTACCCGCCATGTTCCTTTCGCTTTATTCTTTTAAACTACCCCGTCCTGCGAAGCAGTGTGGCTTTTCTAGACCGAAATTCATTTTAAGCGTCAATTCAAGCATTTTCCTATTATCCTTTTATTTATTTGCTTTCATATTTTTTTTTGTTATTGATTTGCCCCCTGTTTTTTTCCATCATCCCGCAACTCTAAATTATCATGAAATCAATCCTTCACACTTGCGCTGATACATTTGCGCCGACAAATTTGAGCGACGATTCGGGCTTTGATCGAGCCGTACCGTTCCTGATTTGTCTCGCGCCTTCAGATCCGCCTTCATGCTTCGAGAAGAAGCAAAATATAAAGCAATCGTTCCGAAGGACCTAAATTACTACAGGATAAAGAACGAATAGAAATTTTGAATTTCGAAACAAAAAAGAGAGGGGTGCAACAAGAGGAATTCTCAGGGGGTCACCCATCCTAGTACTACTCTCGCCCAAGCATGCTTAACTTCGGAGTTCTGATGGGATCCGGTGCATTAGTGCTGGTATGATCGCACCCGCCATGTTCCTTTCGCATTATTCTTTTAAACTACCCCGTCCAGCGAAGCAGTGTGGCTTTTCTAGACCAGAATTCATTTTAAGCGTCAATTGAAGCATTTTCCTCTTATGCTTTTATTTATTTACTTTATATTTTTTTTTGTTATTGATTTGCACCCTGTTTTTTTCCATCTTCCCGCAACTCTAAATTATCATGAAATCAATCCTTCACGCTTGCGGTGATACATTTGCGCCGACAAATTTGAGCGACGATCCGGGCTTTGATCGAGCCGTACCGTTCCTAATTTGTCTCGCGCCTTCAGATCCTCCTTCACGCTTTGACAAGAAGCAAAATATTAAGCAATCGTTCCGAAGGACCTAAATTACTACAGGATAAAGAACGAATAGAAAATTTGAATTTCGACACAAAAAAAAGAGGGGTGCAACAAGAGGAATTCCCAGGGGTCACCCATCCTAGTACTACTCTCGCCCAAGCATGCTTAACTTCGGAGTTCTGATGGGATCCGGTGCATTAGTGCTGGTATGATCGCACCCGCCATGTTCCTTTCGCTTTATTCTTTTAAACTACCCCGTCCTGCGAAGCAGCGTGGCTTTTCTAGACCGAAATTCATTTTAAGCGTCAATTCAAGCATTTTTCTCTTATCCTTTTATTTATTTGCTTTCATATTTTTTTTTGTTATTGATTTTGCCCCTGTTTTTTTTTTTCCATCATCCCGCAACTCTAAATTATCAATGAAATCAATCCTTCAACACTTGGCGCTGATTACCATTTTGCGCCGACAAAATTGAGCGACGATCCGGGCTTTGATCGAGCCGTACCGTTCCTGATTTGTCTCGCGCCTTCAGACCCGCCTTCACGCTTCGACAAGAAGCAAAATATAAAGCAATCGTTCCGACGGAGCTAAATTACTACAGGATAAAGAACGAATAGGAAATTTGGATTTCGAAACAAAAAAGAGAGGGGTGCAAACACGAGGACTTCCCAGGGGGTCACCAATCCTAGTACTACTCTCGCCCAACCACGCTTAATTTCGGAGTTCTGATGGGATCCGGTGCATTAGTGCTGGTATGATCGCTCCCGCCATATTTCCTTTCACTTTATTCTTTTAAACTACGCCGTCCAGCGAAGCAGTGTGGCTTTTCTAGACCGGAATTCATTTTAAGCGTCAATTGAAGCATTTTCCTCTTATACTTTTATTTATTTACTTTATATTTTTTTTTGTTATTGATTTGCACCCTGTTTTTTTCCATCATCCCGCAACTCTAAATTATCATAAAATCAATCCTTCACGCTTGCGGTGATACATTTGCGCCGACAAATTTGAGCGATGATCCAGGCTTTGATCGAGCCGTACCGTTCCTGAATTCTCTCGCGCCTTCAGATCCGCCTTCATGCTTCGAGAAGAAGCAAAATATAAAGCAATCGTTCCGAAGGACCTAAATTACTACAGGATAAAGAACGAATAGAAAATTTGAATTTCGAAACAAAAAAGAGTGGGGTGCAACAACAGGAATTCCCAGGGGGTCACCCGTCCTAATACTGCTCACGCCCAAGCACGCTTAACTTCGGAGTTCTGATGGGATCCGGTGCATTAGTGCTGGTATGATCGCACCCGCCATGTTCCTTTCGCTTTATTCTTTTAAACTACCCCGTCCAGCGAAGCAGTGTGGCTTTTCTAGACCGGAATTCATTTTAAGCGTCAATTGAAGCATTTTCCTCTTATACTTTTATTTATTTACTTTATATTTTTTTTTGTTATTGATTTGCACCCTGTTTTTTTCCATCATCCCGCAACTCTAAATTATCATAAAATCAATCCTTCACGCTTGCGGTGATACATTTGCGCCGACAAATTTGAGCGATGATCCGGGCTTTGATCGAGCCGTACCGTTCCTGAATTCTCTCGCGCCTTCAGATCCGCCTTCATGCTTCGAGAAGAAGCAAAATATAAAGCAATCGTTCCGAAGGACCCTAAATTAACTACAGGATAAAGAACGAATAGAAATTTTTGAATTTCGGAAACAAAAAGAGAGGGGTGCAAACAAGAGGAATTCCAGGGGGTCACCATCCTAGTAACTACTCTCGCCCAAAGCATGCTTAACTTTCGGAGTTCTGATGGATTTTCGTTCCATTTTAGTGGCAGGTATGATCGACCGCGCCATGTTCCTTTGTTTAATTCTTTTAAAACCATCCCGTCCTGCGAAACAGTGTGGTTTTTCTAAACCGGCATTCCTTTTAAGCGTCAATTCAAGCATTTTTCTCTTATCCTTTTTTTTATTTGCTTTCATATTTTTTTTTGCTATTGATTTGCACCCTGTTTTTTTCCCTCATCGCGCAACTCTAAATTGCCATGAAATCAATCCATCACGCTTGCGCTGATACATTTGCGCCGACAAATTTGAGCGACGATCCGGGCTTTGATCGAGCCGTACCGTTCCTGATTTGTCTCACGCCTTCAGATCCGCCTTCATGCTTCGACAAGAAGCAAAATATGAAGCAATCATTCCGACGGAGCTAAATTACTACAGGATAAAGAACGAATACGAAATTTGGATTTCGAAACAAAAAAAAGAGGGGTGCAACACGAGAACTTCCCAGGGGGTCACCCATTCTAGTACTACTCTCGCCCAAGCACGCTTAACTTCGGAGTTCTGATGGGATCCGGTGCATTAGTGCTGGTATGAACGCACCCGCCATGTTCCTTTCGTTTTATTCTTTCAAACTACCCCGTCCTGCGAATCAGTGTGGCTTTTCTAGACCGGAATTCATTTTAAGCGTCAATTGAAGCATTTTCCTCTTATCCTTTTATTTATTTACTTTATATTTTTTTTTGTTATTGATTTGCACCCTGTTTTTTTCCATCATCCCGCAACTCTAAATTATCATAAAATCAATCCTTCACGCTTGCGGTGATACATTTGCGCCGACAAATTTGAGCGACGATCCGGGCTTTGATCGAGCCGTACCGTTCCTGATTTGTCTCGCGCCTTCAGATCCGCCTTCATGCGTCGACAAGAAGCAAAATATGAAGCAATCGTTCCGACGGAGCTAAATTACTACAGGATAAAGAACGAATACGAAATTTGGATTTCGAAACAAAAAAAAGAGGGGTGCAACACGAGAACTTCCCAGAGGGTCACCCATTATAGTACTACTCTCGCCCAACCACGCTTAATTTCGGAGTTCTGATGGGATCCGGTGCATTAGTGCTGGTATGATCGCTCCCGCCATATTCCTTTCGCTTTATTCTTTTAAACTACCCCGTCCTGCGAAGCAGTGTGGCTTTTTTAGACCGAAATTCATTTTAAGCGTCAATTCAAGCATTTTTCTCTTATCCTTATATTTATTTGCTTTCATATTTTTTTTTGTTATTGATTTGCACCCAATTTTTTTTCGTCATCGCGCAACAATAAATTGTCATGAAATTAATCCATCACGCTTGCGCTGATACATTTGCGCCGATACAATTTGAGCGATGATCCGGGCTTTGATCGAGCCGTACCGTTCCTGAATTCTCTCGCGCCTTCAGATCCGCCTTCATGCTTCGAGAAGAAGCAAAATATAAAGCAATCGTTTCGAAGGACCTAAATTACTACAGGATAAAGAACGAATAGAAAATTTGAATTTCGAAACAAAAAAGAGTGCGGTGCAACAAGAGGAATTCCCAGGGGGTCACCCGTTCCTAATACTGCTCACTGCCAAGCACGCTTTAACTTCATTCTGAGGGATAGAGGTGCATTAGTGTGGTATGATCGCACCCAACAAGTTCCTTCACTTTATTCTTTTAAACTACCCGTCCAGCGAAGCCAGTGTGGCTTTTTCCTAGACCGGAATTCATTTTAAGCGTCAATTGAAGCATTTTCCCTCTATCTTTTATTTATTTGCTTTATATTTTTTTTTGTTATTGATTTTGCACGCCTGGTTTTTTTTTCCATCACCCGCAACTCTAAATTTATCATAAAATCAAATTCCTTCCACGCTTGCGGTGATAACATTTGCGCCGAGCAAATTTGAGCGATGATCCAGGCTTTGATCGAGCCGTACCGTTCCTGAATTCTCTCGCGCCTTCCAGATCGCCTTCATGCTTTCGAGAAGAAGCAAAATATAAGCAATCGTTCCGAAGGACGCTAAATTACTAACAGATAAAGAACGAATAGAAAATTTGAAATTTCGAAACAAAAAAGAGTGGGGTGCAAAACAGGAATTCCCCAGGGGGTCACCCGTCTAATTACTGCTCACACGTTGGCCAAGCACGCTTAACTTCGGGAGTTCTGATGGGATCCGGTGCATTAGTGCTGGTATGATCAGCACCCGCCATGTTTCCTTTCGCTTTATTCTTTTAAACTACCCCGTCCAGCGAAGCAGTGTGGCTTTTCTAGACCGGAATTCATTTTAAGCGTCAATTGAAGCATTTTCCTCTTATACTTTTATTTATTTACTTTATATTTTTTTTTGTTATTGATTTGCTCCCTGTTTTTTTCCATCATCCCGCAACTCTAAATTATCATAAAATCAATCCTTCACGCTTGCGGTGATACATTTGCGCCGACAAATTTGAGCGATGATCCGGGCTTTGATCGAGCCGTACCGTTCCTGAATTCTCTCGCGCCTTCAGATCCGCCTTCATGCTTCGAGAAGAAGCAAAATATAAAGCAATCGTTCCGAAGGACCTAAATTACTACAGGATAAAGAACGAATAGAAAATTTGAATTTCGAAACAAAAAAGAGTGGGGTGCAACAAGAGGAATTCCCAGGGGGTCACCCGTCCTAATACTGCTCACGCCCAAGCACGCTTAACTTCGGAGTTCTGATGGGATCCGGTGCATTAGTGCTGGTATGATCGCACCCGCCATGTTCTTTTCGCTTTATTCTTTTAAACTACCCCGTCCTGCGAAGCAGTGTGGCTTTTCTAGACCGAAATTCATTTTAAGCGTCAATTGAAGCATTTTCCTCTTATCCTTTTATTTATTTACTTTATATTTTTTTTTGTTATTGATTTGCCCCCTGTTTTTTTCCATCATCCCGCAACTCTAAATTATCATGAAATCAATCCTTCACACTTGCGCTGATACATTTGCGCCGACAAATTTGAGCGACGATTCGGGCTTTGATCGAGCCGTACCGTTCCTGATTTGTCTCGCGCCTTCAGATCCGCCTTCATGCTTCGAGAAGAAGCAAAATATAAAGCAATCGTTCCGAAGGACCTAAATTACTACAGGATAAAGAACGAATAGAAATTTTGAATTTCGAAACAAAAAAGAGAGGGGTGCAACAAGAGGAATTCCCAGGGGGTCACCCATCCTAGTACTACTCTCGCCCAAGCATGCTTAACTTCGGAGTTCTGATGGGATTTTCGTTCCATTAGTGCTGGTATGATCGCACCCGCCATGTTCCTTTCGCTTTATTCTTTTAAACCATCCCGTCCTGCGAAGCAGTGTGGTTTTTCTAGACCGGAATTCCTTTTAAGCGTCAATTCAAGTATTTTCCTCTTACCCTTTTTTTTATTTGCTTTCATATTTTTTTTTGTTATTGATTTGCACCCTGTTTTTTTCCCTCATCGCGCAACTCTAAATTGCCATGAAATCAATCCATCACGCTTGCGCTGATACATTTGCGCCGACAAATTTGAGCGACGATCCGGGTTTTGATCGAGCCGTACCGTTCCTGATTTGTCTCGCGCCTTCAGATCCGCCTTCATTCGTCGACAAGAAGCAAAATATGAAGCAATCGTTCCGACGGAGCTAAATTACTACAGGATAAAGAACGAATACGAAATTTGGATTTCGAAACAAAAAAAAGAGGGGTGCAACACGAGAACTTCCCAGGGGGTCACCCATTCTAGTACTACTCTCGCCCAAGCACGCTTAACTTCGGAGTTCTGATGGGATCCGGTGCATTAGTGCTAGTATGATCGCACCCGCCATGTTCCTTTCGCTTTATTCTTTTAAACTACCCCGTCCTGCGAAGCAGTGTGGCTTTTCTAGACCGGAATTCATTTTAAGCGTCAATTGAAGCATTTTCCTCTTATCCTTTTATTTATTTACTTTATATTTTTTTTTGTTATTGATTTGCACCCTGTTTTTTTCCATCATCCCGCAACTCTAAATTATCATAAAATCAATCCTTCACGCTTGCGGTGATACATTTGCGCCGACAAATTTGAGCGACGATCCGGGCTTTGATCGAGCCGTACCGTTCCTGATTTGTCTCGCGCCTTCAGATCCGCCTTCATGCGTCGACAAGAAGCAAAATATGAAGCAATCGTTCCGACGGAGCTAAATTACTACAGGATAAAGAACGAATACGAAATTTGGATTTCGAAACAAAAAAAAGAGGGGTGCAACACGAGAACTTCCCAGAGGGTCACCCATTATAGTACTACTCTCGCCCAACCACGCTTAATTTCGGAGTTCTGATGGGATCCGGTGCATTAGTGCTGGTATGATCGCTCCCGCCATATTCCTTTCGCTTTATTCTTTTAAACTACCCCGTCCTGCGAAGCAGTGTGGCTTTTTTAGACCGAAATTCATTTTAAGCGTCAATTCAAGCATTTTTCTCTTATCCTTATATTTATTTGCTTTCATATTTTTTTTTGTTATTGATTTGCACCCAATTTTTTTTCGTCATCGCGCAACAATAAATTGTCATGAAATTAATCCATCACGCTTGCGCTGATACATTTGCGCCGACAAATTTGAGCGATGATCCGGGCTTTGATCGAGCCGTACCGTTCCTGAATTCTCTCGCGCCTTCAGATCCGCCTTCATGCTTCGAGAAGAAGCAAAATATAAAGCAATCGTTTCGAAGGACCTAAATTACTACAGGATAAAGAACGAATAGAAAATTTGAATTTCGAAACAAAATAGAGTGCGGTGCAACAAGAGGAATTCCCAGGGGGTCACCCGTCCTAATACTGCTCACGCCCAAGCACGCTTAACTTCGGAGTTCTGATGGGATACGGTGCATTAGTGCTGGTATGATCGCTCCCACAACGTTCCTTTCGCTTTATTCTTTTAAACTACCCCGTCCAGCGAAGCAGTGTGGCTTTTCTAGACCGGAATTCATTTTAAGCGTCAATTGAAGCATTTTCCTCTTATACTTTTATTTATTTACTTTATATTTTTTTTTGTTATTGATTTGCACCCTGTTTTTTTCCATCATCCCGCAACTCTAAATTATCATAAAATCAATCCTTCACGCTTGCGGTGATACATTTGCGCCGACAAATTTGAGCGATGATCCGGGCTTTGATCGAGCCGTACCGTTCCTGAATTCTCTCGCGCCTTCAGATCCGCCTTCATGCTTCGAGAAGAAGCAAAATATAAAGCAATCGTTCCGAAGGACCTAAATTACTACAGGATAAAGAACGAATAGAAAATTTGAATTTCGAAACAAAAAAGAGTGGGGTGCAACAAGAGGAATTCCCAGGGGGTCACCCGTCCTAATACTGCTCACGCCCAAGCACGCTTAACTTCGGAGTTCTGATGGGATACGGTGCATTAGTGCTGGTATGATCGCACCCACAACGTTCCTTTCACTTTATTCTTTTAAACTACCCCGTCCAGCGAAGCAGTGTGGCTTTTCTAGACCGGAATTCATTTTAAGCGTCAATTGAAGCATTTTCCTCTTATACTTTTATTTATTTACTTTATATTTTTTTTTGTTATTGATTTGCTCCCTGTTTTTTTCCATCATCCCGCAACTCTAAATTATCATAAAATCAATCCTTCACGCTTGCGGTGATACATTTGCGCCGACAAATTTGAGCGATGATCCGGGCTTTGATCGAGCCGTACCGTTCCTGAATTCTCTCGCGCCTTCAGATCCGCCTTCATGCTTCGAGAAGAAGCAAAATATAAAGCAATCGTTCCGAAGGACCTAAATTACTACAGGATAAAGAACGAATAGAAAATTTGAATTTCGAAACAAAAAAGAGTGGGGTGCAACAAGAGGAATTCCCAGGGGGTCACCCGTCCTAATACTGCTCACGCCCAAGCACGCTTAACTTCGGAGTTCTGATGGGATCCGGTGCATTAGTGCTGGTATGATCGCACCCGCCATGTTCTTTTCGCTTTATTCTTTTAAACTACCCCGTCCTGCGAAGCAGTGTGGCTTTTCTAGACCGAAATTCATTTTAAGCGTCAATTGAAGCATTTTCCTCTTATCCTTTTATTTATTTACTTTATATTTTTTTTTGTTATTGATTTGCCCCCTGTTTTTTTCCATCATCCCGCAACTCTAAATTATCATGAAATCAATCCTTCACACTTGCGCTGATACATTTGCGCCGACAAATTTGAGCGACGATTCGGGCTTTGATCGAGCCGTACCGTTCCTGATTTGTCTCGCGCCTTCAGATCCGCCTTCATGCTTCGAGAAGAAGCAAAATATAAAGCAATCGTTCCGAAGGACCTAAATTACTACAGGATAAAGAACGAATAGAAATTTTGAATTTCGAAACAAAAAAGAGAGGGGTGCAACAAGAGGAATTCCCAGGGGGTCACCCATCCTAGTACTACTCTCGCCCAAGCATGCTTAACTTCGGAGTTCTGATGGGATTTTCGTTCCATTAGTGCTGGTATGATCGCACCCGCCATGTTCCTTTCGCTTTATTCTTTTAAACCATCCCGTCCTGCGAAGCAGTGTGGTTTTTCTAGACCGGAATTCCTTTTAAGCGTCAATTCAAGTATTTTCCTCTTACCCTTTTTTTTATTTGCTTTCATATTTTTTTTTGTTATTGATTTGCACCCTGTTTTTTTCCCTCATCGCGCAACTCTAAATTGCCATGAAATCAATCCATCACGCTTGCGCTGATACATTTGCGCCGACAAATTTGAGCGACGATCCGGGTTTTGATCGAGCCGTACCGTTCCTGATTTGTCTCGCGCCTTCAGATCCGCCTTCATTCGTCGACAAGAAGCAAAATATGAAGCAATCGTTCCGACGGAGCTAAATTACTACAGGATAAAGAACGAATACGAAATTTGGATTTCGAAACAAAAAAAAGAGGGGTGCAACACGAGAACTTCCCAGGGGGTCACCCATTCTAGTACTACTCTCGCCCAAGCACGCTTAACTTCGGAGTTCTGATGGGATCCGGTGCATTAGTGCTAGTATGATCGCACCCGCCATGTTCCTTTCGCTTTATTCTTTTAAACTACCCCGTCCTGCGAAGCAGTGTGGCTTTTCTAGACCGGAATTCATTTTAAGCGTCAATTGAAGCATTTTCCTCTTATCCTTTTATTTATTTACTTTATATTTTTTTTTGTTATTGATTTGCACCCTGTTTTTTTCCATCATCCCGCAACTCTAAATTATCATAAAATCAATCCTTCACGCTTGCGGTGATACATTTGCGCCGACAAATTTGAGCGACGATCCGGGCTTTGATCGAGCCGTACCGTTCCTGATTTGTCTCGCGCCTTCAGATCCGCCTTCATGCGTCGACAAGAAGCAAAATATGAAGCAATCGTTCCGACGGAGCTAAATTACTACAGGATAAAGAACGAATACGAAATTTGGATTTCGAAACAAAAAAAAGAGGGGTGCAACACGAGAACTTCCCAGAGGGTCACCCATTATAGTACTACTCTCGCCCAACCACGCTTAATTTCGGAGTTCTGATGGGATCCGGTGCATTAGTGCTGGTATGATCGCTCCCGCCATATTCCTTTCGCTTTATTCTTTTAAACTACCCCGTCCTGCGAAGCAGTGTGGCTTTTTTAGACCGAAATTCATTTTAAGCGTCAATTCAAGCATTTTTCTCTTATCCTTATATTTATTTGCTTTCATATTTTTTTTTGTTATTGATTTGCACCCAATTTTTTTTCGTCATCGCGCAACAATAAATTGTCATGAAATTAATCCATCACGCTTGCGCTGATACATTTGCGCCGACAAATTTGAGCGATGATCCGGGCTTTGATCGAGCCGTACCGTTCCTGAATTCTCTCGCGCCTTCAGATCCGCCTTCATGCTTCGAGAAGAAGCAAAATATAAAGCAATCGTTTCGAAGGACCTAAATTACTACAGGATAAAGAACGAATAGAAAATTTGAATTTCGAAACAAAATAGAGTGCGGTGCAACAAGAGGAATTCCCAGGGGGTCACCCGTCCTAATACTGCTCACGCCCAAGCACGCTTAACTTCGGAGTTCGGAGTTCTGATGGGATACGGTGCATTAGTGCTGGTATGATCGCTCCCACAACGTTCCTTTCGCTTTATTCTTTTAAACTACCCCGTCCAGCGAAGCAGTGTGGCTTTTCTAGACCGGAATTCATTTTAAGCGTCAAGTGAAGCATTTTCCTCTTATACTTTTATTTATTTACTTTATATTTTTTTTTGTTATTGATTTGCACCCTGTTTTTTTCCATCATCCCGCAACTCTAAATTATCATAAAATCAATCCTTCACGCTTGCGGGGATACATTTGCGCCGACAAATTTGAGCGACGATCCGGGCTTTGATCGAGCCGTACCGTTCCTGATTTGTCTCGCGCCTTCAGATCCTCCTTCACGCTTCGACAAGAAGCAAAATATTAAGCAATCGTTCCGAAGGACCTAAATTACTACAGGATAAAGAACGAATAGAAAATTTGAATTTCGAAACAAAAAAGAGTGGGGTGCAACAAGAGGAATTCCCAGGGGGTCACCCGTCCTAATACTGCTCACGCCCAAGCACGCTTAACTTCGGAGTTCTGATGGGATACGGTGCATTAGTGCTGGTATGATCGCACCCACAACGTTCCTTTCACTTTATTCTTTTAAACTACCCCGTCCAGCGAAGCAGTGTGGCTTTTCTAGACCGGAATTCATTTTAAGCGTCAATTGAAGCATTTTCCTCTTATACTTTTATTTATTTACTTTATATTTTTTTTTGTTATTGATTTGCACCCTGTTTTTTTCCATCATCCCGCAACTCTAAATTATCATAAAATCAATCCTTCACGCTTGCGGGGATACATTTGCGCCGACAAATTTGAGCGACGATCCGGGCTTTGATCGAGCCGTACCGTTCCTGATTTGTCTCGCGCCTTCAGATCCTCCTTCACGCTTCGACAAGAAGCAAAATATTAAGCAATCGTTCCGAAGGACCTAAATTGACGACTAGGATAAAGAAACGATAGAAAAAGTTTGAATTCGAAAACAAAAGAAGTGGGGTGCAACACCAGGAATTCCAGGGGGTCAACCCGTTCCTAGATCTGCTCACGCCAAGCACGTCTTAACTTCGTGAGTTTCTGATGGGATCCCGGTCATTAGTGCTGGTATGATCGCAGCTTCCGCATGATCCTTTCGCTGTTATTCTTTAAACTACCCCGTCCAGCGAAGCAGTGTGGCTTTTCTAGACCGGAATTCATTTTAAGCGTCAAGTGAAGCATTTTCCTCTTATACTTTTATTTATTTACTTTATATTTTTTTTTGTTATTGATTTGCACCCTGTTTTTTTCCATCATCCCGCAACTCTAAATTATCATAAAATCAATCCTTCACGCTTGCGGGGATACATTTGCGCCGACAAATTTGAGCGACGATCCGGGCTTTGATCGAGCCGTACCGTTCCTGATTTGTCTCGCGCCTTCAGATCCTCCTTCACGCTTCGACAAGAAGCAAAATATTAAGCAATCGTTCCGAAGGACCTAAATTACTACAGGATAAAGAACGAATAGAAAATTTGAATTTCGAAACAAAAAAGAGTGGGGTGCAACAAGAGGAATTCCCAGGGGGTCACCCGTCCTAATACTGCTCACGCCCAAGCACGCTTAACTTCGGAGTTCTGATGGGATACGGTGCATTAGTGCTGGTATGATCGCACCCACAACGTTCCTTTCACTTTATTCTTTTAAACTACGCCGTCCAGCGAAGCAGTGTGGCTTTTCTAGACCGGAATTCATTTTAAGCGTCAATTGAAGCATTTTCCTCTTATACTTTTATTTATTTACTTTATATTTTTTTTTGTTATTGATTTGCACCCTGTTTTTTTCCATCATCCCGCAACTCTAAATTATCATAAAATCAATCCTTCACGCTTGCGGTGATACATTTGCGCCGACAAATTTGAGCGATGATCCAGGCTTTGATCGAGCCGTACCGTTCCTGAATTCTCTCGCGCCTTCAGATCCGCCTTCATGCTTCGAGAAGAAGCAAAATATAAAGCAATCGTTCCGAAGGACCTAAATTACTACAGGATAAAGAACGAATAGAAAATTTGAATTTCGAAACAAAAAAGAGTGGGGTGCAACAACAGGAATTCCCAGGGGGTCACCCGTCCTAATACTGCTCACGCCCAAGCACGCTTAACTTCGGAGTTCTGATGGGATCCGGTGCATTAGTGCTGGTATGATCGCACCCGCCATGTTCCTTTCGCTTTATTCTTTTAAACTACCCCGTCCAGCGAAGCAGTGTGGCTTTTCTAGACCGGAATTCATTTTAAGCGTCAATTGAAGCATTTTCCTCTTATACTTTTATTTATTTACTTTATATTTTTTTTTGTTATTGATTTGCACCCTGTTTTTTTCCATCATCCCGCAACTCTAAATTATCATAAAATCAATCCTTCACGCTTGCGGTGATACATTTGCGCCGACAAATTTGAGCGATGATCCGGGCTTTGATCGAGCCGTACCGTTCCTGAATTCTCTCGCGCCTTCAGATCCGCCTTCATGCTTCGAGAAGAAGCAAAATATAAAGCAATCGTTCCGAAGGACCTAAATTACTACAGGATAAAGAACGAATAGAAAATTTGAATTTCGAAACAAAAAAGAGTGGGGTGCAACAAGAGGAATTCCCAGGGGGTCACCCGTCCTAATACTGCTCACGCCCAAGCACGCTTAACTTCGGAGTTCTGATGGGATCCGGTGCATTAGTGCTGGTATGATCGCACCCGCCATGTTCCTTTCGCTTTATTCTTTTAAACTACCCCGTCCTGCGAAGCAGTGTGGCTTTTCTAGACCGGAATTCATTTTAAGCGTCAATTGAAGCATTTTCCTCTTATCCTTTTATTTATTTACTTTATATTTTTTTTTGTTATTGATTTGCACCCTGTTTTTTTCCATCATCCCGCAACTCTAAATTATCATAAAATCAATCCTTCACGCTTGCGTTGATACATTTGCGCCAACAAATTTGAGCGACGATCCGGGCTTTGATCGATCCGTACCGTTCCTGATTTGTCTCGCGCCTTCAGATCCGCCTTCATGCTTCGACAAGAAGCAAAATATGAAGCAATCATTCCGACGGAGCTAAATTACTACAGGATAAAGAACGAATACGAAATTTGGATTTCGAAACAAAAAAAAGAGGGGTGCAACACGAGAACTTCCCAGGGGGTCACCCATTCTAGTACTACTCTCGCCCAAGCACGCTTAACTTCGGAGTTCTGATGGGATCCGGTGCATTAGTGCTGGTATGAACGCACCCGCCATGTTCCTTTCGTTTTATTCTTTCAAACTACCCCGTCCTGCGAATCAGTGTGGCTTTTCTAGACCGGAATTCATTTTAAGCGTCAATTGAAGCATTTTCCTCTTATCCTTTTATTTATTTACTTTATATTTTTTTTTGTTATTGATTTGCACCCTGTTTTTTTCCATCATCCCGCAACTCTAAATTATCATAAAATCAATCCTTCACGTTGCGGTGATACATTTGCGCCGACAAATTTGAGCGACGATCCGGGCTTTGATCGAGCCGTACCGTTCCTGTTTTGTCTCGCGCCTTCAGATCCTCCTTCACGCTTCGACAAGAAGCAAAATATTAAGCAATTGTTCCGACGGAGCTAAATTACTACAGGATAAAGAACGAATAGGAAATTTGGATTTCGAAACAAAAAAGAGAGGGGTGCAACACGAGGACTTCCCAGGGGGTCACCAATCCTAGTACTACTCTCGCCCAACCACGCTTAATTTCGGAGTTCTGATGGGATCCGGTGCATTAGTGCTGGTATGATCGCTCCCGCCATATTCCTTTCGCTTTATTCTTTTAAACTACCCCGTCCTGCGAAGCAGTGTGGCTTTTTTAGACCGAAATTCATTTTAAGCGTCAATTCAAGCATTTTTCTCTTATCCTTTTATTTATTTGCTTTCATATTTTTTTTTGTTATTGATTTGCACCCTGTTTTTTTCCCTCATCGCGCAAGTCTAAATTGTCATGAAATCAATCCATCACGCTTGCGGTGATATATTTGCGCCGATAACTTTGGGCGACGATCCGGGGTTTGATCGAACCGTACCGTTCCTGATTTGTCTCGCGCCTTCAGGCTCGCCTTCATGCTTCGACAAGAAGCAAAATATAAATCAATCTTTCCGACGGAGCTAAATTACTACAGGATAAAGAACGAATAGGAAATTTGGATTTCGAAACAAAAAAAATAGGGGTGCAACACGAGAACTTCCCAGGTGGTCACCCATTCTAGTACTACTCACGCCCAAGCACGCTTAACTTCGGAGTTCTGATGGGATCCGGTGCATTAGGGCTGGAATGATCGCACCCGCCATGTTCCTTTCGCTTTATTCTTTTAAACTACTCCGTCCTGCGAAGCAGTGTGGCTTTTCTAGACCGGAATTCATTTTAAGCGTTCATTGAAGCATTTTCCTCTTATCCTTTTATTTATTTACTTTATATTTTATTTTGTTATTGATTTGCACCCTGTTTTTTTCCATCATCCCGCAACTCTAAATTATCATGAAATCAATCCTTCACGCTTGCGGTGATACATTTGCGCCGACAAATTTGAGCGACGATCCGGTCTTTGATCGAGCCGTACCGTTCCTGATTTGTCTCGCGCCTTCAGATCCGCCTACATCCTTCGACAAGAAGCAAAATATAAAGCAATCGTTTCAACGGAGCTAAATTACCACAGGATAAACAACGAATAGGAAATTTGGATTTCGAAAGAAAAAAGAGAGGGGTGCAAGACGAGGACTTCCCAGGGGGTCACCCATCCTAGTACTACTCTCGCCCAAGCATGCTTAACTTCGGAGTTCTGATGGGATTTTCGTTCCATTAGTGCTGGTATGATCGCACCCGCCATGTTCCTTTCGCTTTATTCTTTTAAACCATCCCGTCCTGCGAAGCAGTGTGGTTTTTCTAGACCGGAATTCCTTTTAAGCGTCAATTCAAGTATTTTCCTCTTACCCTTTTTTTTATTTGCTTTCATATTTTTTTTTGTTATTGATTTGCACCCTGTTTTTTTCCCTCATCGCGCAACTCTAAATTGCCATGAAATCAATCCATCACGCTTGCGCTGATACATTTGCGCCGACAAATTTGAGCGACGATCCGGGTTTTGATCGAGCCGTACCGTTCCTGATTTGTCTCGCGCCTTCAGATCCGCCTTCATTCGTCGACAAGAAGCAAAATATGAAGCAATCGTTCCGACGGAGCTAAATTACTACAGGATAAAGAACGAATACGAAATTTGGATTTCGAAACAAAAAAAAGAGGGGTGCAACACGAGAACTTCCCAGGGGGTCACCCATTCTAGTACTACTCTCGCCCAAGCACGCTTAACTTCGGAGTTCTGATGGGATCCGGTGCATTAGTGCTAGTATGATCGCACCCGCCATGTTCCTTTCGCTTTATTCTTTTAAACTACCCCGTCCTGCGAAGCAGTGTGGCTTTTCTAGACCGGAATTCATTTTAAGCGTCAATTGAAGCATTTTCCTCTTATCCTTTTATTTATTTACTTTATATTTTTTTTTGTTATTGATTTGCACCCTGTTTTTTTCCATCATCCCGCAACTCTAAATTATCATAAAATCAATCCTTCACGCTTGCGGTGATACATTTGCGCCGACAAATTTGAGCGACGATCCGGGCTTTGATCGAGCCGTACCGTTCCTGATTTGTCTCGCGCCTTCAGATCCGCCTTCATGCGTCGACAAGAAGCAAAATATGAAGCATCGTTCCGACGGAGCTAAATTACTACAGGATAAAGAACGAATACGAAATTTGGATTTCGAAACAAAAAAAAGAGGGGTGCAACACGAGAACTTCCCAGAGGGTCACCCATTATAGTACTACTCTCGCCCAACCACGCTTAATTTCGGAGTTCTGATGGGATCCGGTGCATTAGTGCTGGTATGATCGCTCCCGCCATATTCCTTTCGCTTTATTCTTTTAAACTACCCCGTCCTGCGAAGCAGTGTGGCTTTTTTAGACCGAAATTCATTTTAAGCGTCAATTCAAGCATTTTTCTCTTATCCTTATATTTATTTGCTTTCATATTTTTTTTTGTTATTGATTTGCACCCAATTTTTTTTCGTCATCGCGCAACAATAAATTGTCATGAAATTAATCCATCACGCTTGCGCTGATACATTTGCGCCGACAAATTTGAGCGATGATCCGGGCTTTGATCGAGCCGTACCGTTCCTGAATTCTCTCGCGCCTTCAGATCCGCCTTCATGCTTCGAGAAGAAGCAAAATATAAAGCAATCGTTCCGAAAGACCTAAATTACTACAGGATAAAGAACGAATAGAAAATTTGAATTTCGAAACAAAAAAGAGTGGGGTGCTACAAGAGGAATTCCCAGGGGGTCACCCGTCCTAATACTGCTCACGCCCAAGCACGCTTAACTTCGGAGTTCTGATGGGATACGGTGCATTAGTGCTGGTATGATCGCACCCACAACGTTCCTTTCGCTTTATTCTTTTAAACTACCCCGTCCAGCGAAGCAGTGTGGCTTTTCTTGACCGGAATTCATTTTAAGCGTCAATTGAAGCATTTTCCTCTTATACTTTTATTTTTTACTTTATATTTTTTTTGTTATTGATTTGCACCCTGTTTTTTTCCATCATCCCGCAACTCTAAATTATCATTAAATCAATCCTTCACGCTTGCGGTGATACATTTGCGCAGATAAATTTGAGCGATGATCCGAGCTTTGATCGAGCCGTACCGTTCCTGAATTCTCTCGCGCCTTCATGATCCTCTCTCCACCTTCGAGCAAGAAGCAAAATATAAAGCAATCGTTCCGAAGGACCTAAATTACTACAGGATAAAGAACGAATAGAAAATTTGAATTTCGAAGCAAAAAAGAGAGGGGTGCAACAAGAACAATTCCCAAGGGGTCACCCATCCTAATACTGCTCACGCCCAAGCACGCTTAACTTCGGAGTTCTGATGGGATACGGTGCATTAGTGCTGGTATGATCTCACCCACAACGTTCCTTTCACTTTATTCTTTTAAACTACCCCGTCCAGCGAAGCAGTGTGGCTTTTCTAGACCGGAATTCATTTTAAGCGTCAATTGAAGCATTTTCCTCTTATCCTTTTATTTATTTACTTTATATTTTTTTTTGTTATTGATTTGCACCCTGTTTTTTTCCATCTTCCCGCAACTCTAAATTATCATGAAATCAATCCTTCACGCTTGCGCTGATACATTTGCGCCGACAAATTTGAGCGACGATCCGGGCTTTGATCGAGCCGTACCGTTCCTGATTTGTCTCGCGCCTTCAGATCCGCCTTCATGCTTCGAGAAGAAGCAAAATATAAGGCAATCGTTCCGAAGGACCTAAATTACTACAGGATAAAGAACGAATAGAAAATTTGAATTTCGAAACAAAAAAGAGAGGGGTGCAACAAGAGGAATTCCCAGAGGGTCACCCATCCTAGTACTACTCTCGCCCAAGCATGCTTAACTTCGGAGTTCTGATGGGATCCGGTGCATTAGTGCTGGTATGATCGCACCCGCCATGTTGCTTTCGCTTTATTCTTTTAAACTACCCCGTCCTGCGAAGCAGTGTGGCTTTTCTAGACCGAAATTCATTTTAAGTGTCAATTGAAGCATTTTCCTATTATCCTTTTATTTATTTGCTTTCATATTTTTTTTTGTTATTGATTTGCCCCCTATTTTTTTCCATCATCCCGCAACTCTAAATTATCATGAAATCAATCCTTCACGCTTGCGCTGATACATTTGCGCCGACAAATTTGAGCGACGATCCGGGCTTTGATCGAGCCGTACCGTTCCTGATTTGTCTCGCGCCTTCAGATCCTCCTTCAGGCGGTTGCTTTGAACATAGAAGCAAATATTAGTAAATCTCGTTCCGAAGGACCTAAATTACTACAGGATAAAAGAACGCGAATAGAAAGTTTGAATTTCGAAACAAAAAAGAGGGGGTGCCAAGAGGAATTCCCCAGGGGGTCACCATCCTAGTACTATCCTCCAGCATGCTTAACTTCGGAGTTCTGTTGGAGGATCGCGGTGCGCATTAGTGCTGTGGTATGATCGTACGCCGCGCCATGTTCTGTTCGCTTTATTCTTTAAACTACCTCCGTCCTGCGAAGCAGTGTGGCTTTTTCTAGGACGAATTCAATTTTTAAGCGTCAATGATCAACGCATTTTCCTATTATCCTTTTATTTATTTGCTTTCATATTTTTTTTTGTTATTGATTTGCCCCCTGTTTTTTTCCATCATCCCGCAACTCTAAATTATCACGAAATCAATCCTTCACACTTGCGCTGATACATTTGCGCCGACAAATTTGAGCGACGATTCGGGCTTTGATCGAGCCGTACCGTTCCTGATTTGTCTCGCGCCTTCAGATCCGCCTTCATGCTTCGAGAAGAAGCAAAATATAAAGCAATCGTTCCGAAGGACCTAAATTACTACAGGATAAAGAACGAATAGAAATTTTGAATTTCGAAACAAAAAAGAGAGGGGTGCAACAAGAGGAATTCCCAGGGGGTCACCCATCCTAGTACTACTCTCGCCCAAGCATGCTTAACTTCGGAGTTCTGATGGGATCCGGTGCATTAGTGCTGGTATGATCGCACCCGCCATGTTCCTTTCGCATTATTCTTTTAAACTACCCCGTCCAGCGAAGCAGTGTGGCTTTTCTAGACCAGAATTCATTTTAAGCGTCAATTGAAGCATTTTCCTCTTATGCTTTTATTTATTTACTTTATATTTTTTTTTGTTATTGATTTGCACCCTGTTTTTTTCCATCTTCCCGCAACTCTAAATTATCATGAAATCAATCCTTCACGCTTGCGGTGATACATTTGCGCCGACAAATTTGAGCGACGATCCGGGCTTTGATCGAGCCGTACCGTTCCTGATTTGTCTCGCGCCTTCAGATCCTCCTTCACGCTTCGACAAGAAGCAAAATATTAAGCAATCGTTCCGACGGAGCTAAATTACTACAGGATAAAGAACGAATAGGAAATTTGGATTTCGAAACAAAAAAGAGAGGGGTGCAACACGAGGAATTCCCAGGGGGTCACCCATCCTAGTACTACTCTCGCCCAAGCATGCTTAACTTCGGAGTTCTGATGGGATCCGGTGCATTAGTGCTGGTATGATCGCACCCGCCATGTTCCTTTCGCTTTATTCTTTTAAACTACCCCGTCCTGCGAAGCAGTGTGGCTTTTCTAGACCGAAATTCATTTTAAGCGTCAATTCAAGCATTTTCCTATTATCCTTTTATTTATTTGCTTTCATATTTTTTTTTGTTATTGATTTGCCCCCTGTTTTTTTCCATCATCCCGCAACTCTAAATTATCATGAAATCAATCCTTCACACTTGCGCTGATACATTTGCGCCGACAAATTTGAGCGACGATTCGGGCTTTGATCGAGCCGTACCGTTCCTGATTTGTCTCGCGCCTTCAGATCCGCCTTCATGCTTCGAGAAGAAGCAAAATATAAAGCAATCGTTCCGAAGGACCTAAATTACTACAGGATAAAGAACGAATAGAAAATTTGAATTTCGAAACAAAAAAGAGAGGGGTGCAACAAGAGGAATTCCCAGGGGGTCACCCATCCTAGTACTACTCTCGCCCAAGCATGCTTAACTTCGGAGTTCTGATGGGATCCGGTGCATTAGTGCTGGTATGCATCGCCACCCGCTCATGGTCTTTCGCATTAATTTTTTAAACTACCCCGTCCTGCGAGAGTGTGGCTTTCTAGAACGAAATTCCATTTTAAGGTCATTTCAAGCATTTTTCCTATTATCCTTTTATTATTTGCTTTCATATTCTTTTTTTTGTTATTTGATTTGCCTCGCGTTTTTTTCACCATCATCGCCGCAACTCTAAATTGATGAAATCAATGCGCACTTCCACGCTTTGCGCTGATACATTTGCGCGAACAAATTTGACGACGATCCGGGCTTTGATCGAGCCGTGCCGTTTCCTGGATTTTCCTCGCGCCTTTCAGATCCGCTTCATGCTTCGAGAGAGAGCAAAATATAAAGCAATCGTTCGAAGGACTAATTACTACAGGATAAAGAACGAATAGAAATTTGAATTTCGAAAACAAAAAAAAGAGGGGCGTGCAACAAGAGGAATACCCAATGGGTCCCCATCCTAGTCTACTCTCGGCCCAAGCTTGCTTACTTCCGGAGTTCTGATGGGCATCCGGATGCATTAGTGTGTATGATCGCAGCCCGCCATGTTCCTTTCGCTTTATTCTTTTAAACTACCCCGTCCTGCGAAGCAGTGTGGCTTTTCTAGACCGAAATTCATTTTAAGCGTCAATTCAAGCATTTTTCTCTTATCCTTTTATTTATTTGCTTTCATATTTTTTTTTGTTATTGATTTGCACCCTGTTTTTTTCCCTCATCGCGCAACAATAAATTGTCATGAAATCAATCCATCACGCTAGCGCCGATACATTTGCGCCGAGAAATCAATCCATCACGCTAGCGCCGATACATTTGCGCCGACAAATTTGAGCGATGATCCGGGCTTTGATCGAGCCGTACCGTTCCTGAATTCTCTCGCGCCTTCAGGGCTTTGATCGAGCCGTACCGTTCCTGAATTCTCTCGCGCCTTCAGATCCGCCTTCATGCTTCGAGAAGAAGCAAAATATAAAGCAATCGTTCCGAAGGACCCAAATTACTACAGGATAAAGAACGAATAGAAAATTTGAATTTCGAAACAAAAAAGAGGGGGGTGCAACAAGAGGAATTCCCAAGGGGTCACCCATCCTAATACTGCTCACGCCCAAGCACGCTTAACTTCGGAGTTCTGATGGGATACGGTGCATTAGTGCTGGTATGATCGCACCCACAACGTTCCTTTCGCTTTATTCTTTTAAACTACCCCGTCCAGCGAAGCAGTGTGGCTTTTCTAGACCGGAATTCATTTTAAGCGTCAATTCAAGCATTTTCCTCTTATCCTTTTATTTATTTACTTTATACTTTTTTTGTTATTGATTTGCACCCTATTTTTTTCCATCATCCCGCAACTCTAAATTATCATGAAATCAATCCTTCACGCTTGCGGTGATACATTTGCGCCGACAAATTTGAGCGACGATCCGGGCTTTGATCGAGCCGTACCGTTCCTGATTTGTCTCGCGCCTTCAGATCCTCCTTCACGCTTCGACAAGAAGCAAAATATTAAGCATCGTTCCGACGGAGCTAAATTACTACAGGATAAAGAACGAAATAGGAATTGGATTTTCGAAACAAAAAAAGAGAGGGGTGCAAACACGAGGAATTCCCAGGGGTCACCCATCCTAGTACTACTCTCGCCAAGCATGCTAATTCGGAGTTCTGATGGGATCCGTTTTGCATTAGTGCCTGGTTATTATCGCAACCCGCCATGTTCCTTTCGCTTTTATTTTTAAAACTACCCCGTCTGCGAAGCAGTGTGGGCTTTTCTAGACGGAAATTCATTTTATAGTTCATGAAGCATTTTCCTATTATCTTTATTTATTTGCTTTCATATTTTTTTTTGTTATTGATTTGCCCCCTATTTTTTTCCATCATCCCGCAACTCTAAATTATCATGAAATCAATCCTTCACGCTTGCGCTGATACATTTGCGCCGACAAATTTGAGCGACGATCCGGGCTTTGATCGAGCCGTACCGTTCCTGATTTGTCTCGCGCCTTCAGATCCTCCTTCACGCTTCGACAAGAAGCAAAATATTAAGCAATCGTTCCGACGGAGCTAAATTACTACAGGATAAAGAACGAATAGGAAATTTGGATTTCGAAACAAAAAAGAGAGGGGTGCAACACGAGGACTTCCCAGGGGGTCACCAATCCAAGTACTACTCTCGCCCAAACACGCTTAATTTCGAAGTTCTGATGGGATCCGGTGCATTAGTGCTGGTATGATCGCACCCGCCATATTCCTTTCGCTTTATTCTTTTAAACTACCCCGTCCTGCGAAGCAGTGTGGCTTTTCTAGACCGAAATTCATTTTAAGCGTCAATTCAAGCATTTTCCTATTATCCTTTTATTTATTTGCTTTCATATTTTTTTTTGTTATTGATTTGCCCCCTGTTTTTTTCCATCATCCCGCAACTCTAAATTATCATGAAATCAATCCTTCACGCTTGCGCTGATACATTTGCGCCGACAAATTTGAGCGACGATCCGGGCTTTGATCGAGCCGTACCGTTCCTGATTTGTCTCGCGCCTTCAGATCCGCCTTCATGCTTCGAGCAAGAAGCAAAATATAAAGCAATCGTTCCGAAGGACCTAAATTACTACAGGATAAAGAACGAATAGAAAATTTGAATTTCGAAACAAAAAAGAGAGGGGTGCAACAAGAGGAATTCCCAGGGGGTCACCCATCCTAGTACTACTCTCGCCCAAGGCTTTGCTTAACTTCGGAGTTCTGATGGGATTCCGGTTCAGCAAGTGCTGGTATGATCGCCACCCGCCATGTTCCTTTCGCTTTATTCTTTTAAACTACCCCGTCCTTGCGAAGCAGTGTGGCTTTTCTAGACGAAATTCATTTTAATGTCAATGAAGCATTTCCTATATCTTTTATTTATTTGCTTTCATATTTTTTTTGTTATGGATTTGCCCTATTTTTTTCCCATCATCCCGCAACTCTAATTATCATGAAATCAATGCTTCACGCTTGCGCTGATACATTTGCGCCGACAAATTTGAGCGACGATCCGGGCTTTGATCGAGCCGTACCGTTCCTGATTTGTCTCGCGCCTTCAGATCCTCCTTCACGCTTCGACAAGAAGCAAAATATTAAGCAATCGTTCCGACGGAGCTAAATTACTACAGGATAAAGAACGAATAGGAAATTTGGATTTCGAAACAAAAAAGAGAGGGGTGCAACACGAGGACTTCCCAGGGGGTCACCAATCCAAGTACTACTCTCGCCCAAACACGCTTAATTTCGAAGTTCTGATGGGATCCGGTGCATTAGTGCTGGTATGATCGCACCCGCCATATTCCTTTCGCTTTATTCTTTTAAACTACCCCGTCCTGCGAAGCAGTGTGGCTTTTCTAGACCGAAATTCATTTTAAGCGTCAATTCAAGCATTTTCCTATTATCCTTTTATTTATTTGCTTTCATATTTTTTTTTGTTATTGATTTGCCCCCTGTTTTTTTCCATCATCCCGCAACTCTAAATTATCATGAAATCAATCCTTCACGCTTGCGCTGATACATTTGCGCCGACAAATTTGAGCGACGATCCGGGCTTTGATCGAGCCGTACCGTTCCTGATTTGTCTCGCGCCTTCAGATCCTCCTTCACGCTTCGACACGAAGCAAAATATTAAGCAATCGTTCCGACGGAGCTAAATTACTACAGGATAAAGAACGAATAGGAAATTTGAATTTCGAAACAAAAAAGAGAGGGGTGCATCACGAGGACTTCCCAGGGGGTCACCCATCCTAATACTGCTTACGCCCAAGCACGCTTAACTTCGGAGTTCTGATGGGATACGGTGCATTAGTGCTGGTATGATCGCACCCATAACGTTCCTTTCGCTTTATTCTTTTAAACTACCCCGTCCAGCGAAGCAGTGTGGCTTTTCTGGACCGGAATTCATTTTAAGCGTCAATTGAAGCATTTTCCTCTTATCCTTTTATTTATTTACTTTATATTTTTTTTGTTATTGATTTGCACCCTGTTTTTTTCCATCATCCCGCAACTCTAAATTATCATGAAATCAATCCTTCACGCTTGCGGTGATACATTTGCGTCGACAAATTTGATCGAGCCGTACCGTTCCTGATTTGTCTCGCGCCTTCAGATCCTCCTTCACGCTTCGACAAGAAGCAAAATATTAAGCAATCGTTCCGACGGAGCTAAATTACTACAGGATAAAGAACGAATAGGAAATTTGGATTTCGAAACAAAAAAAAGAGGGGTGCAACAAGAAGAATTCCCAGGGGGTCACCCATCCTAGTACTACTCTCGCCCAAGCATGCTTAACTTCGGAGTTCTGATGGGATCCGGTGCATTAGTGCTGGTATGATCGTACCCGCCATGTTCCTTTCACTTTATTCTTTTAAACTACCCCGTCCTGCGAAGCAGTGTGGCTTTTCTAGACCGAAATTCATTTTAAGCGTCAATTCAAGCATTTTTCTCTTACCCTTTTGTTTATTTGCTTTCATATTTTTTTTTGTTATTGATTTGCACCCTGTTTTTTTCCCTCATCGCGCAACAATAAATTGTCATCAAATCAATCCATCACGCTAGCGCTGATACATTTGCGCCGACAAATTTGAGCGATGATCCGGGCTTTGATCGAGCCGTACCGTTCCTGAATTCTCTCGCGCCTTCAGATCCGCCTTCATCCTTCGAGAAGAAGCAAAATATAAAGCAATCGTTCCGAAGGACCTAAATTACTACAGGATAAAGAACGAATAGAAAATTTGAATTCCGAAGCAAAAAAGAGAGGGGTGCAACAAGAACAATTCCCAAGGGGTCACCCATCCTAATACTGCTCACGCCCAAGCACGCTTAACTTCGGAGTTCTGATGGGATACGGTGCATTAGTGCTGGTATGATCTCACCCACAACGTTCCTTTCACTTTATTCTTTTAAACTACCCCGTCCAGCGAAGCAGTGTGGCTTTTCTAGACCGGAATTCATTTTAAGCGTCAATTGAAGCATTTTCCTCTTATCCTTTTATTTATTTACTTTATATTTTTTTTTGTTATTGATTTGCACCCTGTTTTTTTCCATCTTCCCGCAACTCTAAATTATCATGAAATCAATCCTTCACGCTTGCGGTGATACATTTGCGCCGACAAATTTGAGCGACGATCCGGGCTTTGATCGAGCCGTACCGTTCCTAATTTGTCTCGCGCCTTCAGATCCTCCTTCACGCTTTGACAAGAAGCAAAATATTAAGCAATCGTTCCGAAGGACCTAAATTACTACAGGATAAAGAACGAATAGAAAATTTGAATTTCGAAACAAAAAAGAGGGGGGTGCAACAAGAGGAATTCCCAGGGGGTCACCCATCCTAGTACTACTCTCGCCCAAGCATGCTTAACTTCGGAGTTCTGATGGGATCCGGTGCATTAGTGCTGGTATGATCGTACCCGCCATGTTCCTTTCGCTTTATTCTTTTAAACTACCCCGTCCTGCGAAGCAGTGTGGCTTTTCTAGACCGAAATTCATTTTAAGCGTCAATTCAAGCATTTTCCTATTATCCTTTTATTTATTTGCTTTCATATTTTTTTTTGTTATTGATTTGCCCCCTGTTTTTTTCCATCATCCCGCAACTCTAAATTATCATGAAATCAATCCTTCACACTTGCGCTGATACATTTGCGCCGACAAATTTGAGCGACGATTCGGGCTTTGATCGAGCCGTACCGTTCCTGATTTGTCTCGCGCCTTCAGATCCGCCTTCATGCTTCGAGAAGAAGCAAAATATAAAGCAATCGTTCCGAAGGACCTAAATTACTACAGGATAAAGAACGAATAGAAATTTTGAATTTCGAAACAAAAAAGAGAGGGGTGCAACAAGAGGAATTCCCAGGGGGTCACCCATCCTAGTACTACTCTCGCCCAAGCATGCTTAACTTCGGAGTTCTGATGGGATCCGGTGCATTAGTGCTGGTATGATCGCACCCGCCATGTTCCTTTCGCATTATTCTTTTAAACTACCCCGTCCAGCGAAGCAGTGTGGCTTTTCTAGACCAGAATTCATTTTAAGCGTCAATTGAAGCATTTTCCTCTTATGCTTTTATTTATTTACTTTATATTTTTTTTTGTTATTGATTTGCACCCTGTTTTTTTCCATCTTCCCGCAACTCTAAATTATCATGAAATCAATCCTTCACGCTTGCGGTGATACATTTGCGCCGACAAATTTGAGCGACGATCCGGGCTTTGATCGAGCCGTACCGTTCCTAATTTGTCTCGCGCCTTCAGATCCTCCTTCACGCTTTGACAAGAAGCAAAATATTAAGCAATCGTTCCGAAGGACCTAAATTACTACAGGATAAAGAACGAATAGAAAATTTGAATTTCGAAACAAAAAAGAGGGGGGTGCAACAAGAGGAATTCCCAGGGGGTCACCCATCCTAGTACTACTCTCGCCCAAGCATGCTTAACTTCGGAGTTCTGATG
Source organism: Coffea eugenioides (assembly GCF_003713205.1). Classification (NCBI taxonomy): domain Eukaryota; kingdom Viridiplantae; phylum Streptophyta; class Magnoliopsida; order Gentianales; family Rubiaceae; genus Coffea; species Coffea eugenioides. The sequence continues at coordinate 4,474,598 of NC_040038.1, read as the reverse complement.
GGATCCGGTGCATTAGTGCTGGTATGATCGCACCCGCCATGTTCCTTTCGCTTTATTCTTTTAAACTACCCCGTCCTGCGAAGCAGTGTGGCTTTTCTAGACCGAAATTCATTTTAAGCGTCAATTCAAGCATTTTCCTATTATCCTTTTATTTATTTGCTTTCATATTTTTTTTTGTTATTGATTTGCCCCCTGTTTTTTTCCATCATCCCGCAACTCTAAATTATCATGAAATCAATCCTTCACACTTGCGCTGATACATTTGCGCCGACAAATTTGAGCGACGATTCGGGCTTTGATCGAGCCGTACCGTTCCTGATTTGTCTCGCGCCTTCAGATCCGCCTTCATGCTTCGAGAAGAAGCAAAATATAAAGCAATCGTTCCGAAGGACCTAAATTACTACAGGATAAAGAACGAATAGAAAATTTGAATTTCGAAACAAAAAAGAGAGGGGTGCAACAAGAGGAATTCCCAGGGGGTCACCCATCCTAGTACTACTCTCGCCCAAGCATGCTTAACTTCGGAGTTCTGATGGGATCCGGTGCATTAGTGCTGGTATGATCGCACCCGCCATGTTCCTTTCGCTTTATTCTTTTAAACTACCCCGTCCTGCGAAGCAGTGTGGCTTTTCTAGACCGAAATTCATTTTAAGCGTCAATTCAAGCATTTTTCTCTTATCCTTTTATTTATTTGCTTTCATATTTTTTTTTGTTATTGATTTGCACCCTGTTTTTTTCCCTCATCGCGCAACAATAAATTGTCATGAAATCAATCCATCACGCTAGCGCCGATACATTTGCGCCGACAAATTTGAGCGATGATCCGGGCTTTGATCGAGCCGTACCGTTCCTGAATTCTCTCGCGCCTTCAGATCCGCCTTCATGCTTCGAGAAGAAGCAAAATATAAAGCAATCGTTCCGAAGGACCTAAATTACTACAGGATAAAGAACGAATAGAAAATTTGAATTTCGAAACAAAAAAGAGAGGGGTGCAACAAGAGGAATTCCCAAGGGGTCACCCATCCTAATACTGCTCACGCCCAAGCACGCTTAACTTCGGAGTTCTGATGGGATACGGTGCATTAGTGCTGGTATGATCGCACCCACAACGTCCAGCGAAGCAGTGTGGCTTTTCTAGACCAGAATTCATTTTAAGCGTCAATTGAAGCATTTTCCTCTTATCCTTTTATTTATTTACTTTATACTTTTTTTGTTATTGATTTGCACCCTATTTTTTTCCATCATCCCGCAACTCTAAATTATCATGAAATCAATCCTTCACGCTTGCGGTGATACATTTGCGCCGACAAATTTGAGCGACGATCCGGGCTTTGATCGAGCCGTACCGTTCCTGATTTGTCTCGCGCCTTCAGATCCTCCTTCACGCTTCGACAAGAAGCAAAATATTAAGCAATCGTTCCGACGGAGCTAAATTACTACAGGATAAAGAACGAATAGGAAATTTGGATTTCGAAACAAAAAAGAGAGGGGTGCAACACGAGGAATTCCCAGGGGGTCACCCATCCTAGTACTACTCTCGCCCAAGCATGCTTAACTTCGGAGTTCTGATGGGATCCGGTGCATTAGTGCTGGTATGATCGCACCCGCCATGTTCCTTTCGCTTTATTCTTTTAAACTACCCCGTCCTGCGAAGCAGTGTGGCTTTTCTAGACCGAAATTCATTTTAAGTGTCAATTGAAGCATTTTCCTATTATCCTTTTATTTATTTGCTTTCATATTTTTTTTTGTTATTGATTTGCCCCCTATTTTTTTCCATCATCCCGCAACTCTAAATTATCATGAAATCAATCCTTCACGCTTGCGCTGATACATTTGCGCCGACAAATTTGAGCGACGATCCGGGCTTTGATCGAGCCGTACCGTTCCTGATTTGTCTCGCGCCTTCAGATCCTCCTTCACGCTTCGACAAGAAGCAAAATATTAAGCAATCGTTCCGACGGAGCTAAATTACTACAGGATAAAGAACGAATAGGAAATTTGGATTTCGAAACAAAAAAGAGAGGGGTGCAACACGAGGACTTCCCAGGGGGTCACCAATCCAAGTACTACTCTCGCCCAAACACGCTTAATTTCGAAGTTCTGATGGGATCCGGTGCATTAGTGCTGGTATGATCGCACCCGCCATATTCCTTTCGCTTTATTCTTTTAAACTACCCCGTCCAGCGAAGCAGTGTGGCTTTTCTAGACCGGAATTCATTTTAAGCGTCAATTGAAGCATTTTCCTCTTATCCTTTTATTTATTTACTTTATATTTTTTTTGTTATTGATTTGCACCCTGTTTTTTTCCATCATCCCGCAACTCTAAATTATCATGAAATCAATCCTTCACGCTTGCGGTGATACATTTGCGCCGACAAATTTGAGCGACGATTCGGGCTTTGATCGAGCCGTACCGTTCCTGATTTGTCTCGCGCCTTCAGATCCTCCTTCACGCTTTGACAAGAAGCAAAATATTAAGCAATCGTTCCGAAGGACCTAAATTACTACAGGATAAAGAACGAATAGAAAATTTGAATTTCGAAACAAAAAAGAGGGGGGTGCAACAAGAGGAATTCCCAGGGGGTCACCCATCCTAGTACTACTCTCGCCCAAGCATGCTTAACTTCGGAGTTCTGATGGGATCCGGTGCATTAGTGCTGGTATGATCGCACCCGCCATGTTCCTTTCGCATTATTCTTTTAAACTACCCCGTCCTGCGAAGCAGTGTGGCTTTTCTTAGACCGAAATTCTATTTTTTAAGCGTCAATTCAAGGCATTTTTTCTCTTTCCTTTATTTATTTACTTTATATTTTTTTTTGTTATTGATTTGCACCCTGTTTTTTTCCATCTTCCCGCAACTCTAAATTATCATGAAATCAATCCTTCACGCTTGCGGTGATACATTTGCGCCGACAAATTTGAGCGACGATCCGGGCTTTGATCGAGCCGTACCGTTCCTAATTTGTCTCGCGCCTTCAGATCCTCCTTCACGCTTTGACAAGAAGCAAAATTTTAAGCAATCGTTCCGAAGGACCTAAATTACTACAGGATAAAGAACGAATAGAAAATTTGAATTTCGAAACAAAAAAGAGGGGGGTGCAACAAGAGGAATTCCCAGGGGGTCACCCATCCTAGTACTACTCTCGCCCAAGCATGCTTAACTTCGGAGTTCTGATGGGATCCGGTGCATTAGTGCTGGTATGATCGCACCCGCCATGTTCCTTTCGCTTTATTCTTTTAAACTACCCCGTCCTGCGAAGCAGTGTGGCTTTTCTAGACCGAAATTCATTTTAAGTGTCAATTGAAGCATTTTCCTATTATCCTTTTATTTATTTGCTTTCATATTTTTTTTTGTTATTGATTTGCCCCCTGTTTTTTTCCATCATCCCGCAACTCTAAATTATCACGAAATCAATCCTTCACACTTGCGCTGATACATTTGCGCCGACAAATTTGAGCGACGATTCGGGCTTTGATCGAGCCGTACCGTTCCTGATTTGTCTCGCGCCTTCAGATCCGCCTTCATGCTTCGAGAAGAAGCAAAATATAAAGCAATCGTTCCGAAGGACCTAAATTACTACAGGATAAAGAACGAATAGAAATTTTGAATTTCGAAACAAAAAAGAGAGGGGTGCAACAAGAGGAATTCCCAGGGGGTCACCCATCCTAGTACTACTCTCGCCCAAGCATGCTTAACTTCGGAGTTCTGATGGGATCCGGTGCGTTAGTGCTGGTATGATCGCACCCGCCATGTTCCTTTCGCATTATTCTTTTAAACTACCCCGTCCAGCGAAGCAGTGTGGCTTTTCTAGACCAGAATTCATTTTAAGCGTCAATTGAAGCATTTTCCTCTTATCCTTTTATTTATTTACTTTATATTTTTTTTTGTTATTGATTTGCACCCTGTTTTTTTCCATCTTCCCGCAACTCTAAATTATCATGAAATCAATCCTTCACGCTTGCGGTGATACATTTGCGCCGACAAATTTGAGCGACGATCCGTGCTTTGATCGAGCCGTACCGTTCCTAATTTGTCTCGCGCCTTCAGATCCTCCTTCACGCTTTGACAAGAAGCAAAATATTAAGCAATCGTTCCGAAGGACCTAAATTACTACAGGATAAAGAACGAATAGAAAATTTGAATTTCGAAACAAAAAAGAGGGGGGTGCAACAAGAGGAATTCCCAGGGGGTCACCCATCCTAGTACTACTCTCGCCCAAGCATGCTTAACTTCGGAGTTCTGATGGGATCCGGTGCATTAGTGCTGGTATGATCGTACCCGCCATGTTCCTTTCGCTTTATTCTTTTAAACTACCCCGTCCTGCGAAGCAGTGTGGCTTTTCTAGACCGAAATTCATTTTAAGCGTCAATTCAAGCATTTTCCTATTATCCTTTTATTTATTTGCTTTCATATTTTTTTTTGTTATTGATTTGCCCCCTGTTTTTTTCCATCATCCCGCAACTCTAAATTATCATGAAATCAATCCTTCACACTTGCGCTGATACATTTGCGCCGACAAATTTGAGCGACGATTCGGGCTTTGATCGAGCCGTACCGTTCCTGATTTGTCTCGCGCCTTCAGATCCGCCTTCATGCTTCGAGAAGAAGCAAAATATAAAGCAATCGTTCCGAAGGACCTAAATTACTACAGGATAAAGAACGAATAGAAAATTCGAATTTCGAAACAAAAAAGAGAGGGGTGCAACAAGAGGAATTCCCAGGGGGTCACCCATCCTAGTACTACTCTCGCCCAAGCATGCTTAACCTCGGAGTTCTGATGGGATCCGGTGCATTAGTGCTGGTATGATCGCACCCGCCATGTTCCTTTCGCATTATTTTTTAAACTACCCCGTCCTGCGAAGCAGTGTGGCTTTTCTAGACCGAAATTCATTTTAAGCGTCAATTCAAGCATTTTCCTATTATCCTTTTATTTATTTGCTTTCATATTTTTTTTTTGTTATTGATTTGCCCCCCGTTTTTTTCCATCATCCCGCAACTCTAAATTATCATGAAATCAATCCTTCACGCTTGCGCTGATACATTTGCGCCGACAAATTTGAGCGACGATCCGGGCTTTGATCGAGCCGTGCCGTTCCTGATTTGTCTCGCGCCTTCAGATCCGCCTTCATGCTTCGAGAAGAAGCAAAATATAAAGCAATCGTTCCGAAGGACCTAAATTACTACAGGATAAAGAACGAATAGAAAATTTGAATTTCGAAACAAAAAAAAGAGGGGTGCAACAAGAGGAATTCCCAGGGGTCACCCATCCTAGTACTACTCTCGCCCAAGCATGCTTAACTTCGGAGTTCTGATGGGATCCGGTGCATTAGTGCTGGTATGATCGCACCCGCCATGTTCCTTTCGCTTTATTCATTTAAACTACCCCGTCCTGCGAAGCAGCGTGGCTTTTCTAGACCGAAATTCATTTTAAGCGTCAATTCAAGCATTTTTCTCTTATCCTTTTATTTATTTGCTTTCATATTTTTTTTTGTTATTGATTTGCACCCTGTTTTTTTCCCTCATCGCGCAACAATAAATTGTCATGAAATCAATCCATCACGCTAGCGCCGATACATTTGCGCCGACAAATTTGAGCGATGATCCGGGCTTTGATCGAGCCGTACCGTTCCTGAATTCTCTCGCGCCTTCAGATCTGCCTTCATGCTTCGAGAAGAAGCAAAATATAAAGCAATCGTTCCGAAGGACCTAAATTACTACAGGATAAAGAACGAATAGAAAATTTGAATTTCGAAACAAAAAAGAGAGGGGTGCAACAAGAGGAATTCCCAAGGGGTCACCCATCCTAATACTGCTCACGCCCAAGCACGCTTAACTTCGGAGTTCTGATGGGATACGGTGCATTAGTGCTGGTATGATCGCACCCACAACGTTCCTTTCGCTTTATTCTTTTAAACTACCCCGTCCAGCGAAGCAGTGTGGCTTTTCTAGACCGGAATTCATTTTAAGCGTCAATTCAAGCATTTTCCTCTTATCCTTTTATTTATTTACTTTATACTTTTTTTGTTATTGATTTGCACCCTATTTTTTTCCATCATCCCGCAACTCTAAATTATCATGAAATCAATCCTTCACGCTTGCGGTGATACATTTGCGCCGACAAATTTGAGCGACGATCCGGGCTTTGATCGAGCAGTACCGTTCCTGATTTGTCTCGCGCCTTCAGATCCTCCTTCACGCTTCGACAAGAAGCAAAATATTAAGCAATCGTTCCGACGGAGCTAAATTACTACAGGATAAAGAACGAATAGGAAATTTGGATTTCGAAACAAAAAAGAGAGGGGTGCAACACGAGGACTTCCCAGGGGGTCACCAATCCAAGTACTACTCTCGCCCAAACACGCTTAATTTCGAAGTTCTGATGGGATCCGGTGCATTAGTGCTGGTATGATCGCACCCGCCATATTTCTTTCGCTTTATTCTTTTAAACTACCCCGTCCAGCGAAGCAGTGTGGCTTTTCTAGACCGGAATTCATTTTAAGCGTCAATTGAAGCATTTTCCTCTTATCCTTTTATTTATTTACTTTATATTTTGAACCTATATAACTAGTATAAGGTCCCTTGGCATCAAGTTGATTAATTCACCGTAGAAAGAAGATTTGATACATCTGATAGCAAAGCAAAAGGTCCTACTATTCTAGAATAGTTATTAAACTCGATCTGACCCGATTCAGCAATTTAATTGGATGATCCAATGAATCGATAATCTAGTCGGATTGAATCAATAGTTAGACAAGAGAACGGAGCATCCTTTTAACTTGTCAGTAATTCATCAGTTTAACCGATAAAATCTCAAAAAATTGACGGCTCAACCACCGGTATAATTTAATAATTCAAATATATTGTTTTACTATATAATACAATCACCGATTCAACTACTAAACTCGCAATTGAACTACTAATGTATTCGACCGTTGACCTTACCGGATTAATGTCTGCACTGGGTTTAATAATTATATGTTGATCAAGAAGTCATCCAATTTCTCCCTATTTACAAGTTCATTTCAAGCCAAAAATCATTCTACGGTTATTTTTCCCCTACGTTACTTGTTAACGTTAAGCGCAGCAATCTTTGTCCACCCAAATCCCAGAAGAATAGACAACAAAGTGCCCTCGCCAGAAGTACCATTCGATTGCGATTTTTGTGTCCCCACGCTGAAGACTTCTTTGCGGCTAGCGCCTAGCGGGACATATGCAAAATACTTTGAACAAGTCCAAGGAGTGGAAGAAATGAATGTAAAAATGATGGCCATGAGAACAGAGAAACGTGTAACATAAAACATGATGACCGAGTTCTAACATGTTGTGACAATTATTACTTCGGCTGCTCGGCGCCGACTTCCTATTAATGTTGTCGGGCTCGGCCTTTTCAAACTTTCCGGCAGTCGGCGATGATGTTAGCTTACCTTAATCCTCAAGTTTTGACTTATTTTTACATGGCATGAACGGTAAGTGAAAGGGTAGACACGTTTCTACCAAAATAAATAAATAAATAAATAAAGAAGAGTAGACACGTAACATAAACTAATGCTTGCTTGATTTTCAAGTTTTGTGAAAAAAAAATTGTGTTTTCGAATATATTCACGTTTTGGAGATATTTTTGAAAAATTTTACTGTAGCAGAATTTTTAGAGTATATTTGAGATATTTTTAGAATATATTTTGGGATATTTAAGAGTAGTAGAGTTTTTAGAATATATTTTGGGATATTTTTTAAATATTAAAAAAAATTTAGACTACTTTTTAGGGTACCATTTAGAGTAATTTTTAAAAAAATTTATAGTATTTAAAAAACTAAATCTTTCAAAAACCGATGGATCCAAACATTTAGACTGATTTTTTTGAGAAGGTAAAGGAAAGGATATGGAAGGAAATGGAGGGATAAAATCTAGTTATTTTTTCTCAAAGCGGACGGAAAACACACCAAAATTAATGAAGATTTGAAATTTTCTAAAAAACTTATTATGTGTTTATAAATTAGAGTTTTATACTATTGATAAAAATGTAACTAACTTGGAATTGTTTCCTTTCCTTTCATTTTGTAATTCAAACAAGATGAATGGATTTCGATTTTCCGTATTCTTCTTTTTGTATATTTTTTTTCCGAAGCCCTTTCCTTTCCTTTTCTTCATTTACGTTCAATCCAAACAGTGCCTTAACAAATTTCTCAACTCCTTTTATTTTTTCTAATATCATGCACACATCATATTAAAAAAAAATAACTGCGATGTTATTTTCTAGAAAAAGGTGGGAAAAATTTGTAATTCTAAAATTTCTAGAAGTGTCACCGACTCTCTTCAAAATTAGTTCAGTCATGAACTAAATTAGGTCAACTAAAATTTAATATTTGTCAACTCTTACACTGATTGATGATTGTGTGAACCCATTAAAATGATCGCCGCAAGCTAAGGCTGTTTCTTGCTGCTAAGAGAAAATTCAGACTTAATTTAAACGAGACAAATTTGCAAGTTCATTTTCAAAAGTCCACTGCAATGCAAATATTTCAACATCAAGAATATACCCCGAGCCCGTTAATGTGGATCGAGAGCGTGTTAATGCTGGGCAAGGTTTGATAATTACACACAATCAGCTTGGGCCTCATAGAGCGTCGCTCAGCTTTGACCCAACACCTTTTTCAAACCCAAAAAAAAAAACTTTGACCTAACACCAATTTCTAGGTCACTGGACCGCTTTTGTTCAATTATAGAGTCACTTTGCTGGGCCGCCCACTATGGCGTGTAGACGAGGTTGGCATTTGCAGTCTAGGATGATTACAACTTAGGTTCGGTCGCTCACCAATAAGTACAGCTAATCTACGCTATAAGCATTCAACATTAATGTTAATCTTTGTTTGATAATCTAGTCCAAATTTAGAATTAATGAGTTCAAATGTTAACATTTTCACTTATTACTTAATTTGATATATACACTTATATATATCAAATTTAATATTTAACAATTAATAACTTAATATATTCAAAATTTAAATTTCAGTTTTTAAAATTCAGGTTTATCAAACACACCCCTTCTTAAGCTCAAAATCAATCCAACATGCTGCTTTGATTCCCATATTAGGGGTTGGACCATTGGAATTCTCTCCATTTATTTACACCCTATTACTATTACTTTATAAAATCATCCTATTATATCATTTTACTTTTTTTTTTATTCCTTGATCAACATACTAAAAATTAATATTTCTAAAAATATATTTTGACATTTATTTCACAAGAAATCTTTGAATGGTTAAAAAATCAAAATTATAATAAAATTTGTGATAATTAATGAAAGGACAAAACTTAAGTCAATTTCCTACAAAATTTTATACATAGCAATCGAAGTGCTAATAGATCATCAACGGTGTTGATTTTTTTTTAAAAAAAAAATTTCCAAATATATTTTTGTTAATATGTAATGTGGAGAAGTTCTCTTCAATGCAATGGAGCCCTAAGTTAAAGATCGATCCTCGACTTCATTAGTGTAAAATTCTCTAGGCTAATTTTGTATTCATCCTCTTTTCCAACAAAGTAACTATCTTTGTTGCGAAGAAGACGTGAGACACTAGCTCAGAGGAAAGCAAATGGGCACAAGCCAGAACAGACAGAATCTGAGGCACAGCATTTATGTGGTGGCGTTAGGCGGAGCCGCGGAGGTAACAGATTCCAGTGTCATTCCTTGATATAAATGTCAAACCGGGTTGTGAAAAATAACACGAGGTAAAACAAGGATGAACCCTTGAATCACTTGCTAAATGACCCAAGTTGAGCAGAAAGAGAATGGCTCATCGAGTTACGCTCTCCTCGAAAGCAAAATGACTCTCTTAACTTGGCCCCTGCGCTTTCATCTGCTCAATAGATTCCAAACATTCTTTGGCTCTATGAACCTTTGACTGAAGATAAAAGCTCCCATTTGTTGCATTTCTTTCAAACAGGGTATCATACTTCTGCAGGTGGAAGGAACAATGTCAAGCTAAAATGCAAAAGGATCACAGCACAAAAAAATAGAATCAACACAGTAATGACCTGCAAGATATCTTGCCACGATGAATTCTCTGCCACGCCAAGAATTTGCCTTGCTTCTGAGTCGGTCATGGTTTTACTCGCTCTTCTGATGGTCTGAACTGCTTCTTGAGCAGCACCACTTCTTGATGCGTCTGTCGTTAGTCAGGAACAAGTTATTCAACCATTTACTGTAGAAACTTTCCAAAGCAGGCAATAACAGTGCATGAGTTTCATGTATGGAATGATTATCATACATGAAATGCCATACTTCTCCTTCTCATGCTATGCTAGTCAATTTCATTAGCTAAAGTGACAAGAGAACAACACATTATCCTACTGGATAGATTCTTGTTAGTTCTGATCAACCAAACACCAACATGTAATGCAGTGAAAAGCTAGTATCTGAAGGTCTCACCACAAGATATCATAAGCAATGCTTCTCTAAGTAGGGCAAAATTTCTAAATTGCCCAAAAATATATCTTCAGATTGTGAAGTTTTGGTTAACAATTTATTTCTTGCATCTAATATCAATAAGCCACTGAACCTGGGAAAGTATATAATTGTCCTTCAATTAGTGTTAGTTCATGATTAAAATTTAACCTCTCCCTTCAGCCATTTTTTCCTTTTTAATTTCCTTTTCCAGTTCCACTCTGATACAAGAGCAAACCACCACCACCACCACCGGCAGCCCACCCACCAACCTCTCTCCCATCCCCACCACACAAAAGGTTCACCCTGCCAGCCCCCTATATACATTGCCGTGATGGCCTGCAAATCACCCAACAGCAAAGCAAATCTCAAAGAACCAACTTTAATTTATCAACCATATTTAAAAGCTTTACTCCTCCCACCAGATTAGAAAGTCCGAAATGTTTCAAGTCAATAACATTCCATTGCAATCATCAATTCAGATTCTCTTCCCCCTAGGGCTTTAATTGCTGACTTTATTGTGCAATAATGAAGCTCAAAAAGCACACGTTTAGATTTTCAATGAATACCACTGTGCTCTGTTATATAACAGGATTGCATTTGATTCCACCAAGTATACATTAGAATTGTGAACTCCACACACTACCACTTTGCTCAACCAAACTCTTCCCAGCCCTTGATATCCACTCCTAGCAAGTCAACATGGCCCTTCGGCACCTATAATTGCACTTCCAGAACAACCCCACTCCCCTCTCTTGCCCAGTTCCCCTCCAACGCAACAAGCCCCCCACATCATAAATCACCCAAGTTAGTAGCTACCATTATCAGAGGGAAGATACTACATCACTTTGAATAGTTCATTGACCTATTTGATACAAGAAAAATTGGGTGGCAAATTCTCTGGCACTAGTACGGCCTAGTTAATCATATCTACCCTTTTATCAAATACCATTAATTTTATACCTGAAGATGGAACAAAAGTACAAAACGCAGAAAAATATAAGCTGCAACCCATAACAACTGAAAAAAAAAAAATATAAGCTGCAGAAAAGAAACTTACTTGCAAGTGCCTGACGATACGCTTGGACAAAAGCACGTGCCATTACTCCTGAGCCAATTACAATTAGATTTGCCAGAATTCTAGCTGCCTGCAACAAGAAGTTAAACGAGGTTGAAGTATTTGATATGTTTGTCAACAGTTGCTAGGAGCAAACAAGAAAATGTGGGTCGAAAAGGACATCGAATGTGAAAAGATGCACAAACGTGTGTAGCAAAGCGAACATAAATTAAGCCTTTTTGATGCATTGTGCGTTCAGAACTGGAAAATTTTTCACAAAAGTAGACACCTTTATCAGTTATTCAATTCTCTCAAATTCTGCTTGAAGCCAAGCAAAAAGTTTAACTCCAAAAACAAAATTATGCCAAATCTTTTAAATTCATGGTCAAAAGATGTTCATAAAGACATGCAAAAGCTAAACTACAATCAAGTAGAAAGCAAAACACATGTAAACAGAAGTCGGAATACGTCGTACCATCTTTTACGATTAGCGGAGCAAAAGTTCCAGTCTTGGAGAAATTGACCTCAGACACAAAGTACCTATAAGCAATGATAAAATCATATGTATGAGCTTGACAATATAATCTACTTTCTCCAAATCTCTGTAGCTAAAGAACATAATATTGATTCCACGATTAATGACATTCAAAGACCCCCCCCCCCGGCCCCACAAGAGAGAAAAAATATTTTTTGGTCAATTTTTATCAGCAGGCTGAATAATAAAGAGAAAAAGATAATAAGAGTTTCTTTTTTTAAAATTTTCTTTTATACCTAAAAATCAAGATTTAAACCCTCACTTGGGAATTGGAACCTGGAAGTGGAAGCTCTTGAGGGCTTTTAGGGAGGAAAACAAAATGAGAGGGTGGTTTGAGGAGCCAACTAAGTTGCTCGGTTGTGATATTGTTATGGTGTTGGCGGTGGAAGGTGGCGGTTTGGAGAAGCGGGAGCGGAGGCTGCTTGAAACAGATGGCCAAAAAATGATTATTAGGCGGCTCCTGCTGTGTGCCGGTTACCGCCAAGTCCGAGACCCTTTGCCCAAGGCACCCCAGTTCCCACGAACAGCCCGTAAACGATTTCTTTAAACAACTTTGGCCAAATGGTTAGCCATGAAAATCTGTTTTTGGAAAAAAAAAAAGAAAAGAAAAAAAAAGTTACTTTATTAAAAAAAGAAGGCTCCGAGAGCAAAAGAAATTAAGCCAGCATGTGGAAATTGGGCTTCAATGTGCTATGAATTAAGCTTTTAGAATACTCAGCTATTGGGCTACAAAAGTAGGCCCAAGACGCTACTAAATAATCTCATTAGTATTCACACAAGAATATGGCAAAATACGAGTAGCGCCAAGAGTTCAGTAAACCCGGTTCAACAAGCGTGCCTAGTCTAATGATGGAAAGCTATTTGCTAAAAGAGGTTTGTTAGAGCATTAGGGGCAGGATTTGAAAAAAAGAAAAAGAAAAAGAGGGAATCATACTTGCCATGAATCTGATCATTACATGCTTCCGAGCAAATCAATATCAACCATAAGACGTAGATTCCAATTCCAAGTCATCCTACCATTAGAGTTTACATAGAACATAAGAGAGTGCTGTTGAGGTGAAACAAATGTACGCTTAACTGCTTCTGGCAATCACTCTATTTACACTAGGTGAGAAAGAAAGGATAGCTTCCAAAGGAAAAGCCATGTTAATTGCTCCTAGATCAACCAACAAGCAAGGAGCCCAGCATCTGTTCAACCATGTGGTCAGGGAGTAATGCGCTTGCGTGACAGAACTTGATGAATTGTGGTTGAAGGAGAAGAACCCAATGGTGTCCGAAATTCGATCCTCGGAGTTTGTGGACTAACTCCTGCTAATTGGCTAGTTTTATTTGGCCTGCAACTGATTGGAGATACTGCCCTTTTCGATCTAAGATATCTCTCACAGGTTCCAATGCCTAGAAGCTCCTTTGCTCCAAATGGACTGTCAGGTACTTGCAGTTTTCTTTTTTTCCTCAGTAGCTCCCACAGTAGCTTTTCATCCTTAGCTTGATCTTCCTCCGCATATAGAAGCTTCACGGACTAGATTCAGGGGAAACAGTTTAGGATTAGATCGTAAAAGACTATCCATACCATATACTCATGAAGCCCATAAAAATAGAAAGCATCAGAATACAGAAGGTACAATTCCCAGAGTACACTGCCTAAGCTATCTGCGTAACAAGTTGCTTCAGAGAAGATTACTGTCTAGCAATGTACAAAACCTACTTTCAGTAGAAATTGTAAAAACTAATGGCTTAAGGAAACCAACAATGTATGTATTTGATATTATGATGCTCGAGTAATGTGATATTCACAAATGTACAGTCATAAAGCAGATGATAGAATATCCGTGTTAAGCTGAATCAAAAGTATAGTTTGAGTATTATGCCGTTCATAGTAGATTGAATGTAGAAAAAGGACATAAAAGAGTTCATTTTTTCCTATCTTTTATGGATAAATTTTCTTAGTTCTTTAGCCACATAATCTTGATTGGTAAAGGAGTTACCTTTACTATATGTTTTACTAGAGTGATAGAGTGATCATGATCTGAAATTTGCAAGGAAAGTATGCAACTTTAATGAATTTGGTCAAAGGAACTAAGGGATACCTTCTCAGAAACAGAATGTCCTCTTGAACCATCATTTATTTCTGAAAGAAAACGCTGTTCTTCCTTCAACATTTCCATTCTTCCTTCAGTTTCCCTCAACTTATTTAAAGCATCGATTCTACTCTTTTCAACTGCTCTCACCTTTTTTCTTGCTTCCTCCAACTGTAGGCTTCGAAGCCTCATTTCTCCTCCAATCTCCTCCACCATTGCCAGCAGATTCGGACAGGTTCCAGTAACAACATCAGTTTTAAGTTCATTAACATACTGAACCATTGGATTGCACATTTTATCACCCAGCTTAGTCATCAGGTTTTCCACTCCAATCTCCACTGAACCAAGGGCTGAATCAACATGGTCATAAGTGATTTTCAGAAGCTTTACCATGTTGATAGAGGTGCCATTACTTTGACATGATTGGTGAGTGGCATAAACATATGCAACAGCTTGCTGAAATAATTTTTGGATAGATGCCCGTTGATCAGCAAGGGTCTGAAAGATGTCATCTTGGCTAGAATTAACCTGGGCCTCAATTTGTTTCAGAAGCTGCACTAATTGCATTAGCTGCAGTTTTTGTTTATGGATTAGCTCCTTGCATGCTTTGGTGGCTTTAGCGGCAACATTTAGTCCCTGCAAACAAATGATCAGTACAACCTACCAATTGAAACAGTCAACAAGTCGCCATCTCACATCAAATGCTATTGGATGGTTTCTTCACTAGAAAAGCAACCAAAAAGCTGAGAACTCGGTGTAATTGGGACTGCAGTTGGATAATCCAATGACATTGAACTAACCATATTCTCAGTCTAATCCTTAACCTAATCAGTAATCACTATGCATAGAAAACCAATATTTTTTTTTCTTTTTTGTGGGGGGGGGGGGGGGGGTGGTGTTGAGGGACGGGGGGAAGCTCAGGGATTATTAGGTCTAACAGAAATACTATTCAATATCCTAAGAAAGACAATAAGAAAAAGAAAGAGCTGCTTCGGAATGAGAATTCCATTGACAAAAAAACTCCCCTCTGCCATTAATTGTTTACATAGTCCTTCTTCATCGGAAGAAAAGCACACCAGCGATCAGTGAAATTCTTAGTAATCACAACAAGATGAACATTTTCTAACAGGAAGATTATGCCAAAAAAAAAAGATCACCTCAAATTTACCAATCCTCAGGTTTTCATCCATTCCCCTCATAGCCACCACCAATCTACTGCATACTTCTTCAGATTTATCTCCATTCCTTTCCCGTTCCTGTTAAGGAAAATGAAGCGCATAAGTATTCGATTATCGACAACTTTTACGTCATACAGAAATTGAACAACACACAACACATGAAAAATTCACGCGCACGGGACCAATGTCCAATTTGATATGAGTATGCACTGAACAATCACGACATGAACAAATAGGAGATTAAAATTAGTATAGTAATACTTTATAATTCGAAGGATAATAGTTGTTCTTATCATTGATAATAATGGAACTGAATCGTCCTTCGTCCGCCATTTCCCCGGTCTTCAATCCAACAAGCATCATCAATGGAATCGCCAGCGACGAAAATACATCTTCAGCCTTTGACAAGAACATAAATCACACACACAATTCAGGAGGACAAAAAAAAATAGAAATGGAAGTCTTCCAGTATTTGAAAATGTACAGCACGAAATTTGAATTAATATTTGAAGTGTATGATCAGATAATGATAATCATGACAATAGTACTTCGATCAAACTGGTTCGGATGTGAGAATGGAGCTGATTGAATGCGATTTTGATCTGTTCTTGTTGAAAAGAAATTCGTGAGAGCTTCGATTGAAGATCGGCGATCGGAGAAGGAGACCTAGTTGTGGAGCGATGCATTTTGGCGCCAAAATCCTTATCGCTTGAACAGGCGGAGATTTCGGGTGAGATTAATTGATATTGATTTTTTTTTTGAACGCTGTCAGAGTCAGAGTTGGTATTTGGTAGCTGGCAGCTGGTACTTGTTATCGTGAGTCGAGTCATAACGACATCGTGTCACTTGTTTTTCTTTTTCTCTTTCATATGTTTTATTTTTTTTTTCTTTTGATATAATGCTTTATTGTGAGCTTTAAAAGTAACATCATTCCCAAAACAAAAAAAAAAAGAGCTCTAACATTTAGAATTTCCAAATTCTTATTTTAGGAAAAAATCATATTTTTTTTCTTTCATATTTGGAAGAATAGAAAAATTTAAAGTCAAAATCTTTAATTGTTTGAGTCTCAATTATATTGAATCGCAAGTCAATAGTAGTCCTTTTTTTTTTTTTTAATACTAGCCGTGAGAGAGAGAGAGAGAGAGAGAGCGCTCAGGCTTTGCGTTAATTCTTAGTAATTGTCAATTCTTACAAAGAATAAGAGCTCATTGACTGCTTAAAGACATTTTGCTTCGTGTTTTACTTTTTTACCCATTGCCAAATCTACCCATTTCATTTTCCACAAACTTTTGCATTTTCATAACCCACTGTTCTCTTATTTTTCCTTTTTCTAAAAAAATCTCACCATTATATCAAAGAAGAATTTCCCCTCTTTACCAAATAACAAACACAATGATAAGGCAGGACCGCAAGATTAATGAATTCCACCACCGATTATTAATATGCAGATTCGATATGAACCGGGACAGAAAAACTTTAAACAAAAAAAAAAAAAGGCAAAAAGCCGTTTCCAAAATATACAACTTTCTTTCCACAAGGTACAACACATTATGCAATACTAAAAACCCTAGCAGACTCTGGGAATTCCAATTTGCAGATTTCCACCATCCAAAGACCCAAATTGCTTTTCAGTCTTTGTCTAAAGTCTAAAATATCTCCAACTCTGACAGTAATTTTTTCCCCTTTCTACTCAATTATCAAGTCCACTCTCGAGCTCTGAAATTCTCTCAGCTGAAAGAGAAAGAAAAGAAAAGGACGAAATGGACGCTGCTCAAGAAGCCCACAACCGAGAAGCTTTCCGGCAGGCCGTCGTTAACACTCTCGAACGCCGTCTATTCTACATCCCCTCATTCAAGATCTACCGTGGCGTTGCTGGCCTCTATGACTATGGCCCTCCTGGTTGTGCCGTTAAGGCCAACGTCCTCGCCTCCTGGCGTCAGGTCTACTCATTTCTCTTTATTCGTACTAGAATTCTGATTTGGATGTTTTGTTATTCATTTAATTGTCTGCAAGACTGGCTTTTGAGGGCCAATTATGTCTCAGTTTTATGTAATCTGTCTGTCATGACCCAGATGAAATTTGAAATTTGAGTAGAATTCTGATTTTTCTTTCAAAAGTTAGTTCAACTAACTATAATTACGATAATTAGGATTGAAAAACGTAAAAAATCTATGGCTAGATTAGAGCTGGGAGAGCTTGGCTCAGTCGAGATTGGTTCGTCAACAAATCCAGCCGAGCCAAGCGAATGAATAAGCTCGGGTTGAGCTTGGTTGGATAAGCACACATTAAAGTTTAATCAAACCAAGCTGAAGCATAATATCAAGCTTGTTCCTCAATATTTCTTTGTTTTTCCATTTTCGTTTTGGGCCTGGATTAAAATTGATGATTTTGACAATGGGTGTTGTGATTTTGAATAAATTCAGCATTTTGTATTGGAAGAGAATATGTTGGAAGTCGATTGCCCTTGTGTGACCCCAGAAGTAGTGCTGAAGGCATCGGGACATGTTGATAAGTTTACTGATCTTATGGTGAAAGATGAAAAGACTGGGAATTGTTACAGAGCTGATCATTTGCTAAAGGATTTCTGTAAAGAGAAGCTTGAGAAAGAACCTAATCTCAGTGATGAGAAGAAGGCAGAATTCAGGCATGTTCTTGCAGTTTTGGATGATCTTTCTGCTGAAGAGTTGGGTGCTAAACTTAAGGAGTATGGAATTGTTGCTCCAGATACCAAGAATCCTCTTTCTGATCCCTACCCTTTTAATCTTATGTTCCAGACCTCAATTGGGCCATCTGGAACGCTCCCAGGGTAAGAATATCATTAAAACTCTATGCCCCATTTTACCTTTATTTGTTTAGAGCAGCAGCAGATAATTTACAGGTGTATATTACAAAAGAAAGTACATAGTTTCTTATTTGTTTGGCACTCCTGTTTCCGGGGTTTTGCTTATCTTTCTTTCTTAAGTGTTGTAAAAAAAAAAAAATTTTTTTGGCTGCAGTTATATGCGCCCTGAGACAGCTCAAGGCATCTTTGTGAATTTCAAGGATTTGTACTACTACAATGGGAGCAAGCTCCCTTTTGCTGCTGCGCAGATTGGTCAAGCTTTTAGGAATGAGGTTTACAATCTTACTCTAAGATCTATTTTATCATATGCGTTATCATAATTGAATCACAATTGTCTTTCACCTATCATGTTTATGTCCTGCATAAGTCAAAAACCTGTTATGTTGGTTTTCTGATTTTTGAATATTCTAATTTGACATCTTGAAGCTATAGTTGTCATGAAGAGAAGTGGTTTTCTTTCCTGCTATCCTTTTTTGTACTTAGTCGTGCACATGCTCCTTGTAAAAGCATAGAACAGTGTTTTACAAGATGACATTGTCATGGCAGTAGTAATTAGTTGTTGTCTAGCAATGGAGGTCAAAGACTAATTATACTTGTGGATTACTTCTAACAAACCACAATAAAAGCACTGCAGGAGATAATCTTGGTTGAGTACCAAGGAGGACCATAGACATAGGTAGACACGTATTATTGTTATTAGATATGATAAATTGATCAGCATTTGCCATCTATTGGTTAGATTTCTCGCCTGAGTAGTTTTCATGCACCATTTACTTTTAATATATGATACCTCTTTGTTCAGAATTTGATTTTTACGTGGTAGAGGTTGAACCGTGTATATGCAGATTTCTCCACGCCAAGGTCTTCTCAGAGTCCGTGAATTTACACTGGCCGAGATTGAGCACTTTGTGGATCCTGCGGACAAGGCTCATCCAAAATTTTCTGAAGTTGCAAAGTTGGAGTTTTTGATGTTCCCTAGGGAAGACCAGGTGTCAGGACGATCAGCAAGGAGAATTCCTATTGGTGAAGCAGTTGCTCAGGTTAGTTTGAGAATCACCTACCTCAGACCCTCCCACTCTATTTTTGACTTTTTGCGTGGATTTGAAGAGCTGAGCGTGTGCATATATGTGTAACCCCAAAGGGGCTTATACATGTGGTATACTCTGTATTAAGGAACAGTTACTGCTGTTTTGCAGGGGATTGTGAACAATGAAACACTGGGATATTTCATTGGGAGAGTGTACCTTTTCTTGACTTATCTTGGGATTGATAGAGATCGGTTGCGGTTCCGCCAACATCTGGCAAATGAGATGGCACACTATGCTGCGGACTGCTGGGATGCTGAAATTGAATGTTCTTATGGTTGGATTGAATGTGTTGGTATTGCTGATAGATCAGCTTATGATTTGCGTGCTCATACGGTGAGAATTTTTTATCGGTCATTAAGGATTTTTGTGGAATTAGAATATTCATTTCTTGAAATTCCCTTTGTATTGCAAACAGGAGTTGGATGAATGTTATAATCAGGAAATTGGCTTTGAATGATCAGTTTTAATCTGGAAATCTGTTGCAATCATTTTAAGTGTGCTATAATAATATGAACTCTCTATCTCACAGTCTGTTCTACTTTGCAACAGCATTTGTCTTCTATTTTTTTTTTTTTGGATGATTTGCAAAGTTCCTGTACCAACTTTGACTTGTTTATCCTTGGTTATGGATGGCTTGGTGGAATAGTCTGACCATTTTATGTTGTATAAACGTGTTCTTGGACAATGGTGTTATGATTTTTGTTGAATGGAAGGACCTTGAAAATCATACCATTCTGAACTTAGCCGTTAAAGTTATTTTTTTTCCCCTTTTTTCTTTCTTTGGCAGGATAAAAGTGGCGTCCCTCTGGTTGCACATGAAAAACTTCCAGAACCTAGAGAAGTGGAGGTCTCTCTCTCTCTTCACTTGCAAAATATTTTTGTGCTTCTTTTAGAGTCTCTTTATGAATTCATGTTACTTGCTCTTTCAGAAACTTGTTATAGCTCCCGTGAAGAAGGAACTAGGCCTTGCATTCAAAGGTAATCAAAGGATGGTGGTTGAAGCTCTGGAGGTATGCTTTGTGCCGTTGTGCATTAAGTTAATATAAGTTGATTTCTTTTGTACATGTAAGGCTGTCCCGCTTCTTGGTTGTCTTTTTGCCCTCTGTGTTTTCCCTGGTCCTTTTCTTTCCTTAACTGTTCATTTGTTCTTTTCACCTTTTGACTTTGGAAATGGGGCAAACACTGATTCTGATTGGAGGAGCAGATTGTTTAGGTAAAACATTGAAACTTTAGGTTCGTACAGAAGGGTGAAAGTAATAGAAGATTGCTCTGCATGCACACGAATTTACTTTGTCACCATGGAACAATATTCTAGCAAGCATGGTGACTTAAATTTAAGGTTTTGCTTTTCTGGAATGATGATTATGATCGCTTTATTTCCATATAGGCCATGGCGGAGAAAGAAGCTCTGGAGTTGAAAGCGACCCTGGAGTCTAAAGGAGAAGCAGAGTTTCATGTTTGTACTCTTGACAGAGTTGTTACCATCAAGAGTAATATGGTGACAATCTCGAAAGAAATAAAGAAGGAACACCAGAAAGTTTTCACACCGTCAGTTATTGAACCTTCTTTTGGTATTGGAAGGATAATATATTGTCTTTATGAGCATTCCTTCTATACTAGACCTAGCAAAGATGGGGATGAACAACTCAATGTCTTCCGATTTCCTCCATTGGTAGCACCCATCAAGTGCACTGTGTTTCCACTAGTTCAGAATCAACAGTATGAAGAGGTTGCAAAAAATATTGCCAGGTCACTGACTGCTGCAGGGATATCATATAAGATTGATATAACAGGTATCCTCCATTGTCATTGATGAATATGCCTTATTTTGAAACTTCTTTATATTAGTATATGTATTTGTTATAGTATACTAAACTGGCTTTTACTTTATGCATTTACCGTTACCTCACTTTAGTGGTTGCTTCTCCCCTTTTGTTGTTGAAATGTGAATGCCTCTAAATTAATATTTTATCTACTTGTGGCTGCTTCTTGTTGAAGAGTTTTGCCTTGCACTTCTATTGGTGTATCTTGACAAGATAAGAAGAAAGCATGCATTTTGGAGCACATGAAATTAGTTAAATACCTTAATCGGTACAAATTAGGGGAAATATTGGTTTGTTATTTGAAATATTATTTAGAATAATTACTGTAGCACTTGTTGTGATATGATATATGTAAGATAAAAAGATAGTTGGGAATATAAAAATATGGGTTGGAAAATATGTTTATGATGCAAGCGAAATATTATTTGAAAAAATGAGATATCCGTGCCATCTAAAATTGATGTTAGAGCTATGAAAGTCATTTGTTGATTTTCTATTGTATGAGAATACAGCCAAAGTGGATTTAGCAAGAGACTCGTTTTCTTCTAATGTTTTTTTCCATATAAATAGTGCCACTTTTCTTTTCTTTCTGCTGGAGGGGGTGGTGGTGCAGTTGGGGTAAGTGGGAACAGAGTGAAACTAGTCCAACTTGTTTATTTTATCCACCAGAAGTCTAAGCACCATTGACCAGTGGTACATTACTGCTGTGCCAAAGATTTTGTACATAATTTGCTGAAGCGCTTTTTAAGTGAAAGCTTGTAGAGCTTTGTTAACTTCTAACTATTTCCTTTCTATATCTACTGTTCAATAATTCATATCCTAGGAACATCTGGCATACGCCTCAAGATTCTTATAGGGCATCACCCTTAATCACGCACTGATGCTATCCTTTTGTAAATCTGTATGTTGCTGCAGGTACATCGATAGGCAAGCGATATGCAAGAACAGATGAACTTGGTGTTCCGTTTGCTATTACAGTTGATTCAACGTCATC
Organism: Coffea eugenioides; assembly: GCF_003713205.1. Lineage (NCBI taxonomy): Eukaryota > Viridiplantae > Streptophyta > Magnoliopsida > Gentianales > Rubiaceae > Coffea > Coffea eugenioides. The sequence goes on along the minus strand of NC_040038.1, from coordinate 4,452,554 downwards.
TGTGACAGTGCGGGAGAGGGATAGCAAGCAACAGATTCGTGTGGACGTAGATGAAGTTGCATCTGTGATCAAGGAGGTTACCGAGGGCCAAAGCACATGGGCTGATGCATTGTGGAAATATCCTACTCACTCATCCTGATTGTTCATGATTGAATGGCGAATATAGAGTTTGAAGCTCATTTTTCAGTAGTTAAAAACACATATAAAGACGTTATTATCTGAAAGACCTCATTCATACTTCTGACACAAGTTTATTGAATTTTGAAACGAAATGTTTCTTCCTTTTTCTCTGATAGTTAGTTACCCTTTTCATAATTACGGTGATGCAGCGCAATGTCCAACTAATCTGCTATTGTTATTTTGACTCGAATACTGCATAATTATTCTGCGAAATCCTAGTGAACTCCGGAACAAATTTGTATGCAGAGTTGCAGACCGTACAGGGTTGAAAGAACGAGCGTAATATTACCGATTTTTGTTCAGCATGAATTTTGTGTAGATTGGCAAAAGCAAAATTCAAAACGAATTTAAGAAGGGTTCACCCACACAAGCGTCAAATGATGTGCCATTTTTGTTTACTAACAGACAAGATCGTCCCCCTTAATGAACTTACAAGCTACTGAATTAGTTAGTTGACTAAACAAACGAATCTAAGCCCAAGACCTCCCAATTTGTTCAATCATAAGCAAGAGGCCCTAGAAAGGCAGCTGGGCAGTGTGGCCACCGCCACCACCGGTGACGGAGATGGAAGCCGCAGCAGCATTGCTTCGTTCAGCATGGCAAAGTTGGCGGAGCTTGGTGGGAACGTACCAGATGGAGAGCCGTGGATGTGCGTTAAAGATGGCATCAATATCCCACCCTTGTCGTGCTGCTATGGCTACGAGAGGCTTGTAACAAGCCTGCCTCCATGCTCCCACATTTTCTCCTCGCTCCTTGAAAGCTCTTCTCAGTGCATTGGACGCATCCTCATCCAGGCAGTGCAATGCATAGCAATGTACATAATGCCTCATTTTCGGCTTGTTAATGTAGCTTGCACCGGCCTTTTTTGCATACCTGAACACCTGATTCGTCACCTGCATTTTGGACGATATGTTAGAAACCATATGCAATAGATGTGGGATCATGTTTAAGGCTTTCAGCCACTGCTTGCTTGGACTGAAATATGCCCCCTTCTTTTTATTCTTTAACTTATGGGATTTTACGTGGGGTTATTTTTTTTTCTCTCTTTGCTACGTTAAATGTGGAAAAGCTCATTGAGATTTCAAGATTTGCTTCCCTGTAGATGAATGACTGGCTCGGTTCAAAAACATCTCTCTCCTTCATATGAAGAGGAGTTGGCTCAGTTTGATTACTTAGTACAACAAATCGGGAAAGGCTAGCTAAGAAAAAGGAAATTAAAAAAAAAAAAAAAAAAAAAAAAAAAACTCACTCAACATAGAAACAAGCACTTCTGCCCCTATTAGTGACCTAAGCCCCAGACCATCCAGCCATCCAGGTGCCCATACATTAGACTGACACATGTGCAAAAGTAACCAAGACAAGTCCCCCACCACAAGCAGCTGCATGACTTGTCAAATTCTCTCTTGGCCATCTATTTGCAATCGACCCAATTAACGAGGATATATTCATACCCCAGAAGCTAAAAGCTAAAAGCCAAAAGCCTATGGGCGGGCCTAACCAAGTTAAAGTTTTCCTTCCTCCCAATTTCTTCACCCTTTTCTTTTTTATTCCATTTTGGAGTCTGGTGTGGAAGCAGAAGTATAGAACTTTAACGAGTGTAAATGTCGAAGTACGATGGTTGCTGCTACATATTACATAATGCTTAACAATCAACATCTTGAGATGATTGTAGAATGTGTCGAGGCAGTCGAAAGAAAATGCATGCTGAATTTAGAATCTTGATGATGATGACTACTAACCTTAGTAGGGCATTTTTCACCTCTTTCTTTGGCAATATTCTGAACTTGGATCAAGAATTCACGACATTGCTCGTAGAGATGGAAGAGATAATCCAGTCCATTCTTCTTCCCTCGAGCCACCTCCCCAGGCTCTGTAACGATGAAGGGATGCTCACGTTGCCTCTCGCTTCCTCCACTACCATTTTCATCTTCCTCAGCTCCCTCACTTTCATCTTCATCCTCGATTGATGTCAAGATTTTGCTAGCTCTCCCCTTTTTCTTTCGTCCCTGCTTCTTCCCAACTGTCTCCCATGTCTGCCCTCCTGCAGCACCGCTACCACTCCCCCCAGCTTCCTTCTCTTGCTGCACCGGCTCCTCAGACAATCCTACTTCCAAAAGTTAACGTCAAATATGGTCGGAAACCCCAAAATAAAAAGGAAGCTAATCATCAAATAGGATCTTCTCTAATGCTTAAATGCAGCTTTCATCATACGACAATATTTGAAACTTCTTTTTCTTTTCTAGTTTTCCACAATAAGAGGAGGTTGCTCAAAAAAAATCCATACATAAATAAAACAGGAGAGGGTGGTGTAGAAGCAGCTGATACGACGAGAGAATAACCCGTTATTATCCGTTATACTTGATTATTACTATTACAAACTTTTTTTTCTCATCTCCCGATAAAATACTACTGTTAACATTTTAAATCTTGATTTCTTGTCACGTTGGCAGGAGTGTTATACTGTAAATAGTCGTAGTCTTGGAGTAAGGAACTCTGAGATCAGGTCATATCTGGCCTGTGGATCATTACTTTTTGTTGCCCAACACAACTGCAAGTTTGGTGACAAATGTCCAAAGAGAAGAAAGCGGTTTTTCTGTAGAAGGCTGGAAGAAATAGTGGAAAGTATTTTGGATCATGGAATCATGATTCATGCATGCAAAATTGCAACCGAGCTACGTATATGTAAAAATCCCAGAAACAAAAGTAAAATTAGAACCAATTCGAAGCAAAGAAGCCTGAAAATTAGTCAAAATTAAGGCCCTATAAAGCTTAAACAAAAAAAGATAAAAAAAGGATTAAAATGCTTAAGCTGGTACTCAAACCTTCTTGGGACAGTGCATCGAGGGTATTAGTAGTATCGCCAGTGAGGAGATGGCGCCGCCTTGATTCCTCCTCCTCAAGGCGTCGGCGTTCAGCTCTAACAGCTGCCTTGATTCCATATCTCTCTCCAACGAGTAAATCCCACCTGAAAATTTGAGAAAGGCTATTCATCATATCATCAAGCTCCTCATCTTTCATGTGCAAAAGGGTGTTCATAGTAAATCCCAATTCAGCTATCTTTGCAGCTGTATAATATCTTATCCCATAAGCTTGAAACAGCTCCTCTAGCCCTCCGAGACCTAACTCTCTTGGCCTCACGGAGTACATTGTTTGCGGCGGGGGAGGCAAGGCCGCCGCCACACCTTCAAGAAACCTTGTCGGTGGTGGCATGACACTCCTTGGATCCCACTTAAACAAGCTTGCCGAGAAGCCATCAGGGTCCATTAAAACATACACAAGGTCAAAATATTTGGACTAGTTTTGGTGTTGCTGGGGATGGAGGTGGCAAAGGCACGAAGGCAAGGAGGAGTGGCTATAAAGACTACAGTTGTTGGGTGTGGGTTTCCGGAAATGCCCCTGTTTGATGGTCGTAGTAACTGAATGGCAATGTGCATTTGCTTTTGCTGTTGTATTGTGTTGAGTTGTATGCAGACAACGTACGACTTGTCTCCAGTGTGTTGCTCAGTTGCTCTGAGATTAATGTGCTTTTAGTGGTACGGATAGCAGGTCACTAGAATGGTTCTGCTCCAACTAGAATGTAACTCCACAGTTTGAAGCTAACCAGATTGCCTTTGCAGAATATGACAAGTTTTTTTTTTTTTTTTTTTTTTGGAAATGAGAATATGACAAGTTAGTAAGATTTCTTTTCTTTTATTTGACAATTTAGTATGTTCATTGCACTTGCCTTATTGAGGTTTCTCATAGTATAGTAGGGTACACTTCCCTTTGAATTTCATGAAAATTGATTTGTCATATAAACTCCCGTTTGACTAGGCTAAAGGGGGAAACCCTGCTACTAAGTGAGATACTACCACCCAAGAACTCAATCCCATGAGTCAGTTGTCTTTTTTCAACTCCAGTAAATGACTTTTCGTCTCTGGGATGGGGTTTAGTTGGGTAGTTAAGTCCCTGGGTTGGCTCCAAGAGTTGCCGGCTTTTGGAGTTCAATTTGGGATTAGATTTAATTAATTCAACGAAAAGTCATTTACTGGAGTTGAAAAAAAATATAAACTCCCGTTTGACTTTCAATTGAAGTTTCTTTTCAACTTTTTTAAGTTCTACACTCTTTATTAGTGTATCTTAACAGTTGCCACTTGGTTGGGGGTTAGGATAGACTAGGGACAAATGAAAGTTAATTTCAATTTAATTTTGTTCTCTTCTTTAGCAAGAAAATTCAAACTTAACAGAACAGGATGAAGTTTTATAACGATTCTTTACATAGCAAAATAATAGGTTGTTGATTTGGTAGTTTCGTAGGTATCCAATGGTACATAACTTTGAGGCCATTGATAACTAGGTTCAAATGATGCATAATCCAGAAACTAGTGAGTGTCTGTACATGTTACTGTGCGTTTAATAAAATTGAAATCTGAAATTTGAAGTGTGAATTGATTAAGTTATTGAATTATTAACTATTAATACATTTAACTGTATATCACACTCAGTGATAAGTTAATATTTTATCACTTATTTTTAGGAGCAAATTTTGTCTAGAAAATTTAGTGTCACTTAATCAATTCAGATGTTCAATTTTTTATTACCAAACGCATTTAATTATGTCAAAATCTAAATCCATTAAGTTTAAGTGCTGAATTGGGTTATCAAACAGGGCTTATAAGTTGCAAACAAGGTGAATTTTGGTAAAGTAGAAACTCGACTATTTTTTACCTAAATTGGCACATAACAGTTTCTAATTGATTGAGGAAAAGGTTAAAAATAGTCATCCTTTTGTACAATTTCCTTGTAGAGTATTATCTCAAATACTAAATGATTTATTTATTTTTTTTTTAGTAAATATCACTTTCATAAGATTTCGTATGCAATTCTGCAACAACTTCAGGATAGACAAGCCTAGTAGCTTGTGAAAATTGAAATACTAGAGCACTTAATTAAAGAAAGAAAAAAAAAGGCAAGATTAGATAGGGGTAAATTTGCGAGTTGTAATGTAACATATGCCAATTATCTTATTAGCCTTCCCACATAAAGTTGCTTTTATATTCTTATCTCTGAGTTTTAGGTTTTCACACCTTCCCATACATATCATAACGTGTCCGGTGCTAATATTATCAACCCTTAGAAATGTATTGTGAAGGACGGAGTACTCTTATTAAGGGATAATTTTGAAAACCTCTCTTGAAGTTTTTGACAGCTTCATTTAATTTTCTTGAGATTTTAAAAATTACATATATCTTTTTTGGAGTTATCATTTCAATAACAAAACCATTCAATGGTTAAAATTTTGAATGAGTAACCCAAATGCTCTCACGAACTTGTGAAGTTCATCTTACTTTCCTATGAAAATTTTTAAAAAGTTTTGGAACACGTATAATATCATAAACTCACTTTTAACCTTCATCTCTACTATTCTAAAACTTCCACGTTCCTACATTCCAAAATCAATTCTACTATCTCCATGACCACTACCACCATTGATCCCTAAATTTTAAAACTTCAAGTTAAAAAAAAAATAGCACTATTAAACTCAAAAAATTTTAATATAACACCCTATCTCTCAAATATTGGAGTACCAATACTAGCCCCACCTTTCTTACACCTTCAACCTGCATCTTCTTCTATTCAGCTCTAGATCCACCAAGCAAAGCTAACATTAACTTATAATATGTTAAAATTGTGTTTAGGACATAATTGGTTATTTTCATGAGTGAATTTTGTTTTCGTTTTGTTTAATGTCTAATTGTGTGAAATGGATTTATATGCACAAGATTAGAAGAGGATTGTTTAATTGCACGAAAAATGTCGAAATGTTAAAGTTATTATGGTCATTTTATAGGTTAAGCGGAAATAAGAGTAATATTAAAAATATTAAGGACACTTGGTGAAATTGTCAGAAAGGAGGCTTCTGAAATTTTCCCCACTCTTAACTTGTATCCTAACAAAGATACCAACTAATCAGACCATTTCATTTTGAGCTGATAGAAACTGTTGGTGAATGTCGAACAATTAAGTGAGGGAGACTCATTCGCTTCGATTGGGCAGAAAACATACTAGTAATTCCGAGCTGTTTCTTTTGAGTAATAAGTGTTCCTTGGCCAAGTAGAAGAAGCATGCAGGCAAAGCACAGACTACAGAGAGCGTCAGATTTGCATCAGCCAACTCCATTTGCCATTGAGAAAAGAGAAGAGGCTGGAGCTCTCTCAGCCTCAAGCCCTGTTCAGACCTGCTCAGGCTAATCTTTCTGAAATGTAAATTAAAAGGCTGTTTTTTCGTACTTTCGAACAAGTCTTGCTTGAATGCTCTCTCACTTCTCAGATTGTGATGCCACAGAAGAAGCGAGCTTTGATTCATTCACTTGATGAGTTCGGAGGACACTTTAACTAAAATACAGCATACCTCATTGATGTGGACCTGTCCATGTAGAGATTCATAGCGAAGCTAATCAGTAATCAGTTGTGTTGTGGCAGCAGCATGCCAGCATCCCTCCCTCCATCCTTCCCTATGCAAACACGTAGTTTCTCAAAATTTGTACTCTACTCAACCATTAGCATGAGTCCATTTCTCTATGCCCGAATCCATGACTGCCAACGAAACTATCCTTTGCTACTCATGTAACACATAAAGAGGGGGACAGAAATTATTCCTCATACATACTTGAAACTAGTCTCTCTCTCTCTCTCTCTTTTTTTCTTTTTTTTTTTTGGTTTTGGGGATAATTTCACAAACCTCCCGTGAGGTTTCCAACAATTTCACTAAACTCTCTCGAGATTTTGAAAATTACACTTATTTTCCTTGCCCATATAAAATGGCAATACTAGATTTAGCATTTTAATTAAACACCCTTGTTGGGTGTACGATATGCATATAGTACAAAGGATTGGATTTATAATTATTTTTTCTTTTCCTTTTCTCTTCTTATTCCTTCTTTTTTTATATATTTTTGCTGGTGAAATCCTAGAAAACTATAAACAACAACTCTAAATGTTGAATTAGTGATTTTTTTAACAACTTTGAATGCCACCCAACTTTTATTTGTGAGAGCTTTTTTTTTTTTTATCAAAAGGAACACTAACTCAAAAAAAGGTCAAAACTACTACCAAATTGTGGCAATTCCAACAATCTAATCCCTATAAAGCACCATTAAAAGCATTCTATCATAATGTAAAAGTATTATTATAATTGCTTATCAGACAATAATAAATATGGTATTAAAGAACTTTATAAACTGAGGGTATTTTGAGGTATTCACTTAAATTGTTGAGGGCATTTAGGTAACTAGTAATTACCTAAGTTGTGCATTTGGCTATAATGGTGAGTGAAGTCGTAACTTGTAAGTGTGCATCGTAAATTATTTACTAAATTTTATTTACTTCCATAATCAATATATTTTTCAATCATATTTTTATCTCACATACATTATATCAAAAAGAGTTATAGTAATTTTTTTAAAAATTATATCAAATAATCTACCATCCAAACACACAATTAAGTTAAGCCACAAAATTACTGCTACTATATTAGAAGGCATCAAGTAAGTTTCTTTTTTTCTTTTTCCTTTTTTGGTAGGACGGGAAAAAATCTAAATAGTTTTTCGTTTTATTGTCAGTCCTAATAGAAGGGTTTGGTCAACCGAGGCAGCCATTAAAGCACCCAATACAATGTCGACACGTACTGATGCAGTCTGCGTACGGGGCCTCTAATCTAATGTGCTTTGTCCTATGTCTGTTTCAGTGGAGTGGATGCACGGCCGGGGTTGCTTTTCAGAACGCTGCCGCAGCTGAGCTGCTGCTGCCTCTACAGTATCTGTAGTCTCTTCTCTTTATTTTGTTTGGCATTACTCTGCTTTTGTCTGATTGGCTTCTTTGGAAAATGGAAAATCAAAAAAATTACTGAAACAAAATCAGGTGCCCTATATTTTAAATGTTGTACATTCTGAAGTGGAGATCTTTGTCCTGGATTCTTTACCGTTTTCCTGTAAATTTATACATGAGAATAGACCAATCTTTGGATATTATTTTGCTTTCCCCACCTTTTTTTTTTCCCCCTGTGATTGGCAGGCAGAGAGGAGCAAAATCTTGTACAGTAATTTCTTTGTATTACTGCCTTCTGGAGTCGCTTTACTTACGAACTAAAAGGTTAAAACCAAAAAAAGCAGTTTCAGCAGTGGATATCAAATATGCACTTCGCTCTAGCATATAAAACATTGGGTAAACTACTTGAAGGAGCACCTAAATAACGTCCATCCATCGTCAACTTTTGATCTTTTATCTATTTTACGTCTTAAATCGATCCCACAATAATAAAAAAGAAACGTCAAATTATGATCATTTCATCTATTTGCATGGTTTGAGCTAATGGATTTAAGGGCAAGATTTGAGGAATCTAAACAGTAGAAAGAGACTAAAGGATCAAAATGCGACGCATTTGTTATTATTAATTAAAGAATTAATTTGAGATTTAAAATAGATCAGAAGCCGAAAGAGTTGATGATTGAAATAATTTAAAGGCTTCTCAGATGATTGAGACTTACGGCAGCCCAAAAGGAAGCCCATAAATTTGCCCTAAATAGTTTTCCTTATTATGGTTGGGCCAAGTGCTGCTTCAATGGGCAACTCCAAGTTTAGCAAAAGAAGTAAGAGAGCTTGAGAATCAAATCAAGAAGCTCCCCGTCACTGGACTAATGTTCAACCTTTTTTTTTTTGAAAAAAAAAAAGGACAATTCTAGTTGTAGAAAGTCCACATTGTATTTGGAAAATTTGTTTTTATATTATTATAACATTATATTTGAAAAACTTGTTAATGGTTCAACCTTTGCTTTTCTAGTTTACAATTTCGACATGTACAAGATAGGCCCACTTGGAGAGTATTAAACCCACCAAAGTACACAATAATCCCACAGAAGCGGTCCACTCAGATGTGCCGGGAGTGCAGTTTTGTGTATCGGCTGTTAACACGATTTCTTCAGAACTTGGACATTGCCATAAATTTGGTACCACGCTTTTAGATTTCATTTCCTACTTCCCCTTTTTTTTATTTTTTTTAGTTTAAAAGTAGATTGGATTAACCAACTTTAAAAAAATGGAGCTGAAACGGGGAGTAGGAACAGGAATTCAAAACAAACACAAGAACGAAGGGGAAAAACGGAATAAGAATGCCTGATTGCAGTTTTTGACAAATCCGGCATACATCGGAGGAGTAAAAAGTGAAGAATGATGATGACAAGAATAGTGGCTGGAAAATGGAGGTTCTCCATTTCATTGCTTCCATCGCAGTTGAACTACTCAGCCACTTTCAGTTCAAGACCTCAACTGCTTATTCCTCCTGCACAACAATCTTATAATTCAGATACAGGTTTCTTTACTCTCTTTTAACAATTTTTGCTTTGTATTTTTAATTTTGAAAAGAACCCCTGTTTTCCTTTGATGCATTGGTCAGTGGTATTGTAATTGCTGTTAAATATTCAGTTTTTATGTAGTTAAATTGGTGCAAGTTTGGAATTTTATGTCAATTTTCTAGTGGGAATTCATTTCTTGTCCACCGAGGTTACTTGACTTTTTTTTTTTTAAGCTTTTCTAGTTGACGATAGATTATCATTAGTGAAAGGAAAAAGAAGCAAAACTGGATCTTTTTCCTCCCTAACCTCCCGCCCCTTTTCTTCTCCCAGCCAGAACAGAGTTCGAATGAATGCTGTGAGTTGGACACTTTGCTTTTTTCTTTTTGTCCTTTCTTATTCACATATTTGGTGGTGTTACAGTATATTGCTTTCATTTGTTGGCTCATTTCAAGAAGCTAATTTGGGATGAGATTACTTTCTCTATAGTTTCAATATTCCTTTTTTTTTTGGCTGGGGGTGGAGGAGGAGAGATTGTTTTGGTTTATTCTTGAATTACGCAGGACTTGTGAATTTGCAACTAGATATTATTGCAACAGTCAACATGTCTACTCTCTGAACAATATTCATTTGATTCAACTGACTACAATAGCTAAAATGCTGCCTGCATAAGATTAAATTTTGTTTTTCCTTGTAAATATTAACAAGAATCTGCATGTCGATATTGATTTTCCCCATTTACCTAGCAACTATATAATCAGGTGAATTTCTGATTGCCCATGTAAATTGTGAAACGTTTAAAGTCATGTGTTTCAGATTTTTGATATAATGTGTTTGACGGATGCAAAAAAATTGTTTCTTGCGTCATCTTCTGTTTTCCATTTTGTTGTCTTCTACTTTTGTTGACATTTAAAAAATTTTTGGTCGACAATTTAGGCTATCAGACACTTGTGCAGATTCTTGAAGCATGCAAGTCCTCTCATGATTTGAGAACTGTGATCGCAATGCATGCTAAGATTGTTAAACATGGGTATGGGATGTACCCATCTATGTTGTCATTGTTGATATCCATATATGTTACCTGTCAATGCCACAACCTTGCTTGCGAATTGCAGAAGGAAATTTCGTACCGGAATGTTGATATTGTCTCTGCAAATTTAATCATTTCAAGTTTCATGAAGATAGGAGAAATTAATATTGCCAAGAAGATATTTCAGAATGTGCCTTCCCGTGATGTAGTCACTTGGAACTCGCTGATTGGAGGTTGTGTAAAAAATGCTTCATTTCAGGAAGCATTGAGTACTTTCAGAGAGATGTTGAGAAGACAAATTGAACCAGATGGATTTACATTTGCATCTACTATTGCTGCTTGTGCTAGACTTGGAGCTCTTCATCATGGGAAGTGGATACATAGTTTGATGATAGAGAAAAGAATTGAACTAAATTACATCTTATCTTCTGCATTGGTAGACATGTATGCAAAATGTGGACAAATTAACACTGCAAAAGAAATTTTTGATGGTGTCCAACGCACTGATGTTTCTATATGGAATGCGATGATTAATGGATTAGCAATTCATGGCCTTGCTTTGGATGCTATTGCAATATTCTCAAGGATGAAAGGGGAAAATGTCTTGCCCAATTCAATAACTTTTATTGGGATTCTAACTGCATGTAGCCATTGTGGCTTGGTTGAAGAGGGTCGCAAATATTTTGATCTGATGAGAACCTTATACTTGATCCAGCCACAGCTTGAGCACTATGGAGCCATGGTTGACCTGTTGGGGAGAGCTGGTCGTCTAGAAGAAGCCTATGGAATAATTAAGGAAATGACTGTCGAACCTGATATTGTTATATGGAGAGCATTACTCAGCGCCTGCAGAATGCATAAGAACTCTGAGTTGGGTGAAGTAGCCATTGAAAAGATTTCACATCTGAGTAGTGGAGATTATGTTTTAATGTCAAATATTTACTGCTCCATCAAAAAGTGGGACAGCTCTGAGGGGGTGAGATACATGATGAAGGAAAAAGGTGTTCGTAAATGTAGTGGAAAAAGTTGGCTGGAATTTGGTGGTGCAATTCACCAATTCAATGCTGGTGACAAATCACATTGTGAGGCTATTCTGATAGACAAAGTGTTGGAATCATTGATCCATAGAACCAAAACAGAGGGGTTTATGTCTGAAACAGACTTGGTTTTTATGGATGTTTCTGAGGAGGAAAAGGAGGAAAACTTGAATTATCACAGTGAAAAGTTGGCTGTGGCCTATGGGATACTAAAATCAAGTCCTGGGGCTGAAATTCTGATATCCAAAAACCTTCGGACTTGTCTTGATTGCCACTCCTGGATGAAAGTTGTATCAAAGCTATTAAACAGGGTGATAATTGTGAGGGACAGGATTCGATTTCACAGGTTTGAGCGTGGTACCTGTAGCTGCAGAGACTATTGGTAGTCACTCTTGATTAAGCTGGTGAGGATCTGGTTCTTTGTTTTTCTTTTTTAAAGTATGGCTTGCACGTCCTTTTGTTTTCAGCAGGTAGGGTTGTAGGAAGTTAGTCTTCTGGAATGCATCCTCTGAGCTAACCCACGTATTGCCAGGGCCATTATATTTGTGCTCAGACCAAGGAGTTGCCCTGGCTCTTCAATGGAACTTTGAGATAAGAGTTCCTGATCGATTAATTTTCATGTTCTGCTGCAAAAGAAAGCGTAGAAGATCCATCAATTTGTCAACAACTTGTTGCGAAGTTCTTCTGCAGGGTAGAGTGAAATTTTGCGGCTGTCAAGTTACATATTCAATTTAACATGTGAAAAAGGTCTTAGTGTGAGATTGTTTACATATCTTATTTTTGTCTATTTTAAAATGATTGTTAATCATAGATGCTTAAGTCTTTTTATTAATGAAATAGAGCATTATTTGTCTGCAGGTCAGCCTGGAGTGGTACAGCCATTCTGAATTTACATGTTCTAAAGAGCCCAATTTATATAAAGATAAATGCTTGCTTAATCTGGTAGCTGACTCTGTAACATGAGCATCTGCTATGGAGAAGTGAAATAGATCCCCCAAGTTTGAAAATGGAAGCAGCCAAAGCGAAATAATGAAATGTTGCCAGCTTGAAAGGGCCTGCTTTTTGGTAAGTTACATGCTTCTTTTCCCATATATCTATTGCAGATTCTGGTTGTGTAGAATTAGTCTCAAATGGACTGATGAAAGTAGAACTCCACGGTTCGACACTCACACACATAGGCCACCCACACTGTGTGTGTGTGTGTGTGTGTTGCTCGCCCCTCTGTCCCGCTGTTGCCTGCTTTTTCTTTATCGACTGAAATCACCTAGAAGAATCAATGTGGAGTATGTCCAACAAATTGAATACCTACACCTTGCTTTTGTGTTTTTGGAACTATGGGCTTGTTAATGTGCCCTTCCATTTTTGCCCTTCTCCTTTTGCAATGTTATCTTGTCTTCTTTGAGCTAAACTAAATTGAAGCCTAGTGTTGCCTGTTAATAAACTGATTCTGCAGGTCCACTGGAGTTGGACTAAATTTGCTGGTGGTCTTTAACCCCATCATGATCCTAGTGACGCAAATCGTTTTGTCTCCTTGTAGAGTTGCAGTTTGCTGGAAATTTTTGTGCTTCTTTGGACCTGAGTTTGGTGTTGGTGTAACTGTGCAAGGCTACTTGGAATGTGCTGTTCATTTCTAATCCTGCTTTGCTCGTAAACCAACCGTTAGTGCTGCTTTGTTGTCTGCAACTATATGGATTCACTGCTTCAGCATGGTTAGGAAATTATAAGCTTATGAGATAGATAGCGTTGAGGGCTTGGAAAACTAGGAGGATCCAATAGTCTAATCTTGTATGGAGGATCAATTTTGTCTTCTTCTTATCAAAGATTCCTCCTCGAATTCCTTTTTTTTTTAAAGCTTCTCCTTGAATTCTTAATTGGATAAACTGATCTTTCTTGTTGCTCATGCAGTACTACAGTTATTGTCGACCTTATATTTGTTCCCAATAATGAATTTTTTCCCTATAATTTTCTTACATTTCCTTCCGATAAAGATTAAAAGCTGCTGGGAAACAAATTTTTGACTCAGGAATTATTTCATGTGAGAATGACGGTAATCCTCTCAGCCATGTGTTAAATCAAGTCACAAAATAGTTATAACCACTATTTCAAAGCAGTCATCAATCTTCTCAAAGAAAAAAAGTTGCAAAGACAAAAAAGAATAGGATACTGATATTGGAAGTAGTGCTTCTAAAGGCATGATTATGTTGTTGGTTGGGCATCTTCATGGATGGGAAGCAGACGTAGTTTGCCTCCATAAGTTTCAGGAAGTTGGCTTTCATCAATGTCTTCAAGTAGAGTCGCCTTCAGCCGTTTGTCCTTCACAAGGATAATCTATTGGAAAAAAAAAAAAGAGGATATCAGGTGATTCAGAATTTAAAGGCACAAATATCTGAGTGCAGGTCATTTGTGTACCTTTTTCTTGGTATTTTTGTCAATAAATGGGTACAAAGCCTTCCAGACCGCCCTGAATATATAAGGCACGTGAATAATCAACAACTTTCCAAGTCTTTCCGGGTAGTAGTCCTGCGATTGAACTTCGAAAGCAACTCCTTAGGTAGTAACTTTTTTTTTTTTTTGTCACGGCGATAATATTTGTATAACTCACTCTAACTTAATGTAAGAAAAGGAGGAGCCAACGGGATTTTCCGTCGGAGGAAGCCATAGTTAAGTAGCAAGGGTGTCAAACCCTTGACTTCCCAGCCCCTGCTAAGACATTTATACTGACAGCGTAAGAGGCTGTTGGCACTCCTTAGGTAGTAACCATCACCGCATTCGTTGTCACAATTAATACTGACGTTTGAAATTTCAACTCGTGACCTTGTGTTCTTTTGTCATGTACAAAGTTTTCGTTAGTCAAAAAAATTCTGTTGTTTGCCGGCCTGTGACTCGGGGGTTTAAGTTTAGGATTAATTTTCTATACATTGACAGTGTATATACTTTCATCATTAGATGTGTGATACATAATTCAAATATGAATTTAAAAATCAAATTTTGCATATGTATCGTATATCCAACCGTGATAGTATATACACCGTCAGTGTATATAAGATCTACTCTTAAGTTTAACACCTTTGAGGCACTAATACTCTACTTTTTTTTTTTTTTGCCATTTTCAATCAACTAAAGTACAGCTACTAGGTTGAGGTTTAATTATTTTTGGTACAACATATTTCCGTTTTAGGGAACCAAGAGATAACGATAGATGCCATAGCCGCAGTGAGTTAAATCAGGGACAAGTATCTGAGACTGGTGACTTTGAACGTGTTTAATAACCCCATTAAGTACTTAAAATTAAGGGACTACGGTGTTTTCCTATTACGCAAATTGGGCAAGAGTGCCTTGCCATTTTTCTGAGTACTATAATTTATGCTAAAGAATGTGCAATAGTTATAAAGAAATTACTAACCTGCAAGATGGATAGAGCTCCAAGATAGGCACGGAGATCACTGTTACAGTACCCCCATCCTTGAAGATCTGCAATTACTAAGAACTTCTCTTGCCCGGGTGGCATCCTGTCATAGGAATCAAGAAAAACCCAAACATTATCCAATTGAATGATGATTTTTGCAGCGTGGAAGTTGCCTGATTTGCTTTCTCGTTGCTGCAGTTCTTTTTTTTTTTTTTTTTTTTTGACTAATAAACTTCCAGAAAGAGGCAAAGAGCAGTTAGTACCTGGAGCCCAATCTGTCCAAAGTGAAAACTACAAAACCTGGAAGTGAAGAAAACACATTGTAAGATCAAGGAATATTAGCATGTAAATCTGCTTAAGTCTTTTATTGTAGTACAAACGTAACCTACGTACGTTTGAACTCGTCTAGACCTCCAATTTCGTTTTGGAAATGTCTGGCTCCGATGAGTACAGCAATTGGTCGTCCCTTCTTATCTATTCCTTGCACGAACATCTTGTTCTGTGCTATTTCATTTGGAACTTCAGAAGAGGAAATGTGGCCACTGGGAACAAACATTATTCTCCATTTCAGGCACTTTAGGAGCATATCAGAAGCTTTCTCTACGTCTAGATTCCGAGCACGAAGAAACCTTCGGATTGTTAGATCATCAACCTCCTGCAAAACCAATTCAAGATCAGCTATAATAAGAAAACTCCAGGTGATCACCAGCCCTAGTATATTCAAGAATGTCAGCATGTTACAGAAGAATAATAAGGCTTCTTTACGTACTTTTTGAACTTTAGCTGAACGTTTCAAAGAAAATAAGGTCTTTGCGACTTAGATCAACTCTTTGTGATCCATTGAAGGAGAAAAGTATCTCAAATATAGGCCCCAGACTGATAAGAGTTCTTGAATTTTAAAGAGAATATCTTTTACAAAGATATAAGTATGCAGTAGAGCAAAATGCCCCGTCGGGTTGGGTTGGGTGGTAAGGGGTAAAGGATCGTAAGATCTGTTATTTACCCCCAAAAGAAAAAGTGCAAAAGGTCTAATGAGCTAAAGATGAACAAGAATCAATGGTTCTTTTCTTTTTTAGAATCTAATTTAAAACCCAAAAAAAAAAAAAAGAATTCATTGACAGGCAAATTAAGAATATGCTTTACCATAACGATGAAAAAGTGAAGAAAATCGTGCTTAATTAATTGCATGAAAGAGTAGTAACATGATGATGTACCTTGCAAGAAGGATCTTGATTTTCAACTACGGCTCTCATGAGGCAAACTTTGTTTTTCTCCACCTCATTGCTCTGATCACCACCTTGTTCGTCCACAGTACCATTAATGTCTGCTTCTCTCATTATTTGTTGTGTAGGAGGGTTGATCGAAGAAGCCTCGCCCTCCCTTTTCTCCACTATTAGACTATTTTTCCCTCCCGTTTCCATTGCCTTTTTTTTTTTTTGGGCACCACAGACAAAGCTGGAACTGAAGTGTTAAGGTGTCCACTCCCCCAGGGAAGCATTTGCCACCGCTTTTTTCCCATATCTATGTATATATCCAGACATGAATTTGAGGAAGAAAGGAGATACTTGATGATGATGATGATGTAACGGCTCATTAACGCTGCAATTGACTTGAATGAAGTTCCTGTTGGTGTTGGAAATCAATAATTTTGTACGTCTACAATATGCAGAAAAGTCAGCAAGTAATTGCCTGTAAATCAAAACAAGACACATATGCCGCCGGCCCCCTCCCCAGAATTCCAGAAACCCATAAAAAAAAAGCCAAAGGTTTACTTGACTGAGCATTTTCAAATCGTTCTGTCAAATATATTTCCTATACATGTTTTAAGTATCTCCTACATGGTTTTGCCAAATATAATTTCTTATTATTAAGTGGAAAGTATTTGCCATTGAAAATGGATTTTGACACGGGGGAAATTTGACCTACAAAAATTTACACGAAATGGCCCTACTACTTGTACGCGTGACAATGATATGTCTAATTGTTGGTGTTGCACACAAAATTATTGGAATTCAATGCTTCACTACCTAATTAATCGATATAGTGTCGGAGGGTTGTTTGGTGCCGTGACCATGAGGCGTCCAACTACTTGTTTCCCTCTGTCTTTCCTCAGCCATAAATTGCTTGGCCACAAGCCAGGGATGTGATGTAAAGTCTTATGTGCAATGGAGTATATATACTTATATACAATGGACATGAAACTATGGAATCCTGCACTTGTGGAACGTTGACTTATGGACAAGTGCTGTTTTTTTTTTTTTTTCGTAATAATTGTATAACCTGTTCTAACCTAATTTAAGAAAAAAAGAAGTCGTCGAAGAAAGTCACCCGAAGCTGGTAGCCACAGTTACATGACAATTTTGGCGGACAAGTGCATTTGCTGTTTGTAGAAACTGCAAAGTTAGTGACGCAAAAATATCTTAGTAATTGTGACCGGATTAGAAGTTTCATCTATCATGTAGTGCGTCCGCATGCATACAAGTTGGCTGGCTAAGGTTGGACTTCAAAGTTGTATGTTTGTGCACATCCTCTCGGTGATCAATCAATCAACCCATCGTACACCACCACCATGTGAGTGCATATGCATGCATGAATGAATCTTGATACGTTCTACGTATACAAAAATTTGATATTCAAATTGAAAATCAGATAATATATCATGGATTTAGAGTCATCAATGTATATATACTGACAGTGCAAAAAAGATTAAGTTATCAAAGAGTATGGAATATGTATTTGTGTGTACATCGTCCGAAATTGTTCTTCCTAAGTATGCCACAATAAAACTTTGCTACTTATAAGTCAGTAGCTATATATTTATAAATCAATAGTTATGGTTTTGTGGTGAATATTGGTCATTACAAGTAAAAAAAAATTTTTATCACAGCTGAACAGCTGCTTAGCTTTTTTGCCACATATTACTTTTTTTTTTTCCGCTGCAGGTGAGATTTGGGCCCAGGGACTCCCTGGTGGCCATTGAGATAAGCTTAGTGGTTTTGCTGCCACATATTACAATATTGAGTTTGTTTGGATAAGAATTTATTTGGATGATTTATTTGATCCAGTTTCTGTAGCACTTTTTGTGATGTGATATATGTGAGATAAAAAGGTGATTGGAAATTGTGTGTATGATGCAAGCAAAACAAAATCTGAAATTTTTTTTCCAAATTTTTTTACTGATAAAAATGGTAAAGAAAGATGCAGTTATCCATCGCTGTCAATAATGTCTCCGCTCTCAATGAGTTAAATCTGTTAAGAAATGCCCAGCTGGATTGCGCAATTTCAACAACCCTGTTTTTCTTCGGAATTTCCACTCAAGTACGTTAATTTCGGTCTATTTACGCAATGTTAATTTAAAGATCCCCTGCCATAAATAAATTCGGTCGACCATTTACCTTTAGGCCCTGTTTGATAATCCAATTCAACACTCAATTTAATAGATTCTGATTTTACTATGTTTAGACACATTTGATAATAAAAAATTGAACATCTAAATTAATTAAATGACACTGAATTTTTTAGACAAAGCTTATTCCTAAAAATAAGTGATGATTTATTCACTTATCACTGAATGTGATATGCACTCAAATGTATCTGATTTGATATTTAACAATTTAATAACTTAATGGATTTACATTTCAAATTTTAGATTTTAGATTTTCAAATTTCAGCTTTATTAAACACTCCCTTAGTTCGAAAATCAGGAAACGGGAACTGTTTTCCCATACCGTGATATTCGTTTTCAGAGTTAGAAATCCTTTTCTTTTTTTTTCTTTTGGCATCGATTGCACGTCTTTTTTTTTTTTTTTTACCTTCAATTGATAGTTAACACCAAAGAAATTACAGAAAAAAAAGGGGGAGGAGAGTGAAACTACTTCACAAGTTGACACAGCAAGCTATTCGGGCTTTATATATTACTAGAGATGTTCACCGTGCTTGCGCACGGTGGTACGTTGTAAGTATGCCCAGGTTGAGAGGACAGCAAGCATTTATTTAAAAATAGATTTGTTGTACAGAGAAATTATTTAGCTGACCGTGTTTGTTTTTGAATTCTTAACAGGGTTACAGAATATATATTGCAAATGTAAGCACATTTGTATTTTTTGTCCTATAACCTTTGACATGCACTTTGGTAGCTCGTTAGGAGTGAGTACGGAGACATTGAGGTTAGAAAAAAGGAATGTTTGGAAGCATTCGCGTGTTGGGGGTAACTTTTTCAGCAGGAGAGAATTTGATTTGGTAAGTGGATTTTCGTTAGTGGATGGCGTTGTCACAACAGGCAATTGTATGAGAGCCGAAACACCAGACAGATAAACATCAACTCAATGGATACAGAACCTGGTAAAGATGCTCGATGACCACCCAAAGTAACATTGGCAGGACCAGCAAAAGAACTTTGTTTAGGAGGTGGACACTGGCTGGTTCCAACATTAGCACGATAGGCACTACATGGCTGATCAGAACCAGCAGAAACACGAACACCTCTGTGTATGCCTGGTGAAGCCGCTTCCTAGACATCAGCTCCGCGTTTTCTTTTTGAGAGGCGAGCTGTAGGTCCAGGACCCGAAGGAGCAAGGGCCATATTTTTTTTCTTTGCAGCATTAGCTTCCCTGCGGCGCCGCAAGAGGTCATCCTTCTTTTCCCGTGGCATTTCTGCATAACGCTGCCGACGCTTGGCATTTCTATCCATTAAGCTGGGACGGCCAAATTAAACAGTTCACCGGCTCCCAGATATAAGTCAGCAAGCAGCAAAAAAACACCATAACATCGACAAGACACGAAAGCTAAACAACACCGACAACAGCACAACACCACAAGACCGACAGGCTAGCAGACAAATTATGCAATCGAGGTGACCGAAACAATGCCAACAAGAAAGGAGCGGCAAAAGCTAGCAGAAAAAGCAGGGTAGCTTGCAGGGGGAAAAAAAGAACAGGCTAAACAAATTGGGCAAAAAAATTGAATGAGCATGGAGGTCAAGTTGAAAAGCTTACACAGGTTGAAGAGCAGAGAGTACATACAACTCCAGGAGACGCAGCACACAATTTGCATTCAAGAAAGGGAAGAAACACACAAAATGCGGCGTCCATGCGAAACAGAGGAAAAAGAATCCAACATCTGCATATAAACTTCGAGCGTAGAACAGCCAATATAAATGTAAAAGACATAAGTACGATTTCTTAGCTCAACTGGGAGAAAAGGCACAAATAATATAAAACAGCAAGGACTCATCTATAAAAGCGAGTTTCAGTGGAAAAAGGCATGACATTTTCTGTAAGAGGCAAAACCCAGCAGGAAATAACAAAGAACAATTGAAGGAACAAGTTGACAAACACAATGCACACTATATAACCACCTAAGCAGCCGACACAGAGCTAACGAAAACCATTTAAATAGCAGACACCATGGCAAAGCAATATAATAATAGAAACCAAGCTTGCTAACCAGTAAACAAGTCAAACCGAATGCAAATTGGTAGATGAATGGGCTGATTAAGATCAAAACCTGGATTAGCACGAAATAAGAAATAAAAGATGATAAAAGAAGGCTAAAGCGAAAAATAACGAACACCTCTTCCAGCCAACAGCAACAGGGAGTATATCGACATTGATGCTAACAGTCCAAAAAGTGTAGGAAAACCAGGGAAGGCCGAGAAACAGGTGAAAAATGAGCCGCTGGAGAGGAATGTATAAGGGTAGAAGCTTGCATGAGGATACGAATGAAAATGGTACGTTCCATCCCTATGCATGACGAAAAGGTGGGCAAAGGAGCTTCATGAAAAGACGCAAAGAGCGCTCGTGCGCCACAAAATCGAGGAATCATCAAGGCGGCCGAAGGCAGAATAGCCAACGAACATATAGCTGGCTGTGTACCCGAAGGAAGCACCGATAACTCAATTAAGTTCAGGCAACTCGTTAGCTACTCATAATAGGAAGCTAATCATCATTACCCTGCTTTTAACAGCTCCATAAAAAGCATCATGCCTTTCGATAAGGCTGCAGTAATTCATTTAAGTTCTGGCATCTCGTTATCTACTTTTAATAGGAAGCTAATAATCATTACCCAACTTTTAACAGCTCCATAAAAAGCATCGTGGCTTTCTATAAGGTCATCAGTAAAGACACAATAATTGCCGTAAGGTTCCAAGGACAAAAAGCGGTTGATGGTTTTTTTTTGTTCCAAGAAACAAGAAAAGAACAAGGGACGCATATGCCATCTCATGGGCTACTCTCACAACCCGCACGTGAGAAAGACATGGAGGACGACCATACTTTGGCGCCCTCTTCCCAGTTTATATACATTCTTTAAATAAACCCACAGGTTTAAGTTAGGCCACCAATATTAAATCTGTACACTGTTTTTCATCACTCCGATCATGCAGCTTTGTTTGGGCTGAAAGAAAGATCTGTTGGGCTGTTTCTCATCTTAGAAGCTAACTCTAAGAAACCCAAAGCCTTTCATCTCAGACTATAACCCAAAAACAAAATCCAACATATGCTGCCAAAAACATATAGATACTTTTTGCTTTTTGTAGAAGATATCTCTAATATTATACGGCATAAGCTAGTAATTTCATAATCAAATACTCCCTCCGTCCCACTTTGATAGTCATGATTGTTTTTTCACACAGTTTAAGAAAAAATAATTAACTTTGTTGGAACAATCAATTTAGGTAGCTATTTTCCTAAAATACCCTCACATTAATTAGAATATAACTTTATGGGAACTTGAATTGATGGTAAAAAAAAATCAACTCTCATTAAATGGAGTAAGTTTATAGTAACAACAACTTACATTGAATAAGGGTATTTTAGAAAAATTAAAATACAACTACATTCTTCAATTGGAAACTGGACTACAATTTGGAACAGATGAAAAAGGAAAACAGAACTATCAAAATGGGACGGAAGGAGTAAAATATCTCTATAAATTTGACAATTAGGCTAAAACATTCTTGTTATTTTTTTTTTCCTTTTGATGGTCCAGATGGAAGCAATCAATAAATGACAAGTTCATATTAAATTTCCTGTTGATTGCCCCAAATATTAACTCACACTGATTATGAATTATAAAGCTCTCTTGTTTAAAAAAAAAAAGAAGAAAAAATTCTAAATCTCTGCTAGTATGAGAAGTTTTATACAGTCATCATAGAGACATTATAAGTTAAAAGTAACGAAAACATTATGATTTATGGTGCGAGGTGATAATGGTCTAATAATTAAGATTGAAATCTTAAATCTTAAATACGGGTTCAGATTTCCCTTTACCCTTTCTCATCTCTTAAATCTCACGTTTCTCTAGCTAAAAAAGAAATTTAAAAATATGTAAAAAAAACACACACACACACAGTCTTCCATGGTCCAGAATTAAATTAAAGATGATCCTTGTATATGTGAAAAACATGCTACCCCATGGCTGAAGATTTTTTTCCCCCCTATAAAACACCTCAATCAGAAACTACCTTGTATTCACCCAGCATTTTCAGACAATTTCCCTCTCCTTTTAAATCTCTTTTACAATTCTTTTGGCAGGTCAATAAATTTCGGGCGTTAAAACCAAAATTGGCTTTAGGCCGAACCACCGACATGTGATAGAATACTCCATTCCTCAACCTGTTTACACTAACCATACCAATTTCGTCAAAATGTTTTCACCAAAATACTACAAAAGCAACAAAAATCAATGCCGACCCAAAAAAAAAAAACAAATAAAATTCAATGCATTCATTATGTATCGAGTATTTGCTTAAACATAATTGCCACAAAAATAATGCCATCTTCATTAGTGAGCAAACACATAGCAACCTTCAGCACCAGCACCACATGAAAAAGAGAAATAAGCAACCAAGTAGTAATAAGAATGAAGGAGATGGAATATTAAACTAGAAATAAACAGCAGAGCAGCCTTGAGGCCCTTGACTATGAGTTTGGAGCAGCAAACTTCGTAGAAGGGGGTTTTCATTGAAGTGGACTTCTTATCGAACCCAAAGAAAATGAAAAGCTCCTTTCATCAAATCTTCCCCGAATCATATGTTTATTAGCTGTATATTACACTAATCATCAGTAGATCCATATCCCCAACAATAAATATAAAAGAATATATAGAAATACTACTACTCTATTACTCGTTTGTTTCCAGGAGTGTGTATTTTAACAGCTGCTTGACAACCAACTCTAGACCAACCAGTACCATCCCTCCCTTCCTAGTTCCTCCTCCAGGTCTTTCCCTGTTTCTTGAAGCAAATTTCTCACAAACCCTTTTCTCTATCAATTTCATTTCTCTGATTTTTGTTTAAAAAAATAGAAAAAGAAATTGCAAGATTTCATTTTCTCTGTGGTGTGTCAAATCCCAATTTGCAAGAAAAGCCTTTCAACAACTACTTTGCCTAATGACATTCCAACTATTTCTTCCTCCTACTTGTTATTAAGTAAATTGATGCCGAGGCCTTTGTCTTTGGTCTTGGGGCACTTATGCGGTTAATAAAGGATTGATCTTTCTGGGCCATCCTAGGTTCCTCAGTTTTTTGTACTGATTGTTTTTGGAGTCGCAGATTTGAGTTGTGAAGAAAGAAAAATGAGGAACTGGAGATGGGGTTTAATTGGGATTGTTTTTCTTTCTTTTGTGATCAGAACTGAAGCTTGGAAGTTTAGCAAGGCTCAACATGAACACACTGAAAGAATTTCAGGTAACTAGAGTCCCGCCTTGGTTTGTTGAAAATTGTAAAAGGCATAAAATGAAAAAAGTACTGAAGCAGATTTCTCTTCCTGTTCTTACTGGGAGGAATATGATGTGTTCATTTTCAGTTGGAATATGGCTGTTAATTTGGGTTGAGTTGTCTTTGTGTACTGGATTTTGGTGGAATTATTGAATTTTAGATTGATATGGGTGTTATCTTGCACAGTTGCATCTAGGAATTCTAGTATGATTCCCAGCTGTGATTTACCATATTTTGTAGCTTTTCTTGTGAATTGTAGTTATGCCACTGTGGTTAAGCATTCATTGGATTTATTTACTTGTGATTGTTTGGTATTGGGGTTATTGCAGTACTGGGATTTGTTTCACCTGCAAAATTGTCACTTAGAAGTTGGCTAACGTTGGATAGATTTAATAGTGGGCAGGATGGTAGTGTAATGGGTTGGTATGTATGTGATTTCATTCTACTCAAGCATGTTTCCTTGATGGCTGCTGACCTCTGTTGGACAACGTTGTTGGGGTTTAACTCAAAAATACGGCTCTATGTAATTATTGAAGCCAATAATCCATGATTTTGGTTTGAGTTGGCGATGTTTTAGAGGTACTTTTTGGTTATGCTGCTAAGGATTAAGGGTAAACACTGAAATCAGTAAATCTAGTAAACTAATATCTGTAATATGGATGGTCTTTCTGGTTCTGAACGATGTTGTCATGTGATTGTTGATTTTGACCTAGCTTATGCTTCATATTGGATGCTCCTGGTATTGGTTTATATTGAATGGTAAAAATTGATCAAAAAGCTATTATGGGTGTTTGGTGGTTTTGTTATAGATTAACACGCTAAGATTCCTCTTATTTTAGTTGACCTGCAGATAGTTAACGACCACTTTTATTAAGCGCTACCCTTTGGCAGAAGGGAGAGGCTTGTTTCTTAAAACATTCATCCTCCCTGGCACATAGTGTTGGTGTTATTGAGACTGAACTTGTGATGTAAAGTATATATGCTGAAATCTAGTAGGTGGTAAAAAACTAGCTCTTTTCAAAAATCTCATGTTTCACCTGTAGAGAAATGTCGTAGGAAATCTTGGATGATGTGCTTCAAAACACAGTGGGTGTGTTGGTAGGAGATTATTTGTAAAAATTATTTAGCCTAATAGTATAGTAGTTTTTGTGATGTGATGTGTGTGAGATAAAAAGGTGATTGGGATTATCAAAATGTGATAAAAAATTGTGTTTATTATGCAAGCAAAATAAAATTTGGATAAAATTTTTTCCAAATCTTAGTATCCAAACGATCCCAGGGTTTTGTCAGTTGATTGTTGTCGTTTTGTACATGTTTTAAGTATCTACTGGAGGGTCAGGAGCTGAAACTACATACTACATTCGTGGTCATGTTTCTATCTTTGTTGCAATATGTCTGCTGCGTTTACTTTATCATACTTTTATTTTGAAAATTTAGGTAGTGCTGGTGATGTCTTGGAAGATGACCCAGTTGGAAGGTTAAAAGTTTTTGTCTATGAGCTTCCCAGCAAATACAACAAGAAGATCCTGCAGAAGGATCCCCGATGCCTCACTCATATGTTTGCTGCTGAAATATATATGCATCGTTTTCTTTTATCAAGCCCTGTTCGAACCCTCAATCCTGAGGAAGCTGATTGGTTTTATACCCCTGTCTACACAACCTGTGACCTGACTCCTAATGGCCTCCCCTTACCCTTTAAATCACCACGTATGATGAGGAGTGCAATACAGCTTATTTCTTCTAACTGGCCTTACTGGAATAGAACTGAAGGTGCTGATCACTTCTTTATTGTGCCCCATGATTTTGGTGCTTGTTTCCACTATCAAGTAAGATGTCTCTCCTTTTGTTGCCTCCCCCACGTTCCCAACTTTTGTTCCACTCTAGGGATGGTGATAGGAAAAAAAGAAACAGTGGATGGAATCTCTGCTAAAAGATTTATGAATCTCCAAATAATACTGACAGCAGATTCTACTGAAAGTTATCTGGATTGTGTAATTTCTAGGGGGATTTGATATAATTATGATATTTTTTCAATTATCTGAGAAATGACTGGGGCGAAGGGGGGGAGAAGACATTATATGGTCTCTGTTTTCATCTGATGTTGATCATTATTTATGACCATGGCAGGAAGAAAAAGCCATTGAAAGAGGGATTCTCCCGTTGCTTCAGCGTGCTACGTTGGTCCAAACTTTTGGGCAACGAAATCATGTTTGCTTAAAGGATGGTTCAATCACCATTCCTCCATATGCTCCTCCACAGAAGATGCAAGCCCACTTGATCCCTCCTAACACTCCTCGATCAATATTTGTTTACTTCCGAGGGTTGTTCTATGATGTGGGAAATGATCCAGAAGGTGGCTACTATGCAAGGTACCTCTTGCTATTGTGCATGTTAGTGTTTGCTTCTATGATTGTTTCAAAGTCAAGTGCTACATCAGGTTGTCATAGTATTAAGCTTCCAGCAAAGCCAGAATCAGTGTGGTTTTAACTGAATAATTGTATAGTTTGACTGGAGTCAAACTCTTGAAAACTTTGCCCGCATCCTCCCCTTCACCCAAAAAAAAAGGGGCCCCCATAAAAAAGGAGATGATGACTACTGAATAACTTAATAATCGTTCATCTGTAAAGTTTAGCAGGGGAGCTAAATTAGGCATATGCAAAGAGTGAATAAAAATCGTCAATTTGGGCCAAGACATGCCTAGAATGTGAAAATCTTCACTTACAGCTTTTCAAATTTTCTTTAAGCTTCTTGTGAGACACTGACAATATTGACTGATATGGCTAAATCTACCTTTTCTTTTTGGCAGAGGTGCTCGAGCATCTGTGTGGGAGAACTTCAAGGACAACCCTCTCTTTGACATTTCGACCGAGCATCCAACAACCTACTATGAGGACATGCAGCGAGCTATTTTTTGTTTGTGCCCGTTGGGATGGGCCCCATGGAGTCCTAGATTGGTTGAGGCTGTAATATTTGGTTGTATCCCAGTAATCATAGCAGATGATATTGTGTTGCCATTTGCTGATGCAATACCATGGGAAGAAATTGGGGTCTTTGTAGCAGAGAAGGACGTCCCAAAGTTGGATACAATTCTCACTTCAATCCCAACAGAAGTGATACTGAGGAAGCAGAGATTGCTTGCAAACCCTTCAATGAAGCAGGCCATGTTATTTCCCCAACCGCCTCAATCGCGTGATGCTTTCCACCAGATCTTAAACGGACTTGCTCGGAAGTTGCCACATGACAGGAGCACTTTCTTGAAACCCGGCGAGAAAATCTTAAACTGGACAGCAGGCCCTGTGGGTGACCTGAAACCTTGGTAGATGGTTTGACACTGATACTGGAAATTAGTGTGGCATTTCCTCCAACCTTGTTAGCACCCTTGTAGCTGTACTCACCTGCTGTTGTCATACTGCATTGTAGATTTTGATCTTGCAAATGCACGAGAGGTTGCATTTGTTTTTGAGCAGCACATGTCGGAATTTGACAAATTTGGATGTTGCAGACCACAAACAACTCCCAAATTAATAGGGAATCAAGTACAGATGTGTTTATTCTTGATTTTTTTTTTAACTGATCATCAATTCAGTGATTCACTATAGCGCACCATTTTCTCCTAAAAAGGAAGGGCCCCCAGTAGTTTTTGATTCGTCTATGTCACTTCAATAAACCATTTTGGAAAACATTAGAAATTGAGATGGCAGCTAGGGACTTGATTTCCAACGACCCTTTGCATAAAATCTTGCGAGCATGTTAAGCTAAATGTATACTCTCCGTTAGCCTCAATGTCCAATGCATCCTGAAGTATATGAAATGTCTTCCTTGATTAATTTCTACTTTCGCACAGAAAATTGTTAAGTAAATTTTGCAGTATACTCAAATTACGTGCTGAATTTAGACGACTAATCAACTTTTTGCAAATGGCTCGTAACAAATAAATAAGAAAAGTCGCCAAATGTTTCCTCGACTTCATTTGATCATATGCTTGAATTGTGCCCAAAATTAAGTTTCATATATCCACAACCCCAAAAAAAAAAAAAGAAATCACTATATCATAAGTACTAGGAGTAATAAATACAGCTCAATAAAAGATTGTGAGAATCAAGGGGACAAATTGAGCATGTCTTTCAACATTGGACTTGCTGGAACGTAACCAGACAATCATAAACACTCTCTACATTGGGTTTGATGTTTGGAGGTGCTGTTTGGGTTGCCTGCCCCCACGTTCGCTCCTGTGGTCTGAGTAGGGATGTACGCGAGCCGAGCTACTCGCGAGTAGCTCGGTCAACGACTCGGCTCGAACTCGGGTTGACCGAGTTCGAGCCGAGTTTCGAGTAACTCGAATGAAAATCGAGTCGAGTTTCGAGTTGAAATAGCCCAACTCGAGTCGAGTCGAGTAGCTCGACGAGCCGAAGTTATTTAAATAATATATTTATAATTTAAATAATATATATGTATTATAATTATAAAATGACCATTATGGGTATAAGTTATATGAAATTTACAATATATCCTTCTTTATAATAAAATCCTATAATGGCAAAAAAGTAATAACATAATTGTAAAAAGACCTAAAATGAAAAAAAATTTCGAGCCTCGAGCCTAAAGGAAATTTTTCGAGTCGAGTCTCGAGTATCGATTTTTTGGGCTCGCTCGAGCTTTGGTGTATATGAGTCGAGTCGAGCTCGAGTATAGCAATACTCGAGCTCGACTCGGCTCGATTACACCCCTAGGTCTGAGTGAGTCAAACTCGAATGGTGATCGGATTGGTAGAGGAAGGAGAGAGAGGGGGAGAGAGAGTGGGTTGTGGCGATAGTAGGCGGTGGATAGAAGAAGAAAATGTGGTAGAATTTGTTATTATTTATTTAGTTTTTGTAAGTTATGCTTGAAATTGCGTATTTTTTTGAGTTGTTTTTGGGATTTGTTACTATAGACCTCAAAAGAAAAAAAAAATACACCAGATTCAAAGCAGAGCCTTTTATTTTTGGGCACTAAAAATTACTGAGCTTTTTTATCCACAAATGGAGATTCAAGAATCTGAGGCGGTGGACTTAATCGACTTGTTATCAAAAGGAAATTGCTGATCCGAATGCGTACGAACGATGTCTCTTCTAGACGAACAAATTACCGATCCACTAGTAAAATATATTATACACTGTATAATCAACTAGTAAAACTAAAATTGGGATACTCGTTGAAATTCTTGTACAGTGAAAACCAAATCGAGACTGTCAAGTTTGGGATAATTTTTTCGTTTATCTTCGATTATAAGCAACTCAAGTCAGCAAAATGCATTATTGTAATCATGTAATGCCATGAAAATGGTGAACGAATGAATAGGGAGAACAAGGGATTAGCATTTAAAAGTCCAAAATGCGTTACAAATAAATGGTTTAAGAAACCGATTTGAACACCACAAATTTTCAGGAGTCTTGAATCTCCAATTTTATACTATATATATATATATATATATATATATATATATATTTCTAGCAAGGGTTGGCTGACTGTCAATTACAAGTTTAAAATATATAATTTCAGGATGAGATTTATCTTGAATAATAGAATATTATTTGAGATATTATTTAAAATAATTATTATACTATCAATTTTTTGTGATACTGTATGATATATGTGAGATAAAAATATAAAAAAATAAATTAAAAAATATTATTGTATACATATTATTAAAAAAAATTCTTGGATACATATTCCCTTGGGTGTTGGAACGTTGGAGAAGATAAGAAAGATGCAAAGGTGAAAAGGAGAACTTTTGTGGGGAGCATGACAGCCACACTTCACCCATTACGCAGTCTACTCTAATATTGACAACCAATTGCTACATTACACAAAATTTGACATTATCGCCTCATCTCTTCCTCTTTGCTTCCACAACTGCTGGGCAAAGACTCGACGACTCTCACCAGAATTGGGAAGAAGCTAAAGAGCAGTGGAAATGGCCCTGCAGCTACCCGCCAAGACCATACCCTCGCCTTCTTCTCTAGCCCCGACGGGCAATGCTGGCCTCCGGCCACCTTCCGATGCTTTTGCTCTCAAATCGTCCTTCCTCGCCCCTTCTCTTCACCTCTTGCTTCCTCCTCATCAAGAGTCCGGCGCTCCTGCAACTGCTCCAAAATTCTCCATGCGGGTTGCCTCCAAGCAAGCCTATATTTGCCGCGATTGCGGGTAATTTTATTTGGCTTAATTATTTGCTGACAATTTTGTTCTTTCTCTGCTTTACTGAGTTGTTCTGTTACTAGATTGTAAATGCGATTTGTACGATATATGCAGGTATGTCTACAATGACAGAACGCCCTTTGAGAAATTACCGGACAATTTCTTCTGCCCTGGTACATTTTTCTTCGTCTCAAGCTACCACATCCCTTTTATCCTGCATTATCAGATAAAATTGTCCTTTTCCTAAAGCTCTGAAAAATCGTTCGGTACTCATTTTATTCATGTTAATTTCTTTGTTCCCTTAGAAATTAACGTGATCCTTATCAAGGATTTTTCTTTCTGTGTTAGATGCTAATGAGGGTGGTAGTTGGAACAATTTTCGTCAGCAGACTGTCAGTAGAACTTAGAATGTGCACAAATTACTTGTGCAACTTTTTACTTGCATCTTTTACATACTTATGATTTCAAATTGGAGTTTGAAAGTTTGTGGGCTTTTTGGAATGTTGTAGAAATGTTTCGTTCAGTCCTCTATTGGCAACACGACCATTGACTACTGAGACTGAATCTTGCAGTTTGTGGTGCTCCAAAACGAAGATTCAAGCCATATGAGCCCAAGGTGGCCAAAAATGCTAATGAGTCGGATGTTAGGAAAGCCAGAAAAGCACAGATTCAAAGAGACGAAGCAATAGGGTAAGCCATTGGGCTATGGATTTTCCTCCTTGAAGCTTGGTGGAATTGTAAAATCTTAGCATTAACTGATTTCATGCTAATTTCTTGATTTCCTTCTTGGCTTTTTTTTGGTTTTGGTGGGGAGGGCGGGAGCAAGATGTATATGCTTACAGCCTTACACATGTTTTTGTGGCTGTTGCAGGAGAGCATTGCCCATTGGAATTGCGGTTGGAATTGCAGCATTGGGTGGTTTATATCTCTACTTAAATAACACCTTTTAGGCTCAAAACACAGCAACAAAAAAGTTGTGCTCAAACTTCTTGAGACTGGACCAGTTATTACTTTTCATTTCATCATTCAATTTGGTAGTTTATTGGTTAAATCCATTGAGATAAAAAGAATCCAAGAATGAGAGGACTGCTTGGTTGTACTCTTCAACCTTTTTGTGCTTAATCCAGCAACGAAAATTTTGCCTCTACTTTACTGCCAATATGTTATTTTCTCTTGCTTTTAATGGCAATGATGATTTAATTGTAATCGTGTGCGTGATCGTTCACTGCCCGTTCAATTCATGGCAATGAATAGGAATCACATTGGAAATCAAAGATTACATCAACGCCAATCAATCAGTAACTTTGCGAATTACTTAGATTTGAGAGTTTCAGATTTTTGCTTTATCAAACACATTCTAAATCTGTTACATTTGAGCATATATCAATGATGAGTGAATACCGTATCACTTTTGGAACAATTTTTGCTTAGGAAATTCAGTTGGTTATCAAACGTGTCTGAACATATTAAAAGTGCTAAATTAGATCGGAGTCTGAACATGTTAAAATTTTTATTAAATTTAAATATTAAATTAAATTATTAAACTCAAGCAGAGTCTGAACATGTTAAATTTTTATAAAATTTAAATATTGAATTAAATTATCAAATTCAAGCGATATCTTACTAGAATACGGCCATACGTAAATACTTAAATTAGACGTTTCAACAAAAAAAAAAAATTTTGGAACCTTTTTGCCTGCACTAGCTGATTCCCCAAAACCCCAAAAAACCAAAAAGGAAAGGGTTAGTTTTGTCAAATCGTCTCAATTGAATATGTTACTGAATACTGATAACTAGTGGGGGTAGGTAATCTAATCTAATACTGCTAGTATTACTGCCAGTGACCAACTAGCCACTGCCTCCTCGCCGGCGTCCGACACTTTTGCCGGAGCATAATTTCTGTCCCCCTGAGATTTCCCCGAAAAAATTGAACTTCGAACTGACTATAGATTTAACAAATTGGAGATATGGATGAATCGATTGGTTGAGTTTTCACTGTAACTTACTGAGTAACAGAGCAAGTAATTACTAATAGTATATATCAGTGATGAGCACGGGTTCGGGGTCGGAGTCGAAGTCGTCGGAGCCTGACTTCAACCCGAACTCAAGCTCAAACGGTTGGGGCAAGGCGCGGGGAGTGGTGCTTAAGTCCCTTGTGTTAATCGGAGGTGCCCTGTTGCTCAAACGCCTCACCAAGTCCACTACTCGCTGGGACCACGCTCGCATCGTAGCTCAATCCCTCGCCGGTGAAAAGGTAATCTCAAATTCTTAATCTCTAAATTCTCAATTTTCTCTTTCAATTTTGGAAAATTCGAATTTATATTTCTATTAAAGTTTTAATCTTTTTTAGTTTTCGAGGGAGCAAGCGTCTAGAGATCCTGATAATTACTTTAATTTGAGGTACAAATCCTTTCGTTTATTCATTTTTCGACATTTTGGGTTTTGCAATTGTTAGTCGTTGAAATTATTTGGTAAAATGATATTTGGAAAAATCTGTAATTGCATTTTTTTTCCTTTTTTCCAATTAATACACCTTATATATTTGAGTAAAAGAAAAGAATGAAAGAAAGAACTGAACTTTACTGGCAATTCTGAATGTGAATTATCAAATTTCTTATTTCTAACTAGAATGAGTATTTTAGATGGCTATCATGCCCAGCTGCCGAAATGGTTGATGGTTCGAAAGTTTTGTATTTTGAACAGGTTAGTATTTGGAATTGTGACTGGAGCTGTTTCAGTTGATGCTCTTGATTTTTCACGATATTGAACGTGTCAATTCCAATTATATAATGAGATTCTATTTGTTGTGGCAGGCATTCTGGAGAACTCCTCATAAACCATATCGCCAGGTTGATAAAGCGTGTATTTATTGTTTGTAAAACTTATTTCTGCATTTTGCTTATAGTAGACAGCCCAGTTGCTCATTTCAAGAAATTCTGGTGGCTTTATGTCTTTGATATCCGAGCAGTTTATCAATTTGAATGCTTCTGGGAATTTTTTTTGCCGCCAAAGAAATGCTTCCCCAGTTTTCTTGCTCCTTTCTTCTTGGTTTTAGCTATAGCGGTTTAATTTTCTTATTGACATTAACTGTTGACTGAATTATATGTGGCCATTTCCAGAGATTCTACATGGTAAAGCCTTGCCCAAAGGAGATGAAATGCGATGTTGAGGTACTCTTAAAGTTTGTTTTTAATATTTATTCTTGGTACCTTTGTTGTTGCCACATTAAGCCTTAAAGAGTATAATGGTTCACTTGTTGAACTTGTACCATGTAAGCTAAGTGAACAGTTTTTGTGTGCATGGCTATTTGTTTAAGTGTCTAACTCTTGTCTTCAATTGATTACGTTTGTTGGGTTAAACACAAATGCCATAGTTTTTTTGTGGTTGGAGACGAATGGGGATGTAGCTATGCAGATTATTTTATCAAAAATGACTTACAGGTAAGATGACAAAAGGTTTCAACCGTCGTGTAGGGAAGAGACATCCAATGTATCAATATTCAGAAGCTTTAGCAGTTTAGCTGGCTGTCCACATTTTTTCATGATTTCTTGTTAGTTTCTGTCTTTTTGCCCCCTTGGAAAGAGAAAAACTGAATGGGTGCAGGGAGGGGGGTTTGAAAGAGGAAGCTAAATAGCAGCTAGGATACCAAGCTTGGGATTTTCGGTGCTACTTTACTAGCTAATAGTTTTCCTATTTCTTTGAGTTTATAAAGAACTTAGATCTATCAATGCTAAAGATTTTGCCACGTCTCTTTCGTACTAATTGCAGGTAAGTACGCATGCCATCAGAGATGCCGAAGAGTATAAGAATTTTTGTGATCGCCCGAAGGACCAGCGGCCAGAACCTGAAGAAGTTATTGGGGTATGCTTTTAAGCAGATTTTTGCCAGGTTTATGAATTATAGATTATCTCAGCTTCTGATTGGCTACAAAGGCCTTAGAGTGAAATCTCGAAATAAATGAAGAAAATGTCTATATTCTATAAACAGCATAAAAAACAGGTTAACAAACCCATAAACAGAATGTCATTGGGCTTAACTTCACTTTTATCTAAATTTTTTCATTCAAATGGATATTTGAGGATCTCTTTTCCTGAAAAAGACGTCACTTCGTTATTGTATGACGCTGCCATTTCAATCTGACTGGTCAAGGATTTATATCTTCTCCAGCTCGATCTCTCTCTTGCTCTCTGATTTGAGGCCTTCTTTATTTAATTGTGGCTTTTAACTTTGATTTTGTATGAAGGACATTGCTGAGCATTTGACAACTATTCACCTCAAACGTTGCGACCGTGGAAAACGCTGCTTATATGAAGGTTCAACTCAACCAGATGGATTCCCTAATACATGGGTATGAATCCCCATAATTTTTCTCAAACATAATTTTCTACAATCTGCATGTTATGTGTATCATGTGTTCGTCTCCTCCTCCTATATTTCTTTATAATTTTTAAAACTCATTGAATCTTAGCAGAATGGTGCGGCATACTGTACATCAGAACTCTCTGTGTTAAAGAACAACGAGGTACACATTTGGGATAGAGGCTATGATGAAGAAGGAAATCAAGTTAGTTTTCTTTGCTTCTTGAAATATTGTCCCCAAATGTGATTCCTTGAAAATGATGTTGGAAGCTTCTCTTAACAAATTTCCTTTGCCCAATTCTTTTAACTGATTTACAGGTGTGGGGTGCAAAAGGAGGTCCTCACGAGTTCAAGCCAGCTCCTGCTTCAAGTTTTGATGACATGTTCTCTCCCTTGAATTTTCCTCCTCAACCTTTAGAAAAGAGGATACAAGGTTCATTTGTACTTCAAGAATGATCACTTGCTCTACAGAAGCGGAAAATGTAAATACAACTTCACATCCAATATATTAAGAGTTTCTCTTTGGAAAATTTTCCCTTGGGTCATGTATATTGTGGTCATCATGATTGTACGATGAGGAATCTCGATTTGATGAAGTACTCAATCGCACCTCGAAGTATAGGCATTGAGTCTCAAAGTCTCAATTTTGTGAAAGAAAGCATTTCGATTAGGAAAACAAGCTAGGAATGCATCGATCAGGTTTCAGTACTTGCTGGATAAGCCAGAATTCCTGGTTTATGCTGCATTTTCACGCAAGGCAAGAGAACCGGTTGCTGGGCAACCACCTTTCAGGGGCCCGAGGGAGTTAGTCAATAGAAAATATGGATCAGGGTCCTGCCTCATCTAACTGTTTCTGTACATGGGCCTATTGTCTGGCTTGCTCGAATGGTGTCTAATCTTACATCTTTCGTTAGAATGGACGCTCTTGGAATTTCAGTTGAGCTAATTCACATTAATCTCGGTATTAGTGTTTGAAAATAGAAAATTCAGTTATCTTCAAATTCCATGAAATCTTTTTCAAACTCCATGAATCTGATCTCCTGTTGCTTTTAAAATCTCTCTCATATCAACGCAACACATAATGGTTAACCTCTAAGTCAGAACTTTTAGGTTCCCAAGTAGTGGGTATAACGTAGGAGAGATCATCATCATCATCATCATGAGTAGTTCATTTGCAGAGCACAACAACAGAATAAACCAGCAGCAGCCCTGCAACAGATTAAATCACCCGGAGGTTCGTGTCCATCGTTTAGACGACGACGTACGCTGTCTATGTCTAGAGAGGATCATTTCTGTATGTATACTATGTATGCTGGCGTTATTTTTCGTTTGGTTGGTTCTCGTAATCGTTTTAGTGTTCGAAGGGAATCCTGAATTCAAGACCAGCTCCACGTTAGTTTCTCCTTTCAAAATATCCAATTCTCAGATATCAACAAATTGGACCATTGGATTACTGGTCACAAATACCAATTACCTGACTTCTACTATCTATGATGGTTTTGACGTACTGGTATATCTAGACAATGGGCAGTATCTTTGTGAGACTACGTATCCCGCATTTGAGCAAGGATCAAGGGAACAAACGAATGTGATCATAGGACCAAAGGCGTGCGCGCAGGTTCTCACAGCTGCGGCTGCAGAGAATATCAATGGTGGAGTGGCCTATTTCGAAATCAGAATACGGGTTCGCTATAGGCATGCCATGGACAAGCATATGAGTTGGATTTGGCCAGGCAAAAATTGGAAGAAGAGCAACGTCCGGTGCAAAAATGTGGAGGTCTGGTTTCCATCTAATGGCACGCAAGGCAGGATGGTAGGAAAAATGAAGCAATGCATACCATAAAATATTAACACTGAGGTACGTAAATTGTTATTAATATCTAGATCAGTGATGAAAACCTTATTCCCCGTAGCTTGTTATATATTTGTACGCAAGTCAAATTTATTGAATATGCACATTCATTCAATGCAAAAACACTTTATATTTTTTATTCACCAATTAAACGTCAACATACAAGTTTTAATATATTGTATGCACTAAGAGTTCGCATTGTATGTGCTATCGTAACCAAATTATCTATGTACAATCAGGACGGTTGAAACTAGTAACCACACGAAAACATATTTCAAATTAGTGCTGCTAAAATAATACTTCCAACCAGTTTCATTACTTTAAGTGAATGCGAAAGTTGTATTAGTGGACGTTTTATAAGAACGTTGTAAACGATTTATGATTTTAGGGGCATGCTCTGATCCTTAGCGATAATCAGAGTCGAACTCACATAAATTTTTTCTTGCCAAAAAAAAAATTCTTAAGTGGATTAGAATTTAGGCATGCCCCGAGCTTGAGGGATTTTTAATAATATTCATTGTACAATTGGAATTTGGCCTGGCCAAGTCACCTTTTCCTAGTCCACTACTAGAACTACTTTAGCTGTAATTGGATTTTCTCGTCAAACTAGGATTCGGGTTATTCTGAAATTCTACTAATCGAAATCTACCCTTATAATAATGCTCTATCTAGCTATTTTCTTGTCGTACTTTTAGTTCAACTCTCTCATAAATAGCTATTTTCTTGTTGCCACCACCACCACCATCACAATGGGCAGCACAAGTACACAAAACGCATTCAGAATTACTCAGCAGCCACCTTCTTCTGTCGTCTATGGCATCCCTGTGGATGGTGCCGCCGCCTATAATAACGGAACTCCTAACCCCGTGGCTGGTGCCGCGGCCTACAATAGCGGAAGTCCTAACAATGGCAACTGCTGCTGTGGCTGTCTAGCAAAGCTTGTTTCAGCGGGTGTTTGTTTCTTGTTTTTCCTTTGGTTGTTGACTGGAACAAATTTATTATTTATAAACGGCCCGGAATTCTACGTCAGCTCAATGCTGGTTTCTCCTTTCAATGTAACCCAATCTGGAATAATAGCAGCAAATTGGAGCATTGGACTATTAGCCAACGATAGTTCATACATCCTCGACGGATTTGAGGTGTCGCTATTTTATGACAATAAGAAATGTGGCAACAATAAGCAGTATCTTTGCGACGCTAAAGCTGCGGACCTTATGGCTTCTGGGAAAGATCCAGGATATCAGAAACATCTATTGGCAGGGCCGAAGGCTTGTTGGCAGCCTCTGACGACTGCAATTGCGCCTGAGGATATACGCAGTCAAGTCTCATATTTCGACGTCTATTTGGAGGGTCGCTATAGATATGTTAAATCCAAACTCGAACGGTCGTTTTGGCCTGGGAAAGGTTGGAGGAAGATCAGTCTCAACTGTGCCGAGGTGGAAGTTTGGTTTCCCTCTAATGGAACCCAAGGCATAATGTTAGGAGGGATGAGGAAGTGTGAGTAGTTTCTTTTTTAAATTTCATGCTCGTAACTTTAGTGACCAATGCTTGGTCGTTTGATTTTTGTAGTTGAATTCGTTCTAAATCAATAAAATTCAATCGAGTTGAGAACAACAATGTTTGTCAATTGTTTTGATTGAGTAAATAGTTATACACTCAAGTACATGATTGAAGTTAAGATAATATCTTCGACTCTTTTTTTAAAGAACCATTTGTTCTTGATTTCAGTTAGAAACAAGAAGTCCAAACTCCAACGAAGTGCATCCCTAGGTGTAAATTGTTAAGGTCCCAAATTATGGGCATCACCTTACCAACTGTACCACCTGATTCAAAAAAAAAATATTTTTTTTTATTTATAGTGCTCGTAATGTTCTTGTTCAGAGTACCAATAATGTATGTACATGAACATATTCAATTTTTTATGCTAACCTTTTTTAAAAATTTTTTTTTTATTAAATAGAGTTATGAGATATATGCAATAAACGATAGAGAGAAAAATAAGAAAACAAATAGGGGGTCTTTTTTCTTTTCTTATATACTTATACATTAGTAATACTTTAAATTTTTTTCCAATCATACGATAATGGTTGTTTAGAAGTTTAATCAAAAAAATTTATGTTATATCTGGACAATAACTTGAATAAGCAAACTATTGGTACTGTATTTTCAAAATTGAAATCTCGAATCATAATTTTGGATTTTGCAACATCTGATTTATCAAAATCAAAATTTATAATTGGCTCATATATATAATCAAGCTTTGGCCTAGTCAAGTCACATAGTGTATTTTCAAAATCAAAATCTCCTAGCATAATTTTAGATTTTGCAAAATTTGATTATTCAAAATTAAAATTTATAATTAGCTAACATAATCAAGCCTTGGCCTAATTAAGTCACGTACTATATTTTTTAAATTGAAATCTCAAATCATAATTTTAGATTTTGCAAAATTCGATTATTAAAAATCAAAATTTATAATTAGCTAACGTAATAAAGCCTTCTATCAATCAAAATTTATTATTAGCTAAAATAATCAATCGAAAACAAGCCCTCTATCAATCAATCGAGCTCTTTTCTTATCTTTAACACATTGCTGTTAAGCATTTATCGTACTTTTTTTGGTCCAACTCTTTGGTTAAAAATAAAGAAAAAGAAAACGTGGTCATCATCATTATGGGCAGCATAAATACAAACAACGCATTCAGAATCAATCAGCAGCAGTCTCTTCTGTCATCTATGGCTACCCTGTGGATCCTGCTGCCCCCTACAACTACTAAGTAAATCCAATGGGAAAGTAACTAACACCAACTTAATTATGACATGCTAACAAATAGAACTATAAATAACTAGTTTGGTTTAAGACTGTGAAGGTCCCTGCCACGAAGAATTCTTCCTTTGTCTGTTTTACTTCATTGCTTTTTTGCTGTGTTTTTAAACTCGGACCGGACCGGCCGGTCCGACCGGTTCAACCGGGAACCGGTCAAGTGTCCGGTCCGAGCTGCTCTAAAAACTCGGATGACAGAAACTCGGTCAAAACCGGGTCAAAACCGGATTTGACCGGAAACCGGTAAAACCGATGAGAACCCGGTTTTTTATTTGCCTTTTTTGTTGCCTTTTTTTTTTCTTTGTCTATCTAAATTCCTCCTGATCTCTCACCTCTCTAAAACCCATTTTCACCTCCTCAGCTCCTTCAATTTAGCCACCACAATCAGCGCTTGATATCTTTTTTTAAATAAGATTTAATCTTAGATATGGGGAAAAGACCAAAAAAAAAGAAAGAAAGAGAGATGAAGAAAAGAGCAGATTGAAGAAAAAAGATAAAAGTTTGATTATTTGTTAGTTTTGAAAATAAATACCTAAGGATATAAGAATGGAAATCCTGAAAAGAAATAAGAAATAAGAATGGAAATAAAACTCAAAAAAAAAACGAAAAGCAGAAAGAATGGACAAGACTAGCTTGTCCACTTTGTTCTTGAAGTTGCAGTTAGAACCCAGAACAGACAAGACTTCAATGTCTATTGTAAAGCTTACTCTTGCAATGAATCCATGTCAAGAGAACTAAAAAATCAAGAGCATCATCAAAAATTCGCTGGAAAAACTTAAAGATTGCTCAACCTCTTCGAATTCGTCCATCTCAAAACACAGGGGAAATGTTTCTCAAAACATTCGGAGTGGCTGCCTAAGAGCTTTTGCCACCGATGGGCTTGAGACTTGAGAGCTTATGCGGCCTTCTATGTTCTATCCTTCTTTGGATTTTTTTAAAAAAAAAAGAAAAAGGAAGAGTGGAATGAACGGAGAACAGGAACAAGAAAAGGTAGCATTAGTTTAGAAAAGCCTTTGTCGGCGGTTAGAGGTAAAGGAGGAAGGAATTGGGGGAATATTAATGTAGGGTTCAAAAAGCTTTTTCAATATTGTATTCTAACCCCTTGGATATTGAAAAACTATTAACATACCTAGAAATGTTTCATAGTCTATAAATATTCTCCACAAATTTAACTTTGAACTTGTAAATATGCATTAAATTATATGAATTACTATTTGATTGTTCTAATTTCTTTGCACTTTCTTGTTAAACAGCTTTGAAACATCAAACACATATGTATACACCTTTATTGATATTAGCATGCTTTTAGATATTTTACATAATATTTTAATTTCAAAATAATTTTTATTAATAACATTGAAGTTATGACAAATCTAAACTTATGAAGTTGTAAACCACCAATTTAAAGATAAATTTTATATCTTATTTTGATTAAATATTATTAATAAATATTTATGACATATTTATGATGTCATTTAATTTGACCCCAGTTGAACCCGATCGAACCCATTGACCCCTGACCCCTGAGCTCAGCCGAGTCAATACCCGGTCCGAGTCTGAAAACATAGCTTTTTTGCTGGGTTTATTTCCTACAGATCCTGCACTTTTTATTGTTATTGTTATTATTTTTTTCTTTTCTCATACTCGGAGAATGAGCTCCGGCGATGCAGAAGTTGGACACCCACAGCCGCGGGATAATCAGAGCATATATTACCTGGCCGTGGACGTTCGACCGGTAAATTTTCCGATAGCTAGGACCGTCGTGCACCGCCCACCTCGTGGCAACGACAACCAGGTGGTGCATGACCATAACCCTGACCCTGGCTGCCCTCTTACGGTAAAGATAATGGCGCGCCTCGTCTTGCTAGCATTGATTGTACTTTCCTTGTGGTTGCTGATTGCTTTTAATTTGAAATCATTTACCAAACATCTCTAAATACATGCATTCAACGTTACGTGCCACATCAGCAGTATT
This sequence comes from Coffea eugenioides, assembly GCF_003713205.1. Classification (NCBI taxonomy): domain Eukaryota; kingdom Viridiplantae; phylum Streptophyta; class Magnoliopsida; order Gentianales; family Rubiaceae; genus Coffea; species Coffea eugenioides. Next base: position 4,411,676 of record NC_040038.1, on the reverse strand, counting down.
AGTAAGTGAAAATATGTAGTCTTACATTAAACAAGAAAATGAACAAATATAATGGACAGAGGATCTTGTTTACTTAACACAATCGTCTGTGTTATATATTGGTGATGGAAAATAATTTATATATTGACTCCACTTTTCATGTCCTAAAATTTCTATTTGTTCTACATTATATAAAATGAATAAGTTGGAAGCGGATAAATTCACACCCCTTCATTCTAAATCCATATTTTTAATACATTATATAAAATAAACTTCTTCAAATTTTCTTTGCCAATTTTCTAATCTTTCTTTGCAAGAAAGTTGTACTCTAAGGTTGCTTTGACCTGCATTGGAATAGAAAATGGCTTTTTTTTGGAAGCATTTTATCAATCTGGGAAACAATGAAGCCTGTTTTGTATCTAAAATCCTACCATAGCTGAATAAGTGAAGCTAAAGTGCCGCTTAGACTAAGTGATAACAAAAGGAAAGAGCAAGCTCTTTCATGTTCCCTAGATAAAGAATTCCGAAGAGTGTGACATCATATACTGATCAACTAACCGAGTTATTTTCTCCAATGAATCATAATCTCATCTAGGCATGTCAATGGGTAGACCCTACCCAGACCCAATATATTTGGGTAGGATTTGGATTTAATTTCTCAAATCCAGACCCTACCCAGACCCAGACCCTGCGAGAGAGCCGTGGGTCTGGGTAGGGTTTGATTTTCTAGAATTCATATCCAAATTCAGATCCATACCAGACCTTACCCAGACCGATACATATTTAATTAAATAATATGTATTAGTAAATTTATAAAATAATACTCCCTTCGTCCCACTTTGATAGTCCTGTTTCTTTTTTCACACAGTTTAAGAAAAAATAGTTAATTTTGTTGGAAAAGTAAATTTATTCCTAAGATACCCTCACATTAAATAGAGTACAATTTTATGAGAACTTGAATTGATGGTAAAAAAAGAATCAATTCTCATTAAATGGGGTAGGTTTATAGTAACAACAACTTACATTAAATAAGGGTATTTCAGGAAAATTAAAATACAATTACATTCTTCAATTGGTAAGTGGACTACAATTTGGGACAGACTAACAAGGAAAACAGGACTATCAAAGTGGGACGGAGGGAGTATAATATTTTATGGCTATTGGATCGAATATAGTAAGATTTTATGGCATCAGAATCTGCTTTTAGTGTTGGTAGTTAGGTGATTGATGAAACTCGTGCCAAATTACTTCTAGATATGATTGAAACATTAGTGATTACTAATGATTGAATTGAATAAAAAAAATGAGTAGGTGTTTATAAATTTTCCTATTCTATTATTTATTTGCCATCGGTCCTTAGTTAAATGACTTTTATCTCATTCACTATTTTAGTACTGGATTGCGAGACATTTACCAACATTAAGGTTTAAATAAGAAAAGAGGTACAAAATTACATTTCTTTAATAAGACTAAATATTTATATATATATGTTATGGTTGTTTTCTTTTTTAAAAACTAATCTTAGTTGTCATTGTAATTGGTACAAACTTTTTCAAGAAAAGGAGAAAAGATAAAAGCAAACAAATGAAATATTGGATGTGGATGCAGTTGAATCTTTGAAAATATATAGAAGGAGTCAATAATAATCTTTCTTTGATTTCACAATATTACATTCAACTTGTTGAATGTTAATTTTATTATTTGAAAACAAAAATTAGATGGTATTTATATTATTTATGAACTCTATATATTTTAATTACATTTTTACTTTAGTATGTTCAGAAAATACCCATGGATACCCATTGAATACCCAGATCCATAAGGGTTTGGGTATGGACTTACTTTTTCAGACCCAAAAGAGTCTGGATCTGGGTCTGGGTCTAACTAAATTAAATGAGTTTGGATCTGGATCAAAGGGATCCAACCCAAACCCTACCAATTGACATGCCTAATCTCATCTAATGTAATTTTTTTTTTCAGTACATAAAACTGGATCAATAGTGATTTTTCACTTATTCTCCTTGATAATTCAAACCCGTGAGTTGTCGATTACAGGTGAAACGTCTTACCAACTAGGTTACAATTTTATTATCATATCTAATGTAACGTATATGCTAGTTGGGATGTAACTACAAAGGTTTTTTTTTTTTTTTTTGGGGTACCAAACTTGCTCTAAGAAACCACTTAATCCTTGTGCCTTCATCCATGTTGTTATTTTCGAAAAGTACTAAATAGCCAGGATAATTTTTGGGTACAAATTAAGTTTCTTTTCTACTATGCCCAAACCCCAAAAAAAAAATTTCTTATTAACCACGAATCAAGTTAGCTTCTTACATTGATCTTAGGTGGTTTTTTTTTCCTTTTATACTTTGGGTTCATCTAGTGTAAGTAGTTCTCTTGTTTGCTTCGATGTATTGAACATGTTTCGCCTCCTAATTCGGAAAGGATCACTTTCTAATTGCAAGTTGACTATAAGTAGTCTTAATTTCACAACATGTATTTGTATAGCTTATTGTCTTGAAATTATTGAGCACAAAATACTTTGATTCATAGTCAAAAACACACTCATGACTCAAAAACACAACAACGATGATTGCTGAACAATGTTGAAAAGTTTAGTTGCTTTCTCTTTTCTAGTAATCTTTCGTTTAAAATTTGATGCAAAAAATATTAACCTCCCAATGAAGAAGAACGAGTTGGGCATTACCACATTCATATAAAAAGTTTTGGCTGCATTTTTTTTTTTTTTTGGTTTTTTGCTTGGACTTGGAATAAAACAGTTAGAATAATAAGTTTTAATACATTACAGGTTGCAAACATGATAATGACAAGAGTTTTAGTTTGATAGCAAGGTGGTGTTCCTTGTAATGGTTGCATCATTAATATCACAAGGGCACCAGTACAGCATAATTTTCAAAAGTGGAAGGTGCAGCAAAATTTTGACGAACAAATCTCAAGGGTTTTATATCCAGTTAATTCCTTTTGCAATTTTATAATTAGTAATGAAGTATAATTTACATGTTGACTCCACTTTTTGCTTAATAAAATTCATATTTGTTTTCTATTATGTGAGAGAACTAGTTAGTAAAAAAAAAAAAAAAAGCAAAGTGATAGCATTATATGGTAATTTTAAGAATTATAAGCGCATACAAATATATAAGTTGTTACTCCTTAAATAGATTTTTTTTTTTTTTTGGAAGAGGGAAAATTTGTTCCGGTCTCGACCAACCAGGGGCTCAATAGTTGGTTGGTTTTTGACAAAAAGAGAAAAAAAAAAAAAAAACCAACCTATTCATTCCATTAACAGCGATGGTGATTTTGAGCCATGAATAAAGAAAATAAATTATATTTGAAAGGATCGATCGATGAGAATTTTAAGAAGACGGTTCTTTAACATCATATCAGGCGGCCTAGGAAAAAGCGCTTTTTTTACTCATTTTAAATCGGTAAAAAAACAAAAGTAGGACTGCGTAAAACTAAAAGGTGGAGCGAACAAATCATTATTCTAAATCATCACACTTGTTTAGATATAATTACTTTAAAAACACTAATTTCCCAAATCCAGAACATACAAAGGCAATAGCGGATTTCATTGTGAAGCATTTTTCTTGCTGCATTTGGATTGAGGGATTTGACGAAAGATTTGAAATCCTCTTTAATTGTTTACGATATTGTAAAGGTATTTGAATTTGTAAATGATCAATGATTGTTATCTAATAATTGGTACATTATAAATATATATAGTATTTAAAATATATTTAATAATTGGTACATTATAAATATAAATACCTATTAAGTAATCCAAACCATTAGAGCGATTTGTTATCCTCTAGTGTTGGATAGCAAAAACTAGAGCAAATGCATCAAATTTTGCCAATGTTTTGGTACACGTAAGGTCAATCCGCGGGGCTACACTACGAATATGCATTCAATTGTTCATTCTGTTAAATATTCGGCTTAGATGACATAACCATGCAATTAGTACCCTCATTAAAGATCATGAATTGATGCTTGGTTTTATTTATACTTTGTTGGTTAAAACAAAGCCAAACGAAGGTGATGTTCCGTTCCAACTTCCTAGCAAGCAAGAAGGCAAGAAGCAGAAAAGAGTCGGTCGAGATGCCATTGCCAGTATTGCAGTCACTAGTCAGTAGACATTTTCTCTGAGATGTCTGACCAGCTTAAGGAATTTGGTGTATTGAATTGTGTACCTTTTCTTGGCTCAACCTTCTATTACTTATAAAAGTCTTCATCTGATAGACTATGAGGATATTGAGCTTATCCTCTAACCCCATAGTAGTTGTCACATTCAAGAGTACGAATCTCACTAAGTTACTACAAGTAGAGTCCCTTTTGAATCCAAGTTCTGGCCTTATCCCAAGAACCTGGGACTAAGGTGCTCCTTGCTACGCTTTTGTTTGAGAAAAGCCCGAACAAGACAACTCGGCCGTGACACGGATCCTTCCTCTATATAATACATATTACATAGTTAATTCGATACACGCGTTTTTTTTTTAAATAGTCCGAGAGCATGAGTTCCTTCGATGCAGAGGATGGCCACGAACAGCCGCCCAACAATCAGCGCAGCGCATCTCTTACCCTGCCGTGGATGTTCAACCGGTAATTGTTCCAATACCTAACACCGTCGTGCACCACCACCCAAACAACCATCTTGTCCATGACGATTTACGTCCTCACCCTTGCCTTCTTCCTTGTCTCGCCATAGTATGGATTCTCTTCGTTCTAGGAGTGATTGCAGGAATGCCATTTTTCATTTGGTTTGTCACTGCTTATAGTGTTTATACTAACTACTCTCCCGAGTTTCAGATTGACTCTATTTCAGTGTCCCCTCCTAACATTTCCAATTCTCAAATTTCAACAAATTGGACTATGGGAATTGTGGTCACGAATCCTAACAAACGAAGCCATATTGTTTATGATGGCCTTGAGGTATCGCTATTTTACGAGGCCGACCAGAATCTTTGCTCTACCAGGATTGCGCCTTTGCGTCAAGGACCCAAAAACACAACTACCTTGGCTGCTGAATCACAAGCATGTTTGCAGGATCTCAATGATCACTTGTTTGCAGGTGTAACTGAATCGGCTGCCAGAGCGATCTCAAAGGATTTGCGAGGAGGAATCGGGGATTTTAATGTTAAGTTGCGGGTTCGACACAGATACGTTAATCCATTATGGCCAGGTAAAAATTGGATTCATAAGGATTTTGATTGCTTAAATATCAAGGTTTTGTTTACAAGTGATGGAACCAGTTCAAAGATACTTGGGTGCAAGAACTGTTTTTAGGACCATCAAGTTGGCATGTCGTTGTGTCGTCCAATTTGACATAGAAGTTAATTTTGTCGTCCAATTTTTGTGTCGTTGTGTAATTTTTTTACATAGAAGTTATGCAAATTAAGGAGTAAAACTTGAGTCTCTTTCATTCTTTATGTGATGTACTCTTAATTTTTTGAATGCTTTAGCGTCTCATTAAAAATACATTAAAAACAAGTTAATTATGTTTTTGTTTCACAGAGAAAGAAAAACCTTTAAAGAAAAAAATTGCAAAGCTATGCAGGAGAAGAACTGTATAAGCTAAAGAGATTCTTTCTATTTCTTGGTATAGTTTTAGGAGAAAACTGAGTTTTATGTGTGAGTTAACAGATTAATTGTGTCAACCCATGGATTGACCTATTATGACCTATTTTATACAACTCATTTTTTACATCAATTATAGTGTCGTGTTTTCCATCCCGAATTTCCACCACTAATTGTATAATTCGGGCGAACAAGTAAAAGTTTTGACGGCTTTTTTTTCCCTTAGAATAGAGGTAAAATGATTACATGTTTTTAATAGCATTTTTCAAAATTTTTTCATAGTATAAGTGGAAGAATTAGAATTCGAAATTTCTCATTTACACTTACTTTTTCTGAATCACCTAACCCATACCAAAAAAGGTACTTCAGATGGTGAACATCATAATAGTACCCCCCAAAAAAAAATTTAGCTTGACACCAAAGTGGCGCAAATTTTTTTTTAAGCCATTATTATTTCCACGGGACCATTGGTAAAGGATTTTTTTGTTATACATTCATTTGTTAATGGCTACCGTATTTGGTTGATATAAATCTCAAGTGTATCTTTTCACCCATTCGTTCATGTAGTGTTATACTATTTGGTTGATGTAAATCTCAAGTGTATCATTTCACCCATTTTAGTGTTCAAGTTACATCAAATACTAATGTACACCAATCTAGTAGAAAAGTATACCAAATGATGTAAGACTAAAACCAACTTGACAAATATATAAAAGAAAGGATGTAACTTCTTAATCAGTGGAGAGTGCAAGTGCAGTGAAATTTTGATAAACAAATCTCATGGGGTATATGTCTTTTTGCAAATAATTAGTGATGGACAATATTCCAATTTATTGAGGCCACTTTTCACGTCCTAATATTCCTATTTGTTTAACATTATATAAAAGAACTAATAAAAACATCTCCATGGGTTTCCAAAATATGAGGCCAAAAATAAGCGCATTTTATCCAATTCAAATAATCACGAACAAAAGATAGAGGTGCATAAACACAACAAGTGGAGCGGATAACTTATTTCCCTTATAATTTGCTAGGTTTGTTGATGATGCAAAAACTTTTGAAAACTTTTAATATGGCTGAATATTTTGATTTGCAACTATTATTTGGAGTGATTGATGAAAAAGAATTGGTTATTGAGAGTATAAAGAACTTGAGACATAAATAAATAAATTAGCCTCAACCCCTGATTCATAAATTTTAGGTAATAAAACATGGAAAAATTGTTCAAAACATCCTTTACATTTTGCAAAATGACTTTTTTCGTTCTTCACTTTTAAAAGTATAATTTTACGTCCCTTATAAATTCACATTAGTTAAATTTGATCCTTACCTAGGTTTTCGACTAATTTTTTTATCGGAATCTATCAGCATGTGATCATTTTTAAAAAGCAAAAATGTCAAATCAAATTTTACATAATCCAATCCATAATCCCTCCCATTTCATAAAATAAATTTTTTCGTCCCTCACATTTCACAAAATAAATTTTTCTATTTCTCATATTTTACAAAATGAATTTTTTATCCCTCATTGATCATGTGTCCGAATAGTTTTTTTTAAACCTATGTATATATTTATTTAATTTCACCTAAATAATATGAATATCATGTAATATATCTCTATTTGATTTCTCCTTAATGTATTGTTCAGGTAAAATCAAATAGATATATACATGAGTTTAAAAAAATTGTTAGTTTTGTACTCATGTTTATTTCTTTTTACTCGAAAATTGAAAACAAAGAAGACATTTAATGCTAAACATTATTGAGTGTTTATATCGAATTAAATTGGGACAGAAAAATAAACAAAGGAAAAGTATGATAAAAAGAAGTGATTGGCACTTTGAAATCTTAAAACAATTACAATACAAATAATTCAACTGTTGGTCTTAAGAGTGTCGAGTAGAAATTTTCGATTTAAATTACAATTTGTTAGCATGACTATAGAATTCGAATTAGAACCCATTAATTAGATGATCTTATTGTACAACTCAATAAATGAATTATTACCACAAGAGAAATGGCCACAAACATTGAATAGGTTAACATCGTGAAACCAAATAGATATATACGTGAGTTTAAAACAAAATTGTTAGTTTTAAACTTATGTATATATCCATTGAATAGTATGTGTACAACTACAATTAGTCTGTTTATGTGAAATTAAATAGAAATATATTATATGCTATGCGTACTGTTAAGGTGAAATCAAATAGATATATACATAGGTTAAAAAAAATTATTCATACACATGGTCAATAAGGAATGAAAAAATTCATTTTGTGAAATGTGAGGGACTATGAATCTGATTATGTAAAATTTAATTTGATAATTTTATCCCTAAAAAATAATCACATGCAAGGTATGTGGTGAATTCCGACCAAAAACTAGTTGAAAACCTAGGTATTGACCAAATTTAACTAATGTGAATTTGTAAGGTACGTAAAATAAAAGTGAAGGACGAAAAAGTCATTCTATAAAATGTGAAGGACATTTTGAATAATTTTCTCATAAAACATTATAGGACATGATTATACTAGTTCATCAATTAATTATAACAATTAAGGTGTGCAATGTGCATGTCAATACGGGTATGGGCCTGAATTACACAAAATCAACCCCCTACCTCAACCCATATTATTTTATGCGGTATGCATTAAGATGTTAGATGGATACCAATGAAAAACACAATGAATTTGGATTGGATTTGACTAATCCCAACAATTTGACATGCATAGACTTATATTCGATTAAATCCATTTGCGTTTCTACGATTACCAAATGGAGATAATTTACATGTTGACTCCACGTTTGATATAATTTCTTCTTGATTTTTATTTTGTGAAAGAACCTAGTAAAAGATTGACCCACCAGTTGCCAAAATATGAGGCATAGGAAAAGGGATTTTCATCATTTTATAGGATCGATCTTTACCCATTAATTTCTTTGGGTCGACTTAGAACTCTATCTCACATCAATCTGTATTGCTAGAGAACCAAGCATATCTTTGGGTCGACTTAGAACTCTTATCTCTCTATTGCTAGAGAACCAAACATCGCCGAAACAGAAAGTTGATGCTGAAATGTACCACTAGTTGAGAACTTGAGACATAAATAAATAAATTAGCCTCAACTCCTGATTAATAAATTTCCATGTTAACAGAAAAAATGACAGAGAAAAATTGTGTATATAATATTTTTTATATAGGAATAAAATATCTATTTATACATAAAAATATTTGCTATTATACTAAGTAAATCTCCTATAATTATGCTACAATTATGCTAAACAAATCTACTATGATTATGTTATAAATATGCTAAACAAATCTCCTATAATCATGCTAACATTCCAATTGCCAAGTGCAAACATACTCAGTCAAGATGAGTTCTTCTGCACCATCTAAACATGGCTTCCGACAGGTTGTGGTTCCCATAGTTGATAATCGACAATTCATGGGTGCCGATCAAGTTGCCCCCAGACCCACCCAAGAATCCCCATGCGGTAGAATCTGTGCTATTGTTGCCTGCATAATCCTCGTGCTTCTATGTCCTGGATTGTTTGGATACACGATTGAACTGGTTAATAATTTCAAAGATCCCCGGTTTCAAGTAGAATCTTTCTCATTCTCTGCTCCCAAGCTTTCCACTAGGAGTGATAATATTAATGATATTCCAATAACAGCAAATTGGAGCATAGGGATCTCGATCACGAACCCGGCTAAGCACCATGCTGTCACTTTTGAAAATATTGAGGTATCAGTCTTGTACGATGCCACGAAGATTCTTTCCACGGAAACAATTGGAACATTTCGTGAAGCACCAATGGATGTGACGAGGTTTGTGGTGCATCCAAAAGCGTGGTTGGAAAGTTCAGTCGCGAGTGCCATTGCTAATGACTCAAGGGCTGATGGAGCTGTTGATTTTGATTTGAGGGTTTGGGCCAATTCAACCTATATTATGAAGATTACTCACAAGAGATATCATCTTGTTTTCGATGTTCATTGCAGGAACTTGAAAGTTGGATTTTCGTCTAATGCAACTGAAGGTGAGATGCTGCTCGGAGGATCAAAACAATGTCTGATCGCGGGCTATCTGGAGATGCATACATATAATTAACTATGGAGTCGACTATTCTATTTACATTTTGTATTTTGGCTTCTAATGGAGAATCTGATTTTTGATGATTGTTCAAGTAGATGAGGGATACTTGATTTGCATTTTCTGGATGTGATTCGCAAGTCAGTTTAGTCATTAGCCTTTGGTTTTTCGCAGTTATCTATTGTTCTCGTAATACATTTGCACTTATCTAACTATGGTTTTTCTTTCTTTTTTCCCCTTAATAACACGATAAAGTATATATGGCTGCCATTGTAAAGATATAGTATAACAAGATAAGGGTCCCATCTTTTGTTGTCCTCTGTCTAATGATAAAGAGATTTGAGCTACAATCTTGTTTATAATCTGTTTAAACTTATCCCTTCTTTTTTTCCACTGTTCTCCTCAGTCTTTTATCTCTTTCCTTTCTGGTGCTTAATTTCAATGTACATGAACATTACAGCTTAATTTCTATGGTCCAGTCCGGTTTTCAAAACAATGACTCGAAGAGAAAGTGCCATGCTGCCCTCATTTATTTTCCCAGCTAAAACTGAGAATCTGTTGAAAGGGTCGTGGTCGACCGAAATTGCTCTGGATTTGATAGCAACTACCAATCAAGAAAAAACAGCGGACTGCAGAGATAAAAGTGAAGAGGAACCGAGAAGCGAATAAAATTGTTTGGAGAAAGAGCGCTTTCAAGTGTGAAAATTAAGTAGGAAGGATCATGTATTAATACTAAATTCCGGGTCTTATTTGCAAACCTGAAAGAGATAGTTAAGCGGTCCTATGGTGGAAGAGAGCCTTCAAAATTTGGGGCTGTTCGTAAAAATTATTGGAGATTGCAAGGTACTTAGTTAAGAGCTTCTAGACTTAAATACTTTTTGGACCGGCTCACACTTGGAAATACTTATTGGACCGGCTCACAGTTGGGTAGCCCCGGTCTTCAAATACCTGATGGTTCAAATCGTGCTACATCATCTCGTCAAATGGTGTGGCACAATCTGAGTAATTGGATTTATAAAGACCAGGTCTACCCAAGTTTTGCCCTATTGGACCAGATACTTCGTAGCGATAATATTTTTCAAAATTAGGTTTGTTTTCTTCACATACTTAGGTAGGTGGACCTTTTTTTTTCACTCCTAAGGAAAAAATTTCTTGAAAAATGGACCTTGATTCCATAGGCTTTAATTTTCTCCCTCTTCATATAGGTCTCTGGTGTACAAAATTAACATATCAATTATGATACCTGAGATTCTTCTTAGCAATGGTCGCATCAATTTAAAGAGATATAATACTAGTCAATATTAATCAACCAACAGCTTTTTTCAATTTTGTATAGGATAAGCACACTAAAATGGTCTACCCACCGTAAAATTCTGACATTATCTCCACTTCTATTTTACTTGCACTTGTATTAGAAATTTAGAACACGATAAAAATCAAAACATGATAGGATTAGGAGCTTGTATTAACCCTAAATCAGATCCCATCTTTCCTGCGAGTTCAGGAAGTTCCCCCACTTGAAACAAAGAGTCATTAGCACACCTGAAATAAAATTCTTGTAACTAATGATGCCAATGTATTGTCCTTCTTTCTTTTGTGAGTTCCCCAATTCTAACGTAGTTTTAACTCACAAGATCATTGACAATGGGTTCTTCGGTTGCAGAAGATAAACACAGAAAAAACAATCTCTCCCAGCCTGTTGTTGCTCTCTCACAGAATTATTCATCAGCTCTAGAAAATATTAAACCCCTCCAATCCCCAGCCTGCAGTGTCCACGAACGTTCCACTAGTTGTAACCATGCTTACATGTACCAAAGACTTCGTCCAAGAGATGATCACCCCACTACTCCTTGTTGGATGGTCATCATATCTGGAGTAATTTTTTGTTTAGCAATTTACGTTGTACTCGTAAAAGGGGTTTATAACACGATCGAGCACCCCCAGATTCGAGTTGATTCTGTCCTACTATCTCCTACAAATGTATCTAGTAATAATCAAACGACAGGAAATTGGAGTATAGGAATCCTGATAAGGAATCCTTGTAAACATGTTTCTGTCGTTTTCGAAAATCTTGAGGTATCAATTTTTTACAAAAATACTGAGTTTCTGTCCAAGGCAATCGTTGGTCAACAATTTCGTCAAGAACCCGGAAGACAGACGAGGCTAATTGTACAACCAAAGACGTGGTTGCAAGGAGATGGACATTCTGTCGCGACTGCGATTGCTGATGATGATGGAATCGCAGAGGGAGTCGTTGATGTTGATCTGAAAATTCAGGCCAACTCAACCTACTTGCATTGGGGTATAGGGGGTGGCAAAGAGAATAGGATCTTCCATTCTCTTTGCAAAGATTTGAAGGTTGCATTTTCTTCAAGCACAACAGACGGAAATATGCTCCGAGGATCTAAAAAGTGTTCGGCCAGTTGATAAATCCGTAGAATCCAGGAGGAAAATCTAGTTTGTCATAGAAGTGATAGTACTTCATTTGCACTTTCTATTAAATAACTAAATATGTACAATTTGTCAGCTTAGTGAATGTCCTTCAGCAGCTTATTATTATTGTTTACATAACTCTTTTAAGTGCAGTTTTCTTTCTCCTCCTCTTCACAAACAAGGTATGGCATTTGCATGTATCTAAATAAAGATGGTAAGATAGCGACACCATCCTGAATGTGCCTAAGATTGTTCAGTATAGCACCTCCTATGCATCTGGGGATAGCTTAACTCTTATGGTTCATATTTTGTTTCAAGGATGACGATTGGGGAACTCGCTCAAACTCAAAACTTATCTCGAGTTTCTTGATTTGCTAGCTACCCATACCATACGCTGACTATACCCTCATTAACATGTATAACAGGTTACATGAATCTTGACTATTCTTGTAATTTGGTCAAAGAAGATAATGAAATAGTAAACAAAAAATAAAAAGGGTACCATATTTCTAAAATTTAAACACCACTTTCAAGTCTTTAAACTTTCCAGTTGCAAACAAACTTCCATTTGACCCACAGCTTGGACGTGGGTTGGTGACTGAGATGAAGTTTCTCCATCGGATTATGCAACGCAGATTCAGCAAGGATGTGGTTTGCATGTTTTATGCTAATGCTGCAGAGGGGACTATGCTATTGCTAGGAGGGCCAACTCAGTGTGCAACTATATAATAAAGAAAAACTGGTAACACAATTTCTATACTTATTTTTGCTTTCCCTGTCCTGGAATTTGATTCCAGAATTGCTAAGTTTCATTTCACTTCCAAGTCTTTGGTTTGCTTGCGATAAAGAAATGTTTACTAGTTTGATAACCAGAAAGGGAAAACGGAGATACCCGAGAAGAAAGGACTAAAAATCATCCAGCTGCATTGATAATTACTTGCAATAAAAAGACATTAATTCACATACTTATAAGTTTTCCTCCCTTCATCAGATTTGCACGAGAAACAGGACCACCCAAAGTATCAAGCACAGGTTTTGTTTCCTCTACGGCCTCCGTGAAGCAGTATACAGGAGCTTGCCACTCGGGGTCTTCAAGGACACTACCAACCTCAAATGTCATCACATGTGCTACCATTCCTACAGCAATTTCGACCACCACACATATAACAACTATATAAAACAAAAAAGGTGCAAAATTCCAAGATGTTGAGACACCTTAAAACTGGAGCAACAGATGCTTGTGTATAACCTTTCTAATTTTAACTAATATTTACATGAATTCCACGCGGCTACATTAAATGCTTGTGCATTCCTAGACTAATGAATGATCATGCGCGCATTACGAGCATCTGAAGCATTAATCTCCCCAAAACCAGGTCCACACGAGTTTATCCCTTTGGGGGGGGGGGGGGGAGGGTGGGGGTGGTGGAACCCAAGGGAAGAAATGCAACAGTTTTTCAAGGTTAGAAATATGACCGTCACCAATTCAGATTTTATGCAAAGCTAGACTAATAATAAATTAATAACACATCTTACAAGCTTCATTGATACAGAATTAAGAAGAATAACAAAAGTCAATTTACCTGTGAAGAAAGCCCAATAAACAGGTCTTTTGGTGACACATCCTCATAGTACCAAATGAAATCAACCTTCTCCCACACATTACAGAGAAAACCGTCCATGTATTTCTGACCAAGATATGTTGCACCATCGAGCCAATTTGGTCTTAGAATTCCCACTGGGAAATGCAATACTCTGCATTCTTTGTTTGGAGTCCAAGGTGTAAATGTAAGAGGTGCCATTGTCCCATTCCAAATCATAAAGAAGCTTTCCCAGCTGGTACTGAATGATGTTGAAGTTTCTGCCTCCTGGCCAGTCATACCACAGGTCAACCTTTTGTAGAGATCCCTTACTGTTATTCACGAAAAGAATTGAGTGGAATTGTTCTGGCCATGGGACTGGAATTGGGTCTGTAGATTCTGAGGCAATCAAGGAAAAGCAGAGGGAGGATTCAGAGAGAAGAGTGGTCAAGAAGTAGTAGAAGATGAACTTGTTAGGAGAGAGCTTAGGCATTTTCTTCCCCCCCCTTCTCTGTCTCGGACGTCAGTTTTCTACTGAACTTCAAAGAGTCCGTAGACTGGAATGTGCAACGGTCAGGGTCCTCAGGGAGAGTAGGAAAAGGAAGAGGTAAGAAAGGGGCTTTAATGTTGATAAGGTTTTTCTCGTCTTGTGTAAATAATTCGCTTGCGTTCTTTTATGTGGGCCACAAAGGGGAGTCTATTTCGGTTCGTCCATTTTTGACACACTGTTTGTCCGCATCCTCTGCTTTCTTCGTTTAATGCAGCAAAAGAAACATGGGATGCACCAGGGCAGGTAAATTATCAGTTATTTATGCTTAAGCATCAATGGCTTCCCTGACAAAAGTAGGGATGGACGCATACCGATGTTTCAACTTGCCTACTTCCGAGATGTCCAAACTCTTTTTTCTTGCTCAAAAGTGGCTCTGCATCGCAGCAGTTTTGGGTAGGTAACTTGAGAAAATTCTCCCGTCACTCGTGTAAGTAAAACTTTTCAATGGAACGAGTGGCTGGCTAACTTATTTCACACCCACAATACAAATTGCTGCATCACGTAGAAGACGATAAAGGCAGAGCTTGTCATGGAAGGCTGTCAAGTTTTGTAGTTATTACAGCATGTGTTTCAAATCTAATACAGTCTCCCTCATGCACAGCCTTATCACAAAGTAAAAAACACAGTACTAATAACATGATTTATTTTAGGTAAATATATTCTAGTGTCGCTCTATGCTACAGCCGGCATGACAGAGAACGGCAACAGCTGACCCTTCAGGATCAAATATCGTTACTGATTCCCCACCACTGGGCCATCACGTCCTTTCTTGAAATCATCCCACCCCCTCACCCATGGCTGCCCAGGAGTTGCTCTTGTCTCTGGAGAAGCATGGCTGTTCAGATTGTTCATTACCCTTTTCTGCACATCAGCAAAAACCTGCAACCACAGTTTTAGTGCGTCAGAGTGCAATAAATGGTATTAAAGAATAAAACCAAAACAAACAACTTTCAGTTTTAACTCACAGGATTCATTCTTACTGCCTCTGGAGGTTGCCCCTGACCAGTCAACCACTTCCATAAGTCCGGATTTTCCTGCCAATACATATGGAAACAACAATGAAGAGGGGAGCATAGTCAACTAAATCAAGTAAAAGTGGCTATCCAAAACCATAAAAAAAAATATATATATAGTATTAATTTGAGCCAGACGAATCAATTATCAGTGCTTTGTCTGTCAGAGACCAGAAGCTCAAGAAAGATGAGCACGTAATTAAAATGGCAGAAACTGTAAATCCTGGGCCAGGTCAGACATTACGTGTCTCATAAGACGGAAACCTAAACTGACGTGTGCTATCATGCATACCATATATGCTGAGCAACATTTGCGATATCCTAGTATGAAACAGCCAAGTCATCCAGTGGCAGGATGAACAGTTCAGACGAGTCAAACCAATAAGATATCCAGACCAACAAAATGCCACCTTATAACAAACATGAAAACTAGAAGACGAGGCTTAATACAACTTAATTTCAATCAAATGGTGAAGGGCCTGTAAAGTTCCAATCATTTGAGGAAAAGTGAGATTGAACGGTTGAGAAGCAGAAAAGTCAAGGACAAACGAAGATACCAAGTCAAGGACATGAACAAGGGCTTTAATTCCATTTTCATCCATAGAATGAATATGATCTTCAACCCATCTCCCCAAAATCAAATCCAGCTCCAGGAACCCTCTTTGTCTGCTCCTGTAGAGCAGCCTAAAATTTAGCAAAGAGTATCAGTGAAGCTGGACTACACAAAAGAAAAATCAAATGGTAAAAAGGGCAAAATAAACAAAAGGTATAATCAATACACAACAGAATACCTATTAAACAACCGCCTCTTGCTTTCTTCATTGGAAAGATCAATATTCAGGGCCTGATTTGAAGAATAAAAACATGGCAATGAACCAAGAATTGGCCTAAAAGAGCAGAAACAAAAATGATCAAATAAAAAGTAAGCATATAAATATAGATAAAACAATATTGTATGAGGTCTCTAACCTGTAAATATTGTGAGAGGACATTGTGGAGGTGGCAACTGAGGTCTGATTCGAGGAATTAAGAATGCGAGGAATGGTGAAAAGAAGAGCCCTTCTCAAATTTGCCATCTTGGTAAAGGCTGCATATTGGCATGTCCAATTTTCAGAACTAAATTAGAAATCAGATGCTATATCAAGTTATTGTATGATTTAAAAACGACACCCACTAATTCCCATCATTTGGCAAATAGTACTTCTAGTTCCAGATTTCCGTGTATGGGTCACAATAGACTGCTGATCTTGAGAACCCTAGAGAACTGGAATTAGATGCAACAACTTCCATTTCTAAATCTACATCTAACCTAATCTGCATTTTTTGTTTCACTCAATTCTGGATTAGAGTTGCATCAAACCAAATATCATCATATAGCACTATCATTTACATTATTAAAAAGCATTCCTTTCTAAACTCCTTTCACATACAAATCATACAAGCTGCAAATTTGCTTCCAAACCTACTGCAGCTAAAAGGAGCCTATATGAAGTATCCTTTTCCTTCCCATTCAGTTAGTAGATTTACACAATAAACTCATCTAAGCTCAAATTCGCAATAAACAACTATGACAAATTACAAAGATTTCTAAATTATCCCCTCTACAGAATTTTCCTTCTAGGCTATTGTAAATGAATGCTACCAGAAGCCCAAAATTAATATGTAAATCACAACATCAAAATGAACTGAAAAAGAAAAACTTGTACAGTAAAGATCATTGCTTTACTATCAAGAATAGAAACCAATCTCAACAAAACTCAAAATTTAATAAGGAGAGAGAGAGAGTGTGTGTGTGTGTGTGTGTGGAAAATACAACAAAATGGACAGAACAATCATATCAGTTTAGAACCTCCAACTCCGGCAGGATTCTAAAACTCATCGCGATATTCAAAAATTCAACCGGTAAAATCAAGACATGGATGGTGGTTGATGGAAAGAGGGAACAAAACCGTAATTTCTTGTATGAAATTACCTCAGACGACGGGACTTTGAAAATGTTGCAATGCTTGGGGTTCCCAAATCTTCATCCAAAAAAAAAAAAAAATCAATGACAAAAAGCTTCAAAAAAAGGGTCAGAAATATAATCCTAGGCCTAACAACCAACTACTAACCAAAAATTGGAAAGGAGTTTAAACTTACATCTTGGGCCTCCGTGTAGAACCTTCTGCTTGAGGTTCTAAAGCAAGAGAAGTCAGGGAGTAGATGATTAATTTCTGTAATTCTCTGAATCTGGAGGAAATTGGAATTGGGTTCTTACCTACTGCTCTTTTGATTTGAAGAATAAAGAATTCTAAGTTTTGGGATGCTATTAACGATTACCGATGGAAATTGGGATTTTTTTTTGTTTTTATTTATTTTGCATCGTACATGCGGTGCTAGCGTGGCTTTGTAATGTCCAGTCCGCCTGGTTTCCCGGGAAAAGGCGCAAATTCCTCTCGCAGCTCACTCAATTGCTCATTCGAGCTGAAGCTATCAAACTTTAAATTAATGTATTCGACTCAAAAGTTTGTGAGCTTTGCAAAATTTTCACATACGCATGTATATTTGATAGTGAAATTATAAAAGTCTTTATTACTATTATTATTAAAGAATTTGAGCTCGACTCAAGTTTAAATTCATTTTATTTTCTTGAGTGAGTTCGAGCTCTTTAAAATTTTCTTGAGTGAGTTTAAATATAATATTCGTCAAATTCGAGCCGAGTCAAAATTGAATTCGATGTTATTGACTCGACTTATTGCTATCTCTGGTGATTATTATATTAAATTATTTTTTTAATCAAGAGTGTTTTTACAAGAATATATTGGTTCAAAGGGACATTAATTGTTAATAGATGTTAGAAAAAACTTAAATTGCTTTCTGTGGTGCATGCCTGTGCCTGTTGATGATTTAACAGGAGAAGAAATGACAATGGGTAGTAAAAGTACAATGGTGATCTATTGAGTAGATCAACTCAATGCATCATTTTTAACTCCAATTTTGAATGGCAATACTTTTTTTTTTTATCAAATTTCCTTCCTCCTAATATACCAACCAAGAAATTACGCATAATTTAACTGTAACATGGTGAGCACATATTATATCACTGGTCAAATATTCCAGAGAAAACAGGCGAAAAAAAAAACATTCATAGTGAGGATACACTATTCGAACCTCGAGAATTTGCTATTGCGTTTACTTGTTGAGCTGATTGGTTTCTAAAGTAAAACATGGGCAAAGGAAAAGAAACTTGCACAACTGAAAAGAAACCTATTGGTGCTAGATTAAAATTGTCTTGCATTTCCTTCGGCTCTTGCCTCCATCCATCGCCATGTTGCCTGAGTTAGGTTGGTATGCGACCAAAAATCTCTATGACAGCCCAGTAGATTCTTTACTCCAACAGCTAGCTAAGTTGGAAACACTGCAGTTTCAAAGGCAAATCCTAGCACAAGACTCTGAACGTATATATTTTCCTTCTGTTGTTTCTGGTTACGCATGGTCTTGGCCAAATACAAAGTAGACTGTAACTCAAATTCAACAACAATAGTCAATCACAAGTTTAGAAATTGATTTCACGTCTCTCTGCAAAAAACTTGCCGTTTACAGACAGCTCAGGGAGTAGTGCAAGCCAAACTGCTGTATCAGCCCCATCTTCAGGAGGAATATGCCCAGCCCAGCCAGTCATGGCAGTCTTAACCCATCCTGGGCAATAGCAATTGATGTATATTTTATGACCCTCAGGCCGATCGGACAGAATTCTCGCCATTAGCCTTGTGTAGGCATTAACTGCTAGCTTTGACAACGAGTAGTCTGTATATACCTGCGGCCATCCGCCAGATTCCCAAGTACCATCTTTGACTTGTTCCAAAAATTTGTTCATAGTGCCATCAATTAATTCCTCAGACAACGAGTCCACATCTTCCAGTTGCGCTCTCAACGTAATATTTCCAATTCTCTAGCAGAAAATAAGCAAACAATTTGAATGTTTGATGCAGGAAAATGTATTTGTAAATTAGAAAATCAAGAATAATGTGACTAAAAAGAAGGTGATCTCATAGAATTCTCACACGATTTCTCAACTCAAAGGATTTATTCCACAATCTCTTGTGGTTATTTACTGCTACCATGTGTAAGTATTTAACCACTTGATTGGTGGATTATCCAGAATTGCACAGATTGCCAAGGAACTCATATCAAGAAGCAGACTAAGCTGCTTTACTTGATAATGAATGAAATAGAGAACAGCAATCTTTTTTTTTTTCCTTCCTGCAGGGGTTTTGGGGGTTGAAGTCAAATGGAAGGGAAACATAACTTTAGGCTACAGTAACAACAGAAAAACATTAAGAAATACATATTCTAACAAAAAACACAAGTCCTAGATTATGTGAGAAGACACACAGAATGAAAAGGATTCCAATTTCCTATTTAAGTTTAGAACAGCAGAAAAAGAAGCACATATGCTTTGCCACTACTTGTGGAGGAATATACCTTCCAACAAGTATCACAATTATCATTGTGCATGCTACAGGTACCTCTGTTATTTTGGCCTTAAACATTACATTCATCAAAGCAAAACAAATAGATGTTTTTGGGACCAAAATCATTCCCTGGATCCCAAAGAGGTACGTACGTAACCCAAATTTATTTATTACGGATAGCACAATTACCCAATCAAACAAGTTAACAGGTAAGAAACAAAAGTTCAAGACAGATTTCAGAAAACATGAAAGCAATACAAATAGAAATACATGGAAGTATCAAAGTATTACTTACATTTCGTCGGCCGTTTAACCTTCCCAAACGTGAGGTGACACTAACAATACGAGCACCTGAAGCTGAAGGCCTAAGTAATGGAATCATAGCTTTAATCATGCTTTTGGTGCCAAAGTAGTTTGTCTCAATAACCTTTTCAGCATGTTCAACTGAGTTTTCTGACCCAATATTGATATTAATTCCTGCATTGTTTACCTACAAATTCACATTAACAACTGAAAAGTAGCTTAGCTTCAATCAGAGAGGATATGACAACAGTAAGGTAGAGTGAGAACGCTTTAATAGATAATCAGCCTTCTTCTTATCTATAATCCCTTATTTTCTTTTCTTCTTTCTCTTTTCTTTCCTCCCTGCATCCTTGATGAAATTAATATGTCACATGCAACAATTTTAGCATAAGTACGTATTGAAATGGGTTCCATCATACCAGTATATCCAAGCCGCCATAATTTTGTTGTATCCATTCAGTAAATGTCTCAATTGATGAAGGATTCACTATGTCCAATTGATGAAAGACCACATTTAGACCCCCTTCTTGCAAGACCTTTGCTGCCTCTTCACCAACACCAGTCTCTCGTGATGTGAGAATGACGGTCAATCCATGCATTGCAAGTTGGTGTGCAATCTCAAAACCAATTCCCCGATTGGCACCCGTAACCACAGCAACAGTGTCAGAAGACCACCATCTGAAATACCAACAACATTTACAGATCTTATGTTCAAAGCTTTTTTCTCTAAGAAATGTATTTTCCGATGTTGTAATTTGTCTATAGTTCCACACACACTCACGGAAGTTGTTGCAAGTGAGGAATAGGCCTAACTAGATAAATTATGCTAAAGGATAACTTAATAGAGGACCTGATACTGTGATCAAGAAAAACACTTCTGTTCATTAAAACGTCACAAATTAATAGTGGCTTTATCCAATGATAACATAGTAATGGAGTTAGTTTAGTGGAGTTCATGCACTTAATAAGTGAACTGAAATCTACTCCCAGATTCGTGGATAGGAAGTCTGTGTTTTTAACTACTTCAGAATTATCTAGGATTTGATTCTCTTTATTAAATTGTTCAAATTTACAAATAGTTTAACACATCTCATGTACAAGTCAGATTCATAAGCAATGGACATGAGACATATCGATGAACAAACACTTTATCCATGGAAAATAGAAAGTATTAAATGAGTTAAACAGCTGCCTGTATATTCTAGCCATGTCTATAGCCAAAATGCGACCATGTAAAAACATAGTCAATGACATATGACTAATTTCATAATCTTTAAATATCCTTCCAGTGAAGGACAGGAGATTAGCATACCTCTACTAATTCAAAAGAAAACTGGCATTTCATGCATACATAATTATTCAAGCCATAATTTAGAGGCTAAAATGGGTGAATCAAACTATGCTTTTAAGTGCAATAATTCCAGCATTAACCTTACTGCGTCTAAATACCGTGGCATTCATCCAACCCTACAAAAGTTCCCATTTGACACCCTCAAATCCTCATTCAAACTGCATTATCCTAAAATCTCGCCAACCGCTCTTAATAAGATATGCATTAGATTGAAACAATGAGCTAATCAATTATAAATCTCAACCTAAAGAGAACGCACCGAGAACAACAGAAGATAAAAGGAAAGAGAAAATAGAATACCATGTTCAACCTTAATCCTAATGCTTTTGTAATGTATGAAATGCTGCAATATGCAATCAGCATGCATATCAGAAGGAACCCATTATCGAAATCCAAGTAAATTTACATCCTCAATCAAGCAGATAAAGAAAATTAACCCGTTTTAGCGAACAGATTATGTAATTTCAAGGGCATACAGATTTACAACGATTAATTATTCAGGATTTCTAACAGATACATGAAAGCAGAAGAAATTGCTCCAAGAGTAACTAAAAGAATTACCTTTGATGATCGGAATAGGGAATGGTGCGGAGAAGAGAGATCTCTTGGCGCCTCATTTCTCTTTTCTCCCTTGCCCTTTCTTTTTTATCCATCATTGTAATTCTGGATTCAAGGCTCTGGGCTGTTGGGATTCGTTTGCTCTAGCTTTTCACTCAATTTTTCTTTCTTTAAACTTGTGTTTCTTTTCCTTTTCGTCTCAGATTTTCTTTTTTTCCCTTGGATTGAGATAGAAATGGAGGAGTGCATAAAAGAACAGAAGCTGCGGTTTTTGTTCCCGGCATATTGGGAGCAGACCCTTAGACTCCGCCTCTTTCTTAAACAGCCAACAACTGCCTCGTCATTCTCCTACTTGGTCAATCTTCAATTCTTCATAATCTTTTGGGATAATTTCAGAAACGTCCCTTGAGGTTTTTAACAATTTCATTTAGCTCCCTCAAGGTTTTTAAAATTATACATACCTCCATAATTATTTAAAATGACAATACTACCCTTAAATATTTTAATGAAATTCCCTTGTTTGGTATGCTTATATTTAGAATGACTTTTAAAATTATTTTTTCATTCTTTGTCCTTCTTATTCCTTTTTATTTTAATTTTTTATCAATAAAATTGTAGAACTACTACTATTATCTCTATTTTCTATTGTAACAAAATGTTGAACTAGTGATTTTTTGGATGAGTTAACTTTATACGTAATCCAATGTTTTTTGCTAATCTTTGTTTTCTATTTTTTGGTATTAAAATTAACAATAAATAAAAAATAAATAGCCCAAAATTACTATTAAATTATGATAATTTCACTACTCAAAAAATTCAACTTTAAATTCATTATTTTGACTTTTTCTTTTCATTTTTTTAAATCTAAATCCATAATAAAATACTATCAAAATTATCCTATCATAGTGAGAAATTTATTATTATTACAGTTGCTTATCAAATAGTAGGTATGGACATAAAAATTTTGACACATTTTCCTTATAATTATCTAGATAATCTTATAATTGTATAGGAAAATAAATTAAAAACTCACTACACAAGGGCATTTTTGGGTATTCATTTAAAAATTTGACTAAGTCAATATTATTTTAAAATTTTATTACTAAAACTATCAAATCAAGGGAGGTAGGTGTAATTTTTTAAATCTCAGGGGAGCACAGTGAAATTGTCAAAAATCTCATGGGAGGTTTCTGAAATTATCCCTAATCTTTTTGTTCTATAGATTTCTAGCCTTCTAGGGCTCTTCTTTTTTTTTGGATAAAATAAAATTTCTTGAGGCCCTTTGATAACGAAATTTAATGTGACATTGAATTGATTAAGCACCACTACTTTGTATACAAACATTCAAGTAAAACTCTACTTACTAATTTGTTGAAACTAGCATTTTGACCCATGATGTGCACGGACTTATATTTTAGTTCAAAATAATAATACATATTTATATATTGTAATATAGGATAAAATATATGACAAAGGCTAAAAAATTATACTAAATTTATAATATAGATTACAGTTTATAACCATATATCAAAATTTATAATATAAAAAACATAAATTAGGATTGATTTATTTTCCACGATTTTAGAAAAAAAAAATTTCTCCTATTTTGTAGCCCTAAAATTGTTAAGTGCTTGTAAACTAATGCTTTTCATATATTTTAATATAGATTAAAAAAATCTTTGTAAGCTGTGTTTCTAGAGTTTTTAGAATTATTGAAAACTATTATCATTTTCATTCTCATTTTCAGTTCGCTATCCATTGTCTCATATGACCTTCACACATTCAATCACAGTGCAATTCCTCCTTTCATTTTTTTATCACCTTTGTCATACTCCACAATTTCTTTCTTTCTTTCCCTTTTTCTCCGCCCAACTTTGTAGTTCACTTTCATTTTTCGACCTTTTCCGCTCTTAGTATTCCATTCCTCTCTCCTCTAACTTCCTACCCCTAATTTTTCACGTCTTTTTCTTCATCATTCTTCCAAACCCTTAGACAGCCCCTCCAACCTCCATCCCTCACGCCCCAACATCCTCCAATTCCTTTTCCCTTATTTCTCTCTCCTTCTTCCATTTGGCCAAACCAGAATAAAGTAATATTACAATTTTTCATTTAAGATATATTATGCTATACAAAATCTATAGTTTTCTCTTATATGCTTATGAGAATTATATGTACATATATGTATATACTATGTTGTGTTCGTGTTGGAATTTTCTTTTTTGAATAATAGTAATTATGATTGGCATTTTCCATCTCTATTGGCCCGAGAGTCTTAATTTCTCTATTTTTTTAAATTGAAAACATAATTTAACATATTGTCAATGTTACACTACTATAAAGTAAATTTGGCGAGTAAAATATAAAAATGAAAATTCAATACAAAAGTATAAAAAAATGCCAAATTTAGTTATTTTTCATATTAATTTTGACTTGGCCACACACAAAAATATTGAATTAAATTATTTCAAAATTTCAAAAGAAAAATTTTGTGATTCATTTCATATTCAACCTCCAAATTGAGGGGTTAAACTTTGAAGTAAAAGAAAAATTTCCATAACTTGTAATTTGGTTTTACATTTTAAAATGTACTTATATATGTACTTTCAAAATAAAATTGGAAAGATAAAATTTGAAACAAAAGAAAAACATAACTTGCAATTTGGTTTAACATTTTGCAATATATTTAATTTTACCCCTCATAATATGAAAATCATATAAAATTGAAAATTGAACACAATGGTTGCAAGCATTGGCATCTAAAAATGCAAACGAAAAACTGATAATATCTTACAATACCCCTAACTATTACACACACACATATAGCAGTTACATATTTACATATGAAGAAAACAAAAAGAATACACAAAATAATGAATAAGCATCAAATTTGGATAAGATATGTACAAATTCAGTAGATGCAGTTTATGGTCAAATGTTCTATATTTTTCCACGTTGAAATGCCAATATGACTTTGTTTTTTATTTAGCGATTTCATAATTTAAACTTCACGAATAGTACCATTCTTGAATTTTTAAATCTATGACTAATGAATATTATTTCCTTTTTGTTTTTTTATATAATTTACCATTTTAGTTAAAATTACTAAGTTGAAGGGTAAAATATTGTTATTTACTTTTTTACTTTTAATAGGTGTGGTAATGTTTCCTTTTTATTAACCCTTATATTAATAGTTTTCAAACCAAATTCCTATATAAGTGGAATATCTTCTTACATTTTAAATTCAAAAGGTATGAAAAGGATATATAATAGTTAAAAATTTTCAAAATTCTATATAAAAAAAATGAGGAGTTGGAAGCATTTGTACTTAACCATGCTACAAACTCCTTGTCTAATTTATATAGATATAGATGTTATACCAAAACTCATTCAATTACTATATGCAAAAAAAATTATTTAGAACACACGTTTCTATTCACATGTGCATGCATATTTTCACACACACATGCATGTGCACACATTCTTTTCTATTCACGTGTGTATTCATATCGTCTTTCTCTCTCATGCATTTTTTTTTCCTTCTCTCGTTTATAAAACACATATTCTCTCTCACTATATAACACATTTAAGTAAACAACGTACACTTATAAGCAATTTTTCATACTCTAACCACATAAAATAAGAGTTATTTCCTGGGTTTTTTCTTCCTGTTTTTGTGCAAGCCAATAAAATAAGTGAAAGAGCGCTAAAAGATTGTACTCCATAAAAAAAACAAAATTGTGATCAGAATGATCAATAAATCACTCCAACGAAATAAAGGGTGATTCATAAATAGTTGACAAATGTGTTTAGGCTTTTTAATGTCTTTTGGGACAAGTAAGCCAGGCCCATCCGATTGAAGTAGACTTCTTATCAATTCTCCCATGTTGTGCCCACATGCAAAAAGATTCATGGGCCAGCAGCGCTTAACGTAGTCAATTCGATCATGCAAAATAAAGAACTTGGCTTGATTTATAATAATACAAAATGATGGGCTCTACACGTGTACTTGTCTATTTTTGCTTCATGGTTAAGTATCTTTCCCTTCTGCGTAGATCTTCCGAGATAACGTTCTACCTAGACTAAGATATTTCCGCTTATCAAAATATTAGTTTAAGCTTCCCTCAAGTCTTTTTTTTTTTTTTTTTTGGTGTTTAGATCAATCCTTACGAGGCTCGACTAATCCCACTCCGGCCGGGGAGGAGAGATCTCATCCCCCCGAACACGTTAATCACGGTACTCGAACCCTTGCGAATGGCTGGACAACGGCCTTAAGGAAGCAACCGTGACCAACGAGCTGCCTTGTGAGGGCAGCTTCTCTCAAGTCACTTTGTCAATTTTTTTGAGAATGGCATAATTTCTAGGGAAATGTCACTCCAAAAGCTGCCGACTAAAATTTCAATTCAATGACCACATCCTTTTGTTTTAATATTCTTCTTTCTTTACTAATTAATTAGGTGTAAAATTATATGATAATAAAACAACATAAATTTACAGTAAACTAATAAAATAACTCCAAAATCTAGAAGACTATGGAAAAGAGGCTATTTTTTAACTAAATATTGTCATTAATTATTGACGGAATTTTCTCTGTTTTTTTTCATGGAATTTGGCTTTTTTTTTTTCCTCAAAAACTCAGAAGATGCTGGTGAACAAACATCACATTTTCTTCTCGGTTTGTATGAATTAAAAATTATTTGTCAAAATTTATTTATTTGTATCATCAACATATTTTTTTAATCGCCTATTATAGTATTTTTTTTAAATTGTGTTTGGCTTGCACTTTATTTACAACTTATTTACGCAAACTGACTTGCTTGCATTATCAGCACATTTTTTAACCACTTTTTTATCTCACATATATTACATAAAAAAAAATGCTATAGTAATTTTTTTTTTCAAAACATTATCTTAAATAATCTTCTATTATCTAAACACACTACTGCCGCTCCCAAATAATCTCCTAGTCAAATAATCTATTATCCAAACGCAATCATGAATGACTGGGAAAAAAGCTTGACGCGAAGTTTGGCTCATTGCTACTTAATGCCGCTCCCCTCTTTGTCCCCGAATTCATTAATTTTCACAAGGTCCACACTTTCATCATATTATTGTTACTTGGTCCAAGTTTTGCTTGGTCCGAGTCTTGGAAGCTGATTGATTGTCAGGTTGCAGGCTTGCAGCAGTCTGAATTCTCGCAAGTGCCGGTGGAACACACCTACAGAGAAGCTAATGGAGGAGCAGATAGCTGTGGCAAAGATGGAATGGAAAGCTTTTGTGCTCCTTTTGACTCCCTGAAGCAGGCCCTCCTGGATTAGGAAATATTTTTACTGATTATTTTGCTATTTATGCTACTATTGTCTTATTTTACCAAAAAATAATAATAATAAATTCCATGTCTAGTAAGATACCCCGTCGCTTTCTGTCTCAGCAGAATATCGTAACAGAGAAACTTGTCATTTGTCAAAAATTTTCCAGACAACGACTGTATATCAGATCCAAAACGCAATAAACTTGTGAAAAAGTTTTTTTTTAAAAAAAAAGAAAAAAGAAAAGACCTGCAAAAATACTTCCTACTAGCGGCCGGAAACAAGAATAATCTGCCGTCTCCTAGTCCTATTTTACGATTTGGATTGAAAGATGCAGGGTAATGAGCTAAGCACTGGCCTCAGCAAATCGGACACGTCGGCATCATTGACTGCGCCCATATCCATCCGCCACCCAGTTTTTTTCCGCCAATGTTAAAATAATGATTGCTCTCAAGACTACGTAGCATGCCCTTAAAAACCCGTTCTTTACATTCACATGTTCTCTGCTTCGCCAGTTTCTTGTTTGAGAAAAAATTGAAACTTTCTTCTTTTGCAGATGTGCTGTGAAATTTGGTAAGCTGTTTTTACATTCTTGATTGTTATAGTTTTGATAATTGTTCGACTTACTACTGAATGCTGTTTTGTTTATATGATTCCAAGAAAACATTTGGGTGTCATAAACGTAGACTGTAGGTAATAAATATTCAAGGGAAACAACTAGAGCAAGAACCCATCATCGTTCTTGGTTAAAATTTCTTCTTGCGTTAGTTTTCTGAAAGTAAGTTACCTAAGGAACAGTAGTTCTCTTGTTTCTGTTGCTACTCTCTCTGGTGGAGACTGGAGGATACTCCGATTATGGTCAAAGTTTATCATTTCTATTTCTGTACTGTCTATTGTTATGGAAAGACAAACTTTACAGTTTTGTAGCCCGGAAATTTGAGTATTTTTATGGGTAGTTTTCTGTTGCTAACTTGCTATTCGAATTTGATTTCTGGTTGTAGACTCTTTCTTTTCTCTTTTATTGTCCGTAATTAGCCACCTAAGTTAAAGCCACTGCACTTGTAGGTGTCGGATGCTGCTGTTTCCTTATTGTGATGTTCCTACTTTCCTTTTTTTTTAAATGATCTAAACAATTTGGTCCATGAGGTGAAGAAGAACAAGGAGAATAGGAAGCAAGTTAAGTATGTGATAATCCGCATAGTTAAATTAATGATCCTGCCGCTTTTTTGTTTATCTTGGTGTGTAGCTATGCAGTTTAATGATATGGGTAAGCTATGTTTGTTGAAGGTGATGCAATTGGATGAGATTTTTTGGAACAATTTGGCTATTACTGACATAATTTCGTCATTAAGCTTTCTTCCCTAATGTTATACAGATATATTAAAGAAGTGAGAATAAGAAGATGGCAAAGGGTTCGAAATGCCAGTTCATTTTCCTGGCTACTTTGTTATTGGTGGATACTATTCAAAGTTATTTAATGTCTGGGACAGATGAAAATGGGGTGAAAACTCTTGTCTATTTGTCACCTAAGTTTGAGCTCGGACCAGGATCAGTGATTAATAAGTATTACTATGACATTGATTTCCCAAGAGGCCATATTGCTGTTAAGAGTTTCGATGCTGAAGTGATTGATGAGGCAGGAAACTCCATCCCACTTTATGAAACTTATCTCCATCACTGGGTTGCTGTAAATTATTACCAACGTAGAGGTGTTGAAACGCCCAAATACCATAGCAGCGTTGGTTTTCAGAAGTCAAATTACATTTCAGCTGGGAATAATGGGGTCTGTGCACAAGTACTTTCCCAGTTTTTTGGCCTGGGATCTGAGACACGAAAAACAAGCAACAATGTACCAGATCCTTATGGTATAGAATTTGGTAACCCTGCAGTGATACCTGCTGGTTATGACGAGAAATGGCTTCTCAATGTGCACGCAATTGATACACGGGGTGCAGAAAATAGGTTAGGATGCACCGAGTGCAGGTGTGATCTCTATAATGTTACTGTGGATGAATATGGCCATAACCTGGACCCAAGTTACGTTGGAGGCTTGCGATGTTGTTATGATGAGACCAGATGCAGGTTGAAAGAAGGGTTTCAAGGTGTGAAGCGAAGCCTTTACTTGAAGTACACTGTAACATATGTTGATTGGCATAGCTCCATTGTGCCTGTTAGAGTGTATATATTTGATGTGACAGATAGATGGAAAAGGTCTGATGGAATCAGTTCAAGACATGACTGTCTGGTAATATGTCAAGTCCTTCTATCTGTTATTCTATTTATCTACAAAGAAATTATATATTAAAAAAAAAACTTGTTGATGGATATAGTGAAATTTTTACACGCCATTCAGGATTTAAAATATTCTGTACTACCTTGAAACAGATTGAGTATGATGTCGAGTCTTGCCCAGCTGGTGTTACAAAAGGTGGTTGCGTTCATACTAAAAGTGTAAGCATAATTCTGCCTGCTGGTGGCAACGTCATCTATGGTGTTGCACACCAGCATACAGGAGGAGTTGGTTCAACTCTTCATGGAGAGGTACTTTTGTTGTTTCACGTTTCACTAGCTATGCATCAAAATTGTTGGCAATTGATTCTGCTTTCTGACATAATAGTCATATTTGATAAGTCTGCTCCTTAATTTATTTCCTATCTTTTTTAGAAAAGAAATAAAGGTTTTCTGCACTTAAGTAATTTAAGATATGTGTAATGCTCCTAACAACTCGCCAGCAATTGATGTATCCCTGAATTTGGTATCTATTCATCTTTACATTTCAATTCTATGTAAGGAGGAAGTTCTAGATGTAATTTTAGTAAAGCAAAGAGATGGACAATTATTACTTCAAAAATTTCCAATTGATTTTGTGTTTTGAACCTTTCACGCAACTGTATATCATTTATCGTTCACAGATCTAATGTCAATTAGGGAAAGACCTGCCTTTCCATCTTATGATACTTCAAGCATCTTCTGCCTCTTTTCTGTCTTTTGAGGCTTTAAGCAATAGCCTCATTAGTGTGATGCTCCTTGATACTGACGTGGCATGTCTGTACTCTTAAGTTCATGGCCACAAGTTGTCTGTCTTAAGTATATCTTGTCATTTCCGCTTCTAAATATATTTTCTTTTTAGTACAAAGGCAAGAGAATAAAAGGGAAAGGGCAGAATGAATCTCTTGTTGAACTACCTGACTTTGTGCAAAAGTCATATTGCTAGTAAATATTTCCTCCAAGATTATTGTTTTCCTTCCTTTATACTATAGAAGGCTAATGATGACAAGAAACACGCTGAGTAGTTGCAAGTATGCCTTTTGTGATAGCTTGCTGCCATTGGCTTTTGCCAATAACTGGCATCTAATTATGAAATTGATGCTAAAAATCAAATTAGTTCATCTATTACTTCTGTCTAGTTTCGCGGATCAGTTAGATGTGTTCATATAATTGATTCTTGTTTACTTTTATGCATTATGTTGAAATCTCTGTTTATTGGTTGCTGATTAGGTGGTCTCATAGTGAATTCCCTGCTTTCTTTTTTTTGAGTCTTGATTCTCTGGTGGATTATTCAGGATGGAAGAGTTATATGCTCGTCACTTCCAATTTATGGAGAAGGGAAGGAACCAGGAAATGAGGCTGGTTACATTGTAGGGATGTCTACGTGTTATCCTCAACCTGGTTCTGTGAAGATATCCAATGGGGAAACTCTGACTGTAAAATCTTATTATAGCAGTGAACAAGGGCATACAGGAGTCATGGGACTTTTTTACATATTGGTTGCAGATTCAGACTCGTCCGCAAAACTTAACTCTTCCCAGCATGCTCCAGTTGGAGTATGAGTCTATTCTGTTTTCCTCACGAGCTTTTTAATTAACCAATTTGGAGTGAAACTTGCTCTCATCGTTCTGATTTGTGCAGATACATAAGAGAGTGTTGACGCCCGATTTTATCGTGGGTATGGCGCTGCTAGGAATTGCAGTTCTTGCTGCTGTTATTGTTGCTTATCAGAGAAGAAACCAAAGAGGGGATAACTACGAACCAATAACGATGTGAGCTTGTCTATCTTAATTTTGATGTCTGTTGTATCACCATCTTTAGATGGTTTTAAGTTCTCTCGTCTCCTCCATGTCCTCTTTGTCAACAGTGTAAACCACTTCGTATACATGTACTTTCTGTGGCAATAATATGGCAAGAATTTGTTTGGTTGTAACTGGCAGCCATATGTGTGTGTAAAAGCATGGATCTTCTTTCAGTTGTTTTATTGATCAATGAGCTCTTTAACAATACGAGGAAACAGTTCACCATGGCATCAGCAGCTGAGAATTTGATACTCGCTTTTCACGTAGCATTTTCAGATACTGCACAAGGTGCAATCCTCATAGAACGGAGAGAATTTTATGCAAAGGCTATCGCTAGTGATGGCTCAAAGGAAGAGCTCTGACAGAAACCGGACTTGTCATAGCATTTACATCCAGTGTGTGTGTGTGTGTGTTTAGTGGACATTGTAGTTCAGGAAACGCAAACCATTTTGTCCGAGGTAACAAATCATCTGTAGTAAAGGTTGGATAAATGCTGGATTCTTTACAAATTTGCCAGTCTTCAGCTGCAACCTTCCAGTTCCAGGATGATTTACAATCGTTTTACAACTGCAACCCCATTCCTACATTTAGCTGCACAAAAAGTCGCCAGAGTTTAATACGAATCAAACACACACGTTCTCAATTCCCTACATACAGGAGTCTGTAGACTCTGTACCCATCAGAAAGCGATCCTGTGCTAGTTTGAAAGCCGCAGTCTTTGAAATATTAGAACGCACAACCAAGCTTCTCTACTTCAAAAAATTCATGGCTTTGACTTTCAACTGATAAACTACTGGGCATTGTCAAAATATGGAAGTAGTGCGGAATGGAGAATGACCCCTCCCCCAAAACTAAGAAAGACTCGCTGAAGAAAGACAAAATGGATTTCACTGTCCCTGATGACAATTGAAAACGAACCACCTTTTTAAAACTGTTTTCTCCTCTTTTGAGTTTTGACCATTTCATTTTTTTATGTCTAACAAACTTCCCCACAATGGTTTCAGCAGTGGTTGTGGCCTGTGGGTATATTCAAAACACTCCATTGGAGGCTCTAGCCTCTAGGTGACATATTAATTTGACTTCTTTTTTTTTTTGTCAAACGATCAATTTGACATTTTCCAATGTTCACACAATGGGTATTTGAATAATCTTAAAAGGCTAGTACAAACTTTTGAGAACGATCATTGACCTCATTTGGGCTCTTTATGTTCATCATTTCCAGCTAGAGCTGCTTCCCTGGTTCTTGCTTCTGTAAGTATACCCATTTTGAGAATTCAAATATGGCTCTAAATTAGTTTGGGTTAAAGCTGCTTCCCTGCTTCTCTGGTTCTTGCTTCTGTACTACATACTTCAAACTTGATTATAAATGTAGCACACACCAGATGGACATATGCAGTCAAGAGTTTTAATGCTATCCATTTTCAGTTAATCCTGTTTATTTCCCACAATTTTTCTCTTCTACGTGCTTTAATTCTTTATGTGCTTGTTTCATATGTCTCGGATTTTCAAGAACTACTATGTGCTTGTTTCTTATGTCTCGGATTTTCAAGATAACAGTCCAAAGCTTGAACCATTTGCGTGTCATATTTATCACTGGAATCTAGAACATAAATATTGTAATTTGAACTTCTATGTGCTTGTCAATAGCAAAGTAGTTCTCTATCTCTCTCTGTCTCTGTAGATATGTATCGTGGACGGAATTTGAAGTTCAGTCAGTTTTCTTTCAACCTGGAGTTTGCTAACTGTTAAGAAATAGTAATAAGCTTTGAAGCTGATATCACTACTTGGATTCCTCTGCATTCTTACACGGCAAGTTCAACTTTAGCTTTTCTTTATTTCCAGATAAACAGAATTTCATCATTCTTGTGCGTATCTCAGTCGCTAAATGTCAAAATGTTCCAGATCTTTTGGTTTTTTAGTGCTATAAATGCATGTCTGATACTGTTCCATCCATTAGCTGGTTGATAATAATTGCTTGATCCAGTTGATCCTGTTACTATTCCATTTATTAAGCTGGAAAACTGAATATTATTGTTGTGATGCATTCAAGCTCAACAATTTCTTCTGAATTCTGATAGACATGACAATGAGGAAAAATTCGCAGAGTGTGAAGTACTTGTTCTTCGTCTGCTTTCAGAACTCGCTACTGGTATGGGTAGTACCATATCAGCCATGAAGTAGCCTCAAATTCTGACATGCAAATTTTTTAATCAAATGAGTATCAAGTATATGACTGACTAACAAATTTGAGACTTCAATTGATTTATCTGGTTTTATACCTCATTTCATTTTATGCAGAGAAGACTCAGAAAATGAACTGCAATTTCTGGGTAAAAAAGAAAGGAAAATGAACTTTAATGTCATGTACTAACAGCAAAAATAATTGTTTTACCTGATATGATGACAGAAAGGGACGGAAATGTGTTCAGATTGCTCTTTGCTATTCTCCTTGGTATTACTGCTACTGATGGCAATAGTTCGTTCTACCCAAGTTCATCTAAGCAATGCTAACGGCATCAAAACTGCTGTATTTTTGTCACCTAAGTTTGACCTGGAACCAGGATCAGTAGCTGAAAAGTTATTTCACAATATTGACTTTCCAAGAGGTCATATTGCTATAAAGAGTTTCGTTGCTGAAGTGGTTGATGAGGCAGGGAATCCTGTACCTCTCTATGAAACTTATCTGCACCACTGGATTGCTATGAGATACTACCGACCGAAAGCAGTTGAAAATTCAAACAGTTCAAGCAACCAGAGGTCTGAAAAATCAGATTATGTTGTCATTAAGAACAATGGGATATGTGATGACCATCTTCCCCAGTACTTTGGCCTTGGATCTGAGACGAGAAAAACAGCAACAGCTGTGCCTGATCCTTATGGAATAGAAGTTGGTAATCCAGCAGAAATTCCTGCAGGCTATGAAGAAGGATGGATACTCAATTTGCATGCAATTGATACAAGGGGTGCAGAAGATAAATTGGGATGCACAGAGTGCAGGTGTGATCTGTATAATGTTACTCAAGATGAGGATGGCAATGCTTTGGAGCCAGAATATATTGGGGGAATGAGATGCTGTTATGAGGAAACAAAGTGCAGACTTATAGAAGGGTACAGGAGTCCAAGGAGAAGCTTCTTCATGAAATACACTGTCAAGTATGTCGACTGGGACAACTCCATCTTGCCTGCTAAAATATATATACTTGACGTAACTGCTAGATGGCAAAGATCGAACAATTCTAAAGAATCAAATGGTCACAACTGCCAGGTGATTGACCACTTTCGTATGAGCCGTGCATCTTAAGGAATAACTACTGCTCTGCCTCCAAAATATGCAGAGGCGGCAGTTTTATCATGTTCCCTGTGTATAACAGGATGAGTGAGAGAACCTACATGATGTCTCCTTAGGTTTGAAAAGAACTTGTGTAGACCAAACTAAAATTGACACAAGTAGGAACAGGTCATTAATGGAATTCAAGCTACATTTTGATTGTGATGGAGTCCATCTTAAAGATCATGCACCTATATACAGGTCCTACGAACTTGTCTGAAATCATGAATATTGTGATTAGAAAGATTTACTACTCCTGATGACTCTAGTACTAAAGTCTGTTTTCAAAAGCAATTGGCTATTGCAGATGTTATATATCTTATTCAAGAACCTGTTAACTTTATGATTAATGGTTAAAGTTCTACTTTAACATTATCATTATCAAAGTAGACGGTGTTGCTTCAACCATTTTGCTTTCTTTTAGTGCATTTCCTCTTCAAGTTTTTCAGGAAACTAAAAGGTTTTATCCATCTTGACAGATCGAGTATCTAATCGAGTCCTGTTCCACAAACACAGCTCATGATGATTGCATCCACACAAAGAGCGTATCCATAGTTTTGCCATCTGGGGGTGAGGTCATCTATGGTGTTGCACACCAACATACAGGAGGTCTTGGTTCAACTCTTTATGGGGAGGTAATTTAATTCAAACTTTTCCTTGTCATGCTTACGTGATAGATACATGACAAATTTTTTTCCTTCTCTTCTAGTTCTATCTTCTATCCTTTATGAGATGCACCTAGGACTATCACGTTGGAGTATTCCAGGTTACATTGAGAGGGGAGCTCTCTTGCATTAGTTGAACATTATTATCCTGTATTAGCTTGCAATGCTAATTACAATCACTTAATAACTTTCCTCGACATAGTAATGTTGTTTTTCTGAATTTGAATTTCTGTTCTTTCCCGTCAATTTTGTTAGGATGGACGCGTTATATGCTCCTCCATTCCAATATATGGGCAGGGAATGGAACCTGGAAATGAGTCTGGCTATATAGTTGGAATGTCAACATGTTATCCTCAACCTGGCTCCATTAAAATCTCCAGTGGGGAGTCTCTAACTCTTGTATCCAACTATAGCAATGCTCAAAGGCATACAGGCGTCATGGGACTCTTTTACATCTTAGTTGCTGATCCTGATCAACACTCACCAAACGCTACCTCTGCTCCTCATGCTTCAGTTCATGTAAGATCCTGCTCCACTTTTGTGATCTATCCCATTATTCCCTCTAGGATTACTTGAACACACGATCAATCTTAACGTGGCTTAAACAAATCTTCTTGAGGCAGTGAATGTCTCCGCAGGGGGGGGGGGAGAGAAGGACTGCCAATTAGTGAAAGATGTTAAATAGAGTGTTATGAGAGTATTGATATGCTGTCATGTGATGTGGTTAAGAGTTGTGATTAGAGAAGGTACTAATTTCCTAAACTTAATCAGCTTCTCCTGAGATTAACTATGCAGTTACTTGAGATTATGCAGGAGCACAAGAAAACGAGGCTACCCCATTATGTTTGGGTGGTAATTCTTCTGTTTCAAGCAGCACTGGTTCTTGCTCTTGTTATCACTTATCAAAGGAAGTGTAGAAAAGCTGGATACGAGTCCATAGCGACCTGAGCTTGGCTCATCAATCTCCTCTCCTGGGATTTGGGAACTTCTGAAGAAT
Organism: Coffea eugenioides; assembly: GCF_003713205.1. NCBI lineage: Eukaryota > Viridiplantae > Streptophyta > Magnoliopsida > Gentianales > Rubiaceae > Coffea > Coffea eugenioides. The sequence continues at coordinate 4,375,397 of NC_040038.1, read as the reverse complement.
CACTTGTTAAAGAAAGGCTGTAGTGGTAATTTTCTTTTGACATCTCCTATTCCTCACGTAGAAGTTAAAACTTCAGAGAGTACTTCTCCATTCACCAAAAGTACAGAGGCTAAGGCCTGGTTTTTATTATATATAATAATGCAGGATACTGTTTTCTTGTTCCTGCATGATATGCAAAATGTGATTTTGACTTGGGCCATGAATTAAGTTCTCTCTTGTTTGATTTGGATTCCAGCAGAAATGCTGCGATGGTCTCATTCCAGCTGTGACCAGATGAGAAGCGAATTTGCTTCCCACTCACCCCGGACTCCGAAAAGCACCCATTTTGGTCCATCTGGAAATGGAATAGAATAAGAAGAAAGAATTACAAGTTTTAGACCCTAGAAAAAAGGTGAATATTAGTGGGAAAAGCACACCTATGCGTGTGCAAATTAAGAAAGAATTAAGCCCTTTTTTTTTAATTAAAACTAGTTGAAGTTATTAGAAGTTATAATTTCTTTTAGCAAACAAAACAAAAACAGTTATTAGTAGAAGTTACTAAATAACTATCTTTAGTAGTTTTTCTAGGGATAATATTTGAAAAATTAGAAAAAGATGACCCAAAATTTTAACGCCAAACCCCCTCTTCATGCTTAGGCCTGTAAACTTAGGGTGTGTTTGATAAAACTGGAATTTGAAATCTAAAATCCGAATCCATTAAGTTAAATTGTTAAATATTAAACCAAATACATTTGAATGTATATCATATTCAGTGATAAGTGAATAACTTATCATTTATTTTTAGGAACAAATTTTGCCTAGAAAATTCAGTACTATTTAATTAATTTAGATGTTCAATTTTTTGTTATTAAACGTATCTGAATATATTAAGATCTAAATTCATTAAATTTAAGTATTGAAGTGAGTGATCAAACAAAGCGAATTAGGCTTGTGGCTTGGAACAAGTTCCGTGTCGTTTGATTTGGACTTAAAACAGTTATGCTGCAATGGCTCCAATTTCCAAATTAAGACCGGATCAGGCGCGAATTCCAGTCTCATTTGGTGGTAATTCTGCTTTCTGGCTCCAACTGGAAAATGAGAAAAAGAACTAGAATAGGGGAATAGTTACTACTATTGCGTTTTATCATCCTCTCTGGTTTTCTTTATCAAATTTTCTCTTCGCCCACAGAAAAGCAAGGGAATAAACCGCTTTAATCATCTCAATACTTGGTAAAGTAGAAAGAGAAGAATGCCCATATAAATGTAAAATATGTACCACCAATTTTTTAATACATCAGCTTTAATCCAGTCAAATAAAATACTTGCGGTCAAACGTCAAAACGAGAGGTTCTCGAGCCCAAAATTTTTCAGAAATGGTCTCCAACTCTCTGGCCCACCATGATATGACCTTTCCAATCTCCATCCAGTGCGTCCATTCTCAATTTGCCAGCATCCCAACCTTCCAGGCTTCCTTCCTTCCACACACATTGGAAAAAATCCCTGGACTCCACTTTTCTTTCCTCGTTCAACTCCCCTCAAATGCACAATACATATTTGACACGTGTACATTAAAGATTGCAGCCTGCCATCTCCATCCCCACCCGCCACACAACCATATCATCGTCAACCCCCCATCAATAATAGTTAGTAATTGCATTTTTTGGGTGACCCTCGGACACATTAACATATAAGCTAGTTTGAAGCTGTACACATTGGCAATACTAAAACTTGATGGAAAGGGCGTATATATTTCATTCACTCATGTAACACGAGATTCACAATAGGAGGCCGAGGTTCATAGCCACAACAAGAAAAAATGACCTTGTCTTAATTCAAGTTAACTCAATTGATAACAACGAATTATTTTTTTTAAAAAAAAATTCTGTAATTGAAATTCGTTGTCGATATGAAAATTTTGTCGGTAAAGATTTGTAAGAACGTCGATCAATGATTTCGAAAGCATGCCCTATAAATGTCATCTGTAAAAATGCATGTAAACGATTAGTGATTTCGAGAGTATGTCCTCACCTACGGTGTGATGGTGATCGAAATCAAATTCATCTAAATTTTTTATTACTAAAAGGGAATTTTTTTTTTAATTTTATTTTAAAGAATGACCTTACCTTCTTAGCCTCCTCAATTTGCAACCTCCAATTTGACCATTTTCCCCGAAATCCCAATATTCCTTTCCAAGCCTCCATCTTCCAATTTCTGTTCGGTTACAATTTACTGTCCCCGCTTCCCTCCTTTCTGTCTGAAACTACAGGCCCAGCCAGCCATTACTGCTTCTTTGCCAAAAAGAAAAAGAGAAAAAAATTATCCGTCCCAATTTCCACCTTCCATCCCGGAAGAATAAAGCGACAACCATTTCCAAGCATCCCTCGTAATAAACACGCTTGTGCAATTTTGCACTTTTACTCTTTCAAACTTGGCACTCTTCTTAGTATTATTCCTTTTTTTTCTATTGACCCGAAACCACAAGTAAAGATCCTGTTTAGCAAACCGGGTCAACCCTTCGGATCTTCCTAGAAGGAGATCCTCACCAGATATTCTCTTCTTTCACCTCTTCTCACTCCACTTTCTTCAACCCAATTCGTTAGTTATTAAACTATAAATATTCTTCACTCTCGCATTTGGTATCCCAATTCATTTCTCGTCTGTAAATTCAATAAATTCATCATATTTACGGGTTGGATGTCTAGATCTACAAAAACGTTGAACATCTTGAGACTCGTGGTGAAATTGATAAACCCAGAATTCTTTTGCACATGTCTGGGGCTGGAGAGGCTGTGGGGCATGTAAATTTCCCTGCAATGGCAACAAATGACCGGTCCGGATGCTGCAATCCTGTGAAGAAACCCGGCCCGGTTTCAATGGACCATGTCTTAGCAGCTCTCAGGGAGACTAAGGAGGAAAGGGATTCAAGAATTAAGAGCTTATTTAATTTTTTCGATTCAGCTAATGTGGGGTACTTGGACTATACCCAAATTGAGAAGGGCCTTTCAGCTCTGCAAATTCCAGCAGAGTATAAGTTTGCAAAGGAGCTGCTAAATGTTTGTGATGCTAATAGAGATGGAAGAGTGGATTATCTGGAGTTTAGGAAGTATATGGATGATAAGGAGCTGGAGTTGTATAGGATTTTTCAGGCTATTGATGTGGAGCATAATGGCTGCATTTTGCCCGAGGAACTCTGGGATGCTCTTGTCAAGGCTGGTACTTTACTTGTACTTTATTTTCTTTGACACTGCATTGTCTGATTCAAGTTTCGACTTTTATGTGGTCTATAGTTGTGGTTTCTCTAGTCTATGTGTTTCGTGTGCATATGCTTATAATTTGTATATCTGGATGTTGGAAAGAGATCATCATTCAAGAGATTCTAGAACACAGGTTCACAGTGACTACTAATGTGGTTGCTTTTGGTAGATGGTAGTGGGATACTTAATTTGAGAGTTTGCTCGATTTATTATGGTTGTTATTAATAGTGTCATGTATTAAATTCTGATTGCTATATACCTGGATTCAAAGCTGAGCTACGTTGTTTTATTTCTGTTTAAAATGGCATGTTAGTTTGAACAGAAATAAGCCGTTTGGCTCCTCATGTGGTAGGAATTGGCTGATCTCTTATAGTCTTAAGAAGCCCTGATTGGGTTAGCTGGATACCGACGAATATATCATTGTATCGCTCTTGTTATATCCATCACTTTGTGATCAATCAGTCGCAGAACCTGCACTGCTGGAATAGATTAGTTTAATCTTAGACAAATGACCTATATCGCAAATTTTTTTTTTTTGTGTTGCAGGTTGGGTGGGAGGGGAATATTTCTGCCTTAGCTGTCAATGTATTTGTACATTTGTGAAGTAGGAATTGTTCTAAGTGCAAGTTAGGATTACAAATTAGTTGTTTCTGTTTTTTTTGGGGGGGGGGGGGGGGGGGGGGAGCAGCTTTTATTTTAATTAATTAATTATTTATTTTTTTGTAGTGATAAAGGTATCAGCCAGACTGCTTTCTTAAATGGTTGCAAGTAGTGCAATTATTGTATTATTGCTGGCGGTAATGTTACTATTGCTGTGATCTTGAATGTGGGGATTATATGAGAGAATCGCTATATGGCATTTCACTAAGCCAAGAGGATAAAAGTGCAAATCTCACTTGTACAGAAGTTAATAATCCTGTTTAGTTTGTCTTTGAGTTTGATATCAAGTGGTTACTTGCTATTGGTGTTGCTGTCTATCAACTGTAGTCACTGCATTATTCTGATAAAGATAGGGCTGCTGAAAGATTTCAACCTTAAGATACAACATAGATTGGATGCCCTTTTTGGTTTTTAAGTTCAAATTAAAAATAATAGGAATAGCTTTTATTGTAATTATTACATGACTAGTATCAGTATATCGTAATTTTTGTTTGGTTTTGTATTACTGTCTTGGCAAAAATAGAAACACCTATTATTACAGCTGTAGGTTGAACAATTAAAAAGGAAAAAAAAAGACACCCTCCTTCATAAGATGCAGGTAATTGTAAATCAAATTAAGTTGCTGTCATTATTTCGTAAGTACTGTAATTGTGACGTGTCAAAAGATAATGTAACAAGGATTGAGGCATTACATATATGTTTGTGTGTGGTGACATGGGAGAAAATAAAGTGTTGATGTCCCAGTAGGCTACTGCCAAATAGTAAGATTAAGAAAATGGGTGAAGAATTTGCATAGAACTCATATAATGCGAGTCCTGTCAAGGTTAAGAGTTCAGAATAAGTAAGCTGGATTGATTTATATGATAGTGTGCCCATATTTAGTGAAGCTATTAATTTTTGTGGTGAAGATTTGAGACATGATCTATGGTGTATCTGAGTCCTAAAGACACTCTTGAGAGATAGTAGGTTTGATGTTTGGAGAATTCAGAACATTTTGCAAATGTGTAAAGGGACTAGTGTGTATCTTTTTACTGCTAGTGTTCAAACCTTTTGGCTTCTCAGATGGAAAGGCTAGACTTGTGCCTATTTGTAATAACTCTGAAACAGTGGAATTGGTTTTTATTTCTGTTCAATATCCTTCTTGAGTCCTCATATCCTACGGTGCATTGATAGTTTAGATAGTTTTCCTAAAAACATTAACTTTGGCTTTAATTGTCTGTTTCCATTGGTCTTACTATGTCAATGATAATGGTGACTAAAGGAAGAGTTGCTGATTTATCATTCTTATCTGAGGGTTGGCACATGGATGTCACCGTTTTTATATCTGTGCTTTTGGAAACAACATTTCTAGGTCCGCAAAATGACAAGAATAAGTTTACTCGTGTATTATATTTGATGAATAAGTTACCTGAAATTTAGAACAATTTTCATAGCTGCTATGAGCCTTTAGAAGAAAAGATAAAGGTCCACTTCAATCTCACTGAAAAGTTTACAATCCCCTGTTTACATAATTTGCCATATGATATGAACAAATATTTAACATTCTTATTGGTATTGGATGTACTTTTTGTATCCGTGCATGAGATTCTCCCATATATGCTGGTCTTTAGGTACTATTATGGATCTTTTAAATGCTGTGATAGAACCTAAAAGTGTTCCTTTCAACTTTAGTATTTTTTCCCCATGTTGACAAATTAAATGGTGAACTTTGAGCCCTGTTTTGGATTTGCTAAGTGATAGAGTATTCACCAAAGTATGGATCAAAGTAGATTGGTAAATGACTTTCCTGAGTTGAAGAAATGCTCTTTCTTCATCATGGCCAACTGATTCAGGTAAATTGTCGGGAGATCTTAATGTAAATCTTTGATGAGATACTGATTAAAGGACAAAAAGAAAAACTTTTCCTAGTGCTGAAAAGCCATTTAGTTGTCTGGCTATCTAGAGTAATGGTTTTGTCTACAGGCTTTGGTATCTGAGCACATATAGAGGGTTGTTTGGAAGATCATTATAAAGACAAGTTCTCTAAAATATCTTCATATAAAATTTCAGGTCCTATGGCTCAACGGTTAGTTCAAAATTAGTGCATATGTGAAAATAACTCTCCCACAACCAATATAATACATAAAACTTCTTCATTCGCATTCCCTGAAATTCATAGAGGGTCTGTTTGGAATGTGGGATTTGGGTGGATAGGATTTTAAACCCTTTACCCAAATCTCTAGCTTTTCTGTGTGAAGTAGGAGCAATTTAGGTTGGACATTCACCAAGAATTTAAGACTATAATTAAGTGAATCCAAATTCACCCAAAATAGAGGTTATCGAAATCCATACTTTAACACCTCTTCCTTTCTCTTCTAAACTATTCATTTTTGAGCTTATATGGAGCAAAAGTCATGCCTCCAACTGCTGTTGACCATGACACCACTTATACGGAGCTAAACTTGGCCTGTCAACTGCTGTTGACTGCACCAGCGGCATTCTCTTGCTGGTAGTGAGAGCGCTGGAAAAAGAGCATCTCTGTTAAGTGGGGTTTGAGCCATTCAGTGTGAGTTTGAGTAACGAGAAAATATCTGGTGAGATTGCCATGACGGAAGGATCTATTGGTGGTAAACAGAAGCAGCAGGAAGGTAGGCTTAGGTTTCAATGTTCTGTGATAAGAAGGAAGAAGAAATAGAAACTTTTAGCTCATTGCTTTTGTTAATTGTAATTTTCTTCACCCTGGGATAATTGCTAACCATGTGTTTTTAGCTAATGTGAAAATCTTTCCTTGGATCCAACTCTTTCTGTTCAATTCCATCCCGTCATGTCTTCCATAGGATCCAGATCCATCTTTTCAAATGGATCCAAAGAAAAGACCTTGGCAGAAACATGAGGTTGCTAAGGACCTGAGTGTCATGGGTCTGGGTAATGGGAAAAACCCTTCAATGTTGGAATGAGACTTCATACTCTTATATTCCTTGACCTCTGAATGGGGTGATCTAAATATACTGCGCCTTTTTAATTATTGATGTGCAAATAGAATCCTTTTTTTCCCTATCATAAAAGGGGAAGAAGCTGATTTTGCATGGCATCAAATCTGAAGCTCTTTGATCACCTTGGTGTTGCAGCTTGTAAGTATCGGTCCGTCAAATACTGGCTTTTTTGTTATAAATTACAATTCTTCCTCTGAGCATCCCTTTGGGATTTTCAGAATATTCTTTTATGTGATCTTTTGAAATTTCTTGCATATTGATCCGAAATTAGTAGGTTGTGTAAGATTGAGGATAAATATGATTGCTTTTCTGAGTTTGGACAACGTATGCCAGAATTTGAGGATAAGTCGCAAGTTCAATCTCCAAGTATGACTAGAGGAAGCTCTTTCTCACTTTATGAAAGCACCTCACGTTTTTTTTCATCTTCTTCTTGGGAATATTGTTGGTTGTTATCATTGAATGATTCTATGTTTCAAGTCCTTATGAACCAAGTATTTAGGCCTTCTGAATCTGATTTTTCTGCTAGATTTTCCATCTTTTCCCAGAGCCATTTACTTTAATATCATTATATGTCTTCATCTTATAAGTCATGGCAGTTTCTTTCTTCAGGGATAGAAATGGATGATGATGAACTTGCTCGCTTTGTGGAGCATGTTGATAAGGATAACAATGGTATCATAACTTTTGAAGAGTGGAGAGATTTTCTACTGCTCTATCCACATGAGGCAACTATTGAAAACATCTATCACTATTGGGAAAGGGTATATCTAGTTGATATTGGTGAACAGGCTGTTATTCCAGAAGGCATCAGCAAGCATGTTCATGCTACAAAATATTTAATTGCAGGGGGAGTTGCTGGAGCTGCTTCACGTACTGCAACTGCACCTCTTGATCGTCTTAAGGTGGTTTTGCAGGTTCAGACCTCTCGTGCATCTGTTGTCCCTGCAGTTAAGAGCATATGGAAGGAGGGCGGCTTATTTGGGTTTTTCAGAGGCAATGGGATAAATGTTTTCAAGGTTGCTCCAGAAAGTGCCATCAAATTTTACACTTATGAAATGCTGAAGAATGTCATTGGAGGTAACAAGGAGCACCAGGATATTGGGACATCAGGGCGCCTGGTTGCTGGTGGTTTGGCTGGTGCTGTTGCACAAACTGCTATTTATCCAATGGATCTTGTGAAGACCCGATTACAAACTTATGCTTGTGAAAGTGGGAAAGTTCCAAATTTGGGAAAGTTGTCAAAAGATATATTGGTTCAGGAGGGACCTCGGGCTTTTTATAGAGGACTGGTACCATCTCTTCTAGGGATTATTCCTTATGCGGGCATCGACTTGGCTGCCTATGAGACACTTAAAGAAATGTCAAAGACCTATATTCTTCATGACAGTGGTATGGAATTTATGCTTTCGTTTTTTAATGTCTCAAGACTTCTTTGATCGTTTCCTTTTGCTGTGTTATGGGGATATTGTCTTTTCTACATCATCAAACAGATGTCTTTGGTGAGAATTGCTTGTGGTTTAAATTTAAATGGTTATTGGAAAGCTAGTAGGATGTGTAATTTATTTAGTTTTACAGGCCTTTGAAATCTTGTTTCCTGGAAATTCGAATTTTATGCAGAGCCTGGTCCTTTTGTGCAACTTGGTTGCGGTACAATTTCAGGGGCCCTGGGAGCAACATGCGTTTATCCTTTGCAGGTTGTCAGAACAAGGTAAAACTTCATTACAATATGCTCTTGCTGCAGCTTAATTTGTCTGTCTGGACATTCTAGATTCAGCTCGTGATTTGTCTTAAATGCTAATGCTTATTTTCTCACTTTGTAGAATGCAAGCTCAGCGATACAACTCTGATGCTGCTTACAAAGGAATGTCTGATGTGTTTAGGAGAACGATTAAACATGAAGGTTTCAGGGGATTCTATAAAGGACTATTCCCAAATCTTCTGAAAGTTGTTCCTGCAGCCAGCATTACGTACTTGGTTTATGAAACCATGAAGAAGAGTCTAGATCTCGGGTAGCTGACGCTTTACCTGCTGCTCGTAATTGCGCATTTAGAGATGATGATGAAGAATAAGATTTTTAATCCCATTTGAAGGTATCATTGGTGGTGATATACACTAGGTATTGATTCTCCTGGGGATAGAGTTTGCTGAAGAGCTATCCCTTGGGATTGACTGGCTAACTTATTATTACGCCCGGAATTAAGGATGGTATTTAAATACAACGTCTGTTTATTTGAGTTCTAGGATGTCCTTGTATACTCTAGTTAGATCATCACGAGCAAGATGAATAGATGAGGTTGAGACCTTGCCATTTTTGTCATACCAAATAAGTAATGTGGATGAGTGGAAGTTCCAAAATTTCTCTTTTAAGGATGGATACTCATGAGGTTTGATTTTGGTTTGCCTGTTGAAAATCAACACACATTTTTATAACCAGTAGTTACCCATGCATGCTTTAATGGGCAACTAAGAGCTTAGCATGGATAGCTGATGCGATTCTTTCATTACTGTCTGCAAATTGAGGATGTCAGGGCTATTATAGGATGTTGCAGGGAGTCTGTAATGTGATAACGGATTGGTGAATGTTGTAAGGGGTGAAAGATGCTCATCAGGTTTTTTTTTTGTTGCAGTGATGTGCATCGTTTTGGTTAACAGGAAAATTAAAAAGGAAAAAAAAAAAGGTTGTAATTATTGTTCTTTGATAGATAGCTTTGGTTTCAATTAATGATATTTTTATTCGAAGACTTTGAGTGGCTCGTCGGTCGTTTTCATGAAAGGTTGTCAGCCCTTCCCAGCTTGAAGAGCCGAGCAACGCATAATAAGTACGCCAACTTTTACTATAATGTTTGAAATGATTTTATATCGGCAGTTATAATGCTCACGATTGGTTATCTTAACAATATATACGTACAAGTAGTTAAAGTAAAAGTACTCTTCATCATAAATAAAGCGACAATAAATACTTATTTTTTCTTCTTCCTTTACGTACGCTCTCTCCAGATAACTACCATGCTTATCTTGTAATTTTTTATAAGCACGACAACTTCATGGGAACTTTCTCACTCTCATGTAATTTTTTCACGAGCTTCTTTTTTACTTTATAACTTCAAAGTCAATCCTTTTATTCTCTCTCTGTTGCGAAAGATTAAGATAAACCAACATGTAATTACTAATTAGTACCCTCGTTCGTACGTTAATCAAGCATTACCATTTGTCCCAAATCATCAACCAATGATGAATGATTGATGATCCGGGCACTTTTTATATATATATATAAACCAGAAAAAGTTATATACAGATGCTGAAACCTTTTGAGTTAATGTATGCAGAAAACGTATCATTTGTGTTACTACCGTGCATGAAGTCACTGCCGTTAACTACTCCGGTTTCCCGAACACGATAACAATGGGACTCGAACCCTGATGAGACTGGATAACGGCTCCTAAGGAGATTTGCCGTGACCAACCGAGCTGCCCATGAGGGGCCAGAAAAAGTTATATACAGATGCTGAAACCTTTTGAGTTACTGTATGCAGAAAACGTATCATTTGTGTTACTACTGTGCATGAAGTCACTGCTGTTAACTACCCCCGTTTTATTGATGTTTTCAGGATACATGTTTGTATCGATACAGCGTTGGAGACATTTTACACAGGAAGAAGACCTCTCAAGGTTAAGGGGCAAGATTTTTCATTTTTCTGCAGAATTTATTTTCCTTTTTGAAACCAACTGGAGAGTATTGCAGATCAAATCGGCTGGTGGTATATCAACTTGAAGGTTGGACCTGATGGATATCTATCTACATTTGAAAACTGCAATCGGATCAAGAACGATAATTCTTCTGCTCACCTTCTAAATTCAACAATAAATTATCCTTTGCATCATCAACATCAAGCAGGGATTTAGTTAATTTGGCAAGTGAAATGGATCGACGATCTATCTTGTTTGTTAGTTTCACCGAATCATAATGATAAGTTACGTACGGACGTACGGATAACAAATCAATCTCTCAATCATAAGCCATTATAGTATTACACTACTGATCTGATTAAAACTAGCATACAAATCAATCACCTCATCTGGGGTGGTCGGTCTTACCGGAAGTGAAAAACTAGTACAGCTGCTATATACACGAAAGAAATTCACTTCATTGGAGAATTCATTGGTTAAAGGACCATTATGCATGTACAGCTCTGGTCAAATAACATCAGGTACATTAATTAGTTGAAAATCCAAAAGAAAGAAACGCATCCCCCAAAAAAAAGCAAAAAAAGGAAAAAAAAAAAAAAAACCTGGAAGAAAGGCGTGGCCTTCCCTTTGCCTATATGACTTGCCTGTGTACCCTTTGGCATCCATGAAATGATGATCAAAGGGCAATTGCATCCACGTATAAACAAGTCATTTTCAGTGTCTTCTTTCTCTTCTTTCTTCTCCACATATCTCCGCCACCTTTCTCAAGACTCTTTTTAAGATTTTAAGCTGCAAAACAAACGAGCTAATGATATGATATGTTTCTTGAATATCTATCTCCTCCCTCAAACCCCAATTTATATATAGTGGACATTCTCAATATGAGGTGGAAAAAGAACTTAGTTATGGATAGAAGAGGTCATGATGCCTGCCTTCGTCAAAAGGAAAAGAAATTTGCTGGTAGCACAGCACAATGTAGAGGATGGTGACAAATTTGCATGGTCCCCTCCCTAGCATTATTCTTCTTCTAAGTCATACTTATCCACTAACAAAGAATGCTTTTATTCTTTTAACGCACAATTAGGTCACAAAAGATTGAAAAAATCTTACTCATTCCATGTGGAAAAAAGTGAAATTTAAAGCGAGTGAAAGAATAGGGGTTGCAGAAAAGTTTGTCAACAGGTGGCATGGCATGCAATGTGAATTTTTTTTTTTGTGTTTGGCTGTTGTTGGTGGTTAAAGTAGTCATAGGCTATGAAATAGAAGTGCATATATAGATAAATAGAGGAGGAATATATATATACATTCTTTTCTTGCATCTTTATGCCTTTGTTGTAGAGTACAATCACCTTGCACCGTCCACCTCTTAACACCTCATTTGATTGGAATCTGAGAATCTTTTTTAGTCCAAAGGCACTAATCAGATTAGTGGGAGACATTATTATCTGACCAACGACCTCAATGCGGAAAACATGGATGCCATTGCCATTGCCATTGCCATGCTTGATGAATTTCCAAAATTTATCTTTTTTGATGAGACGATAATGCTTGGATGGAAGCTGTAGGGCTTTGGGATGGTGATAGCACGGACCTCTCTCTTTAATTGCTTTTCTTCTTGTCATATTTCGTTACTTATCTAATACAGTAAAATGCTTCAAGAACTTTTATCCATCTATTTCCTAAGCGGGCAAGCGCTGAAGAAACAGTTTGACTGTTGAGGGGAGGGGCAAAGTGAAACCAGCCTGTAAATACTACATTGGATTAGGTGTATATTTACCTTTCCATTGTGGCTTTCGCAGACCTCGTGTATGAGGAAATTCTCCCAGTTTCTTCGCTTCGGTATGGGAGTGTAAGTTTTGAAACCTTTTTGTTTTCGGCCATAACCAACCATACAAACACACCAAGATTGTCGTTCCCCAAAAATGCCATTAAAAATTTTATGGTAAAAGTTTTTCATCTGCATGTACTACTACAGTAAAATATTTTAAAAATATCTCCAAAAACAATTAATTCAAATGGAGCCCGAATTTGTTCGGATAAGACCAATCGGTTAAGTTTTCATGAGTATATTTTTTCTTTTCCCTGACCAACCTCCCTTGAGAGTGAGACTACCCATTTTTAATCTTCAAAATTTTATCACTATGCTCTCCATAGGTTTCTAAAGTGCTATTAGCTTCTAATTTTGAAAAAATCTAGCGTCTGAGGTTGTCTTCAACTATTTCTTCTCTCAGTTTTTAGCTTCTTTAAAGCTAAAAGTTAAGAACTAGAAAATTATAGTAATTTACAAGAGACCACCTACTCTATTGAATTCTAATACTATGTAAACTTCCCCTTCTAAAGTCAGCTTTTCAAAAAGTCAGAATCTCTTAAAGGTAAATATTATATCCTTTATCGATCTAACCACCAAGGTGGACGTGCCGGAGTGGTTATCGGGCATGACTAGAAATCATGTGGGCTCTGCCCGCGCAGGTTCGAATCCTGCCGTCCACGTTTTTGTGTTATTATGTCATTTTCCTTTTTCACTCCACTCATGCATTTTTCTTACCACTACAGTGTGATCACAAAATGATAACCTAATCCCACATATTCAACAAGTTCAGTTCAAAGACTCCTCCCAGTCCCAGCTGAAGCTAAAATTCCAGATTGCGTCTTCTCTTCAAAGCCAATTTTTGACGCTAACCAACCAAATTGAAATACATACATTGCTATGTAATTTGTTTTGAAATAAACACACACACGTTACCAACCTACCAAAGACAGCCAAAATTCATACAGGGCAAAAGCCTCGACAAATGAATCCCCCTTCTCCTTCCGGAGACAAAAAAAAAAATAGAAGAAAAACCCACCCGCATTCCACAAAGACCATTAGTATGCGCTAGTAATAATGCATAAACTATCATCGAAGCTCATTAAAACTCTCAAACTAGACTGCAAAACCATAAAACAAGTCCACCAAGTCCATGCCCAAGCTATCACAACAGGCCTCATTTCTTTCCATCCTCCTACTCCCTTCCTCGCTCAAATCCTCCACGCTTTCACTTGCCTCCTCGCAACTTTTTCGCCCTCCATCTCCACCGATCCAACTTTCTCATCCTATGTCACTACCCTCTTCAATCTCATTCCTGACCCATCAACATTTTGCTACAACACAATCGTTAGGGCCCATACCCTCCTCTCTTCCCCTGAAACAGCCTTGGCTTTGTACGCTAAAATGTGCCAACTCTCCATCCCACCTGATACCCACACCTTCCCTTTTGCCCTTAAAGCTTGTGCCCGGATGAATTCCTTTTCACTTGCCAAAGCCCTCCACTGTCAAGCCCTCAAACTCGGGTTTATAGCTGATTTATTTGTTTGTAACAATCTCATTCACGTGTATTCTACTGCCGGTGATGTTCACAGTGCGTATAAGCTGTTTGACAGGAGTTCCTACAGAGATACCGTTTCATATAATGCGATGATTGACGGATTTGTTAAGGCTGGTGACACCGTGAAGGCGAGGGAATTATTTGACCAGGTGCCTAAAAAGGATGCAGTTTCTTGGGGTACCCTTTTGGCAGGGTATGCAAAACTGGACCGGTCCAGGGAGGCTATTGACCTCTTTGATCAAATGCTTGTGTTAGGAGTTAAGCCTGATAATATCGGACTGGTTTGTGCACTTTCGGCTTGTGCACAGCTGGGAGAACTGGAAAAGGGGAAAAGAATACATGAATACATCTTGCAAGATAGGATTCAAATCGATGCGTACTTGGTCACTGGTTTGGTGGATTTGTATGCCAAATGCGGGTGCATTGAGACTGCTAGGGAGTTGTTCGAGTCCAGTCGTGAAAAGAACTTGTATACATGGAATGCAATGCTGGTTGGATTTGCCATGCATGGTCATGGAAAGCTCTTGTATGATTACCTCACCAGAATGGCTGATGCTGGTATAAAACCAGATGGGGTGACATTTCTGGGCGTATTGGTGGGGTGTAGTCATGCAGGTCTAACCAATGAGGCTAGGAGGCTTTTCACCGAGATGGAGGGTGTTTATGGAGTCCCAAAGGAACTGAAGCACTATGGTTGCATGGCGGATTTGCTTGGACGCGCAGGCTTGATTGAAGAGGCTGTGGAGATGATAGAGAAAATGCCCATGGGGGCAGATGTTTATGTGTGGGGTGGTTTGCTTGGAGGTTGTAGGATGCATGGCAACACTGAGGTTGCTGAGAAAGTGGCACAGCGTGTGATAGCCATAAAACCTGAAGATGGTGGGGTATATTCTGTCTTAGCCAATGTTTATGCAAATGCAGAGAGGTGGGATGACTTGGTGAGGATGAGGAGATTGAGTGATAGAACAAGGGTCAATAAAAGTGCCGGTTGTAGCTTGATTCAATTAAACGGGGTATCACATGAATTTGTTGCTGGGGATGATGCTCATCCTCTTGCTGAGGAGATACATTTGGTTTTAAATGTACTTGAGCAGCATAAATCTGAAGCTGTCTGTTAAAGTTTGAAAGACACAGCATGTGAAATTTGTCTGGCTTCCTTGACAAAGAAGGTGGCTTAAAACAAAGAGCGAGAATTAGGTAAATATTGCACCATGTCCATTAATTAGTGCCAACAAAAATATTTGGCCGAAGTGTAAGATCATGTCTATCAAGACTGTTTTTGCCGGGAGGCAAAATTTTGATACAGGCGAGAGAGAATTTACAAGAGAATTAAGCTAAAAAGTAACTAAAAATGTCTCTTAAGGTGATTATGCCTTCTACTTGTCGGCTGCTGGCCTCAATGACAATAACACGCCGCACAGCTGGAATGAGCGTAAGACAGGATGAGTTAAACTTAATATATAGAGCAGTTCAAGAAGGTTTAACAAACAGCAAGAATAAGTGAACCTTGATCTGAGAGAAGCTCCATCACCCTATACAAGGAATCAAAACGAGTACAGGTCTGATACCGACTTTGGCTAGTTACATCTGCAGTCTCCAGCGCCTGAATCACAGAATCAGTACAGGAAATTCAGAAACTTCTATAAGGACAAAATACTCTCCTCGGCTCTATTGTTCAGTGTCAAATGTAAAAGGTGCGATTACATGTCTAAAAATGGCTCAATGCAGAAACCAACCACGTCAAGACTAGGCCAGAAGTCAAAATGAACGGACATTCATTGAAAATCTTTAAATGTTTGTTTATCATCAGATTCAAATGATAATTCTCCTGTAGACACCTGGGATTTAAGATTTTTTTGTATTGCTTTGTTCAATCTCCAGAGATTTGAAGTTTCTGGTGGATTTCATTATGATATTACTTTGTGGTTTCTCAACATACCACAAATCTCAACTGTCTACTTGACCTCATTTATCTCTATAGCTTCGTCCACACCACACATGCTTTATGTTTCAATGGAGTCACCAGATACAAATTCTCATGGATATGGTATCTTGAAGTACAACATGACTCATTTCAGGAATCCAATTACTTGAAAACAAAAAGCAAGTAATATAGCTGCTTAAAAAGTTGCTAGAAGGAACAAAAGCAGCACAGGAAAATAGTATTTTAGGTTATGCCCAGATCTAAAGAGCACGTAAGGCTGCTACAAATATATGAAATAACACATGGTGAACCTTTCTTCCATTCAACAGATCCTTTTGTGTGTTATGAACTGTTACTGCCTTGTATGCAATACATCTGAACACTGTCTACTGATAAGTCGAGATCTCTCATCTTTTATTAGGATCAGATGCAAGAGATGGGAACTACTAATATGTCAAAGATGCTCTGGTCACCCACAAGGTTTAAAATATAACAGATGCCAGAAAGTATGATTCATGTCAACTTACTTGAGATATAATTGTCTGATCAAGCTGAATACGAGTATAACCATTGCTGTTTGCCAAGGAGGTGATATCACTACATGAACATAGTCATGTTACCATTTAGGAAGTTAATACAAGTGAAAGAAATTGATGTTTTAGCCATTAACCTTAGTAGATTTGTAAATACTTCGGTAGTTACCTCTTACAGTACACATCTACAAGAATCCCATTGTCATCAACTATAGGTACAGAACTTACACATGCTGTCAAGAAAAGATCAAAAATCAGAAAAGGGTATATACAATTTAAGCGAATAAATAGTATCATAATAATAAGACCTAGAGAGTTCAGAATTATAGTGATCTCCATGCAAGAATAGGAAAGTGAAGGAGTGACATAATGATCAACTAAATGGGACACTGAAAGATACAGTCTTTCTTAACAGGAGATGTGATTGCAAAGTAGCTCGTTTCTTATAATGTTTTCAGTGTGCAATAATGTTCCAAAGAGAGAGAGAGGAGTTTAAAGCATACAGTAGGAGAAAAAGAGAGTCACACTGCACCTTGGATTAATAAATTAAGAGCTGAACTAAGTGGCTCACTGGCTCGCAATGTTAGCAGTAGACGATCACCGCTCTTCCCAATTTCTCTAGCCCACGTACCTAATGGCAGATTACCAACTGGTTGCTGCAGTAGAGGCAGAAACTCCAGATGTCTTCGAAAATGCCCGCATATATCTACAATTTAAATAGAATGTTAAAAAATAATGGTTGACGTCAACAGCAGATGAAAGAATTAATTGAGTACTAGACATCAAAGGTATGGAAATCTCACGTTTTAGTATTCCGGAGAGGCATGCTATGAATAATAAGTTAGGACAAGACCCATCTTCACTTGAACTTAAAATTGGAACTGCAGAAATCTTGTTGTGCAGAATCCTCAAAGCCACATCTTTCAACGACTCATCTGGACCAGCCTGTTGATTGCACCAAATGAACATAGAAAGGGGTTTTACCTGCTCTTTGTAAACTGGAGGTAAAAGTTGCTAAATAGTCGAAACCAGAAAACTGAATCTTCAAAAACTTTGCAATGAGAAATATGCTTGGTTTCCTGATCCATGAACCAAGAAAAGGAGACAAAATAACCATGATACATCATCTTATTAAGAATATTTACTTGGATTAAAGCCGTTCGGCAAAGCGGCTGTGAGGTCCCACTGACTTCTCTATGATGTCGAAATTTTATATCTTTCCAAGCAGAAATTGTGTGCTCTTCAATTTCTTCATCAGTCAGTATAGCACGATTACGGTCAAGCTGCAGAAAGTTTGAATTTTATGCAGTCACACATGAACGAAAATGGTAATATCGGAAAATTGCTCGAAACAATGACATGAAGTGTATGATAGGAAAAAGAAAAGAGTCAAAGACTATCAATCATTTTGAATCATCATAATGGCTTCGATACAGGTAATCAATTTCATTTAGGATTCTCTTTATATTGACAAATCATAAGAACGATTATGCTATTCCTCAAGTATCACCAGGAATAGGAAGCCTAAGATCAAAAGATTTAACTGCAG
The DNA here is from genome assembly GCF_003713205.1 of Coffea eugenioides. Taxonomy (NCBI): domain Eukaryota; kingdom Viridiplantae; phylum Streptophyta; class Magnoliopsida; order Gentianales; family Rubiaceae; genus Coffea; species Coffea eugenioides. Next base: position 4,357,475 of record NC_040038.1, on the reverse strand, counting down.
AAAAAATTGTGAACTTAGGAATTTTGACGCTTTACCTTGACTTTTATAAGTAAAACTTTTGTTGAGTTGCATTATAACAAGGTTAAGAAATCCCTTTACATGCTTGAGATTAGGATACCTACCTGAATGTTTTGGTATCCAAAGTCTCAACAATAACTAAATTGCAGTAAGTTAGATGTTGACAGTATGATTACCTACTCCAAGATGGTAAACAAGTTGCCCATTGAATCCAGCACTTGATTCTTTTACATATTAACATGTGCAGAACCATTATGTAGTTACTTTGTACTATACATTGCACTGCATAAGATAGTAGCACTACATGTTCACTCCTCTCTTTCCTGTTTGAGAGATTACCTGATATCCTTTAGAATTTCTTAACATTGATACTTGTAAAGGTAGGACTTGTCCACCTTGGAAAGTGATAAGTGATTCATATCACAACAGGTTAACAACTTAAGAGGGCGAAATTAGATTCATCTCTGCCACTTGGTAATCATTACAAAAAAATAAATAAACACAACTTTTCTCTGAATATTAAACTCAGATTGTTAACTTTGGAGTGTTTAGAAAATCCCTATTTAATTTTCCCTTAGTTTTTTTATTTTATTTTAATTTTTTTAGGGGTGTCCCGCAGGGAGTGGACCCCGCCGACTATTCCCCCACCCTCCACAACTTGCTGGCAGCAAGGTTCGAACCAGGGACCTAAGGCTCCATCTTCAGCAACCTCAACCACCAGACCAAGCCCTGGAGGGCTTAATTTTCCCTTGGTTATGAAAGCTTAAATAGATGATTCAATTACTCTTAAATCCTAGGAAGTAACAGCTGGAATATGAAAATATACCTGCAACAAAATCGATATGAAATCGGAGGCAGTCAACATCCCCACAATCTTTGTGTTTTGTTCATCCCACAGAGGAAGAACTGCAACACCCTGAAATCAAATAATTGAAAAATGCCACAATGTTAAATAATTGGAAAAGGGTTAAAAAATAAGAAAGAGTTTCATAAATAGAGAAAAGGATTGAAGAAGAAACAAGAAAATAAGAAGCTTTTAAAGGCTTTTGCATTTACCAAGAATAAAACTACATAACAGTTCAAATTGATTGACTCGACTTCTCCATAAGGCCTTCCTATAATTCATTAAACAGTTATTACTTTCCAAATTAAAGAAAGAGTGTTACTTTTACGGTATCCATAAGTATATAGAAGTCCATTTCTAGAAAGCGAGTTTAAAGTCTCTCTTTAAAAAAAACACTGAATTTAAGAAATCGACTTCTTCCTATCCCTCCTTCACTGTTATTTTTCTTCTCTTCTTTTGAAATTCACATCTTTATTCTCAAACACATTAGACATCATCAAACATCATCCAATCCAATCTTCCCAAAGCATATGAAGATTCAATGATGCATCTTCACAGCTGGTTTACCCTTTCAAACGATAAAAATGAAAATCAACCACAATATACTCTTAAGGTCCAAAACCAATGACAATCAAACGACAAAATATTTATAAGGGCCAAAACCCAAAATCATATTCACCTATAAACTTTCTGTAATCCTAATTTATGGGTTTGGACCAGCCACTGCACGCTAATGGTGCCTACAGTACTATGCAATGTAGGCTCTTGACCTCGTATTATTTGCAATCACTGGGTCCAATGAAAGGTTTGAAGTTTTGCAAATCATTTGTGTTGGAAAATTGGTGGAAGAAATTGGTATCAATAATTACTCAGTTATTGGGATCACTTATGGTAAATTTGTGGTGAACCCGTGGATGCCGTCTCCGGTTTGTGCAACTTCCATAATCTGGAAAATGTCCAGCTCTTAGAAATCGACTTTAAAGTTGATTTTTGAGAAACCAACTTCCATAATCTGGAAACCATATTTAGTTAATTTGGAATAAGAATATCAATATTGGTCTAAATTGCCCATTCATCAAATTTCATAAATTCCGCAGGACCAATAAATTTCTGACAACTCAACTACATTACTTGTAGCATTGCCAATAGGATGAGTGTTTTTTATTTTTACCTTACGATTCGTGATACTCTTTTTCAGGAACTCAACCTCCAAGAGCAAACCAAAATATAAACAGTGACAGAGAAGGCTGGCCAAATAAAATAGGTTCTTTAACTAGTTATAGGCTACTATGCATACAATAACATAAACAGGAATTTACTTGAGTAGAGAAAGGCAAAGAGATTCTACCTCTTCATACATAAGATGGAATGCCTGCTTCACTGCAGCTCCAACATCCAAAGCAATAACCTGTTTTTTAAAGCGACACCACCGTAAGTAATCACTAACAAGGCAATAGCTAAAACATCATTAAAATAAAAAGAAATTTGGATATAAGTGAAGTAGAAGGCCTTCAAACCTTGCCTGAGTCAGGCATCAAGTCATATACTGTAGATGATGACAAATGCAGCGACAGACGGTAACGCAAAACATCAATCTCGTTGATTGGCAATTGAAATACAGGTTTATGAAGTGAGCCACCAGAAGGTGTCCCCTGGTTGGTTAACAAACAAACAAGCAGCAGATCACATACAAGAGTCAATGAAACAGGAAACCCTGTTTTGAGTCTTGAGTATTCCTGTATCAGTCTTTGCATGAATGTATGTGCATAGAGAGAGAGAGAGAGAGAGAGAGAGAGAGACTACTTGATTCTGATGTAAAGATTGAGCAGAAAAGGAAGGACATAAGATTTCTGTTTCCTCCACATAAGCCACGTTGTTAATCATTCCAAACCCATCCCGAACACAATGCTGTTCCTCGTCAACTCGCCAGACATCATCAACCAAGTACTTATACTACATTAACACAACTGCATTATATCTGATGTAATGACATAACAGATTTACCTAGTATTATGTCACTAGAGAACATAATGGTATGTGTGAAAGTTCAGATAAATCACCAAACCAATTTGAACTAGCTCAGAAAGACATGCACACATTTGCGCATAGACAAGGATTAACTTAAGTGCTACATGTCCATGAATCTGCAGATTTCTATGATGAGCTCCCACATATACATGTTAATGCACATTCTCAATAACACTAGGCGTATATTTGCTGGAAACATACTGATGCATGTCCAGGAAGAAAGATTTTAGCTAAGTTTATCACCATATCCAGGAAGAAAATGCAGAAATCAGATTGTGCAATTCACAGAACCATGGCCAACTCAGGCTTGCTGCTTTCTACTTCTCGTGAATCCAACTAAATTTCAAATATTGCAGCACATCCTTCATCTATAAGTCCACAATTCTATCGAAAACATAATCACAAATACCACCTTTGATTGAGCACACTTAACTACTTTTACTTAAACTAACACTGCTAGCCCTATCAAACATGACTGCATGAAGATGAACATCGTAAAAATCCAATCTTTACCTGATAATAACCCGGTTGAAGATCCAAAATCCTCTGAAAAACAGTGGCACAACCCTCCACATTAATCATCTGTATCCTCTCTGTCCACCTAGAAATTTATATGAATAGATACTAAGCTGAATTAAAAGATCTGCTGAAATAAAGCTCAAAATTTGCTGAATTAAAAGATACTAAGCTGCAAAGAATCAGATAAGAAATTTAATGAAAGGAATAAAAAAGTACCCATTAAAGGAACCACAAAGAAAAACTCTCCCGCCCCCATAACGCCAGGTAAAAACTTTGTGAACCATTTTAAATCTTGAAATTCGTCAGGCGAATTTTGGACCAGGTTTCCTGAATATGTACATGGATGAATGCCTTAATTTATATGGGAAGAGAAAAACTGTGAAAGCAAGCTGGGTAAGAAACTTAAAAATATTCTGGGCCGTGAAGAATCCGCCTGCAAACCCCACTAACAAAAAATTAGAAGTGAGGAAAAGTCAGTCTGGGCTTCGATTTTTCCGATGGAGCCAACCAAAACTAGTACTAGTGAAAGTGAAGGAATCATTAATTTATGAATTGGAGCTTGTCAGAATTTTGGATACAATCTTGCTTTGTAGATACGATGAGTTCATTAATATAGGTCTAGTGAATTTGGAGTTTGTGCTGGGAATAGTTGCAAAGATTCTGAGATTTTGGTTCTTTCATTTTTTTTTTTCCCTCTCTTTTGATTCTTCGTTCCACCTTCCCCGATGGGTTTTGGGTTTAAGAATTCGGTTCGACTAAGCCGTGCGATAAAGGCGTGATAATATGATTTAAAAGTAACCCGCCTTAGAGCGTGCCAGCTTCAAAATCTAAAGGCGCGGTTGAAATTTTTATGCAGTAGAGACACGTCAACATTAGCCCATGGGGTGAGGTCCGTAACAGATAAAAAGGGTGAGATTTACGAGTCACCCCTTAGATTACATGCAAATACATTTATTCTCGCAGAACGCGCTCCAGATGCAGTTGAGATCCTCTGTGCCATTACTCGGTACCAAATTCAGTGTCAATCCCACTTATCACATGATGGTAGAAGAAATTTAAATAAATAATACATGATAAATTAAATAAATAGGACACTTGACATAAATATAGAAGTGGCACTGAATTGCCACTGGAAAAGTGACACTGAGGATCCCGTGTGCTCCAGATGTCACTTGCAAGTTGCAACCCTCAATTATCTTCCGAGACAAAAAAAATATTAAGAAGCATAAATGAATAAGAATGCATGGTAAGAAGGTGAATTTTGGACGGGCGAGCCGAGTCGAATGTATACGAACTCACCTGCCAAGAGGGAATAGTCGAAGTCTTGTTCTTCGATCTTACTCTGATACTTAAATCCGATATGGATCGAGTATTAGACGAGGAGTAAAGTAGTACGAGTAATAATGAATATATACCTATCTTAAGTAAGAGGAGGTATTTATACTAAGAGCATCTCTAGCAAAATGATGAGATCTACTGACTGTCTGACGTTGCATGATAATCTAGGGCGACGGTGTCAGAAACAGGACAACAATAGAGTGGCTGTCAATCGCATCAAGTCACCAGTCATCCGTCACATCATCGACCGAGGCGTTAGTAATGATGACAGTTTGGCCAAGGTGATCAATGATATCAAGGTGACTCAGTCAAGGTTTTTGAGAACACAGGGACTGAGGCGATTTACCTCGGAGTTGTTGAGGTACCTATACATGGAAGCAAATATTTGGATAGATTCGGTCTATATAGATCTAACGATTCAAAATTTATCACACCATCTCACTAATTCGAGTATTAAAAATGTAGCAAAATTTGGACCACTAGATCTACAAGACAAACGCTTGGATAAACCCGATTTATGTAGACTGTGGGTATCATCTCTGCCGAGATGGTAACTAAGCTCGTTTGCTCCGTGAAGATCCCTGCCTTCGTCGTTCTGAGTTGAGAATCACCTCGGCCAATCATATTAGTTTCATCTTCACTTCAGATCCCGTCATGAGCCCAACACCTAGCATCTCGAAGGTGGAGATAGCCAACTATCGTCAAGTTGATATGACTACCTGCCGCCCTGGTGGACAGGGTTACGACTAAGCCTGCCGCCATAGACTGCCATCTGGCAACCAGTCAGGTTTAGACGTCATATTCTATCTGTAAGGTTCTTCTCTATAAATACTCCCCATCATCTATAAATTAGGTATGAAAAATCAACTGCGGACATTCTAAACAACTCTCTCTTCACCCCTTCACTCTGTCCCCAAACTGACTTTAGCATCGAAGTGTGGATCGGGGGATATGACCCCGGTCATTATGTATTTTGGCAGGTGAGCATGTGCTATTGACTCGTCTCGTCTGTTCGAAAATCACCTCGTCATAAATTTATTGATTCAAAATTTGTCACATCATCTCATCAATTTAACTATCAAAGATGCAATAAAATTTGGACCACTAAGTCTACAAGATCGGATCTACTGTCAGCGAAATGATTATCTCATTTTCAACTTTAGGCATGTACCATTCGAAATTGCAATTGGCAAAATGATCATGTGTGCCTCTTATGGAAATGATGACGGGGCTGGTTTCACTTGTTTGTAAATCATTTACGAATTTACTATATATATATAAAGGCCCACCGCCACTCCGATTTTCACTCGTTTGAAAAACTCGGACCAAAGTTCTGGAAAGATGACGCGGAGCTAGGAGACATGCCCGAAGCGGCGGTGTCCTCTTAGTATTATGACACGTGCCCCAAATTGCCAGCTGCTGCAACCCAAGCCCATGAATGTACCCTTTTATAGGCCATCTATATGACATGAAAAATGTCAATAAAGTCGGTACTTGAAGATAATTTCTGGCACATCTATCAAGATTTTGAGCGTAATTTCTTAGCAGCTTGCAAATTCGCGGAAGATTTTCTGCATAGTTACTGCTAAAAACTTGCTAGCGATCATGGCCCTGAGGTCCTCGGTGAGTGTGTAAACTGTAATGTTACTTCATTCAGAGCCGATCTTGGCTGTGCAGAATGTACCTTTTTCATCAATTAACTGGTTTGATCGATTCAATTTTGCAGGCTCAATTGAAATATTATTTCAGTCGCTTGAGAACTGGTAGCGGAAATTCAGGTTTTGCAACATCAACCATTCCCAAAATGAAGCCTCATGCCCCAACAGCTGATATTGATCATACCCATGAACCAGACATGAAACTATGGTAGGTTTTCTTTTTGTGCATTCTTCTTGTGCTAGAGGGAAAGAGGTTATCGGATGTTATCAAAACAAGGGATTGTGGCAAATTTCGAAGGAAAAACCTGTTGGCTAACATTTAATTGCTAGTACTAAAGTTTCAAAAGATGTTATGATACATGAAATCTTCAAGGCAGCATTTTTTATTCTAAGTATCGTTGTAGTCTTCTTAGGACGTAGATTCTAGGTTTAAATATTCATTTTTCATTCGTGCCTCTTAAATTTGAAAAGAATTAAAAAAAAAATTATACCATAGCTGTAGTGGTTATAATAGCATGTACTGTATAGGATACAGTAAATCTTTTGACAATGACCAAGTGATGATTCTTTTTACTACTTTTAAGTAGTTTTGGATTAATTTTATTTTAAGTGCAGGCCATTGAAGGCAGAGTTTGTTCCAGTATACGTGGCACTTGGGTTGATAGCTATGTCTACGAGTTTTGGAACATACACGGCATTGCATCAGCTGAAGAGGGCTCCAAATGTGTATGTGAAGAAATCAAGAAGGGAAACCGTTCCAGAGGTGGCGGAGCCGGAGCGGGTGGCGGAGGATGTCGATCAGTTCATCAACAAATCTTTCTTCAGGAAGGTGGCTCATGTCCAAGATTCTGACCGCCAAGACACCGTGCCTAATCCCATCGCCGGAGATGTCTATGCATGGTATGCAGCATGCATGGACCATTTATTCCTCTACTAAATTAGTTTTATTTTGTTTTTTTTTTATCCCCAAAATAAGAAGTAGATTAATGAAAGGAACAACACAAAATCCAACCCCCTTAATATTAATGTTGTCAAGTCGTTGCAATTCTGTCCTGTTTGGATTGTTTTTTTTTTTTTTTAACAAAAAAAGTTTTACTATTGTTGCGAATGCATTTTTCAGTCATCTTTTTATCTCACATGTATCAAATAGTTATAGTTTATTCTTGTATAAAAATTCCTAAAAATAGCAATCCAAACGTTACAATTTTCTACAAAAATTTCCACTTCCCAACAAGTAATATTAGGGAATTATAAGCACTTAGGTTTACACAAAATTCTAAGCGATCAATTGTAAATGCAGGAAGCCACATTTCAAAGCGGCGACATTGAAAGATGTTGGAGCGGAACCACCGAAAGATAAACCACCTAAAGATGCTTGAGCGTATAGGCAGCGTCCTTGATCCTGCAGGACATTTGCTACTACTTTTCTGGCTCTCTGTTTCTCTTAACTTATAAGGCAATGAGTTCTATTTTGATGATCGACTGTAAATTGTTTTGAATAATATGAGACAAAGGGATTTTCTTCAGGATGTAAATCCCCTAATGGTGTTTTTTTTTTGTTTAAATCAATGAAAGGGATCAGATTATTCTGTTTTTGAGTAATTTGTTCAGTCTTAATTACAGAGAAGAGAATAGTAAACGAGAAGAATTTTGGTCCATCATACATATTTTGGTCAAATTTGAGCACGCTAATCATTTTTCATGTGGTATGGCATGTCATGTCAATTTCAGAGCTCCGTTCAACGGGATCCATCAAGAAGTTAGGGAATCAAATTCTTTGACTAATTTTTCACCAAAAAAAAAATTAAGTAAAATTGACTTTTGCATTGTTTTTGCAAATTGAGTGATCTTTATATAACTAGGCCAACTTTTAAAAGAGTCAGTGGCCACCACCTCTCTTGACGGACCAAATTGCCTGTCCCTCATGGGCAGCTCGGTTGGTTTCAGCAAGTTTCCTTAGGAACTGGTGTCCAGTACCCGTAAGGGTTCGAGTCCCGTGGTTATCGTGTTCGGGGGATGGGGCTTCTCCTCCCGGGCCGGAGTGGGATTAGTCGGGCCCGTAAGAATTGACCCGGAGTGGGTCCGTCAGCAAAAAAAAAAAAAAAAATCATCTTACAATGTATAGTAAGTATCACTTTTATGTCATGATACATATTAATTTTTTAAACAGAGAGAAAAGATAGAAAAGACGAATGCATAGTTGGGACATTTTTTTTTCCAACTAGTAATGTGAAAAGATATTCCCAACTTTCTTTCTATATTTCTAATTTGACCTGATATCTTTTGTATATTTCCACAGCGGCCTGCTATCCTTTTATATTCATCTTATCGTGTACGTGCCTAAGAACTCAATTATTGCATTAAATAGTTAATATCCCATTAACTAATTCCAGCAATGTATATTTTCCTTTCGCCAATGTAGATAACTATATGTCAAATTTTCAATTCTCATACATTATTTTCCATAAAATTCTTCATGATATTATCATGCCAAACAATTTTCTAGCACTCACATATTATTATTTCTTGAATCTTGACCGATGAAAATTACAGTTGGGATGATCGCAAAGCATTTGTTTGGTACCAGTTTTTCAAAAGATAAAACACTCAATTCACATTAATATTCACTTCTGCCTTGTCTGGCAGGTTCCTTGCAATTACTCTCCCACATCATCCTTTAATTTATGAATTTTAATGTGGAAATATTGTCTGGTTTATTTAGTAGGAAACAGGGAAGGAAGGTCCTAACAAGGAATATACTGTTTTATATACTTCCATCAACCAATCTTTATCTTGGTAGACTTGGCTCCTGTCCAAAGTCAACGCTCTCAACATCACAGGCATCCATCGAACAATCCCTGATAAAATACCAGCTTTCCCATTTGTTTTTTCGGGCAACAGGCAGCGTTTCTCCTCTATGAACATGGGGTCGACCGGAGGAGAACCAGCATGGCCTGAATTGCTAGGAAGGAACGGTTGGGAAGGCCTTCTTGATCCATTGGATGATAGTCTCAGGGGCCTGATTCTTCGCTGTGGCGATTTTTGTCAGGCAACCTATGATGCCTTCAACAATGATCAGAATTCCAAGTTCTGCGGCAGCAGCAGGTATGGCAAGAAATCATTTTTTGAAAAGGTCATGTTGGAATCAGGATCAAATTACCAAGTTATTGGTTTCATCTATGCCACGGCTCAAATAGGTGCACACAAGGCGATTTTTCTCCGCTCATTGTCCCGCGAATCCTGGGACCGTGAGTCCAATTGGATTGGCTACATTGCTGTCACAACAGATGAATACAGCCAAGCCATAGGCCGAAGGGAAGTTTACATAGCATTTCGCGGGACAACAAGAAATTACGAATGGATCAACGTGTTAGGTGCAGGGCTTAAGTCTGCAGAGCCACTCTTACGTCCAAAAGCTTGGAAAAAAAGGGAAGATGGAAGTGTAAGCACCAGTGATAGCGATGGAGATGATGAGGAGAAGATGCCAAAAGTTATGCAGGGTTGGCTCAAGATTTATGTTTCCAGTGATCCGAAATCGCCTTTCACATATCTAAGTGCCAGAGAACAGCTTCTGGCCAAGATTGAAGAGCTGAGAAACCTATATGAAGGTGAGGATTTGAGCATTACTTTTACTGGGCATAGTCTTGGAGCAAGTTTATCAATTTTAGCTGCTTTTGATCTGGTTGAAAATGGGCTTCACGACATCCCTGTAGCAGCAATTGTTTTTGGTAGTCCGCAGGTGGGAAACAAGACGTTCAATAACAGATTGAAGCAATTTCCAAATCTTAAAGTCCTCCATGTCAGGAACAAAATCGATTTAATCCCACACTATCCGAGCCATTTGCTGGGGTATCATAATTCAGGAATCGAGCTAGTTATCGATACTAGAAAATCGCCGTTTTTGAAAGACTCGAAAAATCCTAGTGATTGGCATAATTTGCAGGCAATGCTACATGTTGTAGCTGGTTGGAATGCAGCTCATGGAGACTTTGAACTGAAGGTAAAGAGGAGCTTGGCTTTAGTAAACAAATCTTGTGGATTTTTGAAGGATGAATGTTTGGTCCCAGAAAGTTGGTGGGTTGAAAAGAACAAAGGAATGGTGCTTGGTGAAAATGGAGAATGGATTGTTGCAACACCTGCAGATGAGGACCTACCAGTCCCTGAACATTGATGTAGAATCCCCATAAAGATTAGATTTGAGTGGCTACTAATGAATATAATTTGTTCTTTTGCTTTTTCTTTCTTAGTGGTTTCTACTATTGCGCCTTTGTGTATCCCTATCTACCCTTCATCTGCATCTGATATTGGACTAAAATTGTCGGCAAGGCTTGAATTGTCACCATCGACTTCAATGTTAAAGTAAAGAGCTGATTTAGTCGAAATCTGAAATAGGATTGGCAGCCAATTTGTTCTCTTACGATGTACAAACAAACCTCTAAAATGCACGTCAATTTAGAAGGCTTAGGTAAAAAAATAATAGCATGACTTCCACTTTTACCAAAAAAATTTGTTTTGAAGTTTTGGTATTTGCAGAGAGCTGTTACCTTGGATTGATTGGATGATGGTATGCTTCCGAGTTCCAACTAATTTTCAGTTTGAAAGGTCTAAGTTTCATACTGTCATGCATTCACTAGTGTGTCACCATGATACATCACCCAAAAAACTAAAAAAAAATCAAGTTTTCATTGTGCATTAAGTTTTAACTTTGGTTGATTTCCTGATTACGAGTTACCTTTAAGTTTGTTCTGAGAGGTCACTCAATCTATTACTCCAAATCTCAGGATATGTCATCATATTTTACTATTTTTTTTCAAAAAAAAAGTAAATTTCATTAACGAGATTATTAGAAATCGTTTAGCATAATTTGATTTACATCACAAATACTGCACTAATAGAGGTTAAACATGTACAAGAAATAACAGACCTATAAAAATTTGAAAAATTATGAACATATCTGAAAAATATTTAAAAAAATTTCAGAATATCTTCTAATAAGATGAATTGCTACAATTCCCTTCTCTATACAGCACAATCATCAAATCTACTAATTAACTGCTTTAAGATCCAATAATGATGATGAAATCTGTCGAGATAAACTTAAGATCTTAAAAATTTTCAGATTTAACAATCATATCTAATAATAAATAAGAAAAAATTACATAATAATTATTAGGAACTCCTGGGAGAGCAAAAAAAAATTACTCATTAGGAACTCCTAGAGGAGAAATAGAGAACTCCAACAAAAAATACTTTAGGTGAATTTTTATTAGAAAAATAAAATAAAAAAGGAATTCACGGAAAGAGAGACCATGATAGTCTCCCTCTTGAAGAGAAATGCCTTTCGAGAAGGAGAAGAAATAGAGTGAAGAAGTTGGTGAAAGAAGTGAGGGGAAGAAGTAGTTTTAGAGGCCCGGTTTGAACACCCTATCACATATTTTACCATTTTGGTAAGGATTGTCGATTCAAGACTGCCCTTGGTAATGTTAGGTCATGAGTAAAATTCTAGGCTGAATTATATTTTTGGACCCTTAAACTATAGATTCATTTCTACTTTAGCCATTCAACTTAATTTTTTGGAAATTTTACCCTAGGGTATGCAATTCATCCATTTTAAGTTTTAAATCTCAACTTTAGACACTTTATACTCTAAAATATGAAATTCATCCCATAAAATTGTCAAATCTAACAGAATAAGACATAAGTGGCGCTCATAGTTGAAACATTGGGATGACTTTTATACTTTGGGTGGTAAGGCATCTAAAGTTGAAATGTGAGAACTAAAATGGGACAGATTTCATACTTGGAGTACTAAAGTGAAAGAGCTTAAGGGTCCAAAGTGAAATTTAACCAAAATTTTAAACCATGGTTGGAGCAATGAAACATGTTGGAGCTTCCCGGACGGACATCTCCAGAGCCAAAGAGAACTGGAACCTCATCATTGAATGGGATTTTTCCCACAAATATTTTGATGGGAATCAGCCTTCTTGTACATGACAGATGATAGTATAGACTATAGATAATGTATTTCTTTCTGCAATGTTTCGGTAGCTGCTGTGCTTCCACCGAATGTAAGCTTCCCTTCATTTAAGGAAAAAAAAATCCACAAAGCTATATATAGTCACCCATGTTTTTAAGATTCATTTACAGTTTTCCCTACTTAGCAGTATATAAAATCATCATAAGACACATTTCTGAATTCAAACCTAATCCAAGACATGATCAATATACCTTTACACGCATTTTGTACGAAATTTATGTACTAATAAGTTTAGAGGTGTCAATCCCCTCTGTCCACAGTGGCCACTTCGTCTGTTTGTCAATTTTCTATATTCATTTAACTGTCATGCATGATTCTCTACTTATCCTATCCAGCATAGAACAAGGAATAGAATATATATATTGGCACTTCATGACACTCAAGAGATCATGGACAGTTTTGTGTTAGTTTATAGAATCCATACCCTTCTGTTTTTAGCTCATGCGTTTAACTTAATTTAGACCATAAACTTGCCATCGCAATTATTAACAGGATAAGATCATGGGCAATTGGGTAGGGAATTCCATTCAGATACCATGATTATGGAGTATATATGTCTTTCCCCCGTTGACATTAAAATGGTTCCCAAAGGTTACATGTCTATGCACTGCCATAGGCCGGTATAGATAAACCCAATCCTGCTTAGTACGCTGATTAAGACACCCAAAGAACATTCCAAGCCTTTGCAGTGATGCCTTTTTGTAAAGTCTAGTGTCCTATACAAGAACCCAGAACAATGCACAGAAGATCTGTAGGTAGCCAAAGAGAAATAGAGAATACTCGTTACAAGTATTAAAAGGTGGCGGCCTTGACCAGGGAGTGCGTTTTGGCGTCTTTGATGGTGGTCCAGGAACCTCACCATCAAAACCAAACTATATGCACAATAATGGTACTGTATTTGGCTGCATAACCACTAAATTAACATACTTCAGTGCATTCCAGACTGATTAATCCATATTTATGTGTTCAGCACTGGCACCGGTTGTCGTTTGTCGTTCCCTTCGAATTCTTGATACATATAACCAAGCAATGTTTCACGAATAATTGGATGTGAAGACTGCTAATCGCACAAAATTAAAGTCTTATAGTTGAATCCTTGTGATATTGTGGAGGAAATTAGAGTCATCGGGGGGCAGGGCTCCCATTTCTCCTTCGAAAGTAACCAAATGCGAAAGAAGAAAGAATTAATCTTTCCTACACTAACAGTATATACATTATCAGCATTTGATGAATGACAACTATGCGAAATTTGAATTTAAAATTCAATTTTTACACACGTATCATGAATCAAACGGTGATAGCGTATACACTGTTAGTATATATAATATTTACTTCAGAAGAAAATGACTGCAAAAGTAAAAGTGGCGTTAATTTTTATTCCTTTTTAACTCGACCCTTGGTTGAGTTAAGAGTCGATTCTCTTATTCCCTCATAAGATTAAGCCAATGAAGGTTGATCTTTGGCATATAATAAAGACACATGGATCTATGAACTTTATCATCTTGAAGCTTTAATTAAGCTTTATAGACTTTTGGGACAAGGAACAAAACGACACGTTGGCTTTGCCTGGTTTTACATGGTCTAAGACCACCACTAGCTGCAAGTGATCGAAAAAGTGATTCAAGATTGTGATGTAAGGCAAATTATATCAGCAATCAAGTGCAAACAGAGAACCATTTCGTAGGTATAAAAGCCCAGCCATGGTTAGTGCCCATGGCATAGCTGCGAGAAAACAATTCAATTAGAATTAATTTCCCAGATATGATTGGAGGAAACTTTCAGCTGCCCTCAAAGGCTTCCAGTATTCTTAGTTATACAGCTATTGATAATGGCTAATAATGTTAGAATATGGTTGCCCGAGGGGGCAGGCTGAAGACTTGCTCCATTGACTCGGAAGGCTTACATTTTTGTTCTTTAACTCGATCGACCATCAAGCATCACTATTGGCGGGGCAGAAAATTCCATTCGCCTCTTCAGTGTCGTTTTTCCAGGGAAAAATGAACTTAACTTAATATAATTTGCTTCCGCGGCTTATTTTATGTATTTGCACAGGAAAACTTGCATTTCTATTTGAGTTGAACTTGGGTGCAGGTATCAAGCTGGACTTGTCAATACACATCAAGAATCACTTCCTGGAATGGAGAGCTAGTCCTATATATGTTATTCCTAGGTAATTATGTGGTTTGAGTGATAACCCATATATGTAGTGTGACTGTTAAATTACATTATTCATCGTTATTTCTTGAACAAAACAAAGTGATGAAATTGTTAGAGGAATTAATTGCCTTCGTTACCATGATGAAGGCATGGCTTATTGACCAACCTAATCTCAACATTTCCATGTTAATACAGACAACCTAATCTGTTGTTCGAGTCATATAATACTGGTACATACCTAGAAAAAGGGCTAATCAAGCTCCTTTGGCCCGAAAGTGATGATACTGGTTACTTATTGTTGACAACCTTTTACTACCATGTAACTAAGTAGTTATTGGAAGGTGAAGTCTCAATGTTTTGGCAGCAATAAGTGAACCACTTAAAAAACGGGCAAATCCTAGTATGGAAAAATTAGCAAGGAGGAAGCTTGATTTGTTAGGAAACTCTCTTGTTTTTTTCCACTTCCTCCAAAGTTAATTAGTTTGAGTATATATCAATTCCTTCCCCATCAAGTTAAGCCTAATTATTCCAACTTACACTTAGAAGTTCCAAAATAATAAACTCATTTCTTCTTGCTGTCCTCTCTGGATGATGAGTGGCCTGGCCAACTTTGTCGTCCTCGTCCAAGAAAACAATCTCTTATTGACGGCCCCTTCAAGGAGGTGGAGTATCTTCTATGCAGCATCACTTGTCAATACTTGATTGAAACTTGCTTCCACGGATTCACCTGATCTTTGTTATATATGTTTCCTGCATTGAAACTACTCCATGGAAAAACAAGGTCTTGTTTAGTTCTTTTAATAAAGAAAGCCACTAAGCCTTTGTTTTTATTAATTTTTTTCCTTGCATACCATGCCTGGAATATCAAGGGCATATTGCCTGGCTTCATGAATTTCTTGTACCCTGTGACGCGAGGAGCAGAAGCACATGTATTTTCATATAATATTTACTAAACAAAATTAGAACTCAAACTGCAAAGGAGTTTGTTGGAAAGAGCAAGGAAACTGCAGCCGGAGGGGGCATATTTTTCTACGTCGTTCAATCAATGAGGTTCACAAGATGCTATATATATGGAGGTAGCTCAAACCCTTTTCTCCCATCTCTCTTCTTCCTCTCTTTTTTTTTTTCATTTTCAAATAAAACATGTGCTAGCTAGTACTAGTGTATGGATTATCAAGAAGTCTTTGGAGATCCAAAGTCAGAAATTATTTTGAAACTAACACACATTCTTGAGTTTATGCTAATTAAGATGACATGAAATTGATCAGAAACTCAGCTTTCTCTGAACTCTCTCCCTCAACGGCTCTCCGTCTAGCTTACTAAATAATGGTGGCTTGGACGCTTGACGTAGGAGACGTTGAGGTGATGGTTCAGTAGAAGCTGATTTTCTTCATAGTTTTGAGCTGCACTGCTGCATCCATCCGGTGATATTACTATAGGGGTCATCATCAGTGTACGATAAAACAGATGGTAATGTGACACTAGCTGCGCACGAAGATCGTAACTTTTCAATTTGTGTGAGATCTATAGTACAAGTTTTGGACTAAGTCATGAGTTATAAAGTTGCTTTTTTTTTTTTGTTTTTAATATAACCAGACATTAATTACTCGAAACCATGATCATCTGGGCATGCTGCGCTCCCAAAAACTCTCAAGAATCAGAATTAGTTTTAGAAGAATTACTTCTAATGTTGACTTGTGTATATGAAGATCTGCACCATTTTATCACAGCCTTTGGAGGAAGCAGTTGCAGGAAGCCCATATATTGAAGGTATTCAATTTTTATTATCTTTTGTATTCAAGATTTTCTTTCTTTTACTTTTTTTTTAGTTCTTTTCAGGAGCAATTACTTCTTTGGTCTCTGATCTTACATATTTGAGGTAGACTAACTATGCCCTCTTATCATATTAAGACAAAATAGAAAAAAAATTGCACATGTACGTGGCTCATCATTCCAGAAGTAAGTCTAATTTTCTGCCGTTTTATATCTTACACAACAACCGATTTCACCATATATGATATAACCCGGAAGGATATGACGAATTAACAACCTTTTTTTTTTTTTTTGTTCATAAAACTGAAATCATCAGTTCAAATCCTTTGTTTATCCATCATTTGGAAACCCAATATGGTGCAATAACGTATAGAAATATCATAAGGTGCTGATGCCATTCCATTTGCAACCTGTTTCTGATTTCTTAAATAATCAGCCTAGCTATAGTGGTATCTACTTACTCTCAGAATTTATTTTATAATTATTTCCTGAGGAAAAGAAAATTAGAATTATGAGTACGTAAATTTGTGCAGAAGTACCTTACATTGCATGGCTAAATTGTCCACTCAGCCACTAACAGCTAAAAAAGAGTTTAATTTCACAAGCAACATAGAATCCCGTATATAGTTTCCACTTAAAGCATGTACTTTATATAGCTGAAAACAAAAAGGAAAAGGAAAAATAAGTGTTTTATTATTTGTACATGAAACAGGAAATAAAGAAAAACGTAACCAGTAAGTCCCATTTAGAATTGTGAGCAAGTACTAAGAAGTTAATGTAATAAAACCACAACTTGTTGCTTCATGTATAGTATTCGAGTATCAAAAACTTTGGGTTTATTCTCAGTTGATTATTTTAACGGATTATAAATTTTGATTCAGCATTTTTTTTTTTTTTTGCTTTGTAGTTAGATTATAAATTTTTTAATTATCATAAAAGCTAAAATCCATAATCTATTAAAGACTAACTTTAACTGATTTTGATTATTTGGTATTATCACTTCCATAATCAAATTTTGCAAAATTTAGAGCAAAGGAGAACAAGGCCTTCATGAGTTAAATTTTTTTTGGTTGTCTCTTGGAAAAATGGCTTTCAAGACTAAATTAGCTAGGTAGTTCATTTATTTAAGCACAGCTAGCAATTCGTTTGGAGAACAAGTGCTATTATATTAATATCGTATGGGCTTCTTTGAATTTAGTTGTGAATATATACTGAGTAAGTAGTAAAAGTTTTTGACCCTTGAAATTTTAAGGCGACTTAATAGGAATTATTTTTCCAAGAAAAAAGTTACCAAACCTGTGTTCGAATGGAACTTGGAGACCAAATGTGCTTGGGCAGGTCCTGAACAACGCAACTGTGAACCTCTGATTGAAGAAACAATGGCAATCAGGATTGCACTGGCTAAAGCAAAGTTGGAAGGGTGGAGATTCAGACAGATTGTAAAGTAGCAGTGGAGAGAATTATATTGGGAAACACTGCTGACCCAAAGATTGGATATTCAGGTGCTGCAGAGGGAATTTAGAGAGTGTTACTTCTCTTTTGTTCGAAGAGAGGGTAACCATCATGTTAGTCACAAGTTGAGAAAGTATGTCGTTAACTTGATTAGTGAAATTAAGTAGCTAGAAGGACTTCTTCCCTCTCTGGTTAGTTACTTTAGCTAGAGCAGATGTAGGGGCAGTTGCTCCAAATTAGCAACAGCTTTCGGTTTTTAAATAAAATGTTATCGTTGGAAAACCTAAAAAAAAAAATGAATGGAACTTGGAGAAGTAATTTACCCCACGCTTAGTATAAATCACTAGAGTTACTAGGGTTTGTTCATGTTGTTGTCACCTGAAACGTGCCATGAAATTATAAAATGAAATTAGCGCGCTTATCTACTATAACCTTATCAAATTATTTGGATAAATTTCCTTTTGCATTTATATACATATATGTGTGTGCGCGCACGCGCACGCAAGCACGATCCTGGATGCAACCCCGCACCATTGAGTAGGCCGCTCTTCTAGTTTATCCCTGTTAACGAGGATAAATTCGCCTCCTCCTTATAGTATAAAGATATAAGATGGATGCAAAATGTCAAGGGAAGTAAATGGATTATCTGCTTGTCATCTTCTGGTTATTGTCTTCAATCCTTATAATTCTACTCATAATCTACTACAAATCATCTTAGCTTACATTTATAAAAACGAAAGAAATTGTGAATGTGTTGATTGGTGTTTGGCCATGTCAAAGGAAATTCAAATTCCTTTTACGGCAGGCAATGGATAATGGATGTCCTCCGTCTTTCACAAAAGAGGGCATCAAATCCACATTTGGTATAGTATTAAGAACATTTGTCAATCTTTGAAGCAACTTTTTTCCACTCAGTTGTGTCGTGTCGGATTGGCTAGGAATCATCAATTGCTGCGATAACTTTACAATTAAGAGAAAGTTTTCATAAATTCTTTCTCGTTAACACAGGGCCAAGATAGATATAGATATAGATATATATATATATATATATATAGGTTAAGTATGATCAAGTTGATAGGAAATGTTGACTCAGTCAATTTCATGTTGATAATTAGTCTCGATTAAGAAAATTCAATTTACAAGCATAGTTGTTGGATTAGTTGTGGTTGGATTCAACAATTCGTGCTTAATCATGTAAAAAGCTTTCTCAAGGCTTTTGTAAATCGTAATCATTCTATTCCTCTTTCAGGTGAAGCCGTGGAAAAGTTCCATCTTTATCAAATCAGTGGCGTGCTTCCATTCGTTAGAGAATAATAACTAAATAATCAAATGGACACCAGTACTAGTGACAGACAGGATAAAAAGCCCACCAGACTGCCCAGCATTTTTTTATGTTATCAAACAGATCCTCAGTACTCATGCTGCTTAAAATTTTTTTTTTTTTTTGTAACATGTCTAAGCAGATGATTCTAGATCAGCAAAGTGAGATGTTACAAATATAACCAATATTTTTTAGTAAAAGAACCTTATTATAATCTTAAAAAAGATATATCTAACTCCACCTATTACAAATTGAACCTTATAAAAGAGACTCGCCGAGTATTACAGACTCTCAAATTATATCAGCAAGAAATATACGCTAGAATGTTTTAATCATGGATGGGATTGTGGGTTTAAGGTGTTATTCGTTCATTCATTGTGACTTTCTATGAGGTCATATTACTTCTTTTTAATTATTGGGAAATTGGAATTTCTTCAGGAACGATTACAGGTGCTAGCGAGTCGAGCCGGTCGCAAGCTGTTCATGAGTGGCTCAAGTTCGAGCTACTTCTTCAATTATTACAAATCTCAAGTTGCGCGAGTTTGAGTTCTCTTGTAATATATTTCTTTTAGTTATAAAATGACCGCTATGTATTTATATTTACACAAAATTTGAGTTTTGTTAGAGTATTCAAACTCGATAAGGCTCAAGAAGAAAATCGAGTTTTATCAAGTCGAGTTTGAGTTTACATATTATCCTTATGAATCAAGTCAAGTTACAAGTTCTCTTACTCGATCGTGTAAAGCTGAAGCTCAAATAGCTTAGAAATTCAATGAATTTGAACTTGAGTACGAGCACTACTCAATCTCAACTCGACTTGTCACCAACCCTACATTTGTTGAATTTAATCCTTCCTTCTTTGGGTGACAAATCATACTTTTTTTTTTATTTTGTGGCTGAAAAGGGGAATTATACATTTCTTGAAGGAGTAAGTAGGAATGTTCTAGCCCCTCCTGGGCAGCTCGTCTGGCAACGCACGCCTCCTTAGGAGCGTTTGCCAGGGTTCGAGTCGTGCAGGGTTACCGTGCTTGAGGGGATGGGGCCTCTCCTCTCGGGCCGCTGGGGATTAGTCGGGCCGCCTTCGGGTCTTGACCCGGACACCCCAGTGTCGAAAAAAAAAAAAAAAAAAAGTAGGAATGTTCTGTTCTCACCAGAAAAGATCAAGTCAAGCAAGCTAAAAACAGTGGCCCTACACATTGGTCGGATCAACCCATTTCCAACGGTGGATCTAATTCCACTGCATCACGACTACTAATCTCGTCACTACTAATTACGTGTCATTTTTTCATTCGCCCACCTCACGTGGCTCCAAATATCATTGGCTGAAACCACTGAGCCTCCGTGCTTTCCACGATCTACGTATATATATTTAGATATAAACTAAAAATCTCCTAAATATCATTCTTTTTTTTTCCTAATTATCATTCGAAGCTCTCACTTTTGCTCTCTCTAGGCCAGGATACAGAGCTTCTGGAGACTTCTTCTCATCTCCTTCTCTTTATTTTTCTCTTCAACCCGTAATAATCGATCGGCTCGGCATTAATTTCGAATTTCGTTATTGAGTTCTTTTCTTTTTCCTGAGAATTTTTTTTGGAAATTTGGTGGTAAATAATGGAAAGAATGAAGCGAAAACCTAATCTGCGGTATTTGCTGCTGATGCTTGTTGTCGGATGCTTTTTCTCGCAGCTCAAGGCGTCGTCTAATTCTGTAAGTGTTGAATATGTGAATGTATGATTGAGTTTTTTGAGGTTCTAGCATTGGATCTGGTTTGGAAGTATGAATTTTTCTGTGTAACAGCTTTCTTGTTTATTTTTTCAGGAATTTTACGAGTCGTTTGAGGAGGCAATCGAGGGGAGATGGGTTGTTTCTGAGAAGGAGGATTATAAAGGTAAAATTTTCTTTATTGGATCTGTTTTTGAATTTCTCGGTTTTAATTTCAAAGTTTATTTGTCATTCAGCTGTTTGATTTCAGTAAATATAGTTTGTGCAGTCTTGTTTTTTGCAATTTTTTTTTTCCGAATTTGTATGATTTGAATCTTTTGAGGTGGATGGAAGTGCCTGATGTTTAACTTGAGATAGTGCTATTAGATGTTGAATTTGTATGTTATTCTGTTTGTACATGTTTAGTAGACCATGAGCCGTGGGCTTGGCTGGCATGATCACTTTGTTAGGATTAATCATTACTGGATCTTTGACTTCTTAAAGAGCTAACTTTTAATTGTTTTGAGTGAAATTGAGATTACGTGCAGCTGTTTTTATAGTCCACTTACCTGCAATTGTGTTGTACTATTAAAAATATTTTTTATGCTGAACTTTAATGGATTTGAGTTGCATTTTTAGCACTTTTTAGTAGGATTATTTGCCGACTGTGTGCAGATTTATGCCCTTGGATACTAGTGTAATAGTGCATTCAAAGATTCTAAAGATATTGTCATTAAAGCTCCACAAAAATGAAAATTGACATTGCAACACATGATAACTTGTGGCATGTCGTGGCTTAATGGTTTTAAGTTTATCCAACATTGGCACAGCTCTTTATACGAATTACACACACTAGAAATCATTCCAGAAAAATGGAACCTTGTTTTTCTGTTTGTTTTGGTTTGGGGGAGGGCGGAAGAAGCAACCTTTATTCTCTATGGTTCTGGGTTTAGATAGATAAAAATTTAATTGTTCCTTCAAATTTTAATCTGAATTAAACTTGATGTGAATTTGACTAGTCTGATCCCTGAAAGCTGCTCACAAATTTGCATGGACTAGCATTGGTTTGTTAGTCATAGCTGTATAGAAACCAAGCTAGGAAGATTTAGTGAGTCCTGAGCATCTATCCAAGGCATAACTGCTGGCTTGAAAATTTGTACTGTAGTAATCAAGAATACAATACTTTATGCTTACCCATGAAGTTTAAATTTATGGGCCTATGCTCGTTTTGATGTATACATGTATTTATTGAGAACAGTGTGAAAACAATTGTCTGCCTGTCCCAACACAAGTTGCTTGTCTCATTGAAGCCAGGCGTGTTTTGTTATTTGTTGTTTCCTGTTCTGATATAAATTGTTTGTCTCATTGGAAGCAAGGCATAGTATGTTCTCTGCAGTGTAGTAGTTTATCTAATTAATTCTGTTGCTAGTAGTTATAGAAGCCTTACAAAGTGGCATTGGCATTAGCTCTTTGGACAATGTTGTTAGGTAGCTCTCCTATTTTATACTTGCTCTTAACTGATGAGTTTTTGGCTGCGTAGGTGTATGGAAACGTGAGAAGAGTGAGGGACATGATGATTATGGGCTTCTTGTCAGTGAGAAGGCGAGGAAGTATGCTATCGTAAAGGAGCTGGATGAGCCTGCTGATCTTAAGGATGGAACTGTTGTCCTCCAGTATGAAGTTCGCCTTCAGGAAGGATTGGAATGTGGTGGTGCCTATCTTAAGTACCTTCGACCCCAGGATGCTGGGTGGATGTCCAAGGAATTTGATAATGAATCTCCATACTCCATTATGTTTGGACCTGATAAATGTGGAGCCACGAACAAGGTTCATTTCATCTTGAAGCATAAGAACCCCAAGACTGGAGAGTTCATTGAGCACCATCTTAAGTTTCCACCCTCTGTTCCTTCTGACAAATTAACTCATATCTACACTGCCATTTTGAAACCTGACAATGAGTTGCGGATCTTGATTGATGGAGAGGAGAAGAAGAAGGCAGACTTTCTCTCAGCTGAAGATTTTGAACCACCACTTATCCCTTCCAAGACAATTCCTGATCCAGATGATAAGAAGCCTGAGGACTGGGATGAGAGGGCCAAGATTCCAGACCCTGATGCCACAAAGCCAGATGACTGGGATGAGGATGCACCACTTGAAATTGTGGATGAGGATGCTGTAAAGCCTGAAGGGTGGTTGGATGATGAGCCTGAGGAGATTGATGATCCTGAGGCAACAAAACCAGAAGACTGGGATGATGAAGAGGATGGTGAGTGGGAGGCTCCCAAAATTGACAACCCCAAGTGTGCTGAAGCCCCTGGTTGTGGTGAGTGGAAGAAACCAATGAAGAGGAATCCTGCTTATAAGGGAAAATGGCATGCACCAATGATTGATAATCCCAATTACAAGGGTATTTGGAAGCCACAGGAAATACCAAATCCAAGCTACTTTGAGCTTGATAGGCCTGATTTTGAGCCTATTGCTGCTATCGGCATTGAGCTTTGGACAATGCAAGATGGTATCTTGTTTGATAACATTCTGATAGCAAGTGATGAAAAGGTTGCAGAATCATACCGAACAACTACTTGGAAGCCAAAGTTTGAGGTAGAGAAAGAAAAACAGAAGGCTGAAGAAGCAGCT
Organism: Coffea eugenioides; assembly: GCF_003713205.1. Classification (NCBI taxonomy): domain Eukaryota; kingdom Viridiplantae; phylum Streptophyta; class Magnoliopsida; order Gentianales; family Rubiaceae; genus Coffea; species Coffea eugenioides. Next base: position 4,333,992 of record NC_040038.1, on the reverse strand, counting down.
GCAGATACAGGTGCTCTTAAAGGCTTCCAGGTAACTTATTGTACTGCCTGTTTGTTCATTATTTTCTGTATATGCATTGCTGCTTGCCTCTCATATCAGTGTTTGAATAATTTACAGAAGACAGTCTTTGATCTCCTCTACAAGGTTGCAGACCTCCCTTTCTTGGGCGAACACAAGCTCAAAGTCTTGGTGAGTCATGGGCTCATGTTATGTGCTGTTTTATAATTCTTTGAATTTGGATTCCGTGTGTGGCTAAAGCATATATGCGTTTATATTGTTGCAGGATCTTCTTGAAAAAGCTGAGAAACAGCCAAACCTCACAATTGGTGTTATCATCTCAATCATAGTTGTTATCTTCACACTTCTATTGAAGATCATCTTTGGCGGGAAGAAGCCTGTGAGTCTTGGGCAATTCTTTTATTCATTTCATTCTCTTGATAGTAAAAAGTCTCAGCTTATTGGAGCCTTTCTGTAGCTCATCATATGTTGAATTGCTTTATCTGCAGGCTAGAGCTAGGGAGGAGCCAGAGAAGACTGAAGAGCCAGCTCCTGAATCTTCAAGTAATCAAGAAACCACTGAAGAGAAGGAAGAGCCAAATGAGGATGCAGGTGCTGCACCACGTAGGAGGATCAGGCGTGATAACTGAGAACTGTGTCGGATGCTCCAGGGGGCAGACTAAACACTTTTTTGGCTTAGATATTTGGGTTTAGTTCTTTTGCAGTTCTGGAATTTTCACTCATCGGAATCTTGAGTTTTTCCCTAGGATTATTTTGACCGTCAATGTATGACTATGTATATGAGACTATTGGATTGGGATCAGCAGGTTGCTTTCCTACGTAGAGAGGTCATGAATTTTCACATTATTAAGTTTTTTAATTGTTGACGTATTTTGGCAGATCCACCACTGAGTTCCGTCGAGTCTCAATGATATCCGGATTTGCCTATGTTGATTAGCCCATTCCCTCGTTGGAATTGGAGTTGGAATTGGAACTGAAACAAGCTATGCATTTGATAGCTTCAGTTGCCGCTGTGCCAGAGGGCGATGTTGCGCAACTAATAGGATCCTTATGGTGGTTAGTAACTGTCACAAGTTGCTAAGCTCTGTACGAGTCATTTGGTTCGAACTGCCAATCTTTAAATATCTCAGTAACAGTAATGATTTTAACTAACATTAACATGGGATAACTTAAAAAAAAAAAAAAAAGAACTCAAACAATTGTCGTTATAGATATATTAAAATTATCTGCAAAAATGAAGACGATGGTTATTTACCAACATTCGTCACTAAAAATAACACAATATTAGATCAAATAATTGGCTAGCTCAAAGAACAAATTACTGGTTTTCAATGAAATCGCTACTTCGTATAAAAACATGTATACAACTGTATTGTGTAGAACTTGGCAAAGTCTTGCATTCAACTCCATCAAGAAAAATATTCGACTTTTCAAATTAGAAAACCCGTTCGTAAACTAATAGGCTTCAAAGCTTTGGACTTTTTTTTTTTTCCATCTTGCAGCATGTCTTCATTGATTACTTCCATGGCAGATCTATGCGTAATAGATAGAGCAGTGAGTAGTTATTTCGAAATTGGGGGAATGGTGAATAGGAATTTGAAGAATTTTCTTCTTTACTTTTTGTGCTTTGCGCAAGCACAACATATCCAAATGTATGAAGTCTGAATTTCTTTGGCTGCGATAAGAAAAATCCCTACCTGGGTTTTGGAGGGTGGTTGCAGCAGCACGTTAGGAAAGAATGGCTGTATAGTCAATGGTATATAATACTATTTAGGAGACAATAGTCAATGGATAGAAAAGAATGGCTGTATGATTCTTCTTGCTTTTATTTGATATAAAATGGTAAATATTAAACCTTGTCAGCTATGCTCATTAGTTATTCAGTTGACAAATTTTTAATTGGTTGCTGAACAACTTATAAATTATGCAATGATCATAGTAAAACTTGTTGGGCTATGCAATTACATGCATTACCATATAGATGTTTACTTTCAGGAAAATTTGAGTTGTGATAGTCATTACCATAAATATTATAAGTTTGCTCTCAGGCAGACCTCTTGGATTGTGATAGTTTTAATTTCATGCTCTTCTTTTGCCATGATCAATTCTTCAATGCAATAAATGGACATTGCCATCTATCAATTTCTTTTGTTTACGTCTGATGACTGTCATCCAGTGATGTTTAACATTTATACTATCATTCCAACTCAGTACTCATTACCGATTATCTGGTACGAATTGAAGATTTTGATATTCTTGCCAGCCTCGTGGCCAACCTTGTGGCATCTGGAAGACACGAAATCTTTCCTTTTTTTATTTTTTTTATTTTTTTTTGTTTTGGGTATAACAACACAATTACGTATGATGCAGTTAAGAAAACTTTCGTCAAATGCGCTGGTAATCCTGCTCTGCAAAACACAAGCCAAATGCCTGTACACTCTTCTTTTCTTTTTCTGTTATCAAAATAAAACCAGCTGCCCGAGCATCCGGTTTTGCTTTTCCGTGGGTAGGCGTTGACTTTTTCTAAAATAGAACAGTAGTAAAAAACTTGGAGTCGTCCTACTGTGCCGCAGAAACCAAAGAGGAGAGATAAATGCAGGACATATTACAGCCTTAGAAGATTTACTAACAGTTATTTGGTCGGAGTAGATGAAAGTAACTATAAAATATAACTGATCAGTGAAAATACATGCTTTCATCTCAAGTCTAGACTATCAGCGGGTGATTTAATATTTAGACGCTATCGGTAAAGATATTGCGCCATTCTTCCTAAAACAACCGAAACTCGCCGTAATATAGCACGGCGTACCACCGCAATTCCAGGTGCATCAGCCTTTTTAATGGATCTCTCCTTTCATCTCTACTCTTACGATGAGGAACACGATTTTTCGGGGAAGCAGTTGAGAAGGGTTAATCAAACTCGAATAGAAATTAACAGAGAAAACTGCTCCTAATCAGAGTAGAAAAAGCCCATAGCCAAGTAGCTGAAGAAGGTTCAGCTTAGCTGCAATTCACCTTTGAGTTCGGTGAAAGAGAGCCACTTTGCATAACATGGGTTCCACGCTACAGCTACAAGAACAAGATAAACACTTCCAAACCCTCAAGTTTACGAATAACTCTCTTCCAGTTCCCCAGGAAGAATGGGGGAATATTTGAAAGAGGGCATTGTGGAGATCATCCCATCCAACATATACATCTTTAAGCAATTACCTCGACTTTCTAAGTTTGTAACCCCACCAATCCAGCCTGTACTAAACTTGTATCCTTGACCTGCAACCTGCCCCCTGAACTGATAACTCAAATTACAGGCAATTGTTTCGGACATCCACATGCCATTACAGCATGGCATGTTGACACAATTTTGACACTTCTTTTTCAAGGTAACAAATTATAATAGAAAAATATGTGAAATTCAAAAAATTGATGTATGCCAATATTTATGTCCAATATTAACTTGACAATCTCTGCTACACTTATAAGGAGAAGAACGCGATCTGCTGGAGTTCGCCTTATTGAGAGTGTATAAGTTAAAAAAAAAATGGGAAAAATTAAAAAATAAAAAAAAAGGAAAACAAAATTTGTCCCCTCTCCTCCCCAACAACATTTTCACGCTAAAACCGGTTACAAAATTGAAAGATGAAAGCTACTTTAACAGCTGATGTTTTTGTATTTTTATAGCACTTCATGCCTGTAACTTGTAGCTGGCACAATAGTCCTTCTAGATTGACTCAGGCTACAAAACTGGTTTCTTACCGCTTGCCTGCGGCTTTCCTGATTGGAGGACCGGTGTCCTCATCATCGGACTGAATATCTCCATACTCCCACATCCCAAGTCGTTTCTCCCGTGCCTCGGTCTGGTACTTTTCCAATTCATCCAAGGCCTGTTGTCTGTCTTTTGGTTCCCATCTTCTCCTTTTCTCCAACCTAGCAAGCCCTTCCTGGAAAAATTTTTCAATGGAATCAGAACCTCATTACCATTTTTGATAAACCATAAATAAAGAAGGGGTGTACCGGTTAGCAAATGGAAATAAAGCATAATCATTCAAACCTGTAACATGATGGCATTTATGCTGGTGTCACTTTCTGTATCAACCAAGGTAACCATAAGGATATTTCCGGTTCCTTGTCCTTTAACTTTTCCGCCAGAAAGGTCTCGGTCCTCAATCACGGCCTTGAATTCTTTGGGAGCACTTAGCAAGTGTTCACTCAGGCGCACAGCTGCTTCTTGCCCGTAATCCTCCTCCAGGCTTGGGACCTTCAAGTATGCAAGCGAGCATAGCTGGGCAAGGCCAGGTGCAGAGGATACAGAAGGATCAACGGGTCGCAGTTGACTATAAGGAACAACTTCTTGGTTTCCGTAATCAATATAGAAAACTTCGAACTTGTCACTAGGGGATGCAACAGGACCTCGAGGAGCACTTACAATCTTCACAACATTCAATTAGAGAACATTAAGAAAACAAGTAGGTAGAAGTATAATTTGACAGAAGTTGAACATAGTTGAGAGAAATTCAACACAAAAAAAAAAGAGAAAAAAACAGCGAGTCAGCCATAATCGTGAACTCACTAAAGCACGGTTCCAGGAGTTATCTGCACTAAACTGAGCAAGAACAAGATCACCCTTCTTGGGATTAAAGGCACCAATAAGAGGAGCATCTTGAAAATTCAAAGCAGCAAGTTGTTTCTGAATAGATGCTACTTTCTGATCAGCAACTGACTGAACATAAAATTTACCGCCTTCAAGAACTTCAGTCACAGTCACCTGAAATACATGAAGCAAATAGATAATAAAACTCTTTCAAGAAATAACATATGACCAAACTATTGTTCATCTAGTGCGACCAGCTACCTTGAACTCTTCTTTCTGTCTTCTTTCGGAAGTCGGATTGTTAGAAACCTCCTCTCCTTCAACAAAATTCTCCCATATCTGCATGCAATGTGTATCAGAAATATGATAACAGGACTAATCCCAGTTATCAGAAATATGTTTCAGAGAGTTCTCACGATTCACCTTCAATTTTTGCCTTTTTGCAGATTGCTCAGCCTGCACAAGGAGATGGGAATCTGGGATACGGTCGGTCCCAAAGGAAGTTTGAAGCCTTGCCAAGCCAGCTTCCAAAAGGGTTACAGCCATGTTGGTTTTTGACTCCCACAATGATCCCAGGAAGGTCCCGGTTCTATCAACAGTTTCCACTTCAATCTGAGTGAAAAAAGGAAGAGTTAGATAACGAGGAATCATATTACAGGCAGCTAAACACTCTGATGAAGGAACAACTGCCCTACCTCAACATCCCTCTGCATTATCTTCCGCCTCATCAGTGCAATGGCTTCATCTGAATAAGGCTCATCACGACCTGGGCATCTGACTCCAGAAAAGGAGAATGCAATGCTGCATGTTTCTTTAGGTATTAGCAGTTTAAACCGATGACCACTCAGGACATACTCCACCACAGCAGGCATCCTCCTATTCCTTTGCAAAAATGGCAAGAAGTCTCTGGCTTTCTTTGCTGAAGCCTAAGAAATTAAAAGGAAAAATACCGGATCAGCAACACGAGTCTGTCAAAACTAGACAACTGTATGAAGTTTAATGAAACTAACCGTTAGCAGGTCTGTAATGTGCATGGTGGGAGGATCCTTGGCAGAATGGATACCCTTCTTTCCAGCAATAGCACGAGATTCAGCAGAGAGAAGGGCATCATAATAATTTGATCTTTCCTCGAAATCCCGATGTCTGATAACAGATGCAAAGCCCCGAGAAACTAAAAGCTCAGCAACGTTCACCCCAGCCTGCTGACCGCCAGCAGATGTAGCAGGTGGAGCATCTTCCCCATCCTTAACTGGAGACACCAGGAAAACTGAGCCAAAGTCCATCACCCTTGAATCTGCACCAGGAGCTGGAGCTACAGGTCCCTCTGCCAAGCTCACCTTCCTGGAATACTCCATTGAAACATGTACCTGAGATGATACAAGATCTTTCAAGCTCCACATCTTATCGTCTCAGGATATTTAGGGCCAAAAAGGTTGTTACATACCTGACGGCCAAGAAGGCGGGTTCTAAGAAATTCCTTGGCTTCCCTGGCATAGGGAGCGGGTTTCTCATCCCTACGAGGATTCCCTATTTTCGGACACCTGATACTAGAGAGATTGACTCGTCGCTCAGCTGATGGATCTCCATATGGCACGGAATCATCAGCTACAACAATGCAATCCCCACTGACAACCTCAATTACCTGAAAGGCAGATACGAAGATAAGCGAACTCCAACACTAATAGTACGAGCCAAGCAAAGCAAAATTGCAGATGATTATGAATCAACCAATACTTACTTTTCCTGTGAAATTCTGGTCATGGATTGCCTTTGAATTTGTGGCGGGGGGAACATAATTTGTCCAATATCTCAAGCGGCCCTTCTTTGCCTGAAGTTCTGCATTCTTCAACTTCCGCTTGGCATCATCCTCCAATAAGCTTGCACTCCACTCAACATATTTGCCTAAACCCTATACCATAATAGACGTAACAAGGGAAAGGACAATTAGAATCACTCAATGAGGACTGATAAAATTAGAAAATCTAAAGGAAAATAAACTTTAAAGATGACGTCGAAACAACTAAAGCAAGCAATTAACACAAGAAAAAAAAAATCATCTGGACTACATCTTGCAGAAGTTCATATACTCAAGCAAATGGCAATACAACTGAAGCTTTTATACCATACATGTTCAACAAGCTCCAATGCCAGGTCCTTTGCTGAATCACCATCTTGATAATATACTGAGCCTATCAAATTGCTAAATTTGTCAACACCCTCCAAGACAATCCTAACCTGAAAGTCATGAGATTAGAATTGATACAACAACTCAAGAAGCATGAGAATGAATTATAACTGTCCAAATACTCACATCTCTATTCAGCACACGAATTTCAGTGAAGTGTTTAGCTTCTCTCCCAAATGCATCAGGCGCAACTTCAGTGATAGATGCTGAAGACGCTGCAAGTCTCTGGGCTGATGTTAGGGGTGCACGAGGCTCAGCAGAAGAATCACCATTTTGTTCATCAGAGGCACTCTCACTTTCCACAACGGCTTCTGCTGTAGCTCTTCTTCCCATAGATGGTGCCTGGTTTCGAAAGGGCAATAAAAATCAGATCACATGGAACTGGTAATTTCATAGCCAAAAAAAAAAAAAAAAGAACTTCACCACAGAAGTTTAAAGCTCAAACCTGAATGCCGGCAACAAATACTTGAACAAATCGAAAATCTGGAAGCAAATAAACACGAAGTGTGCTTCCATCACGAATCTGCTCCACAATGGCTTCCATTGGCCTCCCCTTATTTGCAGAAAGGAGTCCCATTGCATCTAGGTTACTGGGATCACCAATAGCAGAGGGAGGCAAATTCCTGATAGATGCCTCAGCGGCACCTGGTACCTGAAACCACCAATGCAATGAATGCGTTGGCAAACAGTTCTATAAGCTTTTTGACAAATATTGTTGTACAACAAGATGACAACATCCGCCTAATCCGAGAACAAGAGCATCAACAATGCAATCCTAATATCAGGTACTTTTTGACATAAGATAGAGCAGTTAGATGTGTATCTCAGGTATATGGGAATGCGTATTAAAGTTTCTGACTCTCACCTTGCTCCAACGACCAAGACCCTGCTGCTTGGCTTGTTCTTCAAGATGCTGTAACTCAGCCAAGAAGGGACTAGCTTCTGCTTTTTGTTGTCCCTGCTCCCTAACCTGCAGCAACCACTTCAGATTAATGCTTAATAACTCAAAAGCTACAAATTGTAAAACATGTTCACAAGGAAACAAATATTCAAGCTCAACCTTTGCCCAGCCTTCGGAGACTACAAGCAACGCTACATTCTTATCTCCAAGAAAAACAGAGCCAAATTCTCGGCCTATGGATGGTACTGTGTAATCCACTCGGAACGTGACTTCCTGCAAGAAAATAAATCATGGTATTAATAAAATTCTCATCTTTTAAAAGGAAAGGAAATATCACATGCAGAAACCAGAAAGATCAGTCTTTTAGCACCTTCCCAATGCAAAGCTTTCTCAGATACTCTCTGCTGGCCCATGCAAATGGCTCATCGACACTACCTCTACGGGCCTAGAAGAAGAGAAAAGTTAATCAACAGAAAAGCAGAATCTAGTATTCATCAACCCAAAGGCCTCAAACAGAATAGCACACAGATTATATAAGAGCATAGCTAATGGGGGGAAAAAGGCAAATCCCAAGTCCAGAAACATAACAGGACTTGAAGCACAAATTTTCTAAGAAATCAGTAAAAATATGAGCTCAAGGCTGATCAGTCTAAAAAATTCAGCTAAAAAATCCAGGTCTATCTTTAAATCTTGATATGGTGAGAAGTTATTCAAGCTTATCAAAAGATCAGGAAAGGCCCAGAGAGAGAGCGAGAGAGAGAGAGAACGACAACAAAGAATACCATAGTTTACACTACACAAAAGAATTCAATATCTCTGTCTGAGAAAGAATACCAATTTTGGAGCAATCAAAGATGACAAAGTGATCGTCTTTTCAGGAGGTATTTCAGCCTTGGTGCTCCCAACTATCACCAGACTGTCTCCTGATGGAACAGCTTTCACTTTTCCTCTCAGCCAACCTGTTGCTCCAGCTGTTGACGCCATCTCAACAGCTAAATTGCTGCAAAAACATAAACCTGGTCAGCAGCCTATTAAATCACCATCCTTTAAAAAATTAATGCACTTATATAACTTCAGTACTTTATCAGAAAAGACCTCCACCAAGATTCACCTCCCAATTGTAGGCACTATATATCTCAAGTAATTTAAAGCCACTTCGTGCTTATTATAGGCACTATGTATCTGGATATCTCATTCAATCCATTTTCAAAACGGACAAAAATGATAGTATCCACCAAATGGACCAATGATTTTAATTTTTTGAACCCCAATGCTCTCATGCAAGCAGCAGTCACCACAACAGAGCAAAAGGTGAAGATGAAAATGTCTATGTCAAACAAAAATGTCTTATCAGTTAAAGCAAATAACTCCACATTCATATACAACCATGTACAAAGGACAGATATAAGACTAGGATGTCACAGGCTAATTAACAGATGGCACAATTGCATTAATTTTGCCCAACAAATTGAACGAAACATAGCAGTAGCAACCATACATCTGGAGAGCTACAATTCGAATCTTTCACTAAAAAAATCAGCCGGTAGTGCAATAATTTAGCAAAACAACATCTTTTGATTAAACTTTGCACCAAATGTTTTTTAACAACTTAGCAAATCTAACCATTCGATTTGACTTTTAACCAACAGTAACAGAAAGAACAATAGTTATCAAAAAGAGAACTAGATACCATTATTCCAACAGCATACTCCAAATTTATATGCAATGGAAGTTATTAAGTGCAATCATATAGAAAAATCCGTTGAAAATAACTAAAACATTATAACCACAAAAATAATATCTTTGCAACCAAAGAACCAAGTTGAAATTGTGACATTGAGATTTCAGATACAATACTATATAAATGAAGTGCCTTTGATTCATCATAAAATCAATGACAGTTATTAAAAATATGCATTCATGTTAACTCCATAAGATAAAATCCAAATCTTCATTGAGGGAAACATATTGAAGACATAATTCCAACAATAATCACATTGGATGCATAATTCCGACAACAAACGAATCTTTTGCAGCAAAAGTTATCAAAATTAACAATCATTAGAAACAAATCCTTGCAAGGAAAGTACAAAATCAGTCATTCACTATCTCCATAAACAAACATCTGCCAAAATAGAAACTTGAGATCAAATAAAACAAAATCTCACAACTTCAGAAACAAACCATGAATTTATCCACAAAATTATACCACATCATATAGACAATTTTATTAGAAAATAAAAATTACCTCCCTGACAGAACCAAAAATCTATACTTTCAACAAAGCTCAAAAGATTTAAAAATTTTTATTCATACATAAAACTACTTTTCGTTCAGGGATCATGCACCATCAGATTGAGAAATAAAATTAAATCACACAGATAGTAACTTGCATTAGATTTGGCAAAAACGGGAAGAAGAAAAAAAATCAAACCAGAGTATCTACACATGCATTTTACAAGTTTAAGCATATTTCACTATGTAATAATCATTATTTCTTACATGAACAGAAAAAGATCCGCAATTTACACATCAACGATCAGCTGAATTAAACCTTAAGCCACAAACATAAAAAAAATCAATAAAAAACAAAAGCAGCTCAATTCACTCCGCAAACACGCATGCAAGCATATATAAGCATATATACATTAACGAAAACTCATACATAGACAGAGATCTGAGACTTTTACCTCAATGATCAGTGTGAAATCAATCGATCGGAAGCGGAGGAGCGAGAGGAAAAGATTAAATCGATCCGGTTGAAGTTGTTCTAGAAACTCATGGAGATTGACCTTCGGATCGATAAATTCAAATTCCCAAGGATGGAGGACAGACTTTGGCCGGAGAAAGAGAGTAGAGAGCGAGAATTGAGATGCAGCGGTCGGACGGCGGATCGGAGAATATACATGTATGAAATAGGAATGGATATATATATAGTGTGAGAGAGAGAGAGAGATGGGGACAGTGAAAGAGATATAGAGAGTGAAGGAGGGTAAGATTCGGATTTCACCTCCATTTTGGGTAAATTTACTCAAAATGCCATGAGGGAGTTCGTGTAGGAGTGCAATACACTACTGTTAGCAAGAAGTACATAAAATCTATCAAAAGTTTGTACTGCTACTCCAGTCAGAATTTCGGATCACCGTGTTCAGAAAATTGCTTTCGTGGTCCTTCATATTTGGAAGGTTCTTCTTTTCCGGACTTTTATAATTGAAATACAGCAATTTGGTCCTGACATTTTTTTTGGGGCTAAGTTGGCCTTGAGCATTATAGTTTTGGTTTTCTCTCTATGTTGTTGATGGCTTATATGTTGATTTGCTGAAACAAAGTTTGAAACTCAAAGTTCAATTGTAAACTATTTAATGAGTACTTATCAAGTAGTCAAAGGTATTTTCAAGTAGATTACACTTGAAAAACTAGTTTTATATAAATATTCAAATGAATTGGGGTTTGAACTCAATTTTTTCAAGCTTGAATCTAGACAAGGGATGTGAATGAGTTTTTTCAAATGATATGATAGAAAGAAATATTATGAGAATGTCTCATAAACCCAATCTATTGATTTCTTCTAATAGATTAAAGGATTAAAAACAAAAAAGTTTCTGTGGTATATATAATATATAGAAAAATTCTCAATAGTTTTAAAACATACAAAACAACAACTCATGTTTTGAACTAAATTGAAAACTTAACAGAATCCAGTAAACTTAACGGTAAACTTAACGGAATCCGACAAGTTTAAAGGCCGAGATCGTCATTCTCGTTAAATTCAACGAATTCTGTTAGTTTACGATTTAGTTCAAAACATGAGGTGTCATTTTGTATATTTTGAAATCACGATAGGCTTTTCTATATATTAGATATACCACATGGGACTTTTTGTTTTTAACCCTAGATTAAATAAAAACCTTATATTTCCATCATTGAAATATTAGTTGTATATTTTTCCATTCAAAACAATAGGGAATGAACTTAAAGGCTTTTTTAAGGAATCTTGGCACGGGGCTTTGAAGTCTTAATCATAGTTTAGAAAGATGAAGAAATTTAATTTGGTGAGATTTAATAACCCATTACCATAGACAATTTAAATCACATGATCAATTCGACTTAAGGTCTCATAGTAAGATAAGTTATTTATTTTTATAGTACAAAAAAGTTAGGGCAATTATATATTAGTAATAGGCAAGTTCTATGAGATATATATCAATTGAATGAATGTTGAAAATCGATATAATATATAAGATTGCGATGACATCTTCATTTGGTGGCCAAAAGAATTTAGCTTTTAAACCCAAAAAAAAAAACCAAAACTATGGTGCATGTAATTTTAGGATAAATATATAATCAATCGCTTCCATCCAATTTGAAGTAATTAGATAGGATACATAATTCTTTTATGTCAGAATCCATTGAATTCGATCAAAAAAGACATATTTATTGAAATCTTTCAAATTTTATGACTTCACTTTATGAAAAAAGCATATGATTTAACTCTCAAATTATGTACATATATGACATGACCGCCATAGTTTCTTTTGCATGACAAAAATAATTAACTATGTATGGCAATAAAATTACTATGTTTTAAATATCCAGACTAAATACTTATATTTTAAAGATGTGAGGGACTATTCAAGAAATTTTCCATTTTCAATATGAGGGGGCACTTTTTGTTAGTTGTAGATTAATTGCTTTTCTGATTTCAGTTGAGGAGGTGTTCAACACAAAGAAGGAGGTGGCCACTGGCCCGCTTTATGACGACAATGAAGAGACACGTCAGACGGCGGACCAAATAGAAAACTCGCATGTGGATTTTTCTCCGTTACTTTTGCCATGTCATCACCACGCTGGTTGGCGCGTCGGTGGTACTTACGAGGTAATGAGCTCTTTGCAATTTGAATCTACTTGCGGTTAAAATCTGTTATGCTTCTTTTTCTGGGACGGTACTTTGTTGATGCGAGTGGAATGAGCTGACCAGCTGAGTTCGTTCGTTGTTTGGATAAATTGGATGACCGTCGAAATTGGACTTACCCCGGAGATTTTTGCTCTAAGTGTTTACATCTCGCTAGGATGTCTTATATTCAAACAAATCCCTAGAAATCTTTCATTTAAATTGTCATCTTTTTTTCTTTTTGTGGGATGAGAATTAGGGTTATACACTAGAACTAGAAAGTAGAACCCACCTCAATTTTGTTCCATAAAAAAGGTTAAGCTTATGGAATTATTTGGGGTTAGATTAAAATGGTCATGCCGATGATAAACAACCCAAAAGTAATTTGTTATTGCCCAGGCATTCCTTACATTTCATGAAATTACTGATCCTTTTCTTCTGTAACCTATATGGTCAAAGCATTACTTCTCGAAAAGAAATTAGAAGCATTACATATTGAAAAGAAATTAGAGATAGCAAAATTCACAGGCACTGTTTGATAATTTAATCTCACAAAGCTTAATGAATTCAAATATTAGCATGTTCAAAGCTTTTGACGACAAAAAATAAAACAATTGAATTAATTAAGTGATATTGAAATTTACAGACAAGACTTTCTCAAAAAAAAAAAAAAAATTAATAAATGATACGTTATTCACTTATCATTTAATATGATATACATTCAAATATATCAAATTTAGTATTTAATACTAATTCCGTAACTTAAAAATTTCATATTTCAAACTTTCGTTTCAAATTTCAATTTTATCAATCGCACCACCCTAAACGTTATCTTTAATAGTATTAACTTTCCTCGCTGAACTAACCTTCACAACCAAACTACTCAATTAATGTCGATCACTTGCAGTAAAATTCACCTTTAATTCTCTATTTCATTGTCACTACATTGACATGGTTTTTGAACATGGTCAACAAGATTTTGTTAGTTTTACGGATTTAAAACATGTCCCAAGCAAGTCATTTTTCTTTTAAATTTCACGTCATGAAACAAAAATTCCATTCCAACATCCACTTCTTCCGCTCCCACATTTCCTCCCTGCCAACTGCCATCGGAAAAAAAGAGACAATAACCATTAAAGGACCAAATATTGAATTCCCAAGGTTCTGAGTAACTCCCCCAGTTCGATTTCTACTAGATTATCTTACAAGGATGCCCATCATGACGACAGGTATGTTCGACTTCGACCACCCAGTTAAGAAGCATCCTAAAATGCATTTGACCAGGCACCCTCTAATAACCTCACATGGTAATGTTGCGCAATTCCAACTTATTCAACTCAAGCACAGGACCCTTTATTTATTTAATTAATCGGGGGCAATAAACTGGACCATAAATGTTGAAATGGGGAACGTCGGGATGCTTTAGCCAATTTAAACAATTCTCAAAATAAATTAAGAATTTAAGCAATTCTCAAAAAAAAAAAAGGGAATTTCTTTAGGTCAAACAAAAATACATATGGTAGCTTATATAAAATTCTGATGGTGCAGTCATATTGACCATCATGCATCACAAGTTATATAGACTATAATAAGAAGAGGGGTACCGGATCAATAGCTTCAACCGCGTAATTGCCGTGGAGGTATTTGTTTAATGGGTGGATTAGGAACCGAGTCATTAGGTCCAAGGTCATCAATAGGAGGACGCTGTTTGTGATGATCAGTTACTGACTGGTAAGCCATTGCCAATGCGAGAGCCTGCAAAATATGTACTATTATATATTGTACGAGAACATGAGCTGCTCCTAATCAAGGTCAATCCTGTGCAAGAACCAGTGTAAAGGTGAACAGGCATAATATTCATCGCATGATATCAAAGTTCTTCCGACTTCTAGGAAGCAAAAGATCAGTTTTTGCAAAGATTCTTGCATAAAACTCTCAAGTGTATTAGATGATATCTCATCCTATTTGAACCAAATAGTAACTCTGCCACACAAATGATGAAAGAAATTGTACTTATTTCAGCCTAAAGGATTATGGGTCAGATTACTTACAATATGGTCGTGCGCTGGCGGAGCATAAATACCGGTGGTGATTGTAGTTCTCCTTCGGGTGTCTGCTGTTGGTGGATCGGATATCTTCTTAAATCCTGCAGGAACAACAATAACAGGTATACCTACAAGGTTGCCCACACACACTCTTTCCCAATCTGTGGCATTTCCAACAAATGCATCAACTCTGAAACTTTCTTTAACTTCCCGTATAAGTTTCCCCCGCGCTCTTTGTGCCTGCGAATGACCATCAAAGTTTTTAACCGCTCCACAATCATTATCAACAGTGCTGGGTCTTGATTTGTAAGCTATTTTTAATCTTCAAAGCATATGGCAAGGACTAAGAGTCCAGAAATGCCGTCGAGTAGTCAATCTAAGAAGTTCGATTGTGTGTACTAAATTGAAGCCACTGAAATTTGGCATCAGTGATTAGAAACAGGAGAAGCGGATCCTATAAGCATTCTAAAAAAGCAAACAAAGTCCAAGACCTGTTAGAAAGTACTGAATATATGATTTGACGCTAGGAACATGAAAACTCAGATATTGTGCATGAGTACAGGAGATAAACCGAAAAATTTACATATCTTTATAAAAGAAGATACAAGAAAGGATTCAGTGGACTAAAGAGATCAAACCCTGTTTGGCTCAGTTGCTCAAAGTCAAATGCCTAAACAGCCTTAGATTTTCATAATATTGGCCAATGCCGGAGTAATAAATAATAAAGTTTATCCACATCTATTCTTCCCCAGCCCAATTAAAAAGATCAGAACAACTCTGAACTCTGTTAATCAAAATTTCAACCAATAACCAATCAAATCATCATGATAGATGCCATCGAGCCAATTAAACTAGAAGTCTAACAGTTATGCATATTTTAAGGTGTCCTGCATTAAGAATATCCATCTCCTCCAGATCCAATGATATAGGCATTTTACACTATATTACACAAACCACATTAAGTGGCCGTGATGGCACATTAACTTTTAATAGTTGTGCTTCCCAACTCAGAAAAAGAAAAAGGAAAGAACAGAAGTACCCAATAAGAAGAAGCTACCTTTTATGTAGATTTTCCCATAATTGTTCATTTTTCAGTTTTGATGAATCACTTAACAGATGACATACCTGCACATAGTCTACTGCAGGTATAACACGTGCTCGTTGAAGTTCAAGAGGCCACTGATCCTGAGCTTCATATTGATCATCCAAGTTAGCACGCTGCCATTCATCGAAGTGGGCCAACATGTCAACGTCCATTGTAAAATTCAAGATGCCTTGTGCAGATTCAACAGTGTAATTCAGCTTAAAGGGGACCATGTTCACCCCCTTTGATTTAAGCACATCAACAACCTGTAATTGACACCCAAGGATCAGAAATAGGATTACGAAACTTAATTCAGGTAAAGGACATATTTTGCTCACTTCCATCTCAGCATCCTCCAGATATCCAACAGTTAGCTTTGTTATGTCCACTGTAAATGGATCCACCAATGGAATATCCTGGGATGAAAGATCTTCCGGATCCTTTCCTCGTATCATATCCAGAATGATTGTGCAGTCTGCTGCACTTCTGCAGAAAGGGCCTAATTTATCCTGTCAAAGAAAGAGACCTTAATTCTGAAACTCATAGAAAATGGAAAGAAAAAGAAAAAATAAAACTGTATAGCAAGCAAACTACTACCAAGCTCTCAGATATGCTCATAACACCAGTTCGACCAACAGTTCCAAATGTGGGACGCAGTGCAGTCACCCCACAACGAGCAGCAGGGTAAGTTATGGAACCAGATGTTTCTGAACCAATAGCGAATGGAACCATACCTATATGTAAAGGAAAGAGAATGTCCAAGTTGAACGTGTGAAGCTCCAACTAGTTATGGAAAGTGCTCGCTAATGACAGAAATACACCTCACCACATGAACACATTTTTCACCCAAAGAGAACAATGTTATGCTGGTATAATACAAGAAATCAGTGCCATAAAGAGCACCATAATCCAGGAAGATACCTGCAGAGGTGCAAGCAGCTGGTCCAGCAGATGAACCAGTGGAGTATTCCTCAATATTCCAAGGATTCCTTGTCCTGCCTCCAAACCAGATATCATCGTACGCCAGTGACCCTGAAACGAGTTTTGCAACAAGAACTCCCCCAGCAGACCTCAGCCTGTATCATCCAGAATTATCCTTTATCAATACAATGTCAAAGAGTACTAGTTGTAGCATCTGCAATATTCTAGTACCAGGTACCTTTTATACACCCAAGCTTCAATATCAAGAACTTGATCTTTAAAAGTCTTTGAGCCCCAAGTCGTCCTGTAATGCGGGACTGCAATGATGTCCTTTAATCCATATGGAATCCCATGTAGAGGACCTATGCAAGTCAATATTTTCACATGATATTAGCTATAATGTGGTTTGGAAGCAAATTCCAGAATAGAACAAATAAGAAAATTGGAAACACGTGCAGATGACAAATAAAAACAACTGCTGCTCACTTAACTGTTTTCTAAGGTTTCTAACTAAATAAAAAGTATGGAAGCATGATGGCGATTATGTTTTTGAACTAGCCCTATACTTTAAGATCTTTGTATTCACAGGCATCTGTTAAGATTTGCCAGTCCATGGAAATATATATCACTGCAAATCCAGTGTGGAATTAGAAACAATGGATAATTACCAAGGTATTTGCCTTTCACAAGTAAATGATCGGCCTCTTTTGCCTGCTTGTATGCTAATTCCTCAGTGATAGTGACTACTGAGTCAAGGACAGGACCATACCTGCCACAACAGCACCAGTAAAGAGTCTTCTAAATACTAACAGATGATACTAAAACACCAGAAAGATTGGTGATACCTTTTCAATCTCCTTATAAAGATCCCCGTTAGCTCCTCTGACGTAATTTGTTTTGTTTTAATGAGTTGCCCCAATTCAAGGACCTGAGGCATCCATAAATTATATTTGAAAATGGAGCAATTAGTCACACAATATATGGAACTGAATGCATGATCATATGCATCATGCTTTAAAACTATATGGATATTATGGACCTACACTCATGAAGGCAATATCTTCATCACTTTTTGGCCTCCTTACACCTTCAAGAGAAGGATGACTGAACCTCTTGGTCGCCTGCTGTAAACTTTCATTTGTCCGTGCAGGGTTGAAAACCAAATAAGATGGATAATGCAATCCTCCATTTTCAGAAGCCACTAACTTTCGATTGGTTTTGATAATTGGAACATTAAACTCTTTTGCTGCCTTTTCAATATCCCGTACCTTGAGAAAACCAGCACTTGCATATAAGAAACACCAAATGAACATCAAAATATACAATTTGTTAAACGTCAGCAAAATACCTTATTATCACTAAAGAAGCTAGCATCAAGTATCTTGAACAGACTTTGGAGCTCAGAATCATGTTTAATCTTTTTCAAGCATTCACTACTGTGAACATCCAATTTCCTGCTGTCCTGGTCAAGTATTCTCAAGAACATCAACACAATAAAATAATTAACTTAACATCATCCTAGCTTCCAAATGCACTACCTGCACATACAGGTCGAGGATTGACCCCAGACTCCCTGATATACAATTTCCCAGATTTTTTTATATGAGCTCACCTGTTTTGCAAATGTTAGTGGTGCATGTTCGGATTTTTTCAAGGATCAAATGACAGTAAGAGTAATGAGATATACCCCAAAATAAGTGTCTAAACTTTTAACAATATAAACTCTATAAGTTGGTTTCAAAATTTTCACACACTAGATTTACCGACTTGAAAGAACCTTGCCGAAAACATATCTCCACATTTTAATGATACTCCCAAATATGCATAGATAGATGCTAATGCATCAAGCTGGACTTAGCGCCAACAGCTGGCAGAATAAAGATTCCTTATTAACTTTAGTAACAGGAGAGCAATTATGTGACCTCAAGCTAATGGTTTCAAGTCTCTCGAAAAATGACGGATACCGTTTGATGATCAATGTGGCCCGAGATCCACTGTGAAACAGTTCTATGTTGAAAGAAAGGAATCATATAATTTAAGATATGTTATTCAGTGTTCCAAAAAAAAAAAAGGAGTGAGCGAAGAAATTGTGATGAGACTGTAGTGACAGAGGAACGAACTCTAGCAGGAATAGCATCTATCTGAGTAGAACCTCAACTAAAGCAAATGTGAAGTTTAACCAATCAACCACTGAAGCAAATATGAAGTCCCTAGCCTCAGTAATTATAAAGAGCAAAAGTACAGAACTCAGAAATGTCTGGTCTGTAGCTTTCTTTCATTGTAGTCTAATAACAAGTAAAGCCTCATTGTACATCTTCTGTTTAATCCATCAATTAACTTCCAAAGCTTCATTCAACAGCAAACGCTACTATTATTCAACATTTAGAACAAGGTTTTTAACCAAAAATATAAGCCATATACTAAATTTTGAGCGCAGTACGTTTTTTTTTTGGGATATGTTCACACTTCATATCAGACTCAAGTGAAAAGGAAGATACATGGTGGCTTTCCAATGAAAACAATTACTCAAGTATCAAAGCCAGCAATTAGAAGAAGTCAGAACTACTAATGACTTCTTCCACACACCCAGAAATAGACAATCGAGGGGAAACTTGTCATTAAAAGACAAAGAAAAAAGAAAAAAGAAAAAAGGAAGAAGAAGAAGAATCTCTTATTTTTACTACACTAGAACATCTGTTGCAGGAAAAACTCAGATGCAGTGCAGCAACGATGTAGAGTCATACTGCACAATAAACCATACACATTTTCTAAAGAAGCTGCTTCTTGGGTCCCCTTTAGGCCTTTATGATGATTCATTCACTTATAATATGAAAATAAGAACCGGAAGAGAGACAGAAATTGAAGTTCAAGTAGTACCATATTGGTAGAGTTGGCGGCAAGTACCCGGCGATGGTCGTCTTGGATGAAGCGGTGCAAGCTACATTCTTGGCTGCTGTACCCGTTAAGGAGTAGGACACAAACTGCAGAAAACTCCAGCAGACGTGTCCATCCCAGAAGCCTTGTACGACACATGGTGGACTACTAATTTTACCACGTTATCCAACGAGTGAAGAGTTCAGGTCCCGCCTCGTCTTTGGCCTCTGCAATTAATCAGTCACAGTCTGCTAATTTGTACTCTGATTTTGTAGTTTGGAGCTCAAATCTTGCTCGAATTCCAGCACTTTTTCGTACTCTGAAAGTCAAGATTAGACTGATTAGACCGGCGGAAGTTTTGGCTTCGTTTGGGAGCGGAGGATTTGGACAGAAAAGAAAGGGAAAGAAGAGAAAATCATTTGTTAGTTTTTAGTAGAAAAGAAAAAAAGGGAAATGGAAGGATTTAAGAGGATGAATGGTAGATAAAATTTTTCCTTCTAAATTGGAGAGAAATTGAGAGAAAGTTGGAGGAAACTTATGAAAGTTTTTTAAAATACTTATTTTATCCTTAAAAATGTCTTAAATAAATATTTAATGACATTGATATCCAAAATCATTTCATTAATTCTCAAAATTCCCAAACAACATAACAACCCCTTCTCTTCTCTTCTCTTCTCTTCTCTTCTCTTCTCTTCTCTTCTCTCATTACTTAAGTTTTCCCTTCTTCTCTTTTCTATCCTAAACTCCCAAACTTAGCAAGGGAATTTGTACATTAGGTCCGCCAGTTTCATGTCTTATCTTACTATAGGATAAGCATAGTACAGAGAAAGTTTCTTCAGTTTCTTGCTTCTTTCCCATTTGATAATATGATATTTCTCAACTTTTACTTCAGCAAATGTATCCATTTATATTTTACTGTAATAGCATAAGCAATCTCTAACATATGATCAATCTTTGCCTATTAGAAATATAATAACAATAATATCTAAACAATGGTAGTGTTTTTCTTTTGGGTCCTATGGAAAATCTATCTTGACACTTGAGTAATGCTAGTAGCTTTCCTTGACCTTTTTCAGCAAATAAAACTTCACTCTCTCATAAGCAACCATTTATAATATTCAGGTCTAAACTCTAAAAGTGGATACAAAGCATACACTTTGAGAACATAGAAATTCTATTTTTTTTTTTTTGGTCAAAAAGAGACTCCAATCTTGATAAGGGAGGAAGGGAAAAAGACAGAATTTAAAAGTAAAATAGAAAATTTCATGAGATCAATAATGTCTCTACGAACTAAGGCCCCATTTGACAAGAGAGTTTTTTGAGTATTTGTCTAAAATTTTACTGTAACTTACTATAAAAGTTTTTAAAATTTTGTTGAAGTGTGTGTTTTTTTTTTTTGAATATTTTGAAATGTATAACTTAAAAATTTAAAAAAAAGTTTTGAGGTTAATGTAATTAAAGTTTTTAAAAAACTTATAATAGACAAACTTGACAAAAAATTTGTCCGTGAAACAAGGCCTAAGTTAGATTACTTGAACATCAACTTCTAACTTACAATTAACTGCCTTATTTTAAAAAAAAATTTTATTAGCTGCATCATGAGACAAGTTGGGGGAAATGGTATTTGCATTTCTCAATTAACCTCTAGAAGACTAGAACCCCTTTTGTTAAATGAATTGGATGAAGTGGCTAAAACAGAAGTTGGGCCATTCTCCAAAGGGAAGAGAGAGTTTAAAAAAAAAAAAAAACTATCGTAACGTGCACAAGTCGCTTTTTTTCGTTGAAAGCCCGTGTACGTTGACCACCGGCCTTTCAGGGTTCCAGTTAACCACCGGCGATGGCATCCAAGAACGCAATTAATAAAATAAAAAGAAAAAACCTTAGAAAAGTGAATATAAAGAAGATGATGGGCCCGGTTGTAATATCCACGCAGAATCTTTTGATATTTGACCTGGGCATTGCCGAACTGGGGCTTTTTCTACTCCTTGAATGCTGGCCATTTCTTTGTTTAAGCGAGGGAGTGCATTGCTCAGGAATCTGCCTATAAAGGTTCTTCCTTGACTCTCTTTTATTCGGTAAGTTTAATTCTTTACCCTGACCGCCACTGAAAAAGTGAAGAGCTACCAGCTTTATATATATCTATCTATCAATCTATGTTTGTGTGTGTGTGTGTGTTTTTTTTTTTTTAAAAAAGCTTTTTTCCCTTTTGTTTTTTCTTGTTGATCGCATTTTGGATTCTTTTGTTTTAGAACTGTATATGTCATCTATAGATTTAAATTGATGATTTTGTTTCTCCTTTTTTTTTTATGTCTTGGGGCGTGTGGTTTTAGAGCTAATTGTTA
Organism: Coffea eugenioides; assembly: GCF_003713205.1. Lineage (NCBI taxonomy): Eukaryota > Viridiplantae > Streptophyta > Magnoliopsida > Gentianales > Rubiaceae > Coffea > Coffea eugenioides. The sequence goes on along the minus strand of NC_040038.1, from coordinate 4,312,143 downwards.
TCATCTTGGTAAAGTTAGATTTAGGTGAGTTGGCAGATGGCTTTTAATGTTTGCAGATTTTTCACATTTGTGGGAAAATATATGTCAACCATGAACGAGTGATTGTAGTTCTAAACCCATACCTGGAAGCCTTTGAAACACTTTTTTCTTTTGAATTACATCCATTTACCAGTTCTGGTGATTGAGTTACAAAATAGCAAGGAAAAGTGGTGCCAGTGACAATAAGGTTCAGGGGTGTGTCGTGTTGATTGGAAAGGTAATAGGTGGCTAAACAACAATAATGTTCAAGAATAATAAAGTTTACCCACCTAGGAGCCCATCTATCGAGGGATATTGCCGTGCTCTTAAATGTGTATCGCCCATAAGCTTGACGCTCGACGCTGGAGGGCGGAGGGAGGGAGTGCTGGAGCAAAAGGAGGAAGTGGTTGGACTGAGGTTGTGCTGGATGTTAATAAGATGGGTAGACTAAAATTTCATTTCCCAGTTGTCTATGTAAAGAGGAGTAAATTGTTTATGCCTTTTATATGTGGAAAGTACTTTCACATGAAGAGAGTACTAACCAGAAAAACTTGTTCTGGCATGTCTCTAGCATGGCCAATTGAAGGGAGGACATTTTGCTACTTTTGGCTAGTGTTTGTAGCCATAGAATTGCTACAGGGACTATTTTGGCTCGTGTTTGCAGTCATAATTTTCCCAATCATGCGGCACTCAGATTCCTACTAACTTTAATGCTATATCTATTGGATTGCATTTTTTGAATAGGGGCTCTGCCTGGCAATGGTTGCTTATGATAATTGGAACTGATACGTTCACTTGAGACATTTAAATATCCCAGACCTTTCATTTCTAGATTTTGCCAAGCAGCTATCCTTGATATTTGGTGGTAATTCAATTTCACTAACATTTGTAAAATGGAAGCCCTACAACTTGCATTGAGTAGGAGAGGCAAAATGCAGCTACTTAATGCAGAAGCAAAAGCTTCAAAATTTGAATCTTACCTTTAGAGGAGAAATCAATAGACAAATGAAAACTTCCGTTGGAGATTTTGATTCTGAATTATCATCCTTGTGTTAATTTATATACTCTGGTGAGCAGTTGATGATGAACTTTCTCAGTTAGTTTGGTTTTGCTTATGATTCCTTGTTTGTGATCTTTTGTGGTTTATTTATTTTTTGGGAGTGTGTATGTATGTGTTTTTTTTTGGGGCAGGGGGAAGAGGGGGGGGGGGTGTTGTTTGTCCATTGTTAATTTGTTTGTCAGCTGTCAGCAGCTTTACTTGCTTGTGTTTTACTTTTTCTGTTTAACGGATTGGCAAGATTTTTCTGTGACAACCTCAGTTTTGGCAAATCATAGTATGTCTTATCCTCCCTCAAAAGATTTTTAGGGTTGTCCTGGGTTTTTCCTTTTGTAAACCCTTAGGATAGGTGGAGAAATTTTGTAAAAGACATTATTCACCTCAGATTTCTCTATATCAACTTCAGTAGTTCTTACTGTTTATAAGAAGAGATAATGTTTTTCAATCATTTAGGGAAGCATTTCGCAGTTTATAGTTTCAAAGTATGCGACCACCGCAAGAAAAGTTTGTACTGCTTGGCTGAGAGGTTTGTCATTGGATGCAGACATGCTCAAAGTCCCCCAAAATCAGGTTGCTGGTCACCAAGCTGGTGGGGGAAAGCTTGGGCCACTTGTAGATGATTCTGGGCACTTTTACAAGCCTCTCCAAGGAGATGAACGCGGATCTAAAGAGGTTGCATTTTACACTTCATTTTCTTTAAACACTAAGGTTCCAGATGACATCCGCAAATTCTTCCCGATCTTTCATGGCACTCAGCTTGTTGAGGCATCTGATGGATCTGGCTTAAAATCTCACCTAGTTTTGGAAGATCTTACTTTAGGCCGTGTCAATCCTTCAATAATGGACATCAAGATTGGCTCCAGAACTTGGTCCCCACAAGCATCTGAGGACTACATAGCGAAGTGTTTGAAGAAGGATAGAGAATCATCAAGCCTCCTGTTAGGATTCAGGTTATCAGGTCTACAGTTTTATACCAACAAAGAATCAGTATTCAGGAAACCTACAAGGAAATCTGTTCAGAGTCTTTCTGCCGAGGAAATTAAGTTAGTTCTGAAAAATTTTGTTTCTTCTAACACTTCTACAGAGTTGGAATCAAAACCAGATTGTGCTTTTGCATCACTTGTTTTTGGTGGTCCCACTGGTATTTTGTCACAGTTATTTGAGTTGAAATCATGGTTTGAGGATCAAACTCTATACCATTTTTATTCTGTCTCAGTTCATATGATGTATGAAAAGCGGCTTGCTTCAGAAGGAAGGAATCCTGGAGCAGAGATTAAGCTTATTGATTTTGCACATGTTGATGAAGGCAGGGGTGTCATTGATCACAATTTCTTGGGTGGGATCTGCTCTTTAGTAAAGTTCATTTCTGAAATTCTTAGGGCTACAGATGACTGCCCAACCAAAGCTTGTTCAAAAGATGCTCAGAAGAAACACTATATTACTGATAATGGAATAAACTGATTGAAGTAAATTATCTGCTGGTAGGGGCTTTTAATCTCTATTTTCTGCTTGTCATCTTTTTCTTTTTTTTTCTCCATTTCCTTGTAAAGTTCTATAATCTGATGGTGTTTGATGGTGAATACTTAAGATTTTCTGTGGATTCTGGAAAAGTGTAAAATATCATTCAGAAACCAAAAAGAAATTCAACCAAATGTTCATGTTAAGTTGCTTTAAAACATTTAGGTCTTAAATGAGCATGCAGTATTCAAACTTTGCTTAGTTAGATAACATAATTTTTATATTTCCACATGAATTTTTCATCTACCAAATATGTAGTTTTCCACCTGCAGTACAATGGACCTTGAAAATTTGTAGCAAGTACAAGTGTTTCGTGGGCTGTTTTTTGTTTTTAACTTTACCTAACTCAATTTGTTTATCTTGCAGGGTGATGAAGTGGAGAATTTTTTTCTTTCCCTCTGGGACAAGTTACAGAAGTGAAGATCAGATCGAGCTGTTGGATTTTGCTGATTCGGATATGCTTAACTTTACTTATGGTCAACTATTGAACATGTTCAGAAGATGCTAGTTGGGACTTGGGAAGCAACTGTTGCTTTATATTGTACTTGTTCAACAAATATTTTAGGCCCTAACTCTTCTATTCGCAGTTTACTTACCACTTCTAGCAAGCTTTTCTGATTGGTCCTTTAGTCTTCTGGATTATTGAGTATTGCAGCTACGGTTACTGGACGAAACTTTCCCAGAGTCAGTAGTGACTTTTTTCTTTTTTTTTTTGCGCACATCTAAACCTAATCTACTCTTACTCCTACTTCTAGGGGTGGAGGGGGGAGATGAAACATATTCTATGGCGTGATCCAACTGAGTCAGGTTCAGGAAAATCTAACGGGAACTAAATCATCATCAGATGGGTGTACCACATTTCATAGAACAAATTTCATATTAAGTCATGACGAGAGAAATCCACCCTTCTTTTTCTTTATTTGATGACCAGGTGGCTTTGGCAGTTTCTTCTCTGAAACATTAACAAGGAAAGACTAGACTGGAACATTATGTCTCAAAAGTAGGGGACATCTAACCTTTCGACAAGGGAAAGTCACCTCCATTTTAAGCATTGAATGAGGAGTGAAGTGAACTCCAAATGTTACCCCTTCAGATGCAACTCCCGTACTTTATATTCACATCGAAAACAACTCAAATATCAATCTATGTAATAAAAACAGTAATGAATTCACCTCCTCTCTCTCTCGGTACCTTATTGATAGCATGCTTCGTTGTCTGCCATTACCAATGTCAGGCAGCAGACACGGATAATCTCCATGATACTTGCCCAACAGATACAACCCAAAAGACCGTCTTTATCAATGGCTTTCCATGCAAGAATCCAGGCAGTGTTTCGGCTTCTGATTTTAAATCCTCCCTGTTGAATGACAAGGGTGATACAGACGATATTTTTCGTTCCAGCACGACTCTGGTCACAGCTGCGGAATATCCAGGGCTCAACACTCTCAGCTTGTCAGTTGCGAGGACTGACTTAGAAGTGGATGGCCTGGTAATGCCACATGCTCATCCGAGGGCTTCTGAGATGCTCTTCGTTAGTACAGGTGTGGTGATTGCAGGATTTTTTGATACCAATAATGTCATGTTCCGGAAAGTTCTTAGAGAAGGGGATGTATTCGTCTTCCCAAGAGGTCTTCTGCATTATTGCTTGAACAATGGGTTTGAGGATGCCACCGTTTTCTCGGTGCTGAATAGCCAGAATCCTGGGCTTGCAAGTATTCCTGGTGCCGTCTTTGCACCTGATGATTCAGAATCTATGGAGAAATTGAAACAGAGATTAATCTCCGTGTCAAGATTGGACTATGAGCGGCTCGAAAACACGACTTTCTTCTAGTGAACTTCGTATTACAGCTTAGAAAATGATGTATTTTTCTTGTAGATGTGGAAAAATCAATTCCTTTTACCTTTCTTTGAGAATTATAGTATGCAGTTGCTGGATGTGAATTTTGATGTACAAAGATGTCAGCAGAGTTCAAAAAAGTGCTTGGGAAAATTTGGAAAGTGCCTGAAGAATATTTTTGAAGACTGACGCAAAGAAATGATATCAGTACCATAAAGAAATTCTTGTTAGCTAATCTAATCAAATCAGAAAAACAAAAAAAAATAAAAATTCATACCGAGTAAACAAGAATATGCTATAGTTTTTTATATATTAATTAATCAGTCAACTTACTTGAACTCTACTAAGAGCTTGCCTTGAGATCACAAGTTCGAGTCTCCGCTACGCTGGATTCCTCCGCGCACTTAACGTGTTCGAGCCGGACGCCGGGTCCAGGCCGCAGGGGATTAGTAAGAATTGACCCGGACATCCTGTGTCATAATCAAGCTTGCAGTTTTGGACCCGCCAATTCTACATTCACAAACGAACGAAACGTTTGCCCGTTTTATCTACACAGCTTTAGGAATTGCGCCAGAACGTAAAGACAAACGCTTTAGGATTTGTCAACAACTTTACGCGCCAAAACGCACCTATAAATAACTGCCTATACAAGATGCGACTGTCCAGAGAGAGAGAAAGAGAGAGTAAGTCAGAAGAGTTTTCTGTAATCTGCGTCTCATAGAGAAAGAAGTCACATTTCTTTCGCGAGAGAGAAAGACGTAAATGGGGATTCTCTGCTTCGTACTGGATTTGAGAAGCCTCTCGCCTTCGCTACTTCGAGACTTAAAGCAGGTTCTCTATGCGTCGCGACACTCGAATCTTCATCGCAGCGTTCTCAAATTTTAGCCTTTATTTGATCAATTTCGTCTTAATCGCATCTACGATGAACTTTTTTTTTTTTTTTTTGGTAACCTAATCTCCGATTCCTCGGCTCATTTTCGTGTTCTGCAGTCACTATTGCAGCTGGCGAACTACTACGCTATCTACACTCCGAGCGGCGGCAATAGCGGCCTTAGAACTCAGTCAAAGCCGCTGCTTGATCGAATTGGACTTTGCTATATCTTCACTAATCGCATTTCATGCTCCGTCGAAGTATGTAGCTAGCAATTTGCAATTTTGATAATCATTCCACACAACTAATTATATTTCCGTGTGCTTCTGAGTAGTTTTGCTTAATTTTTTGATATACGAAATGAAGCATGATTGAATTCGTTTTATTTGAAATGTTCACGAGGCCACGGTTTTGGAGATTTATATTGACGTTTGGAAAGCCTGAATTTTGTTCCTCTTTTCAAATATTGACGTGGCGTTCAGTGGTGAAAAAATAGAAAGAAAAAGGAGTGAATAGCTAATTGATATTTTGAACTTGATAAAGTGCTTTTTTTCGTGTTTGTGATAGTGCAAAAAAGGATTTGCATTGATAAACAGTGATAGTTCATATGTTGTCCAGCTGAAGGTCGCCTATAGTCCAACAGGAAACTTCAGTCTCCGTGATTTTCACCATGCTGTGAACAATTTGCCTACTGATGCTTTTTCTCCCGAGTTTGACATTTCTGGTTCTCTATCTTGTACTGGTAACATGACTAATATGAATCAACGTTATATCTTTCATGTATATATCTATCTTGAAGTGTCCATAATATGTTAAATCACTTCTATTTCTGATTTATGGATTTACTTGATTAATGTAACAGATTTGAAAATTTCAAGCATTCTAAGTGATAATGTTCTATATTCCTGGGGAGGACATGCTAGAGATATTACAAGAAAAGTGTTTTTGATTAGTGCTTGCATAGTTCAGCATCTGGATGATGATACCAAAAAGGTTCTCATGGTGAGTAAACTGGACCGATGTCATTGATCTGTTATTGCACTAATGCAGTTATCTTAGCTCTCAGTCCAAATTTGATGGCTTTCTTTACCAGGATGCAGCAGACATGTGTGTTTCTGTGGAGTTTATTTTCATTCAGCACATAACAAACCATCTTGGTGATGGTGTTGAGAATATTAACAACTTCATAAAGCAAATTGGTGATCTTGAAAATTGCTCATTTCGATCCTGTCTTTCAGGTTAAGCACCATCCTTGCCTATCAAAGTTTCATCTCTTTATGCATTCCTGATCTTGCTTGTCTTGGAGAATGGAGTTGAGCATGTATGGTGGAAACTTGACTATCAGCTCTCTAAACCTAAACTGATTCCAATTCTCAACCACCCAAACACAAGATACACCTCTTAATTAAATCTACAACAACTCAACAGGATCTTCCTTTGAACATTGTATTATTGATGGGAACTGATAAAAAAATTTTGAACTTACTGCATATTAGGAAAGAGTTGTGGATGAATTATTACAGAACTATTTCATATTCTAAAAGAGTAATTTTGCAGATGCACATGTGTTTTCCAGAATGGCGAAACAATGGTTTCAGGAGCTGAAAGATGACATGGAAGAACCTCTACACTCTCGGTTTATCTTCAAGTCCAATCTGCTATACAATGTCAACCAGTTGTTATGCAACTTGTGTAGATGTTTCAATCCTGTAGTTGATGGGTTCATTCCTTGTCAGGTAAATAATGCATACCTAGAACATCTATTGTTTTATACTCTTACTCCTGACAAAAATGAGATAATCATATATTTAGTTTGTTTTCTAATGCGCCTACTTTTCATGTAATTTTGGCCATCAGACATGTTGGTGTCATGGCATTCCACTTGACAAATCAAATGTGGACCAGAGCAAGGGTTCTTATTCTTGTCCAGAAACTGGACAAGATCTTCAAGAATTGGATCTGAATGAAAACTCTGTCAAAATTGGAGAGAATACAATCTTGTTTATGCCCTCCTTTGAATGCCGTCAGAAGCTACCACAAATAGTTTCACCAATTGATTTCCATGTCATTGAACGAACTCCTCTAGGGTCACTAAATGAAGGTAGTTTTGTCCTTTGGAATAACTGCATTTCATTCTTCAATCACAAAAGAAAATCAGTCTCTGGAGCTTGTTTTATTCCTTAGAGGGGAAGGATTATCCTTATTTTACCATAGGTTGTCTTTATTGGAACTTACATAGACCATCTCAGTTCTTTCCTCCAGAGCTTCTGGCCTGTTCATTCTCGATTAAGAGTTGAATGGTGTTCCTTGATTTTCAATTGCTTGCAATTAGATTTTCAATTAATTTCTTTTTAAAATATTAGTTTACTCTGAAAATTTTCTCTAGAAAGATAAGTATGAACGTTAGATACTCCACAAACAATCTATATAAAAAGGGCCCGAAGATTGAGTTTTAACACTTATCGTTTAAGATGGATGGGGATCACTCTTTCCAGGCTAGTTGTATGCCACTAGATATCGGTTGTATAAGAACATTACTTAATCAAGGCGAGGCCACTTGATCTTGCTTCCAGTTGTTATACTGCAGTGTATTGATGCTGTAGTGATCCAATGAGTTCACTGCTTGTGCAAAAGATTTAGAGTCTTGCAGGACTTTGGTCTAATAACTCCTCAGCATAGACTTGCAGTTAATTTTGTTTTTTATTGTGTTATGGAACAGGGTTTATTTTTGGTGCTTCATATGTTGTTGCTCCATCAACATTTAATGAGTTTGATGAGACTGACAAGTCAGAGCAAAACAATCAACGTATGGACAGGGATTTCCCTCTGTTTTATATGTAGCAATGCATCTCTTATGTCAGATGCTGATCTTGGTTTTAACTTTAGTTGGTTAATTGTGGGTGATTATTGGGAAAGGCATTTTACAACTCCTTTTCTGCTTTTGCCTTGTTCTGTGGCAGTTTTTCAAGTGATCTGTCATCTACTAAATTCCCTTGATCAGGGTTTGGTTTGTTCTTCAAATTGCAATGTTGAAAATATGAGGGAGACTTCCTTTCTCTGCTATTACCTTCTACTGCCTTCAGATAAAGGGATGCTTCTCCGGGTAATTGGTCTGATACTCATTGGTATATGTTTTCTTTCAACTTCTAGTTACATTTTCCTCTTCTGCACTATTTCTTCCTCTCTGTCCATTCTGTTGTAATCATATTGTTCGCTATTGAAGTTTTGCGTTGGGTCATTTCCTTTGTCACTGATAGTGTTTGAGGAAATACTTGTCAGTAAGATAACAGTATTGATCTACAGAAAATTAAAATTCTTTTTATGTTACTTTCTTAATAGATTCGGATTGTCTTCTCCTAATTTTTGTACAGTATAGAAGAATTTTCTTCCTGCTTAATGCCCTATTTGAGATTGCCAAATGTGTGTTCTTTCAAGGGTCAGCAAATTTTTTTATTGCTTGTCTCTCTGCCTCATAGTTGTTCTGAGTAAAGTATATCATGGAATTTTTAGCGGCTTGTGGCATCAGAGGAAATCTTGCCTGTTGTTGATGCAAATCAATTTCCTTACCCTACAATGGCCAAAGAAATGGAGAGCTTGGTTCGGTCCTCTTTGCTTAAGGTTTTATTCTCTCTCTCAATCCTTGCACTTGCACCCACACACACTCACAGATGTGCATGCACACAAGCAAACAAACGCACGCACACACACACACACGTCATTGTTCCTTTTCCTCATACATGCAGTCTATAAAGATTACATGTGTGTTAAGGTGTGATGTATATTAATTTTAGATGTTACTTTGAGATGATTTCTTCAATTTGATGAGTGAGAACAAAAATACATCAACATGCATGCTTAAAGCAAAAGAGAAAACTCACCACATTTTCTTTGGACAAGGAATTGGTCTTTCTACATTCTAAAACTATAATTTTCATGTCTATCATTGTGCCCAGATTGAAGCAACTACCTACTGTCCACTACAGCATGAGAGAGGCTTCCATCAGAAACTAAACTTCCTTGTAAAAGAGAGTCTACAATTTGGGTAATCATCTTGTCTTTAATCCTTTGGCATCATTGTGACTGTGCATAGGATTTAGTTGCAGATTTCCCATTATTTGATTATGGATGACTGGGTCCTCTAAGTGAAAGAGGAGTCCCCCTGCCATTCAGGGTTTTCACTTAATGGAAGTGTAATATTTGCAATGTTCAACAATAAGATTCACCATCCTTTTGTCTTCAGAAAGTCCCTTCACATAAATAATCAGTTGCCAAAGCCAGTGGTCTTAACATTTTAGGCGAGGAGTGAAATTCTCTGCAAATATGAAGTTGTGTAGCACAAAATTGTCCGGGTTTTCGCAGTTGTATTATGCATTATGTTTCAGTCATTTGTGCTAGATGAAATACAAAGCACTTCTCATATTGCATACTTCCAGAATTACCATTTTGAGTTTTTATTACAAAAAACTGGTGCATTTTCTGAATTTTATATCTATTGATGTGCTGTACTATTTCTAGAACATCTTACTGCACTTTCATTTGCATAAGTGCAATCTTAATACTAGTGGTTGTAAATGCAGCTGCATTTTTGAAGGTACAGCATTAATGCTGGGGAAGATTTTCTTCTTTGATAAATGAGAATCTCTTGTTACTATAATATTTCCATCTCTTCAGTTAGTTGTTTACAAGGAACCAATTTCGTAGATTGCCTTCCAAATTGGTTATATGAGCAATACCTCTGATGTTTTTATGACCAGGCTTGTGCACGGTGTTGGGGAACTACTGCTTTTGATTATTTCCTGATCAAAATTTTCTTTTTAACTTGTGTTTATTCAGTTTCATTTGCATTATCAAACCGTCCAATTTGTTCTTGATATATCAGATCACTAACTTGAGATTTGATTAAATCAGAGCAATACCTCCTAAGATTAGAGAAGCACCTGTAGACTTTTCGACTTTGAAAGACTCAGAAGAGGTTGTAGAACCAACCCAAGCAGCTGCAGTGGTTGTCACAAAAGAGAAAATGCCACCACTAAGTGAAGAAGTACAGGAAAACGAAGCCAATTCATATATTGAAGAGGAATGGGAACAATTGATTGTCACTGAACTACCCCAAATACATTCACCCATACAAGTCTCCAAGCCAAAATTGGATCATCCACTACCATCACCATCACAGAGCAACAGGCAAATAGATGAAAAAACTTCAAAAATCCTGGAGAGATTGGAGATTCCCAGGCAGTTAAAAAAAAAAGCAGTTTCACCCAAAACCCTGGGCATTGGCACTTCTCAGACATGCATGCTTACTAAGAAGCCTCTTATCCCTTACGGGCCTTCTCGTGCTGATGATCAGAGTACATTGGCCAGCCAACCAATAAAGCCCAATTTCCAAAAGCTAAAGAGGAAAAGATAATTGAAGGAAATTCTTATGTCGAGTCCAATGTCGCCCTGCACCAAAATGTTCACGAGGTTGGTCTTCTCACTCTTTTTTAGATGCATCATGCATGATCTTCTACCGTGTAATATCTGGTGGGCATCTGAAGAACAATGAGGTTCACCTTTTATTGATTCTGGGCCAGACAATCTGGTAACTAAAATTCTGTAAAACTTTGTCAGCATATACTGGTAGGAAATTTTCAAACAGCTACAAGTCTATACATTAAGCTCATACCGCATCAATCCTCTGAAATTTGTCTTCCAGAAATACGCATCATGAATCATCAAATGGATGCCTTATTTTGCTTATAGCACCTCATATTCACAACTTCAAAATTTCACAATCTGTAGTTTAATTTCTGTGGCCCCAGTCCACTTTTTATAAAGTTCTTATAATGGAGTTGGATAGCTTCATGAAAAGATGGGCCTTGCTGTTGAAGTTTTCAAACACTCTTGCGCTTTACAGCCCTAAAAATGCTCATTTATACTTATCAGGAAAACATGAGGGCATCCAAATTTTAAAAAAAAAAAAAGAAAAAGAAAAACTCACTACTGCCATGTAAGATGCAAAAATCACAATCCAATCCTATCTACTGAGCATTAGTTTACTTCTCTATTCAGTTGTTTCAAGTGCAGCAACGAGGTTTGATCATTTATTTTGCAGTAATTTTCACTTCTGCTCCTTTCTTGTTTACCATTATAGTTTCTCTTTTATTTGTTGTTGTTGCTGCTGTTCTTATTTTTCTGGTATCTCTATACAAGACAAAGAGGAGAGTACCCTCAAACTCTTGCATGAAGGAACTGTAAATTCCATTTTTAACCTAACTGGAGGTACGTTTTGAAGTTCAATTCATCTCTATGCCATGGCTAGCATTTTTTCTCTTTTATGCACATGCACTAGCATGAATTTAATCTTCACCTGGAATATCACATTGCTTAAAATAGATAACATGTTAGCCATGGCATAGAGCTCAACCTAGAAAATCTGGACATCTTAGGAGTTTTAGATGATGTCAAGATGTCTCTCCTCTCTCACATCTCAAGCTAATTGCCTAGTTTGCAAGCACTAGCTTGGGAAAGCGGACAAAATTTAGACATTTATTTAACTTGCACAGCGACATCAAAAAATCTGGATGCGTGCATTATCTGCAAAAGATAGAGATGAGAGTTTTACGGCATAGCGAAACGTTAGATTGATGTTGCTTTTTAACTTTTTGAGTTAGACCATTCCATGATTGAGCTTCTTTTTCCAAATAATGCTGTGTGATTGAAGGCCCATTGGTCCTGAATACTAAAGTGGCATCCTTTAAGTGAAAGAAATATCATGTTGGATGAGACTAATACGAAGGTGATATGATGCTCATAAGTTGCTGATTCCAGAATCAGGAAAGGTGACGTAGGACTGGAGACGTGTTATGACCATTTGTGTAACTACCTGTCTGGAAGCAGATATTCCACTTTAGATCAAGATGATTCGTTTATCGTAATAGTGATTGTGGGAAATTGCATCTTGTAATTAGGCCCCACACGTGCTGTTATATGCGTTAGGGAGGTTGCTGGATGGACGATCCTGTGCTTCCGCGTCCCCATCAACCTTGTAAAGTTAAGCAGGCTTCCCTGTCGACTTGTTGAATCTGTAACTGGTAGGTGCTTGCTTGAATCCATTTGCAGTGGACATAATGTTTGTCTATGTTCAAATAATTAGAAGATCTTTTAGATCTATCGGCAACAACCAGAGATTTATATATATGTATTTTTTAATTTTGAAACGGGTCAAAATTACTGTCCTCATTGTAAACCTTCAGCCTCAACTCAAATGGGGCAGGTATAACTAAAAGCCGACCAAATTGCCAATTCATTTTCTTCATAGGATCAGATTACTTCCGCCTCTTGGTCCACCTTTACGTGCTATCTTGGTCATGTTTTAGTATCACATCGTTTAGCAATCTTGATTAACTCGTGCCCGCTGGCAGATGCAGACACTACCGTCACATTACCAATGTAGAAACTGTATGTCACTCACAAACATGTATGAAGTGGGTATTGAAGCAATAGCAATATTATGCATCATGTTATTTCGTTAGGAAACCAGTATGAAGTGTGAACCAGGTGACTATTATTTCGTTAGGATAATAAAACATGCATGAATCGTGAAGACATTGATGAATGATGAGTTTCTGGAAGCAAAAGAAAGCGGAAAAAAGAAAGTGGGAATACAATATGCAACAATATTTGGTGCACTTTCATTTCCAAGCGGATCATTACATTACATCTTTATTCAAGCGGAAAGAACAAATCAACTCTTGTATACAACAATGATAATACTTGTATAGAAAGATGTACATTGTATTACATTTACACGGTCAATAATTTGGGGTTGGTGGTTGATCTTTTCCATTACACACCAAACATTACAGTAGTGCATCACCATTATCTTTATGCCTCCTCCATATAGTGTATTAAACAAACAGTATAAAAAACTAATTCAATTGGGAAAAAAAAAAAAAAAAAACTCAGTGACTCCAAATGACGCTTTCGCCATACTGCTTGTCAAGCCAGTCAAAATTATACTATACTATACTATATAGCATCTACTAATACTACTATCATCATCTGCTATACTCCAAGTTTCAAAAAAAAATAAAAAATAAAGTCTGGCATACACCAAATGATGGGTGGGCCACCAACTAAACAGGACCAATTCCACTATTATGTTCTCGTCCTCCATTTCTCCTTTTCTTAAAGTCGTGATTGTCCGCCACTCCTATAAGTCCATGGTTGGTTGTTATTTATAACACAGCACAAAGCCAACGCAATAAAATATTTTCAAACTAATCTGCCATATCGTCTGTACAGGGTCGCGAGAGAGAGTGGAGTCCAGAGGGAAGGGCTTTTCCGGAGCCGTACGCGTTGAAAATTCCTTCTCATCAAAAGTTCTCTTTGTGGAAATCAAATTTGGTGGAGGTCTTGTGAGAAAAATCGGAAGCTAGCTGCTTCAATTCCTTGGTAAGTGCGGGTGCCCCACAGTAGAAAACCCCTGAAAATTGTGGAGACAAAAAAAAAAAAAAACTCCAAATTAGGAAAGTAAATAAAGTAGTAGAATTTTGAACAAAAGAAATGTAAAACTACTAGCTCCACATAAATATTTTATGTGAACGTAAAACACGATTCCAAGCTATCATCATCAAACAAAGTACAACCACTACATTATGAACTGATAATATCTGTTCTCTCTATCTTCTTTTTTTATTATTATTATATATATATGTGCTTTTTCTTTTATAAAGGCTATGAGCAGTGTTACTTTTACCACCTTTATACATGTTTGGAATGGATGTAAAGGCTGGTAGGGAAAAAGTTTAATGTTCCATACCAAGGGGAAGTCTTTGTCTTAATGCAAACCTATCTCATAAAACAAAGTTAGAATTCGACATTAGTCCGACTTTAATAAGCATGCATACACCTTTATTTATTGTTCTCTTACGAGAGATGGGGCTTTGGATGACGCCAACAGCTAAATAATAAACTATCATCTCCATCCTAGGAAAAGAAATAATATTTGGCAAAACCAGTTTCACAGGATACTATTAAGCTAAAAACATGACAAAAATTAAGTCATAATGAGAACAAGGATGTATATATATCCATTAGGTGAAATTAAATATACTAAGAGCTTCTTCTTCTTCTTTTCTTTTTTCAGAGGAAATATATAAACTAAGAGCTTGAATAGAAACTTACCAACTCTTGCACTCGTATGATTGAGAGCGATGCGTTTGTATACGTTACGCCAATTTGGCTTGGCAAAATGAGACTTAACGCGGGTTCCGGAAACAATATCAACTCCATGTTTGGCATGGTTGAGTGACTGAAGCATAGTGATCAGGGCGGATCGAGCATCACCTTCTTCATAAACACTAGTACAGTAGTTATGCATCTCTATCACTCCCTTCTTGTCCATTTCAGCAACTTCGTTCATTATTCCCTTGAACCAATCAAATGAACCTTGTTCTCTTGTGACCCAATAGAAATATGCCCTTTTTGCTTTGAAGTTCCCTCCACTTCCTGACCCTGATTTTCTCTTCTGTGTCAAGGGACTAGAATTTGGAGGAACAGGGCCGCCGTCTTCTGGTGCTCTGGTGCCATCCTCCAAGGCACTCTCCTCTGCTTCAATGGCTTTCATGTTGTTCACAATATCTTTAACTATGCTGATCATCGGCGTTGCCCCTATTCCCAGCCCCACCAGCAAGACCACGTCGTATTTCTTGTAGTCTTGTGCTGGCGCTCCATATGGTCCATCAATCAACACCCTTGGGAAACTGTTCATCACGTTTGTCGCGAACATTAGAGTCAAAAAATCAATGTACAATTACATGTTATCTTCCACATGGCACAAACTAGAATCTTTTCACTCTCATAATCCCTCCTGCCCATTAGACAAGAAATTTAAAAATGCAAAATCTTGACTCGTGAATCACGAAATAGAAAAGGCACCAATAAGGTTACTTAACGTTTGCCTCCTTCAAATTGAAGTCTTTACTTTACGGGTCTCCGTACTTTAAATGCATGAACGTGAAAGTTGTAAAAGTAATTAAGATGCTACTCACTTGGGATTGTTTTCTCCTTGCAAACAATCAGCTCGGAGGAGTCCGCTTTTCCCTGTAGGTGGAGGCTGACATACCTAACCAAGATCACATTACCAAAGCAATAGTATATAATTTAGTAACATTCTCAAAAAAATTAACCTCTGATAGACTAAGGTAAACGTAGATCACACAGTATAAATTGTTTTTTCCTTCTATCCAATACTTGAATTCTAAAATATCCTACTAAAATATATTTTCCTCTTTTTTTCCCCCTGGCATTTTGAACTGCATGGATTGGACCTTCTCAGTCAATATGTATATATACATATATACATATATATATATTTGGTCGAGGATATGGGAAAAGAGTCAGATATTCTGCTGCAATAATTGTGAATGCAATGTGTAAAACTGGTTAGTAATACTAGGACCATGGTCTGTGATTATGATGGTTTGTTGGGATCCTATAATTAAGGTGCTAACTTCAAAGATCTGCAGGACAATCGTTGAAACTTAAGATTACCACTTAAACATCAAATGTCATTTTCTACTTCGCTATTAGTTGTTACTTGTTCCCTTAATATAATAGACTTTTCAAAGACAACTGTATTCGAAAGCTCAAGTAGAATGGATGAGTACTAGAAGCAAGCATTACAGCTATAGCAACTCCAATAATGGCATATTAATTATTGCTTTCTATATATATAGCAAATTCAATTCCATACTGTCACATAACATGGGAGAAAAAAAATTTCGAAAATGGGAGGAATAGGAAGCCTCAGGCTTAGGCTCACCTCTGAGAAAACAGTTCTGAGTTGTCTGGTCCAGTCACCAAGAGTTCGAATATGGACGCTCAAGTAGTCATCTCTAGGGGCCGAAGTTATGGAGAATGGGTGCCTGCATATTTTGGACCACTAAGGGTTAGAAGAAGCATACGCCTTAAATCTAGGCTACAAAAATTAAAGGGTTCACCCCGAAAATGGATTATAAATTATATGTGCAAAAGAGGACTAAAAAGAAGGGTCCTATGCCCCAACTGAATTGGAGTAAATTCCTTGAAATCACTCTTTTTTTTTTCATAGAAAATTGTATCTTCTCATAGAAAATTCCTTGAAATTGTTCTTTATGTAATTTCAGTCATATGGTTAATATTTTACATGTGTAATGAATAAGCAAAATTTAGAAAAATTGATTATCACAATTCACGAGTAAAAGTACGTTGACTGAAAAAAGATCAGCTACCATTCGAATGGAGACACAGCGGCGCAGTTGACGAACATGTACTGCCCACTTTTGTATTTGAAGCCCTGCGGCTTTGACATGTGAAGAGCCAACACGTTCCCCGGATAAACAGCCACCTACCAAAACAAATTGGTGCACCAAAAATTGTTAGTTTTTTTTTTTTGCCCTTTTCTATAGTTGAAAGGTGTACGATTCTTTCATTCAGTAAAGTAAAAAGTACGTGGATGCTAATCATAATTACCTTGAGTATTTTAACAGCCTTAATACTTGACCTAAATGCTCTGATCAATCTCTCACCAGCATAGAGTGCGATTGGAACTGCCAGGTACATCCATGTCTGCCATTGCCAAATTAAATATGAAGAATACGTGCAAGGTTTCAGGGAATTGAATGCTTGTTTTTATGCCAATAAAAGATTTGATATGATAGAAATATCATGATCAAGATTCAAGAATGAAAATGTGTACTCACCGTCTTCTTGTACCATTTGTGGGTCAAGTAGAGCCTGACACCATGAACGATGAGGAGAGCGTAGACAATGACAAAAAGGTGGTGGGAATACCAGAAGGCGTTGAAGCCAGTGAGTTTCTTGAAGGGTCTTGGTAGGTTGACCCTGTTACGCCTAAACCATGGGGTGGCTAAGGTGAATGCTATTGCCATCAGGACCACCATTATGATCCCGGTTACTCCCTCCACGCTCTTCACAAAATGCCAATAGCTTGCAGGTTGTTCTACTCCAAAATAAGGCTTCAATGCCTGGTATTTTGCAGGAGATGCATGTAGGATCCGAGGGAAATCACACGATAGATGAGCAATTGCATGTATTCCGACACCAATTGCTATTGCCACTGCTATCACCTGTAAGAAAATTCATACAGCCATTAGCCTAATAATTTATTGTCCAACCCTGCGGGAAAACTAATAATTATTAGTAAGGTTTTAACAAACATGACTTACTTTGTGAAAATTGAGGTTGTCATCAAATGGAACAGCAGCACCTAATCTCGTCTTGTTTCTAAGCCAGGTGATGGTGTTTCGACAGACCGGTAGCAAGATTAATGCCATGTTCAGCTTCAATGTTTCGGCCGCCCCCTTGGCCATGCAAACACAAGCTCCCATTACGTCATATGCTGGTTTTTTCCTTTTGTACTGAACATACTTCCAAGAAAATAAACCAGCCATGACCCCAATCCACAGGGCAATTACCCAGACTCTTTGCCAGTTATCTAGCAACAAGTACTTCAAATCTTGACACCATCTCCTTACAAAACTGTGGTCCGTTGTTGGTTTCAGTTTCTGGCTTAGCATTTGACTCAGGTTCCTGCTTTCACCTCTTACGGATTGATTTGGAGCTTGTAACAATAGCATCTCCAAATGTTCTATCTGATCAAGGACAAAAAAGAAATAAAGAAGGGGAAAATAAAATATAATTCAGGGACGCACTGAAGATATCTATAAGAAAATCAGAATGGATGACGGGAGGGGATTAGGTTCATCACACCAGCATATTTATTGACAGGATCAGGAGATGGTTTCCCAATATCGTTTACCCCGTCAAATCAAGCTAACTAATCTCTTAAAACATATTAAACTAGTTTATTACCAGAATAAATCCACAGTTGTTTGGGTCTAACTCTTCCATGATCAATGCAGCATATTCATCGGCCTGTCTCTGAATGTTTGAAAGCTTGTTGGCTGAAGCACTGAGGGTAATAATCTGCAAGTGAATTTTTTTTTAAAAACAAATGAAAGGTAGTAAACAAATTATGCATATTTCACCAAACCAAATCACCTGTCAATTTCTTTTCACCTTACCATAATTGAATTGCCAAAAGTCAAAAAAAACACGGAAAATTCTTAATTAATTTGTGTCATTGCAATTGTATACCAGCTGGCTAGATCAATATGCCAATTCCTCGAGGAGAAAAGAGGAATTAATCATACCCATAAGAAAACAGAACAAAGAAATAGTTACCTCTCTGACTTCATCTTCCGTAATTCTGCCATCCGCATCTTTATCAACCCTGCATTATATCATCATATATACAATTAATTAATCATAAAACACTACCCAAATTGTTCAAAAAAAAAAAATCATGGTGGAAAGGAAAAAAAAGAAGAAGAAGGAAGAATTGTGTATGAAATGATGTGGGTTTAAAGATTTATCCCATAGACACTTACATGTCAAAGAAAGTTTGAAGTCGAGAATCAAAACTCTGATCAGAAATTTGGTCCCAAAACTCTTTAAGCTGTGCTTTATTGATCGAACCTCCGGTAATATTCCGCCTCCGACCAAGAGCATCAAAAAGCTCCCCAGCAAATTCTTTAGACTCCTTGTTCATACCTACCATAGCAACATTCACAGATTTTCCCCCGTAAGAATCAACGAGTCCAAAAAAGAATCCACCAAATTTAACTACTTACCGACCAAATTGTGAACGAGAAGCTTTATAAAGTTCATGGTAGTTAAGACTATTTTCTTCCTTGCTTACCTATGCATTCACAAAAGAGTGAACGAGGAAGCAACCCATTGGTGGTGTCTGTGAGCTCATCAAACCGCTTCTCCACCGCGGCCCAACCGGCGCCACCATCAGTTTTGCTGATGAACTTCAAGCCCTTTAAAGCATGAGCCGCAGCTGACTTAGTCCTATCAAATTTTCCCATTTGAGGCCTTTTTGATAACGAAGCCAGACGCTTGAGCTCCTGTGAAACCTGCCTAATCTTGGACGAGGCATTTCTCACCACTGATGAACCAAACGATGATTTCTTCTCCAACCCTCTTGCCAACAATGCCAACTCGGGGTCTTCTATCGGAGCTCCGTCGGCGGTTTTTACGCTGTGAACCGCCACGGAGTCATCGCGAACGTCGAGAGTGATCTCGACGTATGCATCGTCGTTGTTGTTTCCGGAGCTGGAATTGGCATTGCCGGCGGAATCACGGACGTTGAATCTTGCACTTTTTTTGCCGGTCCTTTTGTTCAGAGGTCCGCTCAGCGGACCGCTGTAGCTTGTTCTATCATTGCCGATGATCTCATTGTCCGAATGGTGATGATAATGCTGAGTTTCCGGGCTTTGCATTTTCTCCGGCGAATTCTTCGACCGAAAAACTAATTTAAAAAATTTTCAAACCAGCACTAGCATGCAAGCTCAATGCTTTTTCAGCATAGATAGGGAAATAACACCCCGAGAGGTTTGGTTATGTTGTATATAAAGCAAAGATTGGAAGGAGGACAAGTTAGTTTGTGGAGTTATATATGTAGGGAAGAGTACTTTTAACGAGAAGGATGAATTTTCAATGGTGAATTACTAAGGAGAGGAAAGTTGAAGAAGTATGGACGGCTGGACGCCAGGGACAGACAGAGTAGGTAGTTCTCGTGTTTTTTTTTTTTTTTTTTCCGGAGTTTTCTTCACCAACCTTGAGTTTCTTCAGAACAGAAGTGAGGCCTCCCACCTATATATTTGTTGTTGGAAGCGGCGGCCTTTGGAAGCATAGAAGATAGTTCTTCCGACCAACAGGCCAAGGACTGTTTGTTTTCTTTTTTTCTTTTGACTTTTTTTTAATCTGTATAATGTTGGTTGAAAAAGGTGGATTATGTTTCGGGGTTGGGATGGTTTGAGAAAAAATAATTTGTAACACAAATTTCAATCTATCTTTTTATTTCATATATGTTATATGACAAAAAATATTAACAGTAAGTATTTTAAATAAACATTTCACATAAATTCCTATCCAAACACACTTATCTGTAAAATTGAATGGGAGTCTAAAGAAATTCTTGACTAACATGAATGAGCAACGACAAATTTAACCGCTTAATGTTTTGTAAGAAGGGCAGGATTTATATATAGGCGTTCTAAAATTAGAAAGTTGGTGACATTTAAAGAAATATAATTATTATTTGGTCAAGTGATCTTGATTGCATCACGTCGTGTATATATATATATATATGTGCGTGTATGCACACATTCACACACAAGCTTGGATTTATACTTGAGATAGATAATTGTCTATTAACGTAAAATTATATTTTGAATCTCAATTAATATTTCGGATATAAAAAGTTGGGGATTGTGTAATGGCATGATTAACGGGTGACATGAGACCTAGACAAAGCGTCCCTGAAATGTTCTTAAGAGTTCAATTACCAGGAAAGTTCTAGCCGATCGGTAAAAAAAAAAAAAAAACATTATAAAATGTTTCCGGTAACAGATTTCGAAGCTTCCATACTTCTTCCGGGTGCTTGCCTATCGCAAACTTACTGCATTATTGTAATCGTGGGAACAATAAAATATTGCAAGTGGATCTTCAAACGAGCTTGAGTGGTCCAACAATTTACTAAACTTTTTTGTTGTAACCTAATAAATTTTTGTATAAAATCCAATAGTTGATTGTAGTGGATCTTGAAACAAGTCGCGATTGATTAATTACACTTGCCAAATGTTCTTTGTTTCCATTAATTTGGTTTAAAAGCTTTTTTCAAAAAGTTAAGATAAGATTATTATTATATTATATGTTGGAGAAAAGAATGAAGTGGATGCGAACCAACGTTACACTACTATTACATACTACAATAGTTAGTTCATAATTCCACTCCCATTTATTAATTATTTCATTTTCACAAGCAAAACAAAAGGCCCTCCACATTGGATTTTTTTTTTTTCAGCAACGGTATAACCTACTCTATCCTAATTTTTTATGGAGAGAGAGGGAACCTAAAGAGACAGTGATAAGGGGTTAGCGGGTATACAGACTTAACTACATCAAGGGAGTGTTATGACACAACTTTTAAATTTTTTTCACTACAGTTGAGGTTTGAACTCTCATCTACAACCCAAGAAGAGACTTAAAATCCTTCCCCGTGACCACTGAGCCATTGGCCCAGTGGTTCCCTCCCCATTGGATTAAGTAAGTATTGCAGTTTTTGCTTGATGTTCTTCCAGTTTGACTATGTATAGGAAAGGGAGAATTTCCGTACCAAAATTAGTTTGCTAAATGCTAGCTTGCCTAGATTTTAGGTTCGTATGTGACGCTAAGTCAACGCTTATTTTTCCATTTGGAGACGACAATGGCTGCCACGCCCGCCATAAAATTCTTCTTCCCTTCCCTGTGTAATCTGTATACTCGTCTAAGCTTCTTGTATTGTAGTTGTATACCTCTCTCTCTCTCTGTATCTATCTGCCTTTTTTTTTTTTTTTTCATTTGGGGTTCTTCTGGATAAACTCTCTAGGACATGACAAGACCGAATGTCAGTCATTTTCATTCATCACTGTATATATAGTTGCAGAAAAGCAAGTGGGTGGGTTTAGCAGCAGGCAGACAATTTTTGATGTGTATATCAAAGTCGTGCACATGTTGGAAACGTCCAAGGCTGCATAAAGCGTGTTTAGCTGTCTCCCTATATCTCTCACATCCCACTTTTGTTTTTTTTTTTTGTTTTAAAGATTTTTTAAAGATTTTTTATTTTTATTTTTTTTTGTGAATAAGAGTTATTGAACTCAATATTGAATGTGTTTGGATAGTAAATTATTTGAAATAATTTTGTGAAAAAAATATTATAGCACTTTTTTGATGTGATGTATGTAAAATAAAATGACGATTAAAAAATATATTGATGACGCAAGCAAGTTAGTGTGTATAAATAAAATGTAAATAATGTGCATTCCAAACACACTCTATATCTCTTATTTACAATTTCTCTCGCTGAATTTATTTGATTGTACTATATCAGGAACTGCAAAAAACCAAATATCCCGAAGGGGTATCTAAAAACTTATCCAAAAATAAGTTTTTCCTTTGAATTTATCCATATAACAAAAGAAGTGATGCACTTGATATATATCAAAAGATTGTACTTGAGTCGCTCCATTTTCCTTACGAGGCATTTATTTGGTTGGACTTTAATTACACATAACATATTTCAAATGGCCAACTCATTTCTAGCTAGCAGCTTTTCAGTCTAGGATCATTGCCTCAAAATGATCTCTTGATTACGTTTGCACCTATATATACGTGTTTAATTGCATAAGAGTTTTTAGGGCTCCTCACTAACTAGTACTCGTAAAAGATACTACTAATATTCTTTAGCCTTGAACATGAGAAAAGTTGTATGAAGAAATATATTTGTAGGCGTTCTAATGTTGTAGTTCCAAATAAGACATGGAACCAATTCATGTATGCAAAAGAGTGCCATGAAGAAAAATAGGTACGTTCTAGAACCCGTTTCTGACCCCTATAATTAAATTTAATTTAATTTTAGTCTAAAGAAGAAAAAATAATAATAATGTATTTGATAAAACATATATATATACATAGTAGTGTAACGTACGTTTAAGAAATTTCATACTATTGAGCTGTTAGTCTAAGATTCTGTTCAGTGTGGCCTGTTTCTCACAGTTATCGGAGCAAAAGTAATTAAAGATTAATAATTGCCAAACCATTCAATAATACTGGGATTGCCACTAATTAATTCAATTTAGTGAATATCAACAATAAAAAATATATACTGGTAGTAGGCAAGGACGCTGCATCACCTGACTTAATCAAAATGTAATTCATTAATTTAGTCATCCCAACGTCAAAACCTCAATAAGAATAAAGTATAATTAAGATGACATTGATATGAGTTATCAATCCCTAATGGCACTAGTGCTTCATCGGAAAATGAAATTTGTACACTTCTTTTTTATTCTTTATATACCAAACATTATCTTTTTTTTTTTTGTCCCTGAATCATTGGATCTTGCTTCTACGAATCCATCTATGATAGATGGTCTGATTCCAAAAAAAAAAAAAAACAATTAATAGTGAGTTTGAAATATTTGTAGTATTCGAGTAATTAATCTAAGATTCTTTCCCTTTTTTGTCTGTTTCTCACATTTATGGGGCCAGAAAAGTTATTTAATATTAATAAATCATTTAGTAATAAAGACAATTTATATCAACACTAATAAACATATACTACTAAATAAGAAAAATGCATTACCTGACAATGCGTATTGATTCCTTAATTATCTTTTGCTTCCCAAAGTCAAATCCTCTACAAGAAAAGTATAGCATGCTTGAAATAAGCGTGAAAAGGTTCTTCATTAAACAAACAAGTTTGTACTTCTTCTTCTTTGTCTTTTTCTGTATTTACGAACAATTTTCTTGTTTCTTTCTTTCTTTCTTTTTTTAAATTCCCTGAAACGAATTTATGTAGGGTCCTTGGACATTTTCTATTTCCGTAAGCTGATATATCCATTTCATTCTGTTGTCCAAATTCATTTCACCATCCAAGAAAATATAATATATATATATATATATTTTTTTTGTAGATTCTTCACTGGTTTTCTCCCAGATAACTAGTGACATGAATGCCCACAAAAGAAAAGAAAAATCTTTTCTTTGTTTCTTGAGCTAATACTACTCTTTTCTTTATATTGACGTTCATGCCAATATAATATGTGATTAACGACTAATCACGCATCTGTGTGCTACCGGAACAATTGATTTCCCTTTTTTTTTTCTTTGCTCTTTCTAGAACAATTATTTGGGATTTTTTTTTATATAGTAATGTAACAATTATTTGTATTTTTTATATATATATGAGACAAAAATGTAGTTAGAAAAATAAAAAAATATATATATTTATGTTGCAAGAAATTTTTTTTTTTTTTTAAAAATCGCTTTCCGAACAAAGCTGCGTTTTGCTTCAAAATTTTTTTGCGTATACTCAAAAAACGCTCGCCAACCCTCACTATCGTTTCATAATATTACTTACTGAAATTTGATACCTTACTCGTGTGAAATTAAAGCGCTCAAGGAAACTTAGGCACCCATCCCATGATGATTAGCTAGAATCATCTTCATGTTTGAACATAATTCCTAGGTCCAATACTTTCTGGTCAAACTCGAAAGGGGCCATAAAAAAAGTGGATAAATCTGTGAAGGGGAATTAGGTAGACGAATTCCAACCCAAAAAAAAAAAATTTTCCAAGTTCAACTCAAGAAACAGTAGTAGTGTTTAGCAAGAGCCCTCTATTTTCTTGAATATGCACTGCGGCTAGAAAATTAGTCCCATCCAGAAAGCCGACTCTTAGAAGCTTTTTTTTTTTTTTTCTTTTCTTAGGGGTTTCCTTCCAGGATGTTTTACGTACCTTGAGACGTGCTAATATACGCGTAGATCTTAACATGACGTAGATGGATGTACGTATCGTTTACTAGATTACCACTACTAGTAATTTCTTAGCATTAATTAATGCAATGCGCTCCTTTCCTTTACTAAGGAAGTATGAATGGAGAGACGAATCGACCATGAAACGTTCTTTTTGACTTGTTGAGTTGCGATCCCAATGTTGTAGTTTGACGAAGGGCCACTGGTAAAACTTGATGTGGTCTGCCGTCAACTGTGAAGACCATTGGACTAAGCTAAAACGCGTAACAGGGAAAGTCGTCAGGGAGTTGGTGAGAGCCTCTTAGCTTAGACCCTCTCCAGCCTCTGAGACCCTCTCTGCCCGTGTATGGATTCTACGTACATGTGCATGCATCCATGGAACAAGGAATTTAAGAACTTGGTATTAAAGAAATTTCTTCACTATTTTCTTTTTTTTTTTTTGGGGTTGAAAACTAAGAAAATTTGCTATCTTTTTCCATTTTTCTTAAAATTTTGAATTTAATGGAAGAGACGAGTCAGATGACAATGAAGACGTAACTTATTTTGTAAGACGCTTTATCTATAACTAAGTGGTCAATGTATTTTGATTTTTCAAGAGATAGGTGGGAACCTTGTGTCTGAATTTGAGCTACTTCATTCCTAATAGTAATGAAACAAAGTCGATGATGTTTGTACAAGTAACAAGCTGGAATTGGAAGTTTAATGATATCATTCATTATATATTTCTCACTTCATACTCCAACTGCGTAGCTAGATGATAACTCTTTTGAGTAAGATAAGTTTAATCGTAATAACAAAGTCCATTTGCTTATGAAAGTTCTAATCGAGTGTTAAGAAGTAGTTTTGATACCTCAGAATAGGAGGTCTAGTTAAAGTTTTACTACTAATACGTTTGGAGCAATATGAATGATTTATCTGGAGCGTTAAAACCGAGATTACTAAGTAAATTATTGCACCATAAGACAACATAAAATGATTGGTATCAACCGATTGGTTGAAATACCTTAATAACTAGTTTGTCACATTCGATGAAAGCATGTCCTAATTTTAATCGCTTTCTTGGGACTAGGGAGCCAATCATCCTAATTAACTTGAGATCTTCTCAAATATTCAGTAGTATACCATGCAGTTTCAGACTGGGAGGGGGATTTCAAGATAAAATAGGAGTTCCAACCTTTCCTCTTTTTTTTTCGCAACGATAACATTTGTATAACCTAATCTGCTGTATTCTTAGAATATATAGTATTTTTGCGTATTAGTATGAAACATTCTTGAATATTGGTGTATCAAAGTAACGACTTAAAAGGCATGAATGACAACGTGGACTAGTTTATCATTGGTGGATTGAACTCATCAGTTTGATTGAAAAACTTTAATGTAACAGCAGTAGAATCTTGTGATTTTGATTAAATTGCTTTTCTCCCGGCCATTGGGGTGCCATCAAAAAGCTATTGGATTACCTTTTAATTCATTATTATAATTTTTTTTTAAAGAGCATTGGATTATCAGCATTTGGTTTTCTTGTGGCCAAATATCTCAGTTTAAAGGAGTTTCAGAGAAGGGTACTTGGCATCTTGAAAGTGATTTAATACTCTTAAAAATCCTGTCATCCATAACCATAACCCTCCAATTTAATCTTTGCCTTTCACTATTTTGTATTCTTAAAAATTAGTATATTCTTTTTATCACCATACAATCTAAAAAAATTACATTCTAACCAACACCTTTAATTATCAAATCTACAGAATTTATTACATATTAAAGGAATACTATAAACAAAAAGGTAAGTACTGCTTTCACCACTATGCCCAAAACTGTACCCCAAACATCATTCTACACAATCTATTCCCCAATATAACAAGTGTGAAAAGGGCAATATTTGACTCCTAGATAACTCTTCGTGAGGTTAACCATCAATTCACTTTATTCCAAGTCCAAAATTCATGGACAATAGAATAAAAATCCATCGTTTTAAACCACCCAGTGGTAGATACCAGGAGGATGGGGGATTGTTGCTTTGCTGCCATGGGAAATTTATTGGGACTGAATGCTCCCAGCCCATTTTGACAAGAAACGAAAGCGCAAGATGGAAGGCCCAATTCCTTTTACCGGTTCAGAATGTCCAAATAAGCTAATAAAAGGAGGCTAATGGAAGTATTGTTGGGCCCAAACCAAAACTACTACCAGGACTGCGGATTAAATGAGGCCCAGATAAAATGAAGCCCAAACTTGCCGAACAAGCTTCTTCTCATGAAGATCAAAAAGGGAGGGAAAATTCAGTTGAAACGTGTAATTTGGGGGAAGAAGGAGGACAAATTTCTTCCCTCCAATTTCTTTCTCGTTTGTAGTCCATCTTCATTCTTTCAATTCTTCCTGTTTTTCCAAAATTTCACAGAAGCTGCTGATAATCAATCTTTTTTTTTTTGGTTCTCTAATTTTTTCCCTTGATTTAATCCACTTAGTTATTTATTATATTTTTTCCATGAATTGCCATGAAATTAATAGTATGATCGTACGCTCAGATTCCTACCATCAAACCCTCAGACGCCATTCATTCAGTCTTTCCTCAAACCCTCCGAAAAAACCCAGAATCGGAACTGTCTGCTCGGCTTCAATTTTCATAAAACCCCTTGGACTGCCATTATTCTCAAAAACTACCCAATCGCCCAGCAAATCATTCCATTTAGAGCCTAATAAACCCTATACAATTGGGCGTGATTATTTTTGCTGCGATTTTCTGTTTATTGACAGGAAAATCAGTAAAAGCCACTGTCAGATTTTATTCAATTCTTCGGATAAGAAGGTATTTTTAGCTGATGGTGTATTCTTTGGTATTGATCAGATTGAATGTTCTTCTCGGGTCAGGGCTTCACTGAATGGGGTTTTCGCCAATGGAATTAGGATACGAAAAGGGGAAGTTGTGGAATTGCATGGTGGCGATGAGATTTTACTTTCTTGTGGCAATGGAAGTGATTGTAATGTAGTTAATAGAATTGGATTTTTTGTAGAAAGAATTGTTTTATCAGAGGAAGTTGTTGATAGGAATGTGCCTAATTTGATGGCAAGTGGCATGTCAATTGATTATGGTCCTGTCAGACTAGCAAGTAATAAATTGGACGTGAAGGCAGGCTTTTTGTTAAGCATGTGTAGAGATATTTTGTGTAGTAATGATCCGATTTCATTTATGAAGAAGCATGCTAATCTTGATGGTAAAATTCGTAGTTCATATTCTAGGAGAAGTGGGAAGAAGTTCATCAGTTTTTTAAAAAGTAGTGGTGTAAAATCAAGTAGCGAAGATCGAGTACATAGGCTAGAGGTCGCACTTTCTGAATCCCCTGCTAATTGTAGAGATGCGGTAGTTAATTGTTATAAGGGGACTATAATTTCTTCTGAGAGAAACACTGGTTCTCAAAGCTTTAGTTTTAATGAGAATGCTGAAGAAAAAGTGGATAATTATCGTTTACAACAAAATAATGGTGTGAATGTAAGTGGCAAACCCAAGGCACTGTCTTTGGACTGTCCGAGGGTGGCGGATATGGCTTTATGTGATAGGAGTAATGTAAGCCAGGATAAGATTGAGGGTGGTTATGTATCGCCACCAGGAAGGAAGTTTTATTTGAACCGGCTTCAGTTCATGGGCCATTGCTCATCAGAAGCTCAAGATGTTGTTTCACTGCCAGAGCTCTTTTATCCTGTTGAATCTCTACAGCGGGTATTTATTGCAACATTTACTAGCGACATACCATGGTAAGTCCACTTCATGTGATTGCTCTTCTTTGTTGTTTGCCTAATTTGATATACTAGGCATCTAGTTCAGAAAGCAATATAAAGCAACACACTATCTCCATGTTTTGCATGTATTGGCTGTGAAATATGTACCCATTTCAACACTTATAAAAAAGTCTTAAATGATATTTATGTTCATGGGTATACTAATTTACTAAAATGTTTATTTTTTTGTAGGTTTCTGTCCTATTGCAGGATTCCTGCCCATCTCCCAATAACAATTGCTTGCCACAATGCTGAAAGGTGTTGGAGTTCAAACCCTGAAAGAAGAACCTCATATCCTTTTACAGATTTTCCGCGTTTAGTTGTGGTGTAAGTTGCATGATGTGGACTCACTTTTATCAGAGAGAACTACGACTTGATAGAGAAGTATGAGGTCATCTACCTGTTATGTAATGTAGTCTGTTGTAATAATAGGTATCCTCCTTTTCCTGAGGTTATAGCTTTTGGTAAAGACCGTAGGAAGTCAGGCATTGCTTGTCATCATCCAAAATTGTTTGTGCTGCAAAGAGAAGACACCCTTCGGGTTGTGGTTACTTCCGCAAATTTGGTGGCAAGACAGGTGGATCTCTTATTCTTCATGTAATTCTGTTGGTCTTATCATTTACACAATCTGAAAAATATGATGTTTTTCTATTTTTGACTTTCGCTTATGTACATCATTGCGGATTTCTGTTATATCCATTTATCTGATTTGCTTTGCTTAATTGATATTTTTTTATGCATAATTGATAATATTCATGAGCAGAAAAGGTTAATTCATATTACAAAATATCTCTTATAAGCAATTGTATTGCTTAATAAGACATGGTGGCTGTATGATCTGTTTCTGGCTACGAAAGCACACAGGGATTTTGGAGAGGTGTCAACTCATGTCCAACCGAAATACAAGCTAGGTTAAACCTTCCAGACTAAGTCAAATTGGCAATGGACCTAGATGCAACTTTTATATTTTTTATCTTATTTGATTAAAGTTAGGTGGGCTGCCCTACTTTCAGCCCGAAGTGGAGGACTAGTAATTTGACAGTCTTTGCAGTTAGAACAAAAAAATTAACATTAATTGGTTATGAGTGAATCCAGAAAGAGTGCTTCTTGAAGCTTTCAGAACCAAATTTTTTAACAATTTTTGTCGATTTGATGCAATCTGCTATTGCTTTATTCTGAAGGGGGAAAAATCAGATTGCTGTGGGATTTCCTGAAAATCCTAATGGTGTTGTCTAATTTTTTTGCTAGGACGGAGAGTATGTTGTTGTGCATCGGTGCTTGTTTAGATGTAAGCATGTTGCTATTATTTGAACAGTTCTGACTCCTTTTGCTTTTTTTTTTTTTACTGCAGTGGAATAATGTGACCAATACAGTCTGGTGGCAAGATTTTCCTCGTTCTTGTACACCTGACTATGGTTCACTATTCAATCAATCATCTTTAGGGGGAAATAATCAAGATTCAAAGTCCGATTTTGGTGCTCAGCTGGCTGGATTTATGGCTTCTTTAGTAGCTGATGTACCAAGTCAGGCCCATTGGATTCTGGAACTGGCCAAATACAGTTTTAAAGGTGCTCTTGTACATCTGGTTGCTTCTGTA
Organism: Coffea eugenioides; assembly: GCF_003713205.1. Taxonomy (NCBI): domain Eukaryota; kingdom Viridiplantae; phylum Streptophyta; class Magnoliopsida; order Gentianales; family Rubiaceae; genus Coffea; species Coffea eugenioides. The sequence goes on along the minus strand of NC_040038.1, from coordinate 4,282,063 downwards.
CCAGGAATCCACACGCCTAAAAGTCCTTACATGTTGCACTCAAGACATTTTCTGTCTGTAAGTAATTTGTTATTAGCACTCAAGACATTTTCATACTTTTTAGAAAGTTCTTTTTCGGGTGCATCCTTCAAGACCTTGTCTTCTACAACCGTTCTAATTTATCTTTACAGTCTATGGGCTTTTGAGCTTGTAAAGCAGATTGATCTGCTTTAGTCATGTATGTGTCCTTGGTGTTTATTCAGTTTTCATTTTTTACTAGGATAATAATCTGGCCAAGCAGTTGTCTGTATGACTTTTCCCTTCTTTACCTGAGAGAATATGAAAACGGCTTATTTCCTTCTTTTACTGTTGTTGTTGCTTGGTATTATTTTTTAAGGAAATTTTCATTTCTTGTTGGGGTTCCAAGTTAAGTGGACAGTTGAATCTGCATGTTGACAGCTTCTTCTGGTCATTGTTCGTGTTGACCATGTTTTCAATACTCTACATTTCATTCACGTTATTGCCATTGTATGAATCTGATATTCTGCTCAAGCACATTGTTTCATATTTTAGGGTAACAAGAACATGCAGAAGTCCTCTGGCAGAAATTTGCTCGGTTCGGTTGAAACATCTGTGGTTGGTATGAGCCACCTTTTCTGCACATCAGTTGATTCAAATGGTGTGAAGCTAAAGAAACTGGCTGCCTTTCTTCGAAAGTGCTCTGAGAATGCATATGGAATGTCAGAGATTATTTTAAGGCGAGAGACTAATATTCTGGCTGATGTAAATGCAGTGAGTGTTCTAATTCCCAATCCAGAAGAGTTTTCTTTGGGAGGTAAAATCAGCTTGCTGACTCAGGTTTTGCATGCTTCTTTGTAATTAAATAATTTTGTCAAGCCATACTATTATATAGGCAGGCCATTATAAGTTCATGTGATGAAGGCTGAGCTGGACCTTAAAATGTCACGTGGCTGCTCTGTAAATTGTACAAAACATATAAACTCCAGTACAACTTAATCTCCAACATGCAGTGCTTTTGTCCTGTAACTTTGTTTTGGATCTCTGCAAGCTGTGTCAAACTATAGATTTCGGTGTTTCCGTCCAGTGAGAAGCTAAGTAGTTTAAAGCTCTGTTTGTTTCTAAGATTAATTTTCTTTTCTTCTTTGGCTAGATTGTGTTCAAATAGGATTTCTACCAAGAGATGTTGCACAGTGGGTAGCTCCACTATCAGATGATGGCTTTTTTGCATTTTCAGCATATATTTACCCAAAGGAAGTCCTCAGAGCAGCCTTAGAAGGAAGCTACATCAAAGTACAGTTGATACTTTATGTCTCCCAAGTATGTTATAAATCCATGTTATGTAACCCCTTTCTATTTTGTATTAAGGAAACCACTATTGAAAGTGAATTTCATCTGTTTCAGGGCCCATGCTTTTCAGGAATTTCAAATTCCTTGAGATGTCAGCAAGTTTCTGCCATATGCTCACTAGTTTCATCAATTCATAGATGTGTAGGCCTTTGGCGTCTTCAAGAGGTAGTTCTACTGGGATTTAGTGAACTATTGTTTTGTTTGTGTAGCCTTAATTATCATACAGGATCTTGTTATTATTGTGATAGCATATCTACCTATGCATAAGTTTTTGTTGAGCAATTGAAAGAAACTCGCAGAAGTTGAAAGGATGTTTTACATTTTTGTCTGTAAACCAATGTACGAGGCTTGTCAACTGTGCAGACTCTCAGCCTGAAACTGTTCATACTTTCTGTTGATTGCATGTTTAACTCCAGTAATTCAATATTCTGAAATGTCTCAAAATTGGACAGCTAGTGTTGTTTCTGGACTTTCTAAAGGGGGACTGATCCTCTTCTGGATTACCTTGCATCTTTTTTCTCTTCTTTTATTGTCACTCCAGTGTGTGTACCATGTATATATCACTATACTAATAGGTTATTTTCTGTGTTTTTCCTACTGTTCTCTTTTTAAGTGTATAGAAATCATTGAAGTTTTGGCCCTAAAAGTTGACTCATTGATGTGGCCTGGGTTGGTTGGATTTAAATAGAGGATCTATGCTGTTTTAAAATTTAAGGATGCTACAGGAAAGTAGTTGGTATATATCTGCTATTGATCATAGAACTGGCCTTTCTGTGGCATAGGACTACATCACGTCCCAGTCCAGAAGCTGAGCTTTTCCACTTTTGCATCTTTGTTTGCAGGTTTTGGCTCCCTACAAATGGCCTGAACACTTAGAGACTGACTTTCTCTTTGGTGAGTATTCCATGCCAAATGCTGAACCATGATATCTGAAACACAGTCTCTATCTTGCAATGTGATGTCAATTTGTCCTTTGTAAGGCTCATCCTCCATTGGGTCTGTGAATGCACAATTTGTGGCTGCATTTTCAGCAGCATCTGGAAAACGTGCAGCACAATTATCTGAATCTGAGGAGTCTGATCCACATGTAAGAACCTATTCTTTTTAGGATTGCAACCAATGAAATTCTTAGTACTTTCATTTGGACTTTGAAGCTGATAACTGGTCCTCTCAGTGGGGCTGCTGGAGTGCAAGTCAAGAGCTAAGAAATCCATCTATCAAAGTCATTTTCCCTACCATTGAAAGGGTGAAAACTGCAAGTTGTGGAATTTTGGCATCTAAATACATCCTGTGCTTCTCACAGGTACATCAACTTGTCTTTCACTTACGAATCATTATTATAGGCATTTTCATTTCAATTTCAGTTGAACAAGTATATTATATATGTCAAAATGGCTCTACTACAATTTAATATTGGGACTTGATTTATCATGAGAGGCTCCACAACTTTTCTTATTTTGCTGCAAGGGACATTAACAACTACCATGTTAAATTTGGATATTACATAAGAAAGTAAACAATCTTAATTGAAAGACAAAGAATTATGATTTTGATTGGATTTGTGCGTAGCAGTACTGATTAATCTGGTTGAAAAGATTTGTTCTTTAATCAACAATCTCATTTTATTTGTGTCGACAGAAAACGTGGCAGAGGTTGAAAAATGTTGGCATACTTCATGATGCTATTCCTTATCCCAATGAGAGAAGTGGGTTCCCTATGCATGTGAAGGTAAAATATCCCATCCGAGTAATATAGGCTCGAAGTTAATTCTTCTAGAGGTTGATTATTATCTCATAAACTTCACTGGAAGATTTGCGGATTAGTTCCATCTCTGCACTTATGATTGAGTAATGACTTCTCTGTTTCGGAGTAGTTGTTTAGTTTCCTGCACAGAATCATCAGTAAGAACATATAACCCTGTTGACTTTCATTATTTTGCTGTTTTTAAAAATATTATGTGCATGTCCTTCACTCTATTTTTCTTTCTGGCTCTCGCAATTAAGCCTCCACCTGACTCCTAAACTGTTTAGTTTTGTTGGTTTATTTCCTACTTGGGACAATTACCTTAACTCTTCTCAACTTTTGGCCTTGCATGGCATAGTGTTGATAAATGATGTGATAGAATTGACTACAGTTTCAAGGTTTAAAGCTTCTTGTGATGTTTTGAGAATTTTGCTCTTTATGGTGTTGTCCTAAAGGATCCTCCAATTTCATTCTCAGGCATATTTGTGTTTGTGCTGAAAAAAGTAAAAAGAAAAGTGATTTTGTTGAAAAGCAGGTAGCGCGAAGAAGGTTCCAATCTAAGACAGATGCTTCTTCCTTTGGATGGGTTTATTGTGGATCACACAACTTTAGTGCTGCTGCTTGGGGCCGTCCGCTTCCAAATACCGTTGACAGAAAGGTGAACGTGAATGAGAGAAATAGTTCAGTATTAGGTTCAAGGATTCATATCTGTAATTATGAGCTCGGAATCATTTTCACCGTTCCCCCATCAGATAAAAAGGACAATGGGGATGAAAAGCACGGAAACTTGGATGACATTGTGTTGCCCTTTGCTACACCTGCCCCAAAGTATAAGCCCAGAGATGAGCCAGCAACAGCCCAAGCGATGAGGGAGGTGCTTACTGAAATGGAGAGAGAGATGGATGCAGCTATAGCAATCAGTGGGGAGTGTCCAGATGAGGAAGATGAGGTATTGGAGGCTGCTGATTTTGTCACGGTGGAGAAGGAAGATGAAAAGGCTTATGCTGAGAGGCTTTGGAGCCAAGTTGATTCGTCCGAGAGCTGTTGAAAGTCATTGAGGAATCAAGCCGACAAAGAGACTACTTGACCTTGGTGAAGGTAGCGCTGGGTCAGAAGTAGATGGAGGAGATTCAAGATGATCCTGAATCCCCTTTTGTTACATTAAAATATCATTGGAATTGCATAAAGGGGGGTATGACTTGATACGTGTTGTAATACTCTGCAGGTTTGATATAGAATATATAGATAGTTTATTTAGACAAGAAATTGCCGATACATAAAGCAGGATTCTGTAAGGTGTAGTGTAGGATTGAATTTCTGTGTGTGTTGTTCACACTCTTTGAAACCATTGCAACGGCAATGCAAGAAGTGAAGAGTAATGATGTACCGAATTCATGATTGTACAAGAAGGATGAGAATAAAAAGATGCAGTTGGAGTAGGTCCCGTCCCATGTCCTCCATTTATTATAATTGATCCCTGTTTAATAGAGTTTTAAACTGATTGTGAATATTGTCGGCTGCCATACCCACAGGGTCTTGGACCTGATGTCCAAAGGCACGGAGACGTACTGTAGTTGTTTCTTGTGATGTATGCAAGGGAAACGTGTTGTAATCGAGATTGCATATGAAATGGAACATTGATTCCAGACAGATTCCTCTTTCTGCTCCTAAAAGTGATTTCCAAATCAAAATTCAAAACCGCAGCATCGGGGAACATGTCACCTTCAATCCCATTGACCAAATGGGTTCTGCAACTGAAGTCCAAATTCAATGTGGCCCAGGCCGCAACTGTTCTGAGAGACGAAATGCCCCCATTGAATTTATTTTATTCACGTGTCCCTTATTTTCCACTCCACGCAACAAAATGTGTTGCAATGATACAACTGACTCCGGTTTAATATCTTGTATTAGGAATCTTGTATTAAGACCCGAGGTGTATTTGTTTTGTAACGTTATCGTGGTGATGCTGCTCGATTACTTGTCCTCATAGTTATGCGAGTCAGAGTCTGTACGGAATCATTCAATTCTGACAAAATTGAAGCAACTCTCTAAATTCTGAAAATTACACGTATTTTTCCATATTTGCAAAGTAGATAAGTTCTACGACACGCTACAAGAATTCAAGTGTCCCAATTCAATTCTTTTCGGAGGGGTGGATTGAGTGATTCGAAAAGAGGGAAAGGAAGGAGTACAAGTAAAACGAATCGGCAAGTAAATAAAACAAAAAAAAAAAAAGGAAAGAGAAAACAAAAACTTCCTTTCAACCAAGGCATTCTTTCCGTGAGAGTCTTCAATTGACAATTACCTTTGCGTGCTTTGATCCGATTGGTGATATGGTCTTGCAAGTTAGACCCAAGACCTTTCCCAATTCCCCACTTCCCCCCAACCCTAATTCTCAATCAAAGCGTGTGTTTCAGCTGCATCCTCGTGTACATTTTCCGCCGACGAAAGCCACCTTAATTTTGTTTTTCCTTTCAGATTCAGAGGCAGTGGGCACAGACTCTTCTGACCAATTTCACAGAATTCCTCAGCACTGTCGTCATTTTAATTTTCAATTTTCCAATTCATCATAAATCACTTCCAAAATGATTTTTTAAGTTTTAATTTATACACAAATAACTCTGAAATTCTAGCCTTATTCACATTTTTACTTTCCTAGAGATCAAAGCGTATATATCTCCACTATAATTAAAAATGACGAATAATTTTGGACGTAGTAAGATTTATATTTTCTATATTTAAACAAAAGTTTCGCACTAGCAGTCGCGTGCTATCGTACAATATGCAACTTCATTCATTCAAATTTTAAATTTTTATTTATTTAAATTTTTCGTCCACTAATAATTCAGAATGATCGATTTGTAACGTAATTAAAATTCAATCGATGATACTCTTTGATTTTTGAAATATAAAAGTACATAATGTAAGTATTATAATCCTAGTCTTAAAAAAGGAAATTTGTATTTTTCATAACATATTATTGTTCCAAGTTTCCAACGACATCAATCTAATCTTAAAAAAGGAAGAAAAACAAAGTGAACAAAATAACCAAAAAAAAAAAGAAGAGAAATCTCGTGTATAAACGGACACGAGTGTAGAGCCAATTTGCCAAAGGACCCCGTCCCGAAATATATACCTGGCTTTTGACGCCAACTACCCAATGAATCGCAATTACTCCCTATTCTACTACTATTAGACTATTGCTTGCTTTCTCAATTCTCCTTCTCCATGTGCTAGCTTTCCCAGCAAAAAGTCCCCATGTACTTGAAATACCTCTGCAAAATCTAAACTTTAACCATTTTGTCTCCTCACAATCCATTCAGTTTTCAAGATGGAATTATCGTGTTCATCATCTCCGCTTTCAGTTCATTCCATTCCTCAAGGTCACCGCCGTCTTTCTCCCCACAACCGCCACCACCACCGCTGCCGGAATGTTATTTCTCTTTTCCCCAGCTACCCTCCTTCTACAATCACCAGCACCAGCACCAGCACCAGCACCAGCTGTTCTTCCTCTTCTTCTTCTTCTTCCTATTTTGGGATTTCGATTTCTAACAAAACCAGGATTTCTCTTTCGTCTGGAAAAGCTAAGTCAAACCGATCGTTGTATATTGTAGCTGGGGTGTTTGAGAAATTTACTGAGAGAGCAATTAAAGCGGTTATGTTTTCCCAAAGGGAGGCGAAAGCTTTGGACGTAGAAATGGTGTATACCCAGCATCTTTTGCTAGGACTTATCGCAGAAGATCGTGCTTCCGGTGGGTTTTTAGGCTCTGGAATCACAATCGAGATGGCTCGCCAAGCCGTTAAGAGCATTTGGCATACCGATACTGATGCTAAGGAGGAGAATGGTAAGGGTAATGGGAGTGGTCTTGGTCCTGAGGGGGCAGAGGTCTCGGCCACTGATGTGCCGTTTTCGCCGAGCACTAAGCGGGTTTTTGAGGCTGCCGTGGAGTATTCGAGGACTATGGGGTATAATTATATTGCGCCGGAACATATTGCCGTTGGGTTGTTCACTGTTGATGATGGAAGTGCTGGCCGTGTACTTAAGAGGTAGTAAATTTTGAATTAGCATATTTTTATCTATGAATGCTTTTACTCGCTCAGAATTGCAATTTTTTTAGTGCTTTATATTGGTCTTATATGGACTGCTGAAACTATTTTTGCAACTTGTGATCAAAGACAAAACTAGGAAGGGGTGGCAAAACAAGTCAACTGGGAGGTAAAAAGATAAAGATCATTGTAATGATGATTTCCATGAATCGCTTCAATGCATTTCGTATGTTTGGATTAATGATTATGAGAACAATTTGAATCATGAGTTCTTTGAACTTTTTTAGCCAAGTATTTTCTGTGATCAAATTGTAAAGTAATTTTGTTGTGCTTTCGTGCAGTTTCCTGAACAACTTATAGGAGCTGGGAATTTAAAAAAAAAATTACAAAAATACAGAGACACAAACAATAAAATTTCAAGTAGAAGCTTCTTTTTTCTAAATTGTTTGGGCTGTTTCTCTATTTTGCCAAATTTTCATTTCTTGAGCAGTGGAACATGTTGTGTCAAGTTATTTGTCGATTATCACTGGCGCTACTGGGTGAAATATTTGTTAAGAATGTTTTCAGTAGCATTTTAGCATTTTTGGCTAATAGTATGTTTAAGTTGGTTTACATGCCATCTGTTACTTCCTACAATGGTCCAAATGTTTCTGGTCGAATGTGTCAGGATATAAAGCAATATACTTTTCACAAATTTGAAACTTTCTCTATGTGAGGCAAGACTAAATTGATTTCAGACTAGGGGCAAATGCAAATCACTTGGCAGCAGTTGCCATCACCAGATTAGAAGGAGAGCTAGCCACGGATGGCAGAGATCTTCCTAGACGGCCTCATGAAAAAGCTCCTGCTGCCAAAGCCAGCATCGCAAGATCCTCTCAAAGAACTGGAGATAAGAGTAATCATTCTCTTATTCTTGTTCTTGGTTTCTTAATGACTGGAACAGGAATATCTGATTTAAGGTTTACCCTTTTCAATAGAAAAAAATGCACTGGACCAATTCTGTGTGGACCTTACAGCACAGGCGAGTGAAGGTCGCATTGATCCTGTGATTGGCCGAGATACTGAAGTACAGAGAATCATTCAGATACTCTGCAGAAGAACAAAAAATAATCCTATTCTTCTTGGCGAAGCCGGGGTTGGTAAAACAGCAATTGCTGAAGGGTTGGCAATCAAGATTGCGGAGGGAAATGTGCCTTTCAGTCTCTTGGTGAGCCCGTAGGGCCATCATTGAAATTCGTCAAATTCTTTTATCTTAATTAAACTATGATTCGTATATTCTGCTCTGTTTCTTAAGATAGTTGTGCTCTTCATTTTGCACAGACAAAGCGCATAATGTCCTTAGATATAGGTCTATTAATCGCAGGCGCAAAGGAGAGAGGTGAACTGGAAGGACGCGTGACTACATTACTTAAGGACATCAAAAAGTCAGGTGTGCCCATTTCTTTTTGGTGCATTTGAAGTAAGTCGTCTACTGTGGCTTAACTTGTTGTGACAGCATTGCAGGCAATGTCATTGTTTTTATTGATGAGGTCCACACACTTATTGGTTCTGGGACAGTAGGACGAGGCAATAAGGGATCTGGTCTTGATATTGCCAATTTATTGAAGCCATCACTTGGACGGGGTGAGTTACAGGTAATACTTCTTCCTTGGTAGATGCTTTAGTGTGCATTATGTTACCGGATACTCATTGATACCTGGACAAGAAATCATGTTACACTGGTATGGTCATGGATATTGTAAGCTCATGTTTCTAATCTTAGCTTGGAATTAGTAGCCGAAAAAATGAAGTCAATTGCTGCCTGTGAACACGAGTTTTTGATCATGGCCTGTGGCTTAAGAAGCAAGGGCAAGTGAGAAGCAGAGCCTAGTTTGATATTCTGGAAAATAAGCTAAGAAAGTATAGTGCTACAGTTTTAATCGTCAGATCATCTGGGTTGCTAAGCATGTGGGAAGAAAATGGATTCGTCTGTATTAGGTTCATAAAACAAATGATGACAAGAGTAGGCATGAATATAAGGCTTTGAAAGTATCTCTTAGCATTGTCACCACTCATGCACAATGAAGTAGTTGGCTTAAATTGTGGAATTAATTGATGCTTGAGCTACACTGACATATCGACCTGTTACAGTGTATTGCTTCTACAACCATGGATGAATACAGATTACATTTTGAAAAGGATAAAGCATTAGCCCGAAGATTCCAGCCTGTCTTAATTGTTGAACCTAGCCAGGTTTTGACTTCATTACTATCTTTTTAATACTTATGGTATTGACAATGCTACAAAGTATCTTTTGATGCCTTCCTGCTGATAAGATGTTCCATGCCTTTCTGTAGGAGGATGCAGTCCACATACTGTTGGGATTGCGTGAAAAGTATGAGTCTCATCACAAATGTAGATACACATCGGAAGCCATAGATGCTGCTGTGCATCTGTCAGCTAGATATATACCTGACAGATATCTTCCGGATAAAGCTATTGATCTCATTGATGAGGCAGGAAGTAGAGCACGTATGGAAGCCCATAAGAGGAGAAAGGAAGAGCAAACTTCAATACTTTCAAAATCACCAAGTGATTATTGGCAAGAAATTAGAGCTGTTCAAAACATGCATGAATTGGTAATGGCATTATTCTATGTTGACTCAACAGACTTTCTATGGAATTTGAGTGACTCCCTTAGTCTAATGGCATTGATCTTATCTCTCTACTTGCAGGTCCTGGCAAGTTCATTCAAGGAAAAGGATGATACATCCAAGAGGGAAGAAGATAGCAGATTCACTTTGGGACCTCCTCTGCCTTCCATTCCTACAGATAATGAGTATGATTTTGCCCTTTATTCAATTGTAACTAGATAAATAGACTTCCGTGCCTTTAGATTGAATGCAGTGTACTTTTTTTTAAACAATTCTCTTTTGCTGCAGTGCTTCAGTGGTTGGACCTGAAGAAATTGCAGTAGTTGCTTCTCTATGGTCGGGGATTCCAGTTCAGAAGCTTACTGCAGATGAAAGGGTGCTTCTCTTGAGTCTTGATGAACAGCTTAAGAAAAGGGTTGTTGGTCAAGATGAGGCTGTAGTTGCCATATCTCGTGCTGTTAAGAGATCCCGCGTTGGCCTAAAGGACCCAAATAGGCCAATTGCTGCAATGCTTTTCTGTGGCCCCACTGGCGTCGGCAAAACTGAACTAGCAAAAGCTTTAGCAGCGTGCTATTTTGGTTCAGTAAGAACTTGAGCCTCTATCGTAACTATGTTATAGTCAAATACTTTATGCTAAAAAAGAACAATAAAAATATTAATGTCCCTATGAATATCACGTTTACGAAGTGAAAGGCCCTTATTGCATCCAACATTCTAGGAATCTTCTGGAAGTTGAGTAGTTTGGGACCATCCTGTTTTGTTTCACTATATTTGCTACAAATTTTGCTTATGATTCTTTCCTTTCTTGTTATCATGTCTGTGTCTTACAGAGTTTTTACATACTGCATTTCGTTTTTTCCCAAATATGGTAATAATTAGTTATTTTTGATGACCATGGTTGCAGGAGTCAGCCATGCTCAGATTAGACATGAGTGAATATATGGAGAGGCATGCAGTGAGCAAGTTGATTGGATCACCCCCTGGTTATGTAGGCTACGGTGAGGGAGGAACTCTTACGGAAGCTATCAGGAGAAAGCCTTTCACAGTCGTGCTGCTTGATGAAATAGAAAAAGCACATCCAGATGTTTTCAATATTCTTCTTCAGATGTTTGAAGATGGTCATCTTACTGATTCTCAGGTTTGAATTCTCAAAATGGTGGATACCAAATTCAAGCTATTCCTTTCAAATTTTTGAAGTTATGGTTAATTATCTCATATTGTGGCTTCTTACATCTCTATTCCATTGAATTTTGTTTATAGGGTAGAAGAGTATCATTCAAGAATTCACTTATTGTGATGACATCTAATGTGGGTTCCACTGCCATCGTGAAAGGAAGACAAAACTCCATTGGTTTCTTCATTAGTGATGATGTCTCTGCATCATATGCTGGAATGAAAGCATTGGTAATGGAAGAGTTGAAGGCTTATTTTCGTCCAGAATTACTTAACCGGATAGATGAAGTAGTGGTGTTTCGCCCTCTGGAGAAGCCACAGGTTCGTCTTTAATGATTATTCAGTAATTATTATTCTTCAGAAGATTTCTTCTGCCTCTTATGAAATCTATAACAGCACCCCTGACTATTCAGCTTGTCCATTTTAACAGTGTGGGATAAGTCGCTGGTGGCAATTCTTTAGCATTATCGATTTCAGTAACCATTTTTTCTTTCTTTTTATTCTTCAGATGCTTGAGATATTAAATCTGATGCTTGGTGAAGTGAAAGAAAGGCTTACCTCCTTAGGAATTAGTCTGGAGGTATCAGAAGCAGTGATGGACCTCATTTGCCAGCAAGGGTTTGATAGAAGTTATGGCGCTCGGCCTCTTAGGAGGACGGTCACTCAAATAATTGAGGATCCCTTGAGTGAATCTGTGCTTTCTGGAGATTACAAGCCTGGGGATGTTGCCATAATTTACTTGGATGATTCGGGTAACCCTGTTGTCACCAACAAATCAAGACGGAGTATCCATTTGTCTGATACATCCTCAGTGTTGTAAATGAGTCGTCGAGGAGAACGTCCACACAAATATAGTATACACTTTTTAACTGAGAACGCACCTAAAAAGTGTACATAATCTATTCATTCTTGTACAGACTGAATTACACAGCCCAGAATTATTCGTTGGACAAGCACCGAAGGTCATGAATTCACATATACATTTTTCCAAAATGGTTTATGCTATATATGATCTGCTTTTTTACTTTTGAAGGAGGAATTACTGCCATCAACTTTGTACATACTATTGGTATATATTACTTACTATTGCCATTGTCAACTGCCCGGATAGCCAGTGATATTATACTTTGGTGTTGCAACCGGTTAGCAATTTGCAAATGCCGTAGGGATCAGAGAGTTGGGGAGAAATACTATACTTCTTGTAACACCACTTGTGGTGACAGCATTTCAGGCAATGTCATCATTTATTCGATGAGGTCCACAGATTTGTTGGTTCTGGGATGGTAGGACGAGGAAATATTAGATAAGGGATGTTATTCAATAGATCTTGCACCGTAATTCCTGTTCACTCGATTCCAATCATGCATGCTTCTTCAGCAGGTGAGATTTAGAACAAGATACATTCACTTTCTTACTTGTACGAATTGCTTGTTTTGTTGCAACATATCAACGTCCTGATTAAGGAGCAAAAGTTTCAAGAGGTTAATTTTGCCAAAATCATTATTCTTTTCAAGTAGTCTGTTCAGACATTTTTTTGACAATTATTAATGCCACATTCGAGGGTATCATTGCAAAAACATTCTCAGACATCCGGCATCTAATCAGCAAGATGCATTTTATACTGCATACACATTCTTCAGCAAAACTTAATCACAAAGTTTGCAAGCATATACGGCTATAATTCTACCTTCATTGCCTTTTGGTGAATCCAAAATTGTCAAAAGGTAATTCTGAAAGATACAACTTAACCTAACGATGACTAATATGCTTCCAGTTCAATGGTTACGAAAACGTGGTTAGGAGTACATAAGTGTATCTCTAATTGGACATAACTAGTATCTGACCGACCAACCAAAAAAAAAAAAAAAAAAGAGCTGCAGGCCATAATCCTCAAATTGTCAACCGCTTTTCAGTACTCCAGAAAACTTGCAAATGAAGCAAAGCCCACTCTTTACTCCTGAAAGTTGACAATTTATACAGTTGAAAAGTATTAGACCTAAAACAAAGTTCATTTGATACTTGAAAAGAACTTGTAAAAATGTTTTGCACTCTGCAAATAATACAGTTTAACAAAACTGGGCTACAGGACATAAAGAAATCAAACTAGAATGAGACATTAGCTATTCCCTACACTTTTAATCCCACCCCCCCGGGGGGGGGGGGGGGGGGTTTGTGTGAAGAAGGGAAACTGCTTTACACATTTTGAAGCCATCAACTAGGGGATGTGAGTATGAATCGTCATTGCATGCTTGAGATAAGCACACAAGTAAATATAATTGCTCAAGTAATAGCTGCAGTCATCAATAAAACTGCACAAAACCGAATAAGGAGAAAAGGGAAAAAGAAGAAAGCAGAGTAGCCCGTCATAAATAAGTTCTAAGGTTTATGAAATGTCAATATCCTGATTTTCTAGCAGCAGTAAGTTGTGAATCTTGTGATTTAGGAACTAGGTCGGAAGAATACCAATGTTCAATAGCTATCTTGAAGAGGCCTAATACAAAAGTGAAGTGAGCCGAACAGATAATTGGTTAATCATTCATGTACTATACCATGCAGTGAAAATGTGTGCGGTTGATGCTGAAAGTGACAATTCAGGAATAGGTCAAGCACAGCTAGATTTTTGCTGAGCAAGCGGGTTGTAGCAGTTTTCATATGTTATAACAAAATTTATGATCATTTCAGCTATTCCAAAGGGGTTTTTAATCAATTCAGATTAATGACCAGATTTTCTCAAGCAAATTCTATTTACTACGGTCACAACATTTATGTAACTGGCCAAAACAAGAAGTTCACAGCAAGAGTAATGACAAAGTTACGTGGCAAGACCTGCTCCATTTCTTCAGGACCATCATTCTTATTTTCAGATTCAGCCTTTCCAGGTTGATCATTGGTTTTTTCTTCACTATCAGTAACCATTTTGTCCTCTCTGGCATTTTCACTTTTACCTGCATCATCAATCTCTCCAATGTTTAAATCAGCAGGAAGTTGGCCAGTTTTCAGTGCCTGCACAAAAGTTAACACCATTGGGTGCATCAGCTGGAATTTAGAAAAGTAAAGGTTGAAGAACTAGAATTAAAGATGGAAATGAGTAACAGATTTGCCAGACTGAAAATCTGCACCATTCCTTCTTTCCCTTTGACAGAGAGTACTTTCCATCCAGAGAGTACTTTCCATCTCAATAGTCAAAATTCCTTCACTACAAAATGCATATAACCTCCTTTATGCCTTTTTTTTCAAGATACTTAGTCTCAAAGATTTCAAATTCACATGTTTGTAAAACAAAGGGAAGTATAGGTGATTTTGATTACAATTTATGTGTATTCTATGCAGTGAAAGGACCACCAAGATCAGAGCAGAATCAAATGTTGTTTATAATTCTTCATATGGACTTGTAAAGAACTTCACCTGTTCAAGCCTTGCCACCTCTTCCAGAGTTTGGGAATTCACAATTGCAGCCTGCAGATGTACACCAGAATGTTAATAAACTAAAGCAAAACACATCCAAAAGACAGGTAGGGCAGTAGAACAAAGTCAAGCAAGAAGAATAAATTTCAGAACAGCAGTCACAAGAAGAATCTTAGGTTTTGGGAGTACAAATTGAAACTGCTTTTTATGTACTAAAATGCTCCATAATCATGAACTTGAAACTAACAAAAAAAATTTTCCTTGGGATCTAGAATTGATAGAAAAGTTAAGCTTTTAAAATCAATAGTTCAGTTTCTGAAAAAAAAAAATAAAAATAAAATCTGACAAGAATACCTTAATAGCTAAAATTTGTTCTTGTGTAGGAGCAACTGCTTTAGGTGCTTGCTCCTCCTTTGGAACCTCTGGGGTGCTTGGAACCTCACCGGGTTCAAATGTCTTTGTAGATACCTTTTTAGCTTCTTCTTCAGCTTCTTTAGATGCAAATAGACTATTTGCTTCAAGTCGCTCCTGTTTCAACGAAAAAGAAAAAAGTCTATATAAATATTCCAAACCAATTAAGCTCAAAAGTAGTGAGAGGTCAAAATCCATATGCAAAAGTTATGCTATAATGTATGGTTGAAAAGAAACACTATATAACTTACTTTCTCAATCATTGATGTAATCAGCCAGCACCAAAATGCTCACATTCTCAATTTGTTTCCATATGATTGCTAATATTTAACACCCTTCCACTAGAGAATAATTATTTACTTCTGTTATTTATGAGTTGGAGCGACCAAATAAAAAACTCTCTCAACTTTGGCTTAAGTTTCTGTTTAATTTCCCAAAAAAAAATCCAATATTCCAGTCTCAAAACTAAACAAGCACACAGTATTAAAGCACTTGCAACCCGAACTTTAGCAAATAAAAGTCAACATATCAGTTGCAGCAATAATTACGCTGACCTTTTGTTTCACTTTCTTGAAATCCAACACACGCAGAGACTTAAGTTTGTGGATGACATACAACCGATAATTGGGTTTCTTTGTAATATTGTTATCCAGCAGGCTAAGGAATTGCAACTTGGGAAGCGATGCTAGTGGATCAATCTCAACCAAGTTAGTCAGTCTGTTGTTAGTCAGGACCAAAGAATGCAACTTTGGCAATAGCTCTGCAACGTTAAAATGAGACAAAGTAAAAACATTTTTCAGTTAATTAAAGAAGAAAAAGAAGGAACTTGTTTTGAAGCATGATATCCACTAACATTTAATTGTATTAAGGGTCTCACCTCCAAGGTTGGGATTAATTCGAGTAATCCTATTGTTGTTCAATAACAAAGTGCCAAGCCGGTTAAGAAACGGAAAGTTTTCGAACTTCACTATCTCATTATCGGACAAATCAATGGTGTCGAATTGATCCTGAACATACAAACCAGCATCTTGAATTCAAATAAATTCCCCAAAAACAAAAACCCACAAAATATTCTCGTTGAAATAAGGAGGGAAAGCTAACCTCAGTAGCACCCAAGTTCTCAATGACTGCGATCTTGTTTCCTTCACAGAAAAACAGATAGTAGCAATTAATTTAACAAAAGAGTTTTCAATCCAACGGATATACTTCATGAATTTTAGAAATTTCAGAGGTAATTGCATCAAAAGAAGGTCAATTAAGAACGTAAGTAAAACCTTGTGTAGTAAATTAAGAGAAAGGAAGGGAACCTCGAAGATCTAGCTCGCGCTCCCGAATAGCATTGAAAAAATGAGGGCTTTTCCACATCAGGTCTGCTGTTAATCTCACCATTCTTTCCGGGTTGGGTTGTTGGTGGTGGTTCTACTCTTCTTTTGATGATTCGTTCCCACTTCCTAGAGAGGACTGCCGGGGCAGGGGGGTTTTGCTGCTTCGCAAGAGTGACAGAAACAAAACCCTCAGCTTCCCACGTTCTTGAGCTTAAAACTGAAATTTAGACGCTGCAGGAGTGTAAAATTACATATATAACCTCCGGCTTTTCTTTTTGTTAATTTCTTTTTGTTTTTCTTGAAAACTTTTTTGCTTTCTGGTTGTAAACAGGATGAATACTTAATAATAAGAATTTTTCGTGTCTTTTTTTCTTTTCTCTTTCTGGTAATAACAAACTTTTAAATCACGCGACAGTCTTTAAATATGTCATTATTTGAAATAATTTTTGTGCTTATATCAACAACACATTTTTCAATAAATTCTATTTATTTCACGTAAATTAATCACAAAAAAGATTAAATAATACACTATCCAAAGAATTCGCAAAAAAGTGCTATAATAATTATTAAAAATAATATTTTAAACAATACACCATCCAAATCCAAATATATACGGTGAATGCAAACTATTTGCTATAGTCTATCATGATGCATAAAGTTGTTTTTCTTATGATAGAAACAGAAGCAGATGATTTTGAAGGCAACTGAAAAGTCATTATATAGGCATCGTCTTTGAATGAATCATTTACTCCTGTATAGTTTGATCATAAGCCGTTTCCACAAGAAGCATTAAACCTTGACCAAAGGATCATTAACACAAGAGGATCAAAGCCTTCAACTTCACCCTTTTCTTGCCTGCACAATTAACACCAGAGGGTGAAAGCCTTCCATTTAACTCCATAAGAAGGAATAGACGCAGATGATATTTAAATATTCAGCAATTTGCTGGAGAGTGGAGCTTTCGATATCAAATCAGTTAACCCTCATTTGTTCCTTCATTTTCACTATGTATGCTAACTAAAAAAGCCTAGACAAAAACTTATCAGGCTACGACGAGCGGACTAATTCCAAAAATTCAATACAAGTAGGATGAATGGTGAGCAGGCACAACAGGAGGAATTGCACCAGCCGCGCGCGAACCACCACTGTGATATGATTCGCTTTCAACAATAGAATCAGCAAACTGATAGAGATCAGAGGCAGAGCTCCTATGTGCTACTGTCGAATTAGAAGGCAACCCTGGAAAGTTGTCCAAGGATGGTGATGTCCGCTTATACAAGCCAGCAAGCCCATAAGATGGAGGTTGTGCAGCATAAGCAGGAGCTGCCAGCCGTTCACTCACGGCTGTATCACCCCGCAATCCATATGGGTGACCATCATAATGTATTATATGTCCTGCTGCATCTACTAGTGCTCCACTGTGGACTCCAGCATAAGAACCAGTTCGCACAACACTATGGGCACTTCCCGATATACCACCACCTATTCCAGCTCCAAGGACATCACCACCAATTCCTACAACAGAGCAAGCAATGCCCTCTGGTAACAACCTTGCACCAGCTCCATGCAATGCAGATGGTAAAGCATAAGATCTGTTTATGTGTCCATGGACTCCATCCAGAATGTTCCTCTCGCTATCAATATGAATATGTACTTTCTGCTGCTGTGGTCCTTGACCAGTGTAACGTGACCGTTTGACTTCTTGGCTCTTCAAATTTGAAGAATCAGTTTGATCTGCTTTTCGTTTTGGAACTGCCTTCTCCCTTATATGCTTGTCAGAATCAGCAATATCTTTCTCCAAGCTCTTGATTTTCTCATTGATTTGCCATCCTGGTAGAAGCTTTGAGGGATCAATTTTATGACTCTCCAAACACTTGACAACAGATGTCAAAGCAGACAATTGCTTCTTCTTTGCCTCATTCTGCAAAAACAGGCAACTTGCAATCAGATGAAAAACAAGACAAAAAGGACGCAAACAATTCTGAGCTCAAACTGAACCTACCAATGCAGCCAATGAACCCTGTGTTGAACTTTTCGTTTTCTTGGAGGTTTCTTTAGACTCTCGCAAAAATGAAGTCAAAATTGTTTGAGGATTGAACTTATCCTCAAAGCCAAAAGTACAAGCAACATCAACAGCATCAACAGCCATTTTATTCTTCACCATCCAACCTATTATGTCTGAAACAGACAAAACAGATTGCTTGGCCAGAGACCACATATAAAACAACAAGTGCTATGAATACAAACTACCTTTAGTACAGCAAACTCACCTAGGTACATTCTAAGAATGCAATTACTTTTACAAAGAAAAATAAGAAAAGAAGAGTAGAGGTAACTAAATATGGGCAAATAGTTCAAGTTGCAAAAAAAAAAAAAAAAAGAACAAGCTAATGCAAAGAAGGCAAGAAATGGATGTAATCAGAAAGTAACATGTCTTGAAAGCTGCTCAAAGCATTGCAGCTGCAAAGTGTGCATTTCAAGTACATACTATCAAACAAGATAAACCTTAAACACACGGTTCAATAGTTCAATAAACTTTTATAGGAAGATCTAGTTTACAGTCAGTGGAGCCACTTAAATCACCCATCACAACAAAAGAAAATCAGGTGCCATCTAACTAGAGAACTATTTACTAAAAGGACAAACATGCATGGAACTGGTAAATTATATGTGGGCAAACATGGAAAAAAAGCAAATTAAAAACTTTAAAAAAGTTGCAAAATGCATCATCTGCTGCTCAAAAGAGGAAACCAGCTATTTGGCCCACAAGGCTACTTGAAAAATTCTCTAGAACAGCATATCCAGTTTAGCTGCTCTTGCAAATTCAAGATGCCAGAGTGTAAAGATGATTAATTAAACAAACACACTAAAGAGTCTTAACTATAACTGTAAACCATTTATATGGACCAAATAAAGTTTGGCAGTCTAAGCTACCATAGTCGAAAGTGCTTAACATTTTACTTGAGCCAGCCTTTGTAGTCAGTAATGGGTTCATAGTCCTGTACACATTGGTCTGAACATCTTTTCCAGTCAATTTAAAAAAAAAAAAAAAAAGCATTTACCATGACAATGACATCTATCAGTTACAAGTATTTTGCCAATAGTTTCACTTGTGGCTCTCATATTAGAGAGTCTAATAAGTTCAACAACAAGGTACTGACAAACCAAAACACTTGTGTGAACTGTTCCTGCTTCTCTAAAGACCTAGCTAATCATCCTAATATGTTCAAATGTTAGGTTTTTATTAAAGACACTACACTAAGGCACGACGAATTGCTGCACCTGATGTTCCTGTAATACGCTTAACCACAACATTAGGAATTAGGATTTTAATAGTTAAATGAAGTACATAGTTAGCATACAGTACACAAGCAAAAACAAACTATAAGCATCCATCAAAAGCATATAAATCAACAGCTTAAAACAGCATCTAAATATCTACTACGAAACAAAATGTAAATTAAAGTTTCTTAATATCTTTTTAAGCGCAAAAAATGAGACCTGAAAACTTGGTGACAAGAACACTTGATCTCTTCAAAACACCTGCAATCTCCTTTACATTACCGGCTCGAACCAAATCCCTGAAATCGTCATTTCTAAACCCCGCAGGTATCCCAAAACACCCAAGAAAAAACAACAATCCTCTGGCATCGATCTCACTAGCCTTAGCCAAACCTCCTTCATTAATCAATCTCTTTCGCCAAGCCATAGCAGCCTCAGCGGCCTCTTCTTTAATCGCCTTCTCAATCTTAATCACTCTATCATCGCCACCCTCATTTTCCATCAGCAAAAAACACTCTAACACTAAAACAGAAGCCTCCCTCGCCGGAATCATGGGGGAATCTTTAGTATAAGCTTTACTCCCTTGCAAAAAAAATCTCCCAGAGCATTCAAGAACCAATTTTGCCGGATTAGGCGAGAGTTCCAATGCTTTTGGAACTTCTTCTCGGAGTTTATCCGGTTCTCCAATATTAGTTACCATGTATTTCCGAAGCCCCCTGCTAGACATTAATGTACAAAGGCTTTCCAGCTCTGATTGACATGATTTCCCTTTTCCTTTTTCTTTTTCTTTTACTGGAGAAGGGTTTGATGGCGGTCGGGTGGAGGTGGGCGGAGGGAGGGGAATAATGGGTAAAATTTCACGGGGTGGGGAGGAAAGATTGGATTTTTGGAGAGATAATTGGGAATCAAGAGCGGAATTAATGGAATCGAGGTGAGCTTGGAGGTCGTAATAGCAACTGTGGAAGGTTTCAAGGGCGGCGGACAGGTCGCGGAGGTAGGTTATTGAATTGAGAAAAGATGGGACAAACGGAGGAGATGACGGGGTTTGTGGTGGTCGAGATGGGGGGGAAGTGGTGGTGGTGGTGGGTTGTGGTTCTTGGTTGATAGGGGTGGTAGTTTCTGGTTGCGGAGGTGGTGGATTGGGATCGTGTTCAGCCTTGATAGGCGGAAGCATGGGTGCCGTTACTGCCGGCTGCGCCATGGGAACGATGGTTTATGGTCGTTCGCGGGAGTACGAGGATTTGACTAAATATACGTCGAGCATCAAAAAAAGGAGCCAGTGCCAGTCAGTGGGATTAGACATCCCTGTCGTCTCTATTTTATCTTGATTTCACGTCTTTGCCCCTTTGCAACCAAAAAAAAAATTTTTTGGGGAAATTTTGGGGGAAAAAAGGGTAATGAAAAGAAAGGATATTCATGAAAGAGGACTCACACTTTTACTTAATTTGGTGCCCATTTTTCAAATTTTTCCCAAAAGAATTTATTTGGTGGTTAAGTACAGTCCCTTTTTTGGTTGCCTTCCTCAGTAGCAAAAAAGAAAGAAAAGAAAGGGGAAAAAAAAAAACTTGTGTGTACTTCATATGTTCCCATTTTTCAAATTATTTTTCCAAATTTTTTCGCAAACAAAAATTGATTTGGTGATTAATTACAGTCCCCCTTCTTTTTTTTTTCCTTCCTAAATAGCCAAAAAAAAAAAAAACAATCTTGTATATGCTCGATCTACAGCCTCATAAAATAAAAAAATCTGACACTTCTATG
This sequence comes from Coffea eugenioides, assembly GCF_003713205.1. NCBI lineage: Eukaryota > Viridiplantae > Streptophyta > Magnoliopsida > Gentianales > Rubiaceae > Coffea > Coffea eugenioides. Next base: position 4,260,939 of record NC_040038.1, on the reverse strand, counting down.
AGTTTAACACGAGGGATTGTCTCAGAAACTCTCTCAGTTGGAGCGTGAAAAGCTTTTTGTGGAACACAGATACCATCGGGCATGAGAAAATGGTTTTTTCTTCCACTTCACAATAAAAAGCTGACAGTTTAAATCAGGAAGAAGATGCGTCAGGGGAGTAATTCAATTCATATTTAAGCATCCACCTTCAACTGTTAAAATCACAATGTTGTACTATAATGATCTTTTGCAAGCATCATTATGTATTAGAGCGATCAGAATAAGGAAATTGAAATCCTGAACAGATGAAAGTTCATCATGCATCTAATCTAATCCAGGTTCCTACAAGTAATTTATCCAATAACCTATCAGTCTGCCACTGAAAATGGTGGAGAAGAAGATCGCAGCATACGCGCAGAGGCAGCAGAATAAAGAAGCTTATGGTCCTTTACTACAACCAGTGAACAAAAAGAAATAAGATTATAGTTGCCTCCAAGCAATTCAAACATAACGGAAACCAACTATCTGTCCCCAGCATAGTTCAATCAACACCAAACATCAAAGTTTAATACACATACTATCTTATGTTTAGCTCTCTTGAAAGGGTTCCCAGAAGTCCTATTTTTAGTCTCAGAAGAAAGTATTTAGCCTGTTGTTTTAATTCACTCATCAAGTACCATGCACCAAGCTAAGCAAGTGAATCATCGCCCGGTTAAATCAGACAGGACGTGTGAGAATACTCTTCCAATTAGTAGCCCTTATTGCCTCGTATTCGAGCTCTCATGTCAACCTAAAAGCAGGAAGATTTCGTTAGTTTCCTGGACATGCACGAAAAGTGAAGTAATGGAACTAGCAATGCAAACAAATAAAGTTAAATTTGTTGGTAGATTCACATTTTCTGAAAAGCAGTATTATTTGAATAATCTAAGAGCTGCAATTCCACAGAGGCCTTTATGATTAAGGGCAGGATTACTCCCTTACCGATTATCTTCAAAAATAAGAAATTGTTGTCATATGGGCAAAGAATGCTGAGCAATCAGAACCGGGGCAAGATTACAACATTCAGATAGCATCAAAAGCAGGACAAGGATTAAAGTTAACACTATGGAAAAGCAACACTCTACTTCATAGAAGTATGGGCATACAACAACCATTTTCAGTCATCTACTTCTTCAGGAAGCACCGCATGCACAAGACTCAAACACATATTATTGCTTAGCCCTCTATACCTGATGTATACGTGACTTCAGAGTTTTGATGACAACATAAAGATTAAGATTAAGTAGGAGAACACAAATGATGGATAATCGTAACTGAATCTTCAGCTACAATAACCTAAAAGTGCAGCTATAAGTACTAAACTAGCAGAAAACTAAAAAGACAGAACACTTATAAATCAACCTCACTTGGAACATGATAAGTGATGAACTGTAACTACGCAATAGTTATATGGTCAAGAGTAGAATAGTCTAAATGCTATCAAAGTTTGAGGGATATGATATCTTATTTTCTCTCATCAAGGTAATGGATGAGAGTAAATCAGAAAGTTTCATTGCAATCAAACAAAAGAGCAATTCAGCCATTAGTGGTTTCATGCCATCAGATAGAAGCTTGCTAATACATACTAATATTGAAAATTTTAGTGCCAATGGCTTGCACTACATGGTTAGACTAGTTGCTCACCAATTACCCATTTACACTTCTGATATAATAAGATTTCCTTTGTATGACAGGAGGCTTCTAGCTTTTAAAGTGCAGAACATTAGCAAGTTCTTTTTCACACCACGAAGGTTTCAAGGTCAGTCAAAAGATAATTAAATGGCATCCTAATTTGACAATCAGCAGCAAAAGTGGTATTTTATTTCAAGCAAATGCTATGTCCAATCCAAGAACAAATATATCCACAGAATAACTCTTTCTAAGAGAATACTGAGGCAAGACAGTGCCTTTGCAAGCTCTGACTAGATAATATGTCTCTGAAATATATGTGTGTGTGCGCGTGTGTAGATACATACATACATACATATACATACATACATACATACATATATATATACGTATATATCTGTACACATACATACATACATACATACATACATATATATGTGTGTGGATACATGATAGGGCTGTCCGTTGGATATAAAAGACGCCGAAATGCATTAGAGGTGTCAGTGACTTAATTTGTAAACTTTAATAAGCCTAAACTCCGGGATATCCATTTTTTGGTCAATTAGTTGCAAAAGATCATACAAAACAGCTAATTACACGTCAATATGAGTATTTTGAAACTAATTCATTCCTTTTCCCTTGGCAACCAAAGACAGTGCAAGAAGGAATTTTAAGCATGCTTAAAGTCACAATTCAGCTGAGAACATCCAAAACATGCCGAGATCTCTATAGCACCATGAAATGAAAAATACCTATAGTAAAAGCAAAGTCATGATGTAAATACCTAGCACACCAAATCTTGTGTTTTTGCATTATGATAAAACAACCAAACTTTATTCCTTTTCTTTCTTTCTTTTTTCATAATTTGATAAGCAAGACAATAAACCTTGAAGTTATAAAGGCAGGAGGGGAAAAAACACAAGAACGAAAGTAAAGATACCTGGCCTCTCTTGCAATTGAAATATGTTTCCCTTAGTCCCACACATTCACTGGAAATTAAAGGGGTTTTCTCCTTAGCACATTCCCTATACGGCCTGTTCTCAACCTACACAAATTCCACCCCATCACGTCAACAAAGACAAACGTCCTGCAGGTCTACGGCATTATTCAACACCAAATTGAATCTTTTTAACAAATCCCCGAGCTCAAGAAACAAATATCAAATCAGATAACAATTACTAACACCTATTGATCACCTCCAAAATGACCCCTCCTAGTCAGAGACAGCTATGAAGTTTCATCCATTTAATTAAGAATAAGAAACTAAACGTAAAACCCATTTGAGAGCAGAAAGAACTCTGGCTTGCAAGCTCAAATTCTCAATATTACCTCACGGTTTGTCATTCTTGGTAGAAAATTTTAACAACGGGTGAAAGGTGATAACTGAGATTAGATACAGAGAGGGATTATCTGATGAGGCGAAAGGGATTTACCTTAACACAGTCGGATTCACTAAGGCACTTGACCAGTTCCATGGCAAGACCCTTGCAGGACTTCGACATTTCTTTCGTTTCTTCTTCTTCCTCTTCGTCGTTTACCTTTCAAGAGTTCTCTGTCTCAATCTGTGGGATGGGGGCGATGGAGGAGTGTTTGGGTAATGGTTGGTGGGCCTACAATCCTCTGGGCTGAAATTCGACCAAATTGTTTATTAGGAGAAACTTGTCTCTCTGGGTGGGGGGGCTGGGGAATGGAGGAGTGTTTGGGTAATGGTTGGTCGGCCTACAGTCCACTGGGCTTAAATTTATCAGAAGACAACAGACATCTTGCCCATGTTCTAGAAATTAAACACCAATCAACCACTATTTGTCAAAGAATTTTAATCTTAATCTTAATTTTTTTTTCTCTGTCTTTTCAATTAATCTAAATTTTTTAAATCTCTTGTAACATTTTACAAGCACCATTACCCACTATGGAAAGGGTAGACAGCTTAGAAAAGAAAAGTGGAACTTGAGATATAAAATAATACACATGTATTAGCAAGCAGCCCAATTTGTTCAATGAGGTACTCAAAATTGATTATTGCCTGACTTCATTATGTGTAATGAACCTTTTAGTGTCAACCCCGGATTTTTCTTTTTTTACCTCCCCCACTCCCAAATTCTCTTTCTACTCCAAACCTGCCAATCAAGATTTAAACCCTGATCTATTAGATGGGAGTTCAAACTCTCTGACCACTAACTCCGCGAATTAGTGGTTTAGTATCAACCCTGGTAAATGGAATTATGACTAAATTGTAATGGTACTATAAAGGTTTACAATACATTAATTGAGATGCAACGAATTTAGACACTATGAGCTGACACGATATTAATGTATCTAGACAGACACGATGGTAAATACAATGAGTGAAAGGTTAAGAAACAAAGACAGCATCAAATACAAGGAAAAAAGAAAAGTAAATGGATGGGTTTCACAATTACGTCCTCCTAAATTATAAGAAGGGATGGGAGGGAAAAGGTAGGAGCGACAACAAACTCGTAATCTGCACTTGTAATAGTAAAACTTAGACAGAGAAATATCATCACAAAGTTTTCACAATAATGTCATTTACTGTCTTTGTATAATTATTTCACTTAGGCCCTTCCCTGATAATAGCATTCATTAACACGAAGATAAGAGCTAGCACGATTAAGTGATTAATGACCGTTCACTCTCCGTGTGCACTTTAACATTATGATTTCATTCCGCCCACAATCTTACAAGATAGCATTTCTTTTTTCCTTTTTCAAAGAAAACTTAGGTACCGTTTGTGACTATAAATTTTTTAGAAATTAATTTTGAAATATTTTCTTTAATACATTTTTAATGAATTTTTTTGTCAAATATATCACATCGCCATTGTACAATTTTCTATAAACACTTCTAAAAGCTCTAATCCAAATGAAGGGTCTATTTGAATGGTGATTTTTTTGAGTGTTTATATAAAATTTTATTGTAAGTTATTATAGAAATTGTAGAAAAACTTTTGTTTTGTTTAAGGATTTGGAAAAAAAAAAATTTGCCCTTTTTTCTTTTCCTTCTCCTGTTCTTTTTCATTTCTTCTTCTTTCTCCTCCCTCCCTCCCTACCGCGACAATCACTATCACTGCATCCCTCTTTCTTTCTTTTTTTTCCTTCCTCCCTTCTTTCTCCTCCTTCCCCCTCACCCTCTCTCTTCCCTTTGTCCCCTTTGGTCGCGTGACCCGTTGTGCAACCAAAGGGGGAGGAGGTGAGAAGAGTGAAAAGAAAGAAGAGGAGGAAAGAAAAAAAGGATAATGCTGACGCCACTAGCTAGCGATGGTAGGATGAGGTAGAGGGAGAAACAAAAGAAGGGAAAAAAAAAAGAAAAACTTATTTGTTTTTGAATATTTTAGGGTGTGTATATTAAAATTTTGAGATTTTTTTACAAATTATTATAGACAAAGTTTTTAAAAATTTTTGTCCATTAAAAACAGGGTAAAAAACTTAAGTGCCAAACAGGCCGAATAGAGGTCTGGGTGAGCCAAGCCACTCGTGAGCTTGGTCAAGCACTCGGATCGAACTTGATTTGACCGAATTCGAGCCACTAGCTTCGTACGTGAGTCAAATCTGAGTATTACTCGAATGTTCGATGAGCTTAATTAAGTATTTGTATTATTTTTATATTATATATTGTAATTATGGAATGACTATTATGAATTTATATTTTAATAAATTTACATGAAACAACGTTCAAAACTCAAACTCGACAAGGTTTACAGTTTACTTGATATCATGCGATTTGAATTCGACATTATTTTCCAGTGCGTTGAGCCGAGTCCAAGCTTAACGTCACGAACTTATTCGAAGTCAAACAATAGCATTGGCAGTGATCAAAACTCGAGCGCTACTTGAGCTGGATGGCACCCATAGGCCAGAAGTTACGTTACTGATTATCTACCGCCCAATTGAAAGACTAGGTGATATTTGTGCACGTGCTTTGTCACCTTCACACGAGGTGAGAGATAAGAGAAATGAAAAAACTCACTCTGCATCCCGGATGCAAATAATAAATCACTATAGAAATACATACGTGCTTTAAAGAATAACGCCTACATAAGTAGGGGTGGGGGACAATTGGACCCCAAATAAGACCACGACATTTTAGGCATTTGGGTCCCTATTACTGCCCAACTCTCAAGTTGATGTCCTTCGAAAAAAAAAAAAAAAACTCTCAAGTTGATGGTAGAGGATAGAAAATAGAAAGACAAAATGAACAAAAGCAGAAGTGCCGTTAAGGGAATCGGAATATAAGATAAATTTAACTAAAAGGATCATCAACCTTTGCAAAAGTCATAAATAAGAAAGGAAAGGCGAGTTAGATTATTGAGGCTCAGACATGAAGACAGACAAAAAGAAAAAGATCATTAGTACTGATGTTTAAGTATTTTGGAGAAAAAAATTGAATGTTATTATGGGCACTCCCTCATAAAGACAACATGGGCAGATAGACAGATAAATCATGAGAATGGCGGATAGTCCTAGAACAAGCGCGACAACTACTGTTTCCCTTTCAGCCAAATGGTTACATTTTAGTCCCCACGATACATCTTTCAATTCCCACCTCTTCATTTGCATCATCATCGTCTCGTCATGTTCTTCTCCTTCTACTACTCCTTTTTCAAGTACTAGTGGTACAAATTCAAGAATCCCATAATCCCAGATAAAGCAAAGACGGAACCTTTTTCACTTTACTAAAAGCTCTTTCCCTTTTTGCTAAGTCTAACACTTCTCTATACTGTTTTTCGCCCTTTGCTGCTCAAATGGCTGTGGCAATGGCTTCTTCTGGGACAACTCCTGGGCTTTATACTAATCTAAAGGCAATTGACAAGCACCCCATTGCTAAAGCTTCCCTCTTTACTTGCCCTTTTGGTTCGGATCCAGTTCAGGGATTCTGTAATTTTTCCAAGAAAAGGTCTTTGCTCACATTTGGGATTCTTTAATTGTTTCTGAGCTAACTGGATTTATCTTGTATTAAGGCTAACTCATTAGTGTAATTGTCTAACCCTACACTTTATTCATCGTTTTAAGTTTTGTTTATCTGTAATTTTTATCTGATTGCTGCTGTTGGACCAGATTTTAATTTGACTAATATTTTCTTAACTTGCAACTAAACTTTAGCATATTGAAGCTCTTCTGTCAACTGGTTGCATTATCTGGAAACTACCGTGATTAGCTTTATGACTCTGTCTCTGTTGCATTTTTAGAATTGCACATGGCGTTAAAATGCTGCTTATCTTATTCCTCAAGTTAAAACCCCCTCCCACAAAAGTTCTTGTCATGCCAATATCCTGTTGGACTAAGCTGATTTATTGGTAACGGCTCCGCTTGGGTGTTTTCTTGCTAGATGGTACAAAATACATTAATGATTGAACTGTTAATGTCTTTTGCATCAAAACTTTGTCTTTTTCGGCGTTAGCAGTTAATTGTTTCTTATTGGCTTTTTTTTTTTCCTTTCCTTTTTTCACCTAATTTGGTGGTGATTTGATGCCAGATTTCCATCTTCAGAAGCGAGGCTTCTTTTGCAAGCGTCCCCAGCTGCAGCTGTGGTGGTAGGTAGTCACTGTTGGTTAACCCAGTTGCTTATAAAGCTGATTGAATCACCAATTTCTTTCCATTTTGATATATTTATCGTTTGTTTGGTTTTTCCAAAAAGCAGGGCGAAAGCCCGCAAGAAACTGAGGAAGTTCCAATTCCCAAAGTTATAATAGATCAGGATTCTGACCCCAATGCAACTTTGGTGGAGATCACATTTGGGGATCGCCTTGGGGCTCTTATTGACACAGTATGCTGCTGCTGTCTTTCCTACTAATTTGGTTGTTGATGCCCCTCACTCGCATTCTGATTTTGTGGTGATCAATAGATTGTAAGGTTTCATTTGCTTTTTGTATGTCTATTGACTGTTAACAATTGCATTTCAGATGAATGCGCTTAAAAATCTCGGGCTCAATGTTGTCAAGGCAAATGTCTATCTTGATTCATCTGGGAAACATAACAAGTTTGCCATCACAAAAGTGTAAGTTAATGTTTATGTATATTTTCCTTATGTGCCTTTTCTTCACATCATGAACCATGCTCTTATAATCTTCATTTCATGTATATGATGCACTATGTAATAGCATGTTTGCTTAGACTGCATTTTCTTTCAAAATATTGATCAGTAGGATCAGTTTATGGAACTGGCATTGTACGTTTGGCTTTAAGTACTTATTGGTTGGGCTTGTTTGCAGTTCTACAGGTAGAAAGGTTGAGGATCCTGAGTTGCTTGAGACCATTCGTTTAACAATAATCAACAATTTGCTTGAGTATCATCCGGTAGTTCTTCAATTATGCTCACGGTCATTAAGATTATCTTTTAGAGCACTTGTTTCTAACCTTTTAAACATTTTAATTATGACCTTAGGAGTCAAGCTCACAGTTAGCCATGGGGGCAGCCTTTGGTGTTGTGCAGCCAAGTCAGCCGGTATTTTAATCTCTATTTTGCAAATTTTATTTGTCTCTTGTCGTCCACAAGTATGAACCTGTCCTTCATAGCCTCTCTGAATGAACATGCAGAATTCAGATGTTATCTATCCTCGAAACTATCACCCATTAGACCCCTGATGTTCATTAGTTGAAAGTTCGAATGAATGCTGGGCCAGCTAGATATCATAATTCCTGGAAATAAGCTATCTAACTGGTTTTTAACTCTTAGTGGATGGCACTCAAAAATGCATATTGTCAATTGATAATTATGGTGAAATTGCTTTGCTAGCCTGATATATATATATATAACCACTGACCAAGTATTTAGAGACTTCGTGGTTGCAAATTTTTGTGGTCTTATATTTGCTCAAGTCAAATTGTTATGTTGAACTTTTCAGGTTGATGTTGACATAGCAACTCATATCCGTGTCTATGATGATAGTCCAGAGCGAAGGTACGGCATGTTTGAATTTGTTCTGTATGCATCATTACAAGAGCACGAGTTCAGGACTGAATCCAATGGCTTTCAAGGCCTAAGCGGAACAGCCTGCAGTTGATGCATGTCAACATGCAATACTTCAGGTCAAATGGCAGGCAGGCATAACATAAAATGGTTGCTTCATTGCAGTTTATTGCAAGTTGAAACAGCAGACCGCCCTGGATTACTTGTGGATCTTGTAAAGATTATTACTGACATAAACATTGCTGTGGAATCAGGAGAATTTGACACAGAGGTAAAGACTGCTTACAACTTAGCATAGTTTTATCATGTGCCTGTTTGATAATGAAAACAACATCGCAACACTTTAAGATTTTGATTTTGACATCCAGGGCTTGTTGGCTAAGGCTACGTTTCATGTCAGTTACAATGGTAATGCCATCAGCAAGCCCCTTCAACAGGTAAATTTGGCTATCATGACAATACACTCTTGCAATACTAAGCTATCTGAACTTAGCTCAATCATCAGTACAATGTCTGAATCTTTTGCTTTTGTGCTACATTTCAGGTTCTTGCTAATAGCTTGCGATATTATTTGCGGAGACCATCAACCGAAGAGGCGAGTTTTTGATTCACCTAGCGAAGACGACAACTGTGAATCCTACATAATTAATGAAGCGCTGTAGCCTCGTTTTTGGAACAAATTATGCTTCGAGTTGCTGAATACCGTGACTTGCAATTTTTCACTGAAGAAATCATTTGAAACTTCCATTGGTGGTCTGATAATTATGACAACATTATACAGTGATCAGATTATCAACTTATAGTTTCATACATTCTGGCACAATACATGGGAAATTGCTCCAGTTAATTGAAAGTAATCAAGGAAAATGTTACAGGGAAGGTATGGCACTTTTACCAACTCTATGCCTATATTCGGGTACTCTGGAGGCCATCGTTTTCTTTAGTCAACTTTTACAAAGAGTTAACATGAAATCGCTATGCAGAACCCCTTTTTCCCCCGTTTCGGGGCTTATCCAGATTGATTACAACACAAGAATGCCCTTTGGGGTTGAGGATAAATAGGCTAATGCTATCCGGGGCCTTTCATTTTCTGGATGAAAATGAGAAACAGCCACATCCCATTCCTATCTCATCCATCCCCCCTTTCCTTTCCCTCTATTTTTCTTCCCTGGGACGTGTCTTGGCAGCCGTCATTAAGTTCTTGTGGATTTATTCTCATTCACGTCTATCCAACAAATATGGAAGTTCAATTGCGTTACTTCAGAGGATAAGCCGCCCCATATGGAGACCTGCTTTAGGCCCACTCAAAGTTTTGAGAGAGCCAGAGAGGATAAGAGGGTATGGGTGAATGGACCTTCATTATCCCTTCCATCATTCGGATTCAGTCCCAGACTGAATATTCTTGGACACTTGCACCATGGTATTCTAACAATATACGTTCAAAATTGCTAGAAAAAGGCATATGGGAATAAATTTGAAGAAAAAAACTTACCAGTACAACTAGATAAAGTAGTACAAAAAAACAAACATTTGACTGCTTGGAAAAGCAAACTATACATGACCTTATTATAATTGCTCAAGCAATCCGCTGGCATCTTCTGTGGGTGACATTTGGACTTTGCTTATCAAATGTGCATTAAGCCCTAAGAACTAAAGGAACCATATGATATGACCGCAAGAAGTCCTAATTCCTGAATTTGGTTTGAAACTTTCTCGTTAGACAGGAATCGCCTACTTGTTAAACAAGGAAGGATGAGTGGTAACTCAGATCATTGAAAAATCCAAGCAATGAATGAAGGATTGAGGAAGTTACTTGACGCATGGAACTGGACAAGGGGGCGGCCTTATCTATCCAATGAATTAACGTGACATCCACGGCTTGTCCGGTTCCATATCCAAATAGCTGCTAGGCACTAGCAACCAACCCATGACCTGTGCAGAAAAACAATCGTCAGCCTTCGTTCTTCTTGGAAAACTAAACAGGCTTAGCTTAAATTAAAGTCACTTATCCAATTGGGATAATTTCAAAAACCTCCCCTGAGGTTTGTCTTAATATCACTCAACTCCCCTCAAGTTTTTAAAATCTCACTTACCTCCCTTGTCAACTTGGCAAGACTAAATATTCCTATAAAAGGTCATAAATTGACAATATTACCCTTGCTCTTAACAACTGTTTAACCAAAAAGTCAGAACAAAATAAAATTTTAAAAGCAAAAAATGTAAATTAAAAAGCAAATTACTAGCTAATAATGGTCCATATTTCTTTACATTAGAGTCACGGTGGAATAGCAGAGATATGAATAAATTAAATCTAATCAAAATCAACCACTTAGGAGGATTTTAGAGAATAATTAACACCTTATAAAATTTCATGCATAGTTACAATTAAGGAAGTCAAGATATTTTTTAGAAAAATATATTTTAATTCATTACATAGTTTAAGTTGTATTGAAAACTAAAATAATCTCTTCATACGTGTGAATTTTTCAAGGTGTAAATTTTGCTTTTGTTCAAATACAACTAAAATAAATAATTTACTTCAAGAAATTTACACCTTATAAAAATTTAACCTTATTTTGTTTTTATTGTTGTTATAAATTTCATAACCAAGATAATATAAGGGTAGTATTGAAACAAAAATTTTATCTTTCTTGTATTTCTTCCAAAGGGGTTAAAATGTTATAAGAAATGTCAATCTAAGGGAAGTACGTGAGATTTTAAAATCTCAGGGGAGCTGAGTGATATTATAAGAAACCTCGAAGGAGGTTTCTGAAATTATCCCTATCCAATTCCTACTTTCCCACACTCACTAGTATAAAAAAGGCATGGTATGGTGTCCACAACTTGACACAATTCCAAGCCAGAGAACAATCTCTTGGTGTAGAGAGTGAGGTCAGACATAATGGCAACTTCAGCAAGTAGAGGAGCTCAGACGGTGAACTCCATGTATTTCAAGTAAGCCCTTTTTCTACATTTTAAGTTTTTTTTTTTCCAGACTTCTATTTAGGCATTCTTATACTGGGTTCAGGGGTTAACACAAAAATTTGATGTCCGACTTGATTGGAAGTGTTGCCATCACATTTCTTTTTTGGGTTTGTAGAGATGGTGGTACACTTAAAAATTGTCTATGTTCGAGTAAAATTGCAAAAACTCGAAAACGACGAATACTAATAGATGGCTATAAAGGGGTTTGATTATTATCAAAAAATGTGATTTTAATTTGAAATTTTAGTGTTTGTTGTTGTTACTTCTTTTGTAGTTGGTTCACAAAGTATCTCAAACTGTTGTGAGATTATCATCGTTTAGAGTTGTTGATTTGAAACGTATCTTGTACGTTATTTTGGTTCTTGGGTACTAATAAATTCTTACTTAAGCAAAAAAAAAAAAAAAATTGCAGAGACCCGGTTCACCTTATGCGACATGCGACTAGATTTCGGCTTGTTCGAACAATTGCAATTCGGAAAAGGAGCAAAAACCCTTTTCTCTATGCATTAGTTGGATGCATCTAATTAATTAGCTGATTTGCCAACTTCTTTATCTAGCTGTTGCAGAATTATCGCATGCAAGATAAGAAGCCACCTAACTTAAAGAGGTCAAAATTACTCGTAACATGTTGAGCACAAACCCAAATTCAGGAAAAATCAAATAAAGAATCCAGCATATAAAAGATTGAATTAAAACTGGTGGAACCAAATTTCATGTCAAAAACTACAGAAATATGATTTTGTAACGGTGAAATGTCAAAGGTTAATAAAAAGTGGATATCTTCGGGATCGATGCAGAAAAGAATTCGCACATTTCACTCTTTCGGGAGGTAAAATGTGCACTGCTTTTGGCCGGGGGTTTTTTGTTTTTTGTTTTTTTTTTTCCGTTTGTAAAATTGATCAAAGTCACATGCAACGGCGGGCATTGACATTGTGGACCCAGTCTTACAGAGATGGGAGGGTCCTCCAACTAGCTCCAAGTTTTAAAAAAGAGATAAAACTGCGAAGTAAATCGGGTTATGATTTTCTATCTCAAGTAGTACTGGAAAATTTTAATTTCAGAATTTTTATATTTTTTGTAAACATATTTTTTTAACACGTTTTTATCTTACATATATTATATCACTATAATATATATATTATAAAATTTTCAGAAAATAACAATACAAATGGCTCAGCTCACAAAAGATATGAATATCATTCTTGAAAATCCAACTAGAATTATTACAATCATGGTCAAATTCAGAGCAAGTTGCTCTGTTTGGATTGTAAATTATTTGAGATATTTTTACTGTAGCACTTTTTGTGATATGATGTATGTGAGATAAAAAGGTAATTGGGAATGTAAAAAGGTGTGTTGGAAATTGTAATGATGATGTAAGCAAATAAATTTTGATAAATAATCCTCAATCCAAACAAACCAGCACTAGCTAATTTTAACTCTACATCTTATCGTTTTCCTTCTTCTTACTCCCTCCGTCCCACTTTGATAGTTCTATTTTCCTTTTTCGTCTGTCTTAAATTATAGTTCACTTTTCAATTGAAAAATATAATTATATTTTAATTTTGTGATATGATGTATGTGAGATAAAAAGGTAATTGGGAATGTAAAAAGGTGTGTTGGAAATTGTAATGATGATGTAAGCAAATAAATTTTGATAAATAATCCTCAATCCAAACAAACCAGCACTAGCTAATTTTAACTCTACATCTTATCGTTTTCCTTCTTCTTACTCCCTCCGTCCCACTTTGATTGTTCTATTTTCCTTTTTCGTCTGTCTTAAATTATAGTTCACTTTTCAATTGAAAAATATAATTATATTTTAATTTTTATAAAATACCCTTATTCAATGTAAGTTGTTGTTACTATAAACCTATCTCATTTAATGAGAGTTGATTCTTTTTTTACCATAAATTCAAGTTTCCATAAAGTTATGCTCTAATTAATGTGAGGGTATTTTAGGAAAATAGCTACCTACATTGATTGTTCCAACAAAGTTAACTACTTTTTCTTAAACTGTGTGAAAAAAAAAATCAAAACTATCAAAGTGGGACGGAGGGAGTATTTTTTTTCCCACCTCCTTTTGGATTTTCATTTAGCGCAGAATCGATTGGTTGTACCACCTCCGAAACATAATAGTCTCGACCAAAATTTGGGTAGATCCGATTTTTAAAAATTCAATGATTCAAATTGCATGACGTCACTTGATGAGTTAGCACGATACAATCTGAATCATTAATAAATCTTTGAAAGTGTTTCCAAGTTTGAGCCAACAGTTTGGCCAAAAGGCAAAAGCATGTTTCTAAGAAAGTAGATATTGACTCGTGGATGCAACTCCACATTTTGGTGTTTGGTTTGGAGTGTAGGACCTTTTTGATTCACGCTCTCTCTGGCTCCCATTCCTGAATCATCCTCCCTTGGCAGGCATTTAAATTAGACATGCAGTCCATGTGGTGGCTATACTTGTGTGTGGGCAATGGTCATAAATAAAGAGAAAAAAAGAAAATGCATGTTGGGGAAAAAAGAATTAGACATTCAGCTACAATAATGCTGGAGGTTGATATGTGGTGCTGTGACATATATGATGGGCAATTGAGCTACAACCGACCAAATATTAAATGGTACTGGCATCGTAAATTGGGTACAATAAATTAAAGAAGAGAAACAGCCAAAAACAAAAAGGAACGAAGAAAGAAAAAAAAAAACCTTAAATAATTTGCTGTTTATGTGTAAAAATCAATAATGATTGGTTTCCTCCGTTTCTAAATTTTCTAGTTGTCCATGTGTATAATTGAATCTTGTGTCTAACTGCCATTTTCTTTGGTTAATAAATGCAAATATTAGACCAACGCTGCGGAAAGCCTTCCACAGAAAAAGCAGTCCACCGGAAACGGCTAAGTTGAATGGGGAGGAAATGAAGAAGAAGAAGAAGAAGAAGAGTAGTGTGGCTGGAAATAATCATGACGGAAATTGGTGGGTTCCAGATGATCGAACTGGAATATTTTATCCTAAAGGCCAAGAAAAAGTCATGGAAGATGTTCCGTCCGGGGCAGCAAAGGATATTGAAGCTATTAATTGGTTCCATAATCATGATTTACAATGAGATTTATGTTCAGCGGCGCGTGAAAGAATTTATTTGTAATTCTTGCAGATTTATTATTATTTCTGTTCTCAATAAAATGTTTCCTCGTGTGGTTAAGGTTATTGATAGCGATGGAACAATTGGGGTGTCGTTAAGTTTTATTTCGTCAATAAAAATAGAACAAGTCATTACTCAAACATTATACGTGCTCGTGAGTTTCAATTATATGTTTGTGTTTTCTTCTTTGTTTCCTCCTATCGAGGCTACATTTTTCAACAATTTTTTTGTCTTTCTTGTTTTATAATTGCTCAAAATTGATAAATGAGGACTAATTCAGATTAGCCTTGTTCGACCGGAGAGACAAAGGAAAACGAGTGTGTTTTGATTGCTGAATTATTTTATATAATATTTTATTTATATTATAAATATATTTTTTAATTTATTTTTTTATATTTTTAATTATTATTTTATCTCACATATATCATATCATAAAAAATACTACAATTACTCCGTTGAAACAAAATTTTCCCTTATAGGCTGCAGAGAGATATCTCTGCAGGTGTGTGTGTTTCTTAACTAGGGGGGGGGGGGGGGCTGCAGAGAGATACATGCGCCTAAAGTCTTTTAGTAAAATAATTCCAACAATGTGACTCGTATCACTTAGCCGGTCAATAATAAGATTATTATAATCAAATGCGTCAGACGTTTGTTTGGGGAAGATGTGGTGAATAATCCTCGTGGGGGCACCAATGATATGATGGTTTGGGCTGATGCGCTTGATTGGGACAGGGGGGCAGGAGAATAGGGTAAAGAAGCTGTGCCATGATACAACGGTACAAGGGGGCAAACAATAAAAATAACAATCACAATTAATTCTAATTTTTTTCTTACAAGTGTTTTCGGATATGCATCTTTTAATTTTGCACTTCCGACAAAATTTACTAGAAAATGAATAGCTGAATGTCTAACCTATCAGCAATGCTGTTTTTAGAAGTTTTTATAAAAAATATATATAATATAACGATATGATACATGTGAAATAAAAAAAATAATTAAAAAATACGTTTATAGAAAAGATAAAAAATTTTTTAAAGAAAACTCCAATCCGAACATATTTTTTATTTGGCTATTACATTTGGAATACATCATTCAAGTTATCATTTGGATAGGAGATTATTTGCCCAAATATATTTGCTTACATCACCATTACAATTTCCAATACACTTTTTTATCTTCTCAATTACCTTTTTATCTCACATACATCACATCACAAAAATTGTAACAGTAAAAATATTTCAAATAATTTATAATCCAAACACACTCAAGCCATTTCACACTCAAGACAATCTACCTCAAAATATGACGTGACCTTATAAATAACTCGCGTACTATGCCAACGTCATTTTCCTAGTTAAGGTGTTAACATTAGGAAAACAAAAGACAATAAAAAACATGAAAGTCATTCTAATTAGATTAATTTTGTTATCAAAATTTTAATTTTAGGGGAGATTTATATAATTTTATAAACTTTAGGAGAGGCTAGTAAAATTATTAGAAATTTCAGGGAAGGTTTCTAAAAGAAATTATCCCATGACTAAATGAACGTTGAATCCCACCCGCCGGCCGAACTCCGAAGGCCTTCTTCACGCTTCGTCATCAGCCGCTCACACCCCTCCGGCGAAGCTAATTGTGGTAGGTAAAAGCCAACGTGGAAAAGTCTCATCTACATAAGTCAACACATCATCATGTCTACCACCAAACCTTAATCCTTTAGGTGGTCCCATTTCCCCTGGCCCCACCCCCCAAAACAACCGTCCTCAACCAATTCTCAGTCTCTCGGGCCAGGGGACGGACGGCTTAGATTGGTAGTCATTTTTTTGCCCCCCAAACGCAATTTTTTTCTTTCTTTTTTTTTTGAATGGAAAATAATTTTGACATAATTGATATGTATGGTATATGAAATATATATTTTAATGTTGTACATCCATTGCTCTAATAATTTTGGTATTTTTAACATTATTGACGTGTACAGATTCACATGAACTACAATGTGACATATCATACGTGTGAAAACAAGAGTGTGACAAAAAAAAAAAAAAAAGGTATAAGATATCACAAATGTGGTATAATCCTCATATCTTCTTCTATATTCATTCAATTATAATTTATTCGGGTTTGAGAAGGGAAAGTAGCTAGCTCTCAATTCCCACCTACCACACGCCCACAAACCAAAACCCCCCGAATCAATCATGAACATCAAACATCTTTTCTCGGTTTTACCCCTGAACAACCCCCATATACCTGATCATCCTCCATTTCACCAACCAATCCCCTCCATCTACCTACAACAATATGAGCCCCGCATATTAATATTGCCCCATCTGCCCAATGGACTCCCAGGAGAGCAGAATAATTACATCGCGCCTCCTTTTGACTGGTTCCATTTCTTGAATCTCTTAATTTCTTCCCTAGCTTGTAGTAACCCTTCAATAAGCCCTTTTTCAATGGCTGTCAAAACAAAGCAAGAAGAAATCATATTCCGATCAAGGCTCCCTGATATTTACATCCCAAAACATCTGTCCCTGCACACTTACTGTTTCGAAGACCTTCCTAAGTTCAGATCACAGGCTTGTTTGATAAATGGCGCCACCGATGAAATTTACACTTTCGAAGAAGTTGAGCTCACAGCAAGAAGAGTTGCATCCGGGCTTAACAAAGTTGGTATACAGCAAGGAGATACGATCATGATCCTGCTGCCAAACTCGCCGGAATTCGTGTTCGCCTTCCTCGGTGCATCTTTCCGGGGAGCCATATCCTCGATGGCCAATCCATATTTCACCTCTGCCGAAGTCATAAAGCAAGCCAAGGCATCCAACGCAAAGCTCATCATCACGCAAGGCTGTTATGTCGAAAAGGTCAAGGACTATGCATGTGAAAATGGGGTGAAAGTCATGTGCATCGACTCTGCACCGGAAGGTTGTTTACACTTCTCGGAGCTAACCGGGGCCGATGAAAGGGAAATGCCGGACGTCGAGATCAGCCCTGATGATGTGGTGGCGCTGCCGTACTCCTCCGGGACTACTGGACTGCCCAAGGGGGTGATGTTGACCCACAAGGGACTTGTCACTAGCGTGGCACAACAGGTTGACGGAGAAAACCCAAATTTCTATATACACAATCAAGTGATGATGTGCGTTTTGCCTCTGTTCCACATATATTCGCTGAACTCAATTTTGCTATGTGGGTTGAGGGCCGGCACAACAATCTTGATCATGCAGAAATTTGACATAATTCCGTTCTTGGAATTGATTCAAAAATATAAGGTCACAATTGGGCCATTTGTGCCACCAATTGTTCTGGCCATAGCCAAAAGTCCAGAGGTTGATGAATATGACCTTTCGTCGGTGAAGACTGTCATGTCTGGAGCGGCACCATTGGGTAAGGAGCTTGAAGATGCTGTTAGAACCAAATTTCCTAACGCCAAACTTGGTCAGGTAAATGATATAGACTTACTACTAACTACTAGTATAACTTTTTATTGGTTTTAGGCAGGCATAGATTTTTTTTATTTCCCCTTGTTTAGCTTTCATTTCTTTTGGTGTACGACGTATGAGGAATATTTTTGTGGTGGGGGGGAAGCCACGGCACTGGAATTGGAGTGTGTGAATATGCACTTTCCAGCTAGTTTCTAGCACTCTTTTTGAAGACTGTATATTGGCAGAGGTTGAATTAAATGGGGGAGTGCGAAAATCAATTCACTTTTGTGACCTATATGAATTTCAGAACTGAGAACTATCATTTAGTTTAGGTTGCTCCGGGTCAGCATTGAGAAGGATATAGGACTGGAGTCATTAGTCCTATTTGATTGCTGATTGCGGGTCAAAATTACCATGATCTATTATTCTGCGTCCTACAATTTCTTTGTTAGCATCAACTTGGTTTTCCGCTTTTAGTTTTGGGTGTGGGAAGGATGAGGATGGGCAGGATCTATGTAATTTAACATTTTAGCTTTGGGAATTTAATGCTTGTGGGTGAATTTAATGTTTGGAATAATTACGGTAGCACTTTTTTGTGATTGTGATGTAATGAAGGTAAGATAAAAGGGTAATTGAAAATATAAAAAAGTGAATTGAAAAATATGTTTACGGTAAAAACAAAATATTATTTGAAAAAATTTGATATCCAAACATCAACTAAAGAATTAGACTAAGAACTATGCAGGCCCTACCAAGATGGGAACAAGAAAACAATGATGCAAAACTTCTTTGTGTGTGTTCTTGTGCGAATATGGTTAGAATACTTGTTCAAAAGTATAAACACAATATTAATTAACAACACATTCTACGTAAATTCTTGTGTGTACTCATACATGGTAACTCTTCACTGAAAGGGGAAGAAAAATCATTTTCATTTATGATTTATGCTCAATGAAATAGCTTTAAATATGCATTTCTTTCAAAAAAGTTTATATATTTGAGTTCAGAGTATACATAATTTAAAGCCACCGTGGTGACCCAGAAAAATTTCAACTCCACAGGAAAACCAAAGCCAAAAAAAAAAAAAAAAAAAAGAGGAAAGCTGATGATGCATGACTAGACGACATTAGGGAAAGTAGCTGATTAATTATCTGATTCAGACGAGGAACAAATATTAACGGTAGAAAATGCATGCAGGGTTATGGGATGACAGAAGCCGGCCCTGTGCTAGCAATGTGCTCAGCATTTGCTAAGGATCCATTTGAGGTTAAATCAGGCGGATGTGGCTCCGTTGTTAGAAATGCTGAAATGAAGATTGTAGATCCCGAAACTGGTTCCTCTTTACCCCGAAACCAACCTGGAGAAATCTGCATCAGAGGTGACCAAATCATGAAAGGTAGGTGTGGTTATAATTTTCTCTGAGGGACTCTTTCGTGTAGTTAATGGTGTCTTCATTTCTGTCTTTGGTGGGAAAGAAAAGTCTACGTCTTTGTGGCGGCTTCATGGTTTTGGTTTGCCGACGGACGTATGCCCTGTGCATATGGGACAAGTTAATTGCACCGAATCATCATTATTAACTCTCTTTCCTTCTCATCGTTACAAACAATGGCTACTACCCAATTTTTGACCAGGCATAGAAAATCCTTTTGGTAAAGACCATTAAAATCATAATATGAGGACCAGCAAATTTTTGTCCTTTTTGATTGAAGCATTTATGTTGGCATAATGAACCAAACTTTTAGCAATTTTTTCTTGTTGAGAACTGGCGTTTTATCAGGTGATTTCTTATTTAATATGTCTTGTAGGTGGTGACTCCCAAAAAAAAAGAAAAAGAAAAATGTACTTAGTATGTTATAAATAGGATGTTATGTGATATATATATATATATATATATTTAACAGAGTCAAAAAGAGTCTCTAAGGCTGCTTATTGGATCTTTATTTGTGTAACTATTTTTTTTACTTTAAAAGATATGAACAACATTGTAGGTTGAAATTATAACTCCAAAATTGGAGTTCTACCCATCCACCAACAAAAAAAAAAAAACTATGGTAAACCTAAAACTCGGAAAATCTAGGTTGTTTCGAGCTGGCGACTGATGGATCATAATTTAGACAAGGAACAGAATTAGGTAAACCTAACAATGAGAGAAAACAAAAGAATGCTTGTTAATCAAATACACAGAATCATTATGACAATCATCCGTCCTTTTGTAGCCAATATCATAAACCTCCCTTCAGGGAGGTTTCTTATAATATCACTTGACACTCTTAAGATTTTAGAAATATTACTTATCTTTCTTCATAATTGTAAAAAGACTATATTAATCCTTTCTGGACACATAATTCACAACACATCAAATAAATGGAGCTCAAAAATTAAAAAAAGAAAAAAGAAATAAAAGTCACTTTTTTCTTTTTCTCTTTGCATCATCATTCTCTCTTACTCATTTTTTGGATGACTATGAAATATTTTATTTATAAATTATAATAAATTGAATTTTGTTTATATTTTACTTTTTGTGATTGTGATAAAGTAAGATATGATTTATTTGTTTAGTTTGAATTGATTTTTATAATGATTGATACAGTTTAATGGTTTTAGCAAGAGTTGAGAAGATGTTGGAAAAAAATATAAATTCATAAGAAATCATTTTTAGCATATAAAGTTAAATTGATGCAAGTGTATATCTTTTCAAATTTATAATTTTATGGGGTATAACATTATGATGTGGTAGTATTACAAGAGATTGTTTTTGAGGTGATGGTTTTCTTGAAGTGAACAAAGTGGTCTAGGAATATTTTTATTTAGAAAGTGAAAGAGTAATTTAGGGTTTTTAAAAATTTTGTTACACAAATAATAAAAGTAAAGGAGGTAAGTGATAATTTTAAAACCTTTGGGATCCCAGGTGATATTAAAAGAAACCTCAGGGGAGGTTTCTGATATTATCCCTATTTTCTTTGGTGGATTTAAAAGTTAAATGTTGGTCATAGTCTTGTTTTTCCTGGGCAGAGCTCAAGAAATATAGCAGTAAAACTAGTAATTCTTTTGGCAGCGAAACTTAAATTTGTTTCAATCACTCACCTAAGAAAGAAAACTAACACGGATAATTAGTCCTGTCAATTTTTGGGGGTCGGGAAAGAAAGTCATCCTACTACAGATCTTAACAGTGTAGCAGTACAAGTTTTCCTGGACGGGAGTGATGAAACCCGAGTGACCTGTTTCTTATTTTGCTCACTGTCTAGGCTATCTTGATGACCCTGAAGCCACAAAAGCAACCATAGACGGAGATGGTTGGTTACATACAGGTGATGTAGGCTACATTGACGAGGATGATGAACTTTTCATCGTTGATCGCCTTAAGGAGCTAATCAAGTACAAGGGGTTCCAAGTCGCACCCGCAGAACTTGAAGCCCTGCTCCTCGCTCACTCTGACATCTCAGATGCTGCTGTTGTCCCGTAAGTCGAAAGTGATTAATTACCTTTAGACAAAAGGGGTGTCAATGTTGTTGTCATCAAGACAACAGTTTATGTCCTTAATTACCACCATGCTATGTTTTTTGACTATCAAGTGAAAAAGCGATCCTTAGCATTGTTGTTGGTCAATTTCAGAATGAAGGATGACGCAGCAGGCGAAGTTCCAGTTGCTTTTGTTGTGAAATCAAAAGATTCCAATATCACCGAGGATGAAATTAAGGAATATATCAAGAAACAGGTCATTCCATTATAGTAAAGCTGGATATTCAATCGTTGTTTTTGAGGTTTTTGCTGCTTTCAGGCCATTAAATTGGCGTTCTTTTTTGCTGTTTTCCGTGGTGAGCAGGTGATATTCTACAAGAGAATAAACCGTGTGTTTTTTGTTGATGCCATTCCGAAGTCACCATCTGGCAAAATCTTGAGAAAGGACTTGAGAGCAAGACTAGCTGCTGGCGTGCCAAAATAAGCAAAGGCAACAGCAAATTGGCAGCTAATCCAGAGGACATTATAGCGCAAAAACATCTGGAGTTTTGATGCGGTGCAACTGCAGACAAGGCTCTACAGCTGCCGATTATGGTGTGTAATTGTCGATTTAGCTGCCCTTTCGGAAGAGAGACAAAATATCTGCAAATCTTACTAAGACTTTGTCCAATTTTCATATGCTTGGTGGAATTTCTCTGAAAAAAGAAAAGACAAGCACTACTATTTCATGAGGCAATTATTTTATTTTTTTCCCTGAGTGATTTTCTTTTTTCGGTTAGAGGAGTAATTGTTTCGTGTTAGCAATGTTCGTGCCATGGCAATGAATTAATTACTGGTTCACTTGCACGAGAATTTTGAAGTGATTTGGGTGGTAGGGGAAATTAAAGAAAAATAGAGCGTCTTAATCGGCAGTTAGAGGAAAATTTCTAATTCCTATAATTAGTATGTGACCAAAGTTGTGGTTGCATCGTTCCTGTTATATTAATGGTACTTTTATATGATATGAATGTCCAACTTCTTTTTAAAAAAATGGAGTTCGGCATAAATTCTACGGACCTTTTGTTTTTCTTGAGAACGATAAATTTGATGGACCTTCTGAAAATAATAATTCTGAAAACTTTAGAGTTATTTTCCCACAAGGGGATTATGATCTAAATACAGGGAAAAAAAAATATAGTATACCCTATTGGCTATTACAAAAAAGATAACTTTACCTTGGCAAAATCTTCAAACCAGTAAAGGAATTCATAGTTATTACAAAATTGTGATTTACCAAAAATAAACGAAATCTCTTTTTTTTTTTTTATATATAGAAAAGTACCTTAAGTTTCCTGAAGAGCTTTGGATGTTTATAAGGATATAAGACTGTGTCCATGGAACGCAGAAATCACCAGATTTGAGTCTTAAAAATAATAAGTAAGTTTCTATAGCCGTATTGGAAGCCAATAGAAGTAGTTTCTAAATTTGGAAACGAACTCCATTCAATTTTCAATTCTTACCATTTCCAGAAAAAAAGCGCAACATTAGGAAGTCTAACAGAGTCAAAATTCTAGTTGTACGAGGATGTTGAACCATAATCACTCTCTATATAAACAATGACATCTAATTTCTTACGTATCGAATTGCTAGGTCCTCCTCCTGTCTGTTTCAAGATTTGATTGTAATTACTCAATTACATGCTTTTCTTGATATTGTGGGTTTTTTCTTCTTTGGGTTTTTCCATAAGCAATTCTATGGCTCACTCGAGAAATTCTTCATCTGGTGATGGAAAACAAGTGCTAAGCTTACCCTTTGGATACAGATTTTACCCTACCAATTATGAGCTCATACGTTATTTGAAGCATAAGATTCTTGAGAGAGAGCTTCCTGCAGATATTATTCCAACCATTGATGTATATTCGCATAGTCCTGATCAACTTCCGTTAGGTAAAGTTCAATTGTACCCGTCTGTTGGAATACCTTTGCGGTTTGTCAATTTCATGCAAAATTAGATTCTTGTATTGGTTCCTGCAAAATAGCAGCATTCTGCATCGAGGAGGAGTTGTGGCATTACATTACATCTTCTAGCAAATCATAGAGCTTTGCACAATTCTTGATCTTCTAAAAATTGCATTACTCGGGTGTGAGAAGGTTGACAGGGGAACAAAAAATGTAGAAACTCCACAATTTTCTTCTCCTCGGCAACACAAATTTCTATAAATTCCAACATATAATTGTATAATTTGGTGAGATTGATCAAGAAAAAGGGGAAAGGAAAGGGGTATAGGTGAAATTTGATATATTGGTCCAGAGTAGAGAAGTCATTTGACAAATGGATGGCTCTTTAAAGGAAGGAAGAAATGTTAAACCACAGGGAAGTATCATATAATTGACATCCTTTACCAGAATGACTTATCCGCCCTCCCTTCCCTCTTTGGTTTTCTTGATCAATGTCATCCATTTATACAATTTTATATTGGAATTGACTGATATTTTTGCTATTCGGGAAACTCGTAAAGTTTGTTTTCAGTTCCACTTCTAAACTTTTTTTTCTTCTCATTTTCTTAACCCACTAGAGGGTAAATTTGTATAAATGAAAGTGACAAAATAGTAATCAACTTAGAAAACCCACACAACATTCGGTGGGTGACTCTCGAAAACGTGCCTTCATCTTGCACTTTCACCCAAAGTATAAAGCGGTACTAATTATTAGATTTGAAAAACACTAGGCCTAGTTGTTAAACCATTGGAGAGCCAAAAAAAAAGAAAAGAAAAAGTGCGGTGTACGCTTTTCAGAGTCGTGAAAAGAGTTTTTCCGAAAGGAAGGTATATTTTCCTTCTTTTTTTTTTCGACCATCTAAGGCCTTGTTTGACAAGCAAGTTTTTGGTTAAGTTTCTCTGCTATAAGTTTTTTAACAACTTTAATTACAATAATTTCAAAAAACTTCTCAAACTTTTTAAATTATACATTTCAAAATATCCAAGTATTTATACACTTCAAAAATTTTTTCTACATCTTCTACAGTAAAATTTTAGATAAATATCCAAAAAATTCACTTGCGAAACGAGACCTAAGTTTGCAACCTATGAGTTTTTGTATTGTATTACCCAAAAAAAAAAAAAAAAGTTTTTGGAGAAATGCAAATCACAAATTCCCACCATAAGTTAATGCCACGGAAAGTTTGAACGCAAGCACGATAAAAAGGGCTTGTCGGAAATTTTGATAAAGCCGAAAGTAACGCGGTTACTTGAACTTATACGCTCGATTTGATAACAAATTGTAGGAAATAATCCAATTGTAATTGTACGGAACATCTTTCAAATTGGCTTGACTTGAAGTCAAAATGTCGAAGATAAAGACACCGAAAAGACGAGTCACAAACAAACTCCCGGAATTCCAATAAGAGAAGGCTGCTTCCAAGGTAAGCCATCTGAAGAATCTACATATTACTCATTTCCTATCCAAAACCCCCATTTTCTAGTAGTTTACTTCATCCTAATTCCTTCATAGACAAAAAATTCCCTTGTTTCTTATGCGTTATGGCTCAAGAACCGGCATTATTGGATCTCTCCTGTGATGATTTTTACTTGTCTGCACTTTTTCGTGAGACGGATGAATTAGATTCGGAAGATGATCAGATTTTTCCCGTATCAGATGTGAAGTATGCTGAAGGATTGCAGTTGCAAGAAGCTCTAGTGGCTTCGATGCTCCCAGAACCGTCTCAGGGTTATTCGACACTTAATATTGCTGCTAATGCTGCATCATCATCATCATCAGCGAGTTTTAAAGTAGAACAGGCAGAGGAAGCAGTGACAGCAGAATCGGGCGAATCTTCACTGAGTTTTTGTGAAATTTGTGTGGATAGAAAAGAAAGTGATCAGATGTTCACGATTCAAAGTTGCGGCCACGTGTTCTGTAACGAATGCATTAGCAAACATGTTGCAGCCAGACTTGAGTACAATGTACACGGTATCAGGTGCCCTGCAGTGAATTGTGGGAGGGCGATTGAGTTTGATTCTTGTAGGTCTTTTATGCCTAAAGATGTATTGGAAAAGTGGGATGAGATGCTTTGTGATGCAATGGTTGATGCATCTCAGAAGTTTTATTGTCCTTTTAAGGATTGTTCGGCGATGTTGGTGAGAGATAGCGATGAAGTTATTAGGGAATCCGAGTGTCCTGTTTGTCGGAGATTGTTTTGTGCTCGATGTCATGTGCCGTGGCATCCTGGGGTTGATTGTGAAGAGCTCCTCAGGCTGAATCAGGATGAAAGAGGAAGGGAAGATCTTATGCTGAGGGAGCTTGCCAAGGCGAAAAGTTGGAACAGATGTCCTAGATGCAAATACTACGTCGAAAAAAATCAGGGCTGCATACACATGACTTGCAGGTCAGTTTCTACTTTCTAGTGCTCGTCACTCCTGTGTTTGGGAATGGTGATTGTACCATTACTTTTATTTTTTTTTTGTTTCTAGAATCTTGTTGTGGCTTCCTCCTTCTATGACTAGTATGGGTGATCCCTTGATTATCACAGCCTAGCCTAATCACAGAGCATTGTTCAAAGACCAGAACCAGGAACTCACAATCTCCCAAACCTGGTTGAGTGTCATTGTAATAAAAATATGCTTACCACTGATTGAACCATTATAAGAAATTAGCAATTGAAACTTGATGTTTATTGTATCAAATCTTCTTCTAAAAATGTTCCTCCTGCCTCCATTGGCTTCACTTTTTTTTTTTTCTTCTCCAAAACTTCTCAATGCAAAGCCCAATCTAGGTCTAGAATTGTCTGATCCATAAATGTGTTTTGTGTGGCACAAGAGAAAAGGGATAATAGGGAGGAACATAAGAAAGAGGAGAGCTCGAAGAGGTGGAAAGATGTGGGATTTGCAGAAGCAAGTGCAGGGACGTTGCTCTTGATTTGATCCCTGTGGTATATTACTTGATGGTTTTGTACAATAGAGAAGCGCCAAGGAGACTGATAAGTTGCGATAGATAGTTGTCGGGAGAAATTAACTTCCGTATCTTAATTCCAGAATTCATTTTACACCAAGTTATGTAAAAGATTTTCTACCGGAAAAAAATTTTCCTGACCTTTTTGCAGCCAAACACCAGAAATTGAAGAAAATATTTTCTGGAAAAGATTTTCAGTCCAGACAAACAGACCCTGAATCAAAATTATCCATTTCTTTATCTTTATCTGTCTATGCATTCGAGGATCCTGGATGATTCAAACAAACAAATCCTACATTCAATACTTGAACAGAAACAGATGGGAAGTTGAAAAATGTCTTCTTTATGAGTGGTGATGCAGGTGTGGATTTCAATTCTGCTATGCTTGTGGAGAACCTTGGAGTTCAACTCACGGTGGTTGTCAGCAAACATAATTTCTGCACCTCAGCACGAATCTTATGTACAAGTTTCAACTTAGTTTGTCTGAAGACCATTGATTATGGGGAAGCATCTATAGTACTATCAACTCAAAACTTGAGACTCTAGCAAATGGACAACTATAGTAGCAGTGCACAAGTAAAGAATGTACCGGACGTAAAAAGGCGGTTGAAAATATAAAAAAAAAAAGGGTTGAGAAATGTGTTTATGATGTAAGCGAAATATTATTTGAAAAAATTTGGTTATCCAAACACACTTTTTGTTACTAGGTTCCAAGACTTGATCTGGGCTTGATGGATGTTTTGTTGAACTAAATTGAACTGAAATGGAGAAGAAATTGCTTGTTCAATAAGGTTGTCTGTTCTACTTCTATTCCTTTTCCTTTTCCTTTTCTTGCAGCATCATGTGACATGAAAAGAATCAATTTAGAGCTGGTTGGTTAATCGTAAGACGTTCCCTTGCATCTCTCACTTTGCCTTTCCATGCCCTTTTTATTTTAGTACGTTTGTTCCCAATAAAAAATACAATAGAGTCAAGGAAGTTGGGAAGAAAAGCTCCATGGAAGCGGAGCTGTCGATACAGACTTATGGGCCTGGAAGTCATAGGTTGGGGGCCTTGGAGCTGGAAGCTTTGGGACCAGGATGGATGCTACATTTAGGGTTTGGGGCGCTTAACGTCAGCATATCAAGGAAGGATGTAATACGTTGGTCATATAAGGTATTTATAAGTCTACACTAACAACCTTGCTCTTATGTCTTTTAACACTTCAAACTTCCAAGATAGACTCTCCATGTAATTCTATTTCATATATTTCACCAAGAATTTTTGTTAGCGTTATATGCATTATGATCTTGAAACTTCAACTTCCAAGATAGACTTTCCATGTTATTTTTTTTCATACATTTCACCAAGAATTTTGTTAACATTATATGCATTGTGATCTGAAACGTTGTGATTTTGCCGGTTTTAGATACCACATAAATTGAAATGGTTCTTCTTAGGGCTTGCATACCCTAGGTAGATTTAGACTCACTTAGGGGCAGTTTGAAATTGCAAATAAAATGTGCTCACCGTTTCTTAAATTTAAGAGCATAGGTTTTGGACATTTAAAGCAATTCTTTCTAGCTTAAAATTCAAAAATAAAAACAATTAACTTTAACAATTTTATTATAATTTTTTAACTAAATAAAGAGATAAATATTTTTTTGTAAATTTAAAATTGCAGATTATCAAATAGAAAAAGTACTTATTCAATTAAACGCCCGGACAATTACTTTTAGTCAAAGAATTTTATTATCATATTGTTTGGGGCGTATACTTGAATAAGGATTTATCAAGCATTTAATAAGTACTTTCATTGGTGAAAGTTCTATTCATTGAAGTGCTTTTAGATAAAACTACTGCAACTCCAAACAAACAGGCTTTTAAATGGTTCTCTTAGTCGTATTGAACAAATAATTAACGGTTAAAGAGTGTTCGGAAGTTCTAGAATCACAATAATTAATGTTGAAGGAGTAAAAGTATAAGATGGACGTATTTTGAACCTAAAGTATCTGAGTGTTTGTAATCCATTTAGCATTTCTCAGCATATTTTCCTACAAAATACCCTCAAAAGAGTTAACAGGGGGGAAAAGAAAAGTTTACAGGTCAAAGTAGAAACTTCACAATTTTCTTCTCGTCGGCAACACAAATTTCTATAAATTCCAACATATAATTGTCTATTTTGGTGAGATTGATCAGGAAAAAGAGAAAAGGAAAGGGGTATAGGTGAAATTTGATATTTTGGTCCAGAGTAGAGAAGTCATTTTGACAATAATGGATGACTCTTTAAATGAAGGAAAATGTCAAAGCACTGGGAAGTATCATATAATTGACATCCTATACCAAAATGACTTATCCACCCTCCCTTCCCTCTTCGGTTTTCTTGATCAATGTCATCAATTTATACAATTTTATATTGGAATTGATTGATATTTTTGCTATTAAGGAAGAATTAATGGCACTTGTAAAGTTTTCAGTTCGACTTCTAAACATTTTTTTTCCTATTTTCTTAACCCACTAGAGGGTAAATTTGTATAAATAAAAGTGACAAAATAGGAATCAACTTAGAAAACCCACACAACATTAGGTGGGTGACTATTGAAACGTGTTTGTTTCCTTCATCTTGCACTTTTACCCAAAGTATAAAGAGGTACTAATTAGTAGATTTGAAAAACACTAGGCCTGGTTGTTAAACCATTGGAGAACCAAAAAAAGAAAAGAAAAAAGTGCAGTTTACCCTTTTCAGAGTCGTGAAAAGAGTTTTTCCGAAAGGAAGGTATATTTTTCCTTTATTTTTTTAACCATCCAAGGCCTTGTTTGGCAGGCAAGTTTTTTGACTAAATTTGTCTGCTACAAGTTTTTTAACAACTTTAGTTATATTAATTTCAAAAAACTTCTCAAAAATTTTAAACTATACACTTCAAAATATCCAAAAATTTACACACTTCAAATTTTTTTTCTACAATTTCTACAATAAGTTACAGTAAAATTTTAAACAAACACCCAAAAAATTCACTTACTAAACAGGCCTAAGTTTACAACTTATGAGTTTTTGTATTGTATTACCAAAAAAAAAAAGGTTTTTGGAGAAATGCAAATCACAAATTCCTACCATAATTTAATGCCATGGAAAGTTTGAACGCAAACACGATAAAAAAGGGCTTGTTCGAAATTTTGAAAAGGGATAATTCACAAACCTTCCTGAGATTTATAACAATTGCACTCAACTCCCCTCAAGTATTACAAATTACACCAATCTCCCTTGTCACAATAAAATGACTATAATGACCTTCACTTAATAAATAATTCATAGTATAATGAAATAAGATTTTAAAAAAACAAAGAGAAACCTGACCTTTTCAGCGATTCTATTAACAAGTTACAACCAACAACGATTCTCTCCCACTTATTATCACTTTATTCTCATCCGTTAACCCCTTTCTCCTATAATTCGATCTCAAATTACCACTAATTATTGCCTATAATTGCAGCCAATCACATCACAAGTGATCCCTTAAACTCTACTATATATTCCTATTTTTCCTTTTTTCTCTTTGAAATTGCCAAATCATATGTTTAGTTGAGGGATTGGATTTGATGATTGAAGTAAAATCCTATTTCATGATCAAATTAAAAGGAGATGAAAAGCCACACAATAATAATGAAACAAATAATGCAATCATTGGTCAAAAGAGAAGAGGGATTGAAATAGGTAAATTTGCTAATTTGTCTATCATCCATCTAAAAAACTTTTTAAGATGTTAATAAGTACATTTCTATTTCTTTTTATACTTGACAATTGTTGGTTGTGGTTTCACTATGGAGATAGAGCTTCATCTCTGTATTTAAGCCGTTAGCATGTTTGGAGATTTAATGGTAGGTTAGATTATTTTGTTTTAAGTAGATGTAGGCATTGGGTTTGAAGTTTGGGGTGTGATTAGTTATAAATAAATTTTGATTTTTGGCAAAATGAATTTCTTGGAGATCTCTATAGTCATAATGATGCATTTTTTTAAAAAAAATTTGATTAATCCCATCCATGCCTAAATCTCCCATAAGGATTGTTTCCAAGGCCATTACGTGGTTCATGTAGTTGGAGTTAAACCACTTATATGGAATCAAACCATGGTATCCTATGTTGAAGATTATGCAAACACAATAACAATTGATTTGCAGTTTGACCACATGGAACCATATGGTGAGAATATTTTTGAAAAATGGAACAAATCTTCAGAATTGAATGCATGTTTTGGGAGAAACAATTTTATGAATATGATGATGGAATTGTTTGGGTTTAGAATTTGAAATTACACTATTTGTTAGACTATTTTGTTAGTATAGTGGTTTTAGTTGAAATATGAAAAAAAACAATTGGCAAAATAATTTTTGTTTTATTTTTGTACAAAAAAGGGTAGTTTAGGATTTTTAAGAAAAAATATAGCCTTCTCGGTCTATATTATTATATATATAGTAAAAGCAAGGGAGGTAGGTGTAATTTAATAAACTTGAGTGGAGATCTCTGCAATTATCAGAAACCTCCCTTATACGGTTTCTGAAATTATCCCTTTTGATAAAGCCGAAAGTATTGCGGTTACTTGAACTTATACGCTCGATTTGATAACAAATTGCAGGAAATAATCCAATTGTAATTGTACGGAACGTCTTTTTTAAATTGGCTTGACTTGAAGTCAAAACGTTGAAGACAGAGACACCGAAAAGACAAGAGGCACAAACAAACTCCAGGAATTCCAATAAGAGAAGGCTCCTTCCAAGGTAAGCCATCTGAAATAATTTGCTAGGCTCCTTCCAAGTTATTCCAAGTTAAGCCATCTAAAGAATCTGTTAATTTGCTAGGCTCCTTCCAAGTTATCCCAAGTTATTCCAGGTTAAGCCATCTAAAGAATCTGTTAATTTGCTAGAAGGAGTCATTCCAAGTTAAGCCATCTGAAGAATCTACATATTACTCATTTCCTATGCAACACCCACATTTTCTAGTAGTCTACTTCATCCTACTTCCTTCATAGACAAAAATTCCCTTGTTTCTTATGCCTTATGGCTCAAGAACCGGCATTATTGGATCTCTCCTGTGATGATTTTTACTTGTCTGCACTTTTTCGTGAGACGGATGAATTAGATTCGGAAGATGATCAGATTTTTCCCGTATCAGATGTGAAGTATGCTGAAGGATTGCAGTTGCAAGAAGCTCTAGTGGCTTCGATGCTCCCAGAACCGTCTCAGGGTTATTCGACACTTAATATTGCTGCTAATGCTGCATCATCATCATCATCAGCGAGTTTTAAAGTAGAACAGGCAGAGGAAGCAGTGACAGCAGAATCGGGCGAATCTTCACTGAGTTTTTGTGAAATTTGTGTGGATAGAAAAGAAAGTGATCAGATGTTCACGATTCAAAGTTGCGGCCACGTGTTCTGTAACGAATGCATTAGCAAACATGTTGCAGCCAGACTTGAGTACAATGTACACGGTATCAGGTGCCCTGCAGTGAATTGTGGGAGGGCGATTGAGTTTGATTCTTGTAGGTCTTTTATGCCTAAAGATGTATTGGAAAAGTGGGATGAGATGCTTTGTGATGCAATGGTTGATGCATCTCAGAAGTTTTATTGTCCTTTTAAGGATTGTTCGGCGATGTTGGTGAGAGATAGCGATGAAGTTATTAGGGAATCCGAGTGTCCTGTTTGTCGGAGATTGTTTTGTGCTCGATGTTATGTGCCGTGGCATCCTGGGGTTGATTGTGAAGAGTTCCACAGGATGAATGAGGATGAAAGAGGGAGGGAAGATCTTATGCTGAGGGAGCTTGCCAAGGCGAAAAGTTGGAACAGATGTCCTAGATGCAAATACTACGTCGAAAGAAATCAGGGCTGCATACACATGACTTGCAGGTCAGTTTCTACTTTCTAGTGCTCGTCACTCCTGTTTTTGTGAATGGTGATTGTACCATTACTTTTTTGTTCCTTCTTTTTTTGTTTCTAGAATCTTGTTGTGGTTTCCTCCTTCTATGACTAGAATGGGTGATCCCTTGATTATCACAGCCTAGCCTAATCACAGAGCATTGTTCAACACGACAATCCAGGAAAACGTATATGTTGTAGGCACAGGAAAGAGGAGCAATAGAGAGTAATAATGGGCCATTGAAGGCCTCGGGAATTTTTAGAAAACTAAAACCAGAAATTTTTTTCTTCTCCAAAACTTCTCAATGCAAAGCCCAATCTAGATCTGGAATTGTATAATCCATAAATGTGTTTGTGTGGCGCAAGAGTAAAGGGATGGTAGGGAAGAACATAGGAAAGAGGAGAGCTCGAAGAGGTGGAAAGTTGTGGGATTTGCAGAAGCAAGTGCAGGGACGTTGCTCTTGATTTGATCTCTGTGGTATATTACTTGATGGTTTTGTACAATAGATAGTTGCGATAGATAGTTGTCGGGAGAAACTAACTTCCGTATCTTAATTCCGGAAGTCATTTTACACCAAGTTATGTAAAAGATTTTCTACCGGAAAAAAATTTTCCTGACCTCTTTGCAGCTAAACACCAGAAATTGAAGAAAATATTTTCTGGAAAAGATTTTCAGTCCAAAACAAACATGGTACCCTGAATCAAGATTATCCATTTCTTTATCTTTATCTGTCTATGCATTCGAGGATCCTGGATGATTCAAACAAATCCTACATTCAATTACCTGAACAGAAACAGATGGGAAGTTGAAAAATGTCTTCTTTATGAGTGGTGATGCAGGTGTGGATTTCAATTCTGCTATACTTGCGGAGAACCTTGGAGTTCAGCTCACGGTGGTTGTTAGCAAATATAATTTCTGCACCTCAGCACAAATCATATGTAAAGTTTCAATTTAGTTTGTCTGAAGACCATTGATTATGGGGAAGCATCTATCGTACTATCAACTCAAAATTTGAGACTCTAGCGAATGGACAACTATAGTAGAAGTGCGCAAGTAAAGAATGTACGCTGCCTAAAAAAACGGTTGCGAATATAAAAAAATGGGTTGAGAAACATGTTTATGATGTAAGCGAAATATTATTTAAAAAAATTTGGTTATCCAAACACATTCTTATTTGGATAGGAGTTTATTTGGATGATTTATTTGAGATAATTACTGTAGCAATTTTTGTGGTGTGATGTATGTGAGATAAAAAGGTGATTAGGAAGATAAAAAGGTGATTGGAATTTGTGAAACACATTATTTTGTTTCAAATCTTCTCAATCCAAACACCCAAGACTTGGAGTATCAATTACAGCATTCAGTTTTGTTTGGAGTATCTATCATTTATCAAACGCTAATGACCAAACTCTTTTTTATGCTTTTAAATGGGTCTAAGGAGCTTAATTTGAAGATTGAACCGGATTCATTTGACATTTAGACCAGCAATAGTTGTTTTTAAGTTCTTTTTTTCCTGTTTTTTCTTTTTGACAGGAAGTCGGTTGTTAAATTACTGTCCCGCTTCTATGTTCATTTAGTGTTCCAAGTCAGTGAGTTGAAGTTTGTGTGACCTGATGACCACATATAGTGCTCTAATATATTAATTGATGTATATTTTATCACTAAGTTAAAGGGACAAATAATCACGTAAGTAGATTATATGTATTAATAGTTACGAAATCTCAAAGAAATAGATTCGTCGTATGATAATTTTTCATTGTATGATAGTTACTCGGGTTTATTTTATCACTAGATTAGACTTAAATAGATTGAATTTGTTTTTAATTTGAGACTTGTGATGTGAAGGAATCTAAACTCTATAAACACCATAGCTCCTAATCTTTATCACCACTCTGAACGATGGATATGTGTTTTTCACGTATATTGATTAAAACAACATAATATAAAATAAAATTAGGGATAACGTTTTGGAGGGGAGGAATGGATTGAACGGCATCGAGAGAGGGAGGAGTTTCAAAACCTCTCACTTACACCCATAAAAAAAAAAGTTTAAAAAGTGAGGAAAGACATACAATAGAGTTAAGAAAGTTGGGAAGATGGGCTCCAAGCTATGGAAGCGGAGTTGTCGATACAGACTTGTGGGGGCCTTGGAGCTGGAAACTTTGGGACCAGGATAGATGCTACATTTAGGGTTTGGGGCGCTTAATGTCAGCATATCAAGGAAGGATGTAATACGTTGGTCATATAAGGTATTTATAAGTCTACACTAGCTAACAACCTTGCTCTTATGTCTTTTAACACTTCTAACTTCCAAGATAGACTCTCCATGTAATTCACCAAGAATTTTTGTTGGCGTTATATGCATTGTGATCTTGAAACTTCAACTTCCAAGATAGACTTTCCGTGTTATTTTTTTTCATACATTTCACCAAGAATTTTGTTAGCTTTATATGCATTGTGATCTGAAACTCTATGATTTTGCCGGTTTCAAATACCACATAAATTGAAGTGGTTCTTCTCATACCTAGGTAGATTTTAGACTAACTTAGGGGCCGTTTGAAATTACAAAAAAAAAAAAAAATAAAATTAGGAGCAGAGGTTTTGGACATTTAAAGCAATTCTAGCACAAAATTCAAAATCGGTGCTTTTAGAATAATTTTTGTGTTTTGAAAAAAAAATAAAATTAACTTTAACAATTTTATTATAATTTGTTTAACTAGATGAAGAAATAAATATTTTTTAGACATTTAAAATTACAAATTATCAAATAGAAAATGTACTTAATCAAATATATGTCCTAAACATTTTAATAATTGTTTGGGGCGTATACTTGAATAAGGATTTATCAAGCATTTAGTAAGTACTTTTACTGGTGAAAGTTCTGTTCATTGAAGTGCTTTTAGATAAAGCTACTGCAACTCCAAACAAACAGGAGGCTTTTAAATGGTTCCCTTAGTCGCATTGAACAAATAATTAACGGTTAAAGAGTGCTGTTTCCTTTCTTTACAAATATAAAAGCATCTTTTTAAGATGGCTAGGACTTTGTCAAGAGTAATAAGTCCTAAACAACTCGATTAAATTCAATAGAATCAACCCAACCCAATTTATATAAAATGAATAAATAGAAAAACGAAGCATTGGCCCCACTACCATTGCAATATTACGTCCATGATTAAGAAGTCTGGTCTGGTGTTCATGTTAAAGTGTGGATTTCAGCAGTGTTCAACCAATTCTATGTACCTGCTTTTAAAAGATTCATCTCTAAAATTCAATGAAGTTTACCAATAGGAAGCAGAGGATGAGCAATCTAACAATTAATATATCCTATTGTAGTTAACTTCTACTTAAAGTTTAAGACTTAGACCGAATCAACGTACTTAAGATTTATTTTTTCTTGATGAACATGTAGTCAACTTTGATGGAACGCGTACTAAAATATCTGCGTGAAATCGTTGGAGGAAGTGCGGAGAGTAGGTTAGAGGTATCAGATGCTGAATATGCAGAAAAATTACAGGTCGAAGAGGCCCTGCAGGCTTCTCTGGCCAATCTTCAGATATCCCACCACAAAAGTCCATCATTTAAAGCCAAACAGGCTGCAGGTGAATCACAAACAGTATACTGTGAGATTTGTATGGAACGAAAAGAAAGGCACGAAATGTTCAAATTTGAGACCTGTTCTCACAGTTTCTGTTGTGATTGCGTATCCAGACACACGTCGAGGCAAAGATCCAAGAAAACATTCATATGATAACTTGCCCGACTTTAACTTGTGACCACATCATTCAACCTTTTTCTCTCAGGGGTATAATCCCTGAAATTGTTTTTGCTCGATGGGAAAAGGCCTGGAATGAGGCAACAATCCCCGATTCACAGAAATTCTATTGTCCGTTCAAGGATTGCTCAGCCATGTTGCTGAATGACGATAAGAAGGGAAAGATGATCAGACAGTCCGAATGCCCAGTATGCCGTCGATTGTTCTGTGCACGATGTTATGTCCCCTGGCATGGTGGTTTCAACTGTAAACAATTCCAGAAGCTGAAAGTGAATGAAAGAGGCAGCGATGATCTGAAGGTGCACGTCCTTACTAAGGAGAAGAAATGGACCAAATGTCCCAACTGCAATTATGTTGTTGACAAGGTTGCAGGATGTATTCATATGACTTGCAGGTCAGCTGATTCTTTTGCTACTATAGTGCAATATGTCTATAATGTGATATTTTTCTTCCCTTCTTTCTTGATCTGATGATCTGAAAGATCCAAAAATAACTAATATTGTAGAATTCCAGTCCATACTCAGTGTCCCCAACTGACGAATGCTTGTTAGACTAGAATTTGTGACATCTCATATGCTGATCTCGATGCTTCATTTCAAGACCCTTCTTTAATAATCATTCACGCTCTCTCCCTTTTTTTTTTTGTTTGGTTTGGCGTGCTGTTGCATGCAGGTGCAAGTTTGAATTCTGCTACAAATGTGGATCAAAGTGGAGTGCAAGACACTGGCGTTGCCAGGCATGAACGATAGGATCATACTCATAGTTAGTAAGACTGGTTCAGCTCCAACTAATTTGGATAGAATCCATTGTATCTATCTCTTGATAACTGTATTCCAAAGCAATG
Organism: Coffea eugenioides; assembly: GCF_003713205.1. Taxonomy (NCBI): domain Eukaryota; kingdom Viridiplantae; phylum Streptophyta; class Magnoliopsida; order Gentianales; family Rubiaceae; genus Coffea; species Coffea eugenioides. The sequence continues at coordinate 4,223,937 of NC_040038.1, read as the reverse complement.
AAGTTTCAGTAGTGTTTGTCATTTTTGATTAGTACTGTGTTGGCGACCAAGGCGCCTTTCACCAAGCAATTAGCAACTATTGGGTAGATTTTATATTTTAGCTTCTTATTCTATCCAAAAATCAAAATTTAGATGCAAAATCGATCGAGAATATTTAAAAGGAAATTCAAAATCAAAGTTTCAAATCAGGTAAAGAGTTGGTAGGAATTAGCTGTAATTAGTCTAAGAATACAGCTATATAATTAGTCTAAGATAGCTGCTGTAATTAGTCTAAGAATACAGTTATATAATTAGTCTAAGATAGCTGTTGTAATTAGTCTAAGAACACAGCTGTATATAGTCTGTAATTACAGACTATATACAGCTGTACATGGCTGACCATTTAACCTAGTTACTTGTATAAATAGATCAATGAAATATGAAAAACATACTTTTCAGCATAATTAATAACTTGGTATCAGAGCATTGGGGTTTTTTTCCTTGCTCTCCTCTTCTCTGAAAATTCCAGCCATTCTTTCAATAGCCCACAGTACTGAAATTTCTTCTCTAAAACACTAATCACATCACAATATGTCAACCAAACCTGATGTTGAATCTCCTAACAGCAAGAATCTCTCCACTCTAACCATACAAGATGCTTCTTCTTCCATCCACATTAAATTGGATGGCATTAATTATCGAGTTTGGTCCAAAATTTTGGAGATGCATATTGCTGGAAGAAAAAAAAAGGGCTATATTAATGGAAAAAAGGCTGCACCAGCAGTAGATGATTCAAGTTATGATGAATGGGAAGCTGAAGATTCTCTCGTCAAATCTTGGCTTATTAATTCAATGAGTGATAATATGATATCTCACTTTGTACAATGCGGCACAACAAAGGAAGTTTGGGATGCTGTAAAAAGAAGTTACCTTGATGTATCAGATTCCTCTGAAGTTTATGAACTAATGAAGAAGACTTTTCATTTACAACAAGATGGTCGGCCTCTAGCAGAATACTACAACGAATTAAACTCAACATTTATGGAGCTCGATTATCGACGGCCCTATGACATGACATGTGCTGCTGATAAAGAAAAATATAGAAATCGTATTGCTGAAGATCGAGTTTATATTTTTCTTGCTGGGCTTGATAATAAGTTAGATCAAGTTCGCAGCCGTGTTCTAGGTACTTCTCCTTTACCAAGGTTAGAAGAAGTCTACTCCATGGTTCGTAGAGAACTACAAAGACAAGTTGCCATGGGAGCAGAATCACACTTTGAGGCTTCAGCTCTAACTGTTCAAAAGAGCACTCCTATTGCCATTAATGGAAATTCTACAGCCTCTCAGTCTCGATTTTGCACCTACTGCAATAAGAATACACATACAATTGATGTTTGTTGGAAAAAGCATGGCTATCCAGAATGATATAAACTTAAGCAAGCTGAGAGAAAAAATAAAAAATTGGTTCATAATACTGTTGCTCAAAATGTTGCTGCCATAGACACTACTCCATCTTCTGTGTCTCATGTGTCTCGAGCATCTTCTCAAGAAGGTATTTTTGGTTTGTCCGATATTTCTGCTCATCCTAGCACTTGGATTATTGATTCAGGGGCTACTGATCACATGACTAGTAACTCTTCTATCATTGACTCTCTTACATCTTCACCTGTGAAGTCTGTACAGGTTGCTAATGGAAATTTTACGCCAATCATAGGCGCTGGAAATGTGTCTCTTTCACCAAAGTTTTCTATGTCCTCTGTTTTACTTGCACATAAACTCTCAAATAATCTCCTCTCCATTAGTAAAATAACAAAGCATCTTAACTGTTCTGTCATTTTTCACTCTACTCATTGTGTTTTTCAGGACAATCTTACGAAGATGACGATTGGCATTGGTAAGGAGAGGGATGGTTTATATTACTGGGAAGACAATCGAAGCATAACAATATCTACTCGAGGTTTTCAAACAAAAAGTGGGACATCAGACATAGAAAGAATAATCCTTTGGCATCGTCGACTAGGACATCCATCTTTTTCTTATTTAGAGCATATGTTTCCTAAGTTATTTTTCAATATTTCAACTTCTAGCTTAAGATGTGAACAATGTGTTTATGCAAAAAACCATCGTGTTCCTTTCAAAGTTAGTTTTAATAAAAGTGTCACTCCTTTTTCATGTGTTTATACTGATGTGTGGGGTCCTTTCTCAACTACTTCTACTTCAGGACATAAATATTTTGTATCTTTTATTGATGACTGTACTAGAGTCAGTTGGGTATATTTGATGAAATCTAAGAGTGATGTTTGTCATATTATTCCTCAGTTTTATAACATGATTCTTACTCAATTCAACACTAGAATTAAGGTTTTTCATTTCGATAATGGTCGTGAATTTGTGAATCGATCTCTTGCTGATTTTATGATACAACATGGCATTCTTCATCAAATCACTTGTATTTACACACCCCAGCAGAATGGCACAGCAGAACGGAAAAACCGTCACTTTCTTGAAGTAGCACGAGCCTTATGTTTTACTATGCATGTTCCAAAACATTTTTGGGCTGAAGCTATTATGGCTGCTGTTTTCCTCATTAATCGAATGCCCGCTAAGGTTATTGATTTCCAAACCCCTTTGAGAATGTTATCTAAATTTCATTCTATTCCTACTGCTCTTAATATTTGTCCAAAGGTTTTTGGTTGTGTATGTTATGTTCATGTTCATTCTCATCATAGAGATAAACTTGATCCTCGTACTATCAAATGTGTTTTCCTTGGCTATTCTAATTCACAAAAGGGATATAAATGTTTTCATCCTCCTACGAGAACCTACTATGTGTCTATGGATGTTCAATTTTATGAAAATGAGTCTTATTTTTCTGGACATATGTCTGCGGTTCCTCTTCAGGGGGAGATTAAAAGTAGAGAAGAGGAAAAATAATGGCTAGGAGAAAAAAGGATATGGATCTTAGGTATAGAGAATGCAAAGGAAAATGGGAATTCCTTAGTTTTAAATGATGGTCAGGAAAATAAAATTGAAACTAATAGTGAGAGACCAGCTCATCTCTTTGAGAAAGGATATTCTAGGAGAACAAAAGATATCACTGTTATGCCTCCTGGTTCTTGTACCTCCCTTAATGATAATACCTCCCTTGATGATACTACCATGCTATCGAATGAATCTTCCAAGATTGACACTAAGGTATGTACTTCTTCTGAAAGTCTTGACTCATATCCTAATATTGATCAGAATAGAAGATATCCTCTTCGTGAACGAAAAGAACCTGATAGGCTTGGTTTTTCAAAAGCTTCCAATGTTTCCTATCCAATTTCTGATTTTATATCCTATCACCGTTTGTCTAAGACAAACTTGACATTTGCTCTTCAGTTGTCTTCTGTATATGTTCCTAGTCATTTTTAGGAAGCCCTTGATGATCCTAAGTGGAAAGATGCAATGGTAGAAGAAATGATGGCTCTCCAAAAGAATTCTACTTGGGAAATGATTGAGTTACCAATGGGAAAGAAGATCGTAGGGTGTAAATGGGTATTCAGTGTCAAATACAAGTCTGATGGGACAGTTGAAAGATACAAAGCTAGACTGGTTGCAAAAGGCTACACTCAAACCTATGGTATTGACTATCAAGAGACATTTGCACCCTACGGTCTTCTTTCCCATTGGTAACTCAACCATTTTCCAAGTAGAATTCTTTTGGAGAGCCATCATTTCTTCTACCATTGCATCTTTCCACTTAGGATCATCAAGGGTTTCCTGAAAATGACTAGAAACATATACAGAAGACAACTGAAGAGCAAATGTCAAGTTTGTCTTCTGTATATGTTCCTAGTCATTTTCAGGAAGCCCTTGATGATCCTAAGTGGAAAGATGCAATGGTAGAAGAAATGATGGCTCTCCAAAAGAATTCTACTTGGAAAATGGTTGAGTTACCAATGGGAAAGAAAACCGTAGGGTGCAAATGTCTCTTGATAGTCAATACCATAGGTTTGAGTGTAGCCTTTTGCAACCAGTCTAGCTTTGTATCTTTCAACTGTCCCATCAGACTTGTATTTGACACTGAATACCCATTTACACCCTACGGTCTTCTTTCCCATTGGTAACTCAACCATTTCCCAAATAGAATTCTTTTGGAGAGCCATCATTTCTTCTACCATTGCATCTTTCCACTTAGGATCATCAAGGACTTCCTGAAAATGACTAGGAACATATACAGAAGACAACTGAAGAGCAAATGTTCCTAGTCATTTTCAGGAAGCCCTTGATGATCCTATGTGGAAAGATGCAATGGTAGAAGAAATGATGGCTTTCCAAAAGAATTCTACTTGGGAAATGGTTGAGTTACCAATGGGAAAGAAGACCGTAGGGTGTAAATGGGTATTCAGTGTCAAATACAAGTCTGATGGGACAGTTGAAAGATACAAAGCTAGACTGGTTGTAAAAGGCTACACTCAAACCTATGGTATTGACTATCAAGAGACATTTGCACCGGTTGCCAAGATGAACACTGTTCGTGTTATATTGTCACTTGCAGTTAATTTAGACTGGCCTCTACGACAATTTGATGTGAAGAATGCCTTTCTTCATGGTGAGTTGACTGAGGAAGTTTTCATGGATCCTCCTCAGGGGTTTACACTAGAAGAAGGAAAGGTGTGCAGACTGAAAAAGGCATTGTATGGATTAAAACAATCACCAAGGGCATGGTTTGGAAGATTGAGTCATGCCATGGAGGAGTTTGGATTCAAGCAAGCTTCAGCAGATCACACGCTGTTCTATAAACGTAACTACAATGATATTACCGTGCTTCTTGTCTAAGTTGATGATATGATTGTAACAGGTAATAACAAAGAAGAAATTGAGAACTTTCGAAGTTACTTAGCCAAAGAATTTGAGATTAAAGATTTGGGGACTCTTAAATATTTTCTTGGCATTGAAGTATCACGGTCCAAGCAAGGACTCTTCCTTTCCCAAAGGAAGTATACATTGGAACTCCTAGCTGAAACTGGTATGTCTGCTTGTGAGCCAATAGATACTCCGATTGAAGTGAATCATGGCCTAGCCTTCTTTTCTGATCAGATTCCAACAAACAAGGAAAGATATCAAAGGATCGTGGGTAGACTAATCTATTTAACTTATACCAGGCCAGATTTAGCATATGCAATCAGTGTTGTTAGCCAGTTTATGCACAATCCAAGTGATCAACACATGAATGCTGTTAATCGAATCTTGGCTTACTTGAAATCAGCTCCAGGAAAAGGTGTCTTATTCTCCAAACACGAACATTTTGATGTGGTTGGATATACAGACTCTGATTTTGCTGGTAGCAAGTTGGATAGAAAATCAACTTCTGGATATTTGGCTTTTGTTGGAGGCAACTTGGTGTCTTGGAAAAGTAAAAAACAGAACGTGATTTCATTATCTAGTGCAGAGGCTGAATATAGAGCTATGCATCATCCTATCACAGAACTCTCTTGGCTGAAAATTCTCTTAAAGGAGATTGGGTTTAGTCCAAAAGGTTCTATGGTATTATTTTGTGATAATATGGCAGCCATTAAGATTGCAAATAATCCTATTCAACATGATCGGACAAAGCATGTTGAAATTGATAGGAACTACATCAAAGATAATCTTGATTCCGGGACAATTGAAATTCCCTATACTAGAAGTTCAGATCAGTTGGCTGATATTATGACTCATGCTGTTATTAGTAGCTTATTCAATGCATCTCTATCCAAGTTGGGCATTTGTGATATCTATGCCCCAACTTGAGGGGGAGAGTTGGTAGGAATTAGCTGTAATTAGTCTAAGAATACAGCTATATAATTAGTCTAAGATAGCTGCTGTAATTAGTCTAAGAATACAGCTATTAGTCTAAGATAGCTGCTGTAATTAGTCTAAGAACACAACTGTATATAGTCTGTAATTACAGACTATATACAGCTGTACATGGCTGACCATTTAACCTAGTTACTTGTATAAATAGATCAATGAAATATGAAAAACATACTTTTCAGCATAATTAATAACTTAAAGTAATCAAGCGAAAGCAACCCTTTGAGGGTCGTGAATATTGTCACCATACGATTTAGTGGTACATGTTGGTTTGCTGCACTGTATATAAGGATATAGCTGATAAACTGAATATATTTTCCATGGAGAAAAATCATAATTACATGTAAATTTCTGCTTACATTAGAATTGTACGTTCTACTCCTGAACAGGGAAAAGAATATCAACAGATCCTGGCTCAAATCATTGAAGTACTTTCTCCACATTCATGGAAGGAGTACTTACAGTTCCATATCCACCAGATGCTGAACAGGCAGAAGATCTACAATTGCAAGAGGCCCTGGAGTATTCCGTAGGTAATCTTCAAATTTATATCCCAACTCGAAAAAGCGATCATCTGGAGCCAAAGAAGTCGCTGGTGAATCATCAAATACATCTTGTGATATCTGCATGGAAGAAAAGAAAGACGTGATACGGTCAAATTTGGAAGCCGCTTTCACTGTTTCGTTCCATTGTAAAGCCAGACATGCTCGCGCTAAAATGGAAGATATTATTTGTATTGTAACTTCTCTGAATTCAGACTGCAACTACATCATCGAACCTGCTTTTGCTTGAGGTATAATCCCTGAAACAGTTATTGCTCTATCGGAGTGCGGGAAATATTCTTGATTCTTAAAAATTTTACTCCGTATGAGAATTGCTCGGCCATGCTGGTGAATGATACTGAAGAAGGGATCATTAGGCAATCCGCAATCCTGATGCCCCATCTGCCCACTATTCTTCAGTGCACGGTGTTAGGTTCCGAAGCATCAGGGGTTAGAGCGTGCAGAATTTCGAAAGCTGAGACTGGATGAAAGAGGTAACAATGATCTAATTATGGTGCTGTCCTCGCAGGGGATGAAAGAGAAATGTACGCTCATCCCTTGAAAGGAAAAAGGAAAAGGTTGTGTCATCAAACAAACAATGTAAGAAGTACGTCGATAATGAAATAGTACTAGTATCATTTACTAGAAGAAACATGGCCACTTGTTTTTGCGAGAACTTGGACTAAAATGAAAAGGCCAAAAGTGTAGTGATGAGAATTACTATATTCAAAAAGATTGGGGGAGCCATATGAGAATCAAGTAAAGATGAGGGGGGGAGGAACATGGCAATGGCATCATCATTCCTTCATGTGGCGCCAAATAACGTAAAGGTACAACTGAGAATAGCGTAAACACAAATTTGGGATTTTGCAGATATAAATAGCGAAATTTGAAAGGCCAGAATTAGTCGGAGCTCAATCTGCAAACGTCTCCGATGGCTCTCTTCTTCAAATCCGACCTATTTTCCCCCCTCGGCCTCGCTTCTCTTTCTTTCCGATTCCCAACTTCTTCTTCCTCACTCTTCGATTCCCGAATCATTCCAGCAACTAAATTGTCCACAAAACAAACCGCAATCGCCTGTTCTTCACTCAATTCCGGGAATGACGAAAACTTCCAAGACTCCTCCAATTCCAACGGATCATTGAATAACCGAAGATTATCCAAACAGTCCTCTTGGGAAGCCAAAGACGAGGAAGGCAACGATTACCTTTACACGCTGGGTAAAGAGTCGGATAATATGAACATTGCTGTTGGAGCTAGAGCTGGCATCATCGATGACCTCTTCGCCGGCAATTTCCTTGGGAAAGATTGTAATTTGCTTCATTTTGTTGTTCTTCAAGAATTTTAGTCTATTTTTTTTGTTGTTCTGAAAATATCTGGGAAATTTGATGATCATTTTTATTTGAATTTCAGCTGATATTGTGTTCGATTACAGACAGAAAGCTACAAGGTCGTTTGAATATCTGCAAGGCGATTATTACATTGCGCCGCTCTTTATGGTACGTTAATATAGTATTCTTCGACGTAATTTATCTGGCAAAATTGTCCTAACTATGTTGTTTAATTTATCATAATTTTTGAACTAATTCTTTTTTCCCACTGTGGCAGGATAAAGTTGGTAAGTTCAGCAATTCGTCGCAAATGGTAAAAAAGAAAAAAAAAAACTGAATTTTAGCTGCATTGAGAAGTGAGAGTGATAAAATTTGGTACTCTCCTCCTTTTTTTCTTAAAAAAAAAAAAACTAGTGGAAACAGTCATCTATATCTCCACTTGTGGTCATAAGTCCTAAATGGTATTCCTGCGTTGTCCTGATACCTGGCTTATTATCCGCACAGTGTGCCATATCGCGAAGAACTACCTTGCTCATCTGCTCAATACGAAAGTACCACTCATCCTAGGCAAGTATATAGTACTTTGTTACCTCAGTATCAGAATCTGTGATATGAGTTAAAGATTTACCAATAACCAATTTAAAAACTTATATTGTCGCTGCACCATGCCTTGTGCTGCTCGTGTTTTATTTGTTCTGAACGTTATAGGCATTTGGGGTGGAAAAGGGCAAGGGAAGTCATTTCAAACTGAACTCATTTTCCGGGCCATGGGAGTTGAACCTATTATCATGTCTGCTGGTGAACTGGAATCAGAAAGAGCTGGTAAGATGGTTCCTGACAGTTCCATGTAATACTGTGTGCATCTAATATCTAAAATGTTTATTTATTTTCCCTTTTGAACAGGAGAACCAGGAAAATTGATACGTGAACGGTATAGAACTGCTTCTCAAGTGGTTCAGAACCAAGTTAGAAGCTTTATTACTTTCACTACTGGTATATGTATATATAGGATTGTGAATTTATTAGTTGCCATACTCCATTTTATACTTCTTAATCGACCTCCAGAATGTAGCCTTCCCCTTCTGCTTCCTAGCAAAATGCATTTCTTTAAAAGGTTATTGTGCTGCTGTTGATTGAATGAGTATTTAAACAGATATTAGCAAAGGAGAGCAAGGAAAGATAGACAAATTTGGATGATCACTAATATGAGTTGAAATACTTCATCTGATGTCAAGTCACTTGAACAGAGAAAAAGTTGATAGATATAATGGAAGGAATGTTCAGCGTTATGAAGGCATTGAATTTGAGCTGATTCAAGAGTATTTTTGTTGCTTGCTTTATCCAAATATTTAGAGCAGCAAACCTTCTCTTCCATCTTATAGAAGCTTTATCAGCTAGAAAAACACACCTATTAAAATCATAAAATACTGTCTGAGGTTTTTTTTTTTTTTTTTCAATTCACTCAACTTGGTTTAGAAATAAAGTTCAATTTGGTTTTATTTGGATTTTGGCATATGCAGGGGAAAATGAGTTGCTTGGTTATCAATGACATTGATGCTGGTCTTGGAAGATTTGGTGAGCCAATCTATAAGTTGGATAAGCAAATCTATTTCCATTTTCTCTTTCTCCTTATCTTTCTTATGCAATACGCCTTTGTGTTCTTTTACCCACCTTTTTGAGTTTATAAAATTGCCTCCATTGATCATCATGTTATATTGTGATCTTCTGAAGGTAATACCCAAATGACTGTCAATAATCAGATTGTTGTTGGGACACTGATGAATTTGTCTGATAACCCTACGAAGGTAAGTATTGGGCAAGTCTGGAAAGAATCAGATGTTACAAAGAGGATCCCTATTATTGTTACCGGAAATGATTTTTCAACAATATATGCGCCGTTGATTCGAGATGGAAGGATGGAAAAATTTTACTGGTACTTGTAATGCTTACGAGTTTAAATTTTGCGTTATGCATTTTAGAAATGATTGCTTCATTTGATTTGGCATGTTGATATATATTTCAAGGATATCACAGAAGAATGATGGTTAAACCTGTATTAACATAGCAGGCCGTGTAATTCCATCCAAATATACTTGAGCATATGAGGTCTTACTGAAATAAGATGGACTAGTTTATAAAACCTTGATTATAAAATATATTGTTTATTAGATACTGGTTTCTATGTTCTAATGGTAGACAATTAGTAATCAAATCCAATGAAAAATTTTGTATGTTGAAGCTATGATTAATCTCTTTTAAGTACTTGACCTAAGGATTGTTGCGTTGCTCAGAATTCAGTCAAGTACCTCCGCTTTCTGAAACAAAAACCATCATGAAATGATTAGAAGCTACTCAAATCGATGAACTTGAACTCAGAAAATGAGGTAGTTAGGTGTCATTTACTTGAATTGACAGATGAGTTTCTTAATAGTTCTTCACCAATAAAAATAGCAAGCAGAATTAGCTTATTGGTAGAGCAGCAGATGTCATGTTTGGAACTTTAACAAATATTGCAGTTCAAATTCTGTACTAATAATTGGTTGCTTTTGAGGTTGCTATTTGCTAGTGCAAAATTACTGTTGACATGCTACTGTGATTACTACGTGACAGCTAGATGTTAGTACTCAGTTTTGTTATTTCATATGTTGTGTGCTTTTTCCCAGTTCCCTTCTCAGATGCAATTTTTATGAACAGGCAGCCCACCCATGAAGATATTCTGAATATTGTTCACAGGATGTATGAGAAAGATGGCATGTCAAGGGATGAAGTTGGAGAGATAGTGAAATCATTTCCTAATCAAGGTAGCTATGAATCTTCATATATGATGAATAAAACTTATCTAGTGCCAAGAACATTTAGTTTGGATTGCTATACATTCTCTTATTATTACCTTCTGACAACTAATTCAAATTTTTGCTTGTTTCCTTAATTAAAGAAGTTCTAGTTAGAATTAGAAGTGTGTCTGCACCGTAATTAAGTTTGGCATAAACTAGATAGATGGTTTATGAGAAGATCCAGAGCAATAACTGTGATTAGAACAGCATTTGCGTTGGCCAAAAGTGTACCTACTAATGAATTTCTTTTGAGTCCTTTAAGGAAAATGTGTTATCTTTGGTGATGTTAAACTTCTTTTGTTCAGAAATTGGACATTCATAATCATACTCAATTATGACACTGAACTGCAATATGCAAACTGGAGGATGTCTTTGTTTTTCTGTTTTTGCTGATCTTATTCAAAATCTACTGGCAGCCTTGGATTTTTATGGAGCTTTGAGATCTCGAACGTATGACCGGTCAATCTTAAAGGTGCAAAATATTCAACTGAATTATGTCTTTTTGGTATTTGTACGTTGCTGACAACTCCTGATATTCTTTAAGAACTATCTTGAGCTCTTCACGTATGCAGGTGCGACCGCATCTTGCAATGTATTATACCCCTTCCACTTAGGCTCACTTTTGAGTAATGACTATGAGTGAACAAGTTAATTCTCAAGGGGACATATTCTTTGCATGAATAACCATCTATGCATGTGCTTTCAGACATCTATGCAATATAACTTTGCAATGCTTAATCTATCTAGTCACCAATGAGTAATATACTTCAATACCACGGGAGATGCATTTTGAATCTCTACACTCCAGAGAAATTTTATATCGTCTAACATTTTCACTTAGCAAAAGACTTCCTCAAGGTCACAGCCAGTTGTCTGTCCCTGTTGAACTTACAAATGTTATTATATTCTTTTCTCTGATATATGTGAGACTCTATATCTTTTTCATCTTTGCGTTGCTTTCCCAGATTCAACATATTTTAAAATATTTAGTTCAACTTCTTTTGTTATAGTGGGTTGAGGATGGTGGAGGGGCCGACAACTTGGGCAAAAGACTTTTGAAGCAAAAAAAGGATGGAAAACTTCCAGTTTTTACTCCGCCAAAGGTAAATAATTTTACAAAAGAAGAAAATTGTACTTGAGTTTTTTTGTTTCTCAATTTTTATTTGTCTTGAAAAAATGAGCTGCTAAAATTATCTGGGGTTCTTGCTCAAAAAGCAAACCATAGAAGCTTTACTGGAATCAGGGCATTCTCTTGTCAAAGAACAAAGGCTGATAATGGAGACAAAGCTTTCAAAGGAATACATGAAGAATATTGATGACTAACCGGTACGAACAAATATTCCCCTCGGAAGATAGTAATGGATTATGATACCCTATATAATTTTGTACATGAAGTTCTTTCTGTTGCACCATAAAGGCAAAAGGCTTATGCACACGTGTTTGTTTCTCAGAAAAACGAATCTCAGTGAATGCAGCAACATTCTTTGTACCCATCTCGTTAGGGAACGTAGTATCCTTGCAGAAAACATGGTTATAGTGGGTATCTGTAATGTTTGTTAATCTTATCAAGCTCATGGATTTAGGTGATCAGTTGATTTCCTGATCCCATGATCCTTCCAGAGCACAGCTTTCGTTCCCAGTTCATCTATGTATATGTTGTTATCAGGCGGTTTTGTGCTCTCCATGGAGTTGCATGTACATTTACTGCTATTAAGAAAATAACTGAATTACAGCCTGACAGACCCATGGTGATTTTGAAAGAACGAGCACTGCTATTGGAAGATCAAACGTCGTTATCCAATACTCAAGAAAAGGTGGGCTATCAATTAGATGACAGCTGATCATGACGACTGGATACACGAATGCGACTGAGATTTCTCATTTGTCGTCGTTATGAGCAGTGGAATTTCGATTAAGCACTGGAAAGTGTAGGTATCAACCTAGTGTGGTTCTGATTCATCTAAGTGTTTGCTTATTTAAAATAGCCAAGTCGGAGGAGGGGTCTCTATCTCTCCCTCGAAGGCATAATGCAAAGCAATACCCTACCTGTTGATACGCTTTTATGATGCAAGGTAATAACAACGCCACATTCAGTCCATATAACGAAAAATATGGACATAGATTCTCAATCATTACGTATATTCTATTCTTGAATAATGCTAACTCCTGTGTTCATTTTTCCAACTTGAAGCCTGGTTTCGGACAATTTGAATCTTATGCCCGTCCACTTGAGATAACCGATCGAGAGAGAGGTCTATTCGATATGGTAGCTGAAAAGCAGAGGAAGAAAGAGAAGCCTGATATGCACATTATTCTCCGAAATAGACATGAAATCATTGACTAAGGAGACTGGCCTTTATCCGTTGCTTTCACTTCCTGTTCTACCTAAGCTAAATAGCTTACGCTTTAGTTAAGGAAAATGATATGCACTCTGCGATTCAATTGTCATTCAACGGTAAATGCAGGCCTAATAATTTTGAGCTTGATTCCAACAAGAACTGCTGAGTGTGCTGAGTTTAAGATGTATAGCGGGAAGCTTTTTATAGTTTTATATGATAATCGAAACGTTATACAAAGTTTCATCCTCTTTTTTTTGAGAATGCGAAGAATGGAATATAAGAAACAAAGAGAGAAAAAGGGGAATTTGAACTCAAGATCTCTCATTTCTGAAGTTTTAACTTTATTCACTAGATCACAACCTCCTTAACAAGTATCATGGTCGTTGCTTGCCAAAACATTGAACTGACCTTCTATCAGTTAGTGCCGAAAGAGAGAAAACTGGAGAGTAAGTATTTTTTTTTCCCTTCTATTTTTCATGTGGGCTGCCAATGCCATGGAATCCTTTGACTTAGCAGAAGAAACAAAAACACTACTATGAATGGCACGGCACACTCGATAATCAAACTAGCGTACAAATTGAAGTTTCCAATGCACCTTTTGTGAACAGAAAAACAAAGGGTGGGGAATATTAGAAGACTTTGCCCACCACTTGGAAAGTGGGAACAAAGGCCACTTAGCAATAGTTTTCAATTTCATTACCATTCACGTCTAAGCGCAATGTCTTGTTTCATGATTGAACCCTACAATTCGAAATCAACCTCCTAAAAGCTTTCTAAGAGCACATATATATGATAATAAAATTTGATTAGATTCAGCTTGCTTAGGCTGTCGAATTTGGAAATTGTAATTAAAATTAACAGGGTTTTCTTGTCTTGTTTAAAGGGGATCCCACCTAAACATTTTTGTGCTCGATACCACATAAAGGGTTTTCAGTGATACCACATACTATCGTCATTTATATTTAAGAGACAGTTTTGTGCTCGATTCATAAGCATTTAGAAACGAAGATGCATTGATCGACAGGCCATCAAGAAGTGAGGAAAGTTTGGTGACCTCAAAAAAAGGTTGTAAAAGGTGAATTGTCTGGCACTCAAATTGCTAGTTGAAGTTGACGAAGCAAAAACGAAAGCCATTAGCCATAGCCCATTGAAGTTGAAGGATTTAATTGAGCACCCATATGAATAAACTATGCTTATGCTCTACGATCTGGTTGGTCCAGTCTTGATGTTATTATTGGACTCCACCAGACTAGAATTGTCAAAGAGTGAAGAAACTGATGACTTGAAAAAATCAAAATTTTGCGTATGTTTTGAATAATTTATTGCATCGATGGGTCCCATAAATTGATGTCTTATTAAATCATTGGGACCCTTTGGGAGGAGGGCATGCTTGAGCAGCAAATTAAAGAATTATTGAGTGTTCACATTTCCTTGAGAAAAATTAATTGAAAACTGGTAATGGTCAAGAGCACTCTAAATTTCTTTAGAACTTCAAAACACGTATAACATGAAATATTAACTGAAAGATCAGGCCTCTTACCAAAAAATACATATTGACTACGACGGATTAACAAACTAATAATACAGCAATCGTACGATGGGTTAAAGAGGAAACATTAGTGGAGGATACTTTGGGCTTTCACAGAAATGGTTGTAAGTGCTAATCTCATTATTACAGACCACAAGAAGATCGTATTATATGACTAATCAAGAATAGTTGCTAGTATTGATGAGTTTTATTCGTTTACAAAATCATTCAAGCCTCCCCGTATGATTTTTTTTTCTTTTTTGGGTAAGTGAGAGATTTTGAATTCAAAACCTTTTGATTACAATTCCTTTTCCCTTATCATCTAACCCAACCCTATCCAATCCACGTATGATCATTGTTAAACCATCACTAAGCGAAAGGTAAGGTGGTCAGGGCTCACAGGCCACTGCGAGAATCTTTCTTTAGATTTCCCTAAGCATACTTGGATCCCATATACAATTAATGCATGTTTACAAGTCAAGAATGACATCAATGCTGTTCTGCACTAACATAACTCCCCCTCTAATGGTAGTTGAAGAGTAACAATAGCTAAGCACTGAGAGGCACCTGTGCAACCATACAAATATATTGGAGGAGATAGTTGAAATGCTATTGTTTATTTCTTTGCATGCAAAGACCATGAAATGGACTCAAAGCTCACACACTATCAATTAGAAATCTAAACAGCAAAAAAGAAGAAAATGATTAATGAACAATTGAAAGCAAGATTTGAAATATTATTTGAAATAATTACTGTAACACTTTTTGTGATGTGATGTCTATGAAATAGAAAAGTAATTGAAAATATAAAAAGGTGGTTGAGAAATGTGTTTATGATTCAAACGAAATATTATTATTTGAGATATTTGTGCTATCCAAACACCGGTCATATGACAAAACTACCCATCCTTCCATGATCATCCTTAGAGATGGTTCATGCATGTTTGTCTTTGTCTGATTGGCTGGAAGTTTATTGTCATCAACTTCAAGTTCAAAACCAAAGAGAATATATGAGTTTTGAGAGTCAGTCAATATGTAAGATGAGCAATCTTTTTCATTCCCCATGATCCAAAAAAAATGAAAAAAGGCCCTCAGATTATTAACGTTAACCGCGTGGACTAGACGGCTACCGACACTCACCAATGTCTATGGGAATTGGAGAGGCCAACATTTTCTATAATGGTTAATCAAACTAGACCACGTTAATTAACATTATTGTTGTGATTCCGTAATTCATGAATCATGATTAGGTAGGTAGTCCTGCAGCTTTGCTGCTATCTTTGGAAGCTCAATTAGGGGAGGGCTATAATTATCTTTCTTTCTTGACAAATTAAGATAGCCACTGAATAATAATTATCATTTCTTGTAGAACCCTCCTAACTTCCATTCTTGCTTAAATGCGTTGCCTTAAAAAAAAAAATGAAGCCAATCCTTCGTCGTCGTCGTCGTCTTCTACTAAAAGTATCAAGAAGTACTTTAACTGCTACATGTTTTTCTCTTCTCTTTTTCCCTCCTAAACCAGCTTTGAAGATGTGTTTGTGTAACGTTGCTCAGCACATTGAATTTCCAGGGCAACTTTGTACTCATTTAGCACTTAAACTAAAACAGGTTCTAAAAGCTAAAAGATCCAGCCACAAACATAATCATAATGCTGCAGCATTTGGAAAATTTTAAATGCTTCTTTCTTTCTTTCATTTTCCGTGACAAAGAAAAAGCACAACATCATGCATTTTCAAATCTAAACAACCCCAGTTAAAATAATTAATGTTTCACAAATCCATAGTTCGAAGTATTAAAATCTTTCATCTGGTTGATCTGAAACCGAAATTCGATTGTTGTAAAAATTGTTGAAACTAGAGTAATCAACCTAAATGTTAGTAAAAGGTAGGAAATGCTCAAGACAAAAACAATAATGTGCTTTTGAGAAAGAAAGTGTAGAGTAGGCAAAAAAGAAAAGAAGAAGAAGACGAAGAACTCGAACTCGGGTTTTGTGATGAATTCCAAACTTAAGGTTGTGTTTGGATTGTATTTTCCGTCATTTTTTATGGAAAAATTACTGTAGTGATTTGATATATGTGAGGGAAAAAGGTGATAGGGAAATATGATCACGAAAAATGATAATATTTTTCGACGGAAACAAGCAATCAATCAAGGCCTTTAAACACCGCAAGATAAATCAGTTTCCCCTATTAATCCGTTTCCATTTCAGGCTTTTTAGCAAGGAAGCCAATTATGATTTATGACAGAGAGCCGTCTCAAATCTTGGGGTAAAAACTTTCCAAGAGTCAAACCGCCCCCAGTGACAGGCAGACCAATTGTCTCCTTAACTTTCAATCTTATCCACTAACTTCATGACACGTTTCCCCGTCCATGATCCATCAAAGTCAAAATTGATGGGAAAAGGGGCAGACCCATAATTGTAAACCAAGCCCCCCCACCCAAAACTGAATAAACAAAAAACTCCTCGTCCTGCATTAACCACGTGTCCTAACATATATTTTTATGAATATTGAAAGAATTGCATGAATGGTCCTTCCTTTATCCTCTACAAATTAATTTTACTCTTTCGTCTACAAATTTACAATTATGCAGCTTGATTTATGACACAATCAAGATGCAGCAATTCGATTTTGGACCAACCTTTTGCGCCAAAAGATCAATATGAAAAAACAAACTTCTTCATGACACAAAAGGCGTCCGTCTTAATCTCAAATAAGTGAGAGATAAAGGGATTAATTCACTGAAAATTTGTAAAGGATTAAATCGGAATAAAAAAGTGAATAAAGATGACGTTTAAGATGAAAAAAATGTCCTAATAAACTATTAGACAAATATTTAAATATCAAAAAAATACATTTGTACAACACTAATAATCAATGACATTTGAGAAATGAGTGCCCAATAGCAAATTTGCCTGTCTAACAAGTTCACCGACTCGTGTGTTAAATTTGGCACTACTATATAGTAGGTAGAACTAAAGTATTTGCGTGTGAATTACGGCAAAAGTAAAAGATTGTGAAAAGGAAGGACTGGCGCTGCAAATTAGACCGTATAGAAGAAAAAGTTGATAGTTATAGTTAAAAAAGCCCACCGCTGCTGTCACGTGTCGGTGAAAAAAGATTCCAATAATATTTATTTTGAAAAAAAAAAGACAATCTAATTAGTATATGAATGAATTATGAATTATCTCCACACCTCAGAGCCCGTTGGCCTCACCAACGCAACGGTTAAAACATAAACTCAAGACGGACGGACGGACGGACTGACTGACTGACTCCCCACTCCCCCAACTTCAAAAATCCACACACGACACGCCACAAGAGTGACCATTACTCCTTCAACAGAGCTCTCCCCCGCAAAAAAGAAAAAGAAAAAGAAAAACTTGTACTCGAAAGCTTCTTTCTTTCTTTCTCTGCTTTCTTCGGTTGAGAGTGAATTTCTGTTGATGCATAATAGTTTGAAGAGAGAATTGAACAAGGCATAGGTCTGGCCGGGTTAAGGGTGTTTTTCAGCCGACTCGGAGGAAGGAGTAATAACACTAGTAGGAAGAGGAGAAAACTGAGGGTAAAGATGATGGATTGGTGGCATAAAATGGTTTTTCCTGTAAGAAGAGTTTGGATTGCTGTTTCTGCACGCGTCAAAGCTCGCAAAAATGGTTTGCTCTCTCTTTCTTTCTCTGATTTTTTTTTGGTTTTGCCTCTAGCTCCTTTTCCTATTTTTTCCCACCTGAATCTTTAGAACTGGGCATGGGAGCAGGGGAAGGGAAATGCTAGTGGTCTTTCTTCCTCGTTCTTGAACCATCGTTATCAATTGTGAGTGTTAGCGTCAATAATCCTTCCACCCGTCTGTTCAGAAGTGTGTGTGGTGGTGTTGCTACTTTACCACGTGAATTTTGATGTTTCTGCTTGCCACTGGAAAAAAAGAAGCCCATAAAGTTCTTTTTGCTCAGAAGATGAGGAGAAAGAATCGTTTTCTACTCATGTACTGTTTCCAGAGAAAACAGTACTTGATGTGTTGATGCTCGGTTCTTTCTTTTCTTTTCTTCTGTTTTGGTTTAAAATTTTGTGAAGCAATATTCATTTATTTAGTTATTTTTGTTTCTATGCTAATGAGTTGGGTTTTTTAGTTATAGAGTTATGTTATTGTGTAAACCATGGAGAAGATTTCTGGGGAAAGAGTCCTTAAATTTTTTTTTTTTTTTATTCCCACCCTGCATAGTTTGATGATGATAAATGGAATTTGAACCTACCAGTTACCATGAATTATTCTTTGGTTTGGTGAGGAAAACACAAACGAAGTAAGAAAAGGGGAAAGATGTCAGCACAAAAGAAGTAGCAATACATTTGTTAGAATTATTATCGTACAATTTTGGCACTTGGTACTTTGGCTGGAATTTGTATTTACAATGACCTCTTACCTAGTTTTTAACTTTATTGGAATAATCGTGTGACAGCAGATTGTTGCATACAACTCTTGGAATTGTACTCTATAGATTTGTTAAGCTGTAAAAAGAGTTGCGTTTGTCGGAACCAAAAGAAAAAAGAAATAAATGTAGTGATTTGTTGACGGTAACTACTGTAGAATACTATAAAGCATCTTATTGGCGTTGAAGCAAAGCATAAATGCTTGGCCTTTCTGTGTTTCCTGATAAATTTGAGCGAGAAAATATTCTAATAGTCTTTTGGAATTGGTTCTTTTCTCTTCGAGAAATTTATCCAAGTTGACCTTACTCTTTGAGATGGAGTCCTTGTTAAAAAGGGTGATAGATGACTATTATACATAGTGATTTTCTTTCTGTTACCATTTGAGGCGCAAATAACAGGCCCTTTGATGCTTTTCTCTGCAAAGTTAACCTTTATTAATACTACTTATTAGATCTTGGCCGTTGGTAGCCAGGTATATGATCTGCAATACAAAGGGATGATGCTATGCTGATGCTTGAGTCAGTAGTATTCCTCTAATAGTTAATTTCCTGAGTAGCAACACCAATATTCTATGAGGGAAGGTTTATCAGAATGAGTTTTAAGGGGAGCTTTATTTTGTAGGACTGTATATTTTAAGGTGTTAACTTTAGCCTAAATTGGTAGGATTATGGACCCTTGTTAAGGCCTCCGGCAAAATATAATCGCCGCCTGGTTTCAAAAAGAATTTTATGGGTTCATCTATACCCCCTCCCCGTGAAGGGTTCTGGATATCAACTTCAGTTAGAATATTCCAGGGTTGATGGCTACTAGCACTAGGCAAATTTTCTAGAAGCCAGGCTGCAAGATATTGTATTCGTAGAAGAAGCCAGACCCTTTGGTTTGGTGATGATGACTCGTGAGTTTGGATACTATTAGAGAGAGCACCACTACTGCTATTAGTGATAAAACCAGAGAGTTAAGACCCCACATTTGTCCGCCCTATTCATTGCCTTTCCTTAATAATTGTACCATTACTGATAAGTCATAGTCTTGGAAGTCACAGTACAAAATGTTCATCAGAAAAATGGAACCATCTTTTGATCAGACTGGCTTATCTAATTCCACTATAGTACGAGAATTCTGATCAGACTGCTTTATTTGGGATGAGAGAGAGAGAGAATAGATGCTACTGCTGCTGATATTAATTAGGTCCGTCAGTTCTGAGTTCTAACCAGGCTCTTAAAAAGTACTACTGTAGTACAGTTTCTGGTTTTTTACCCTCTCCAAGTTGTTCTTTCTTTAAACATTCCACTAACGGTTGCATGTGGCCATTAGGTTGGTTAGGTTAGGTTATTTCCACCAGCAGCCATTGCCTCATCTGTACCTTTCTTTTGTTTGAGCATGACTGCTTTGTTGGATTTCAAGTTGTATTAAACAAATATATATCCTCATCCACCTGCGAGATACTTGTTTTTTTTAATGAGTATGAAGTGATGGTCAAAAAGATTTCACAACCAATAAGATTTTGCTGCGTACATCCTGTGCAGAGAACTGACAAGCAGAATGACTACCCGACCCAATTTTTTTTTTTTTTGGTTGGCTGGTCTTAGTGGTTCATACATACTCCCATTTCAGGAATCTGGTTCCTCATTCAGCTTTATAAAATTGCACCGCCGCCTTTTTTCCAGCGAACATATGTCATCGTTATCTAGACAAATCGTCATCATCCGCATAGTTTTCTGCAGCTGTTTTTGTTTTGGTAAATGAAAGAACAGTAGTACTTTATTTAGATTTCTTGCAGACTTGTACACATTAAAATGGCCCTTATCGGTTTTGTTACTGTCAGGTGCTGGACTTTTGAAACTCAGGGATGACATACAAACTTGTGGATACGAGGACGTCCAAGTGATGTGGGAAATGCTTAGGAGAACCGAGTCGGAGTTGATGTCTCGCCACGCTAAGCGTAAGCAGCACCGTCATTTCTGGAGGATCTTCATATGGTCCAACCATAATCATGCCTCGTCCTTCGCCTCAAATCCTGCTCAGTGAGCCAGCCCAGTTTTACTCCAATAAAGCAAAAAAAAAGTCCTGATGACATTCCACAGCAAGTGTTTTTCATGGATGGAATCATCATTTCTCCAGCCTCCAGCCTGCAAAGTGTTTTACATGGACGGTTCAGACCACACCGCTTATAGCATGTTCATACTCTACCTATATGATGTATTTCATCCCTCTTCCCTGAACACATAAGAGGTCAGATGAATGTGTGTTACATTGACAAAAGTCAGATGTAAATATTATTGTGTTTTGTCATGATCCACAATCATCTTACAGCAAAAAGAAATTCCAATAAGTTCATTTTTCCTAATTTTGTGAACTTGTTGAGCGTTCACGTTGAGACAATCATATTGTGGGTCAAATAATATACAGTTAAAGAAGTTACCACAATACCTGAAGGGTTTAATTATACATATGTCGTTAGTTATATACAGAAAATAAACTAATTTTTAAGAGCCATAAAAGACAAAAGCAGGAGATAGGTGTTATTTTCTCGAGTGATCCAAGTTAGAAAAGTAGCTCTTCAAAAAGTGTCATCTCGGCAATGAAGTTATATGGCAGAACTTTCGTAAGCTGCCGATGGATTCTACATCCTAGCTTCAGGGTTCCAATCGGATTGGCTTCTGTCTGTTTGAGGGCAATCAATGGAAACTTCAAACCATACGTGCCATCACCAGTTTGTATCAACCCTATGGGATTCACAAGGAGATGAGATGAAGGTTTTACTCCAAGAATTTCTTTTGCAGTTGACCTGGCAGGAAAATGTTTAATGGCAAGATATGGGATCTTAAAGATGCCAGATGTGGGCGGTTGCTGGTCGTTTCTTCCTGCAGCAAAGATCCTATAGTCTACATAAGTTGTACCAGCAACAAAGAGGTTAAAGAATATCAAATTTCAGGTATCATGTGCTTCCTAGGCTGACTAAATATGGATATCATGCACCTCGTTTTCAGGCTTCCAAAGGATGATACTGAAGTCAAACTCGAGCATATTCAACTTGTTTGATAGCAATGAATATGATGCAGAAAAGAGAAACCACTCCTTCCCCACACCCCCCAAAATCCTATCTTTGATTACTGAAAGGTAAAGTTCTGTAAGCACTATCCTGCTTTAACTTCATCAAATCCCAATCCCGCGTCTCAGATAAGGTACCAGATTCCATTTTGCCACCTCGGAAACCCAGCCAACAGGATCCAGTAACCACCTCCTCTTACCTCACCACCACGGCCAGCTCCAAACCAGAGCATGCCGCCACAAATACATCCTCAAACCAGCTTCCCAAAAAATAGTCACAGTGATCGCTACTAACAACCAAACTTAGCGAATATCAACCAGACCACACAATACTTGCAACCAAAAACTGCTACATCGAACAAAAGAACCCTCCTCTCTGCGATTGTGCTTAGAAAATAACTAAATCCACCAAAACCACGCCATTTTCCTTGCAGTCATTGCCTTCTAGCACACTTCTATAATCAGCACAACGGTCGCCACTCTCTGGAGCATCACGACTGGATTGTCAGCACAAAAAGAGTGAGTTTAACAGTTGTGCCATGGACCCATCAAGAACCCAAATACTAGCCTATTAGGTAACTACCTGACCTAAGCAAGAAAACCCATATAATGCTCCTTGATCAATCAATCAGGGACCTTGTACTTCCCGAAAAGGTCATGTAGCCTCGCCATGAACTCCAATTTTCCTAGAATGTCCTCCTTCATGAACCCTTGGCCACTACCTTTTTCTGGTTACACCTCAGGCGCCAAAGTATAGACACCAGCAGGTCATCCAAGGCCCCAGTCAATCACCAGAAAGACCCTAGAAAAACCATAAATAGTATTACCTCTCCTCCACATTTAGATGCCTGGATAAAACGTCAGCACCTCTCCAAGCAATGATTGGGGCACATTGTTCCCTGCAGTCATTTTGTCCGACACGAGATAGAGCTGCAATCAGAGCCTAATCCTTTTCTTCATGAATGGCAGGACATGCACAAAGAATTTTCTGCCTTCCCATTTTATATGCAATATCTGAAATTGCTTACTCTGTTTCAGTTCATCTTTACCTCGAAGGCTCGAAGTATCTTGTTGTCTCAAAAGATAAACAAGGTAAAAAATAAAAAAAACCAAGAAGAAGAAGAAAAGTTTTCTAATAAATTAGATGAAAATTTACTATTTAAGGAATTCAAGAAATTCAGCCAATTAAGCCTTCTAGGTGAGTTAAACATACAGTTCTAAACCACGACTTTCATTTCAAAATCCAAGCAACTTTTTTCAACAGCAGTCCACTATTTGCCCAACTACAGGTAACTTACCAGCAACCAATAGTAGATTTGGGAAAGAAGCAATCTGAAATATCCATAGCTATTCTAAACCCACATCAAGTTTTTACGAACTAGAGTTTGGCCTTTCTGTTTCCGTAAGCCAAGTAGATTACAACAAATTGACTCGAGCTGTGCTGTAGATGACTTGGCTGAACGAAGGGCCTGCTTTCAGCCTTAAGGGGAATGGTGGAGCCAATTTGTATGATATTAGCTTGCCAGATTGTAGGAGTTATAACGCATGCTTCATACTTCAGCCAGATTGTATGATGTCAATATTACTGTTTCTTCTGACTGTGCAGTAATAATAACGCCAGAACACTGTCACAGCTCTCCCGATAGCAGAGCTTCTCAAGACCCCCAGAGCAGAAAATCTGTCTGGCTCACATATATTCAAGACTTTGGCTGCAATCAATAAACATGCAAAAGATAAAAGTAGCAGCAACACACACATCACAGTCTTGTTAAGATTCTAAATTTATAAAGCCTTGTTTTATACCAAGCATCAAGAATTGCCCTTGTAAACTGAGCTGCAAATACACTTGCGTAAAAAATGCTGCAGGACTGGCAGCAATCTGTAGACATCTGAGCCCAAAATGTACTCATACGATAAACAGGAAATATACCTCAAAACAAAATCATGGAAAAAAAATTCCTGCTATAGCAGCGCATAAAGCTTATCTCAGCTGATCGATCAGAATGCTTAAGATTTACAACTAGAAGCAACATGTATTGTCCTTCCTTTCTAAATGAAAAAATTGATTTTTCCTTCCTGCTATGAAAGTTGTTCAGCATTATACAAAAATAGGGGATTATTTGAACAAGCATGAAAACGGAGAAATTTTACAGTTGCTGGAAGCACTTAGTAGTGCCTTACTATAAGTCTCTTCTGCTTCATGTTCCAAATCATTCAAGATACTTGACATGCATAAAATTTTGGACTAATCCTGTCAACATGAATTTAGGATAAACATATCACCCAAAAGATTAAAAAATAAAAAAGTAATAGCTTGCACTCAGTTGTGTTTTTCGTTAGAAGTCAAAAAGGAACAATGTGAAAAAGGCAGAAATGACAGCATATACATGCACCACCCGGGACCATAGGGCAGAATCAAGCATTCTGTCTAGTTGAAAAATTGAACACACAACAGCAATGGGAAGATGCAAAGAATGAGTTACATATTCTTTGATCATCCCACTCATTATTCAGAATTTTATCATACTTATACACATCCAGTAACAAACGAGAGCATGCTGTAAGGAACACTAGGTGAATTAAGATACAGACTCCACTTCACTACTAGAGTTTACGCTCAAGACTAGTGCAACTAAAACCAGAAGGTACAATTCAAGACCAAAAATATGGATAACACCAAAAAATGATAACTCCATCCCATTTAGCGTACAGACAAACTAGGCTAACTGGTCAAGGCTACTCAGAATTGCAAAACTCAGGATATGCTAATAATAAGATTCACAAAGCAAACTTTCAGTGTTATGTCTAAAGCATTCCTGTGCTAGTGAGCGCTTACAGTTCTTCATGACAGATTTACATAGAGGATTGACAAGTTTTCCACAATGCTAAAGCTAGCCAATTGCATTATCCATGTCAACCAGTTGATACCAATTTAACTTCCTCAGTCATGAACCATGCAACAACATGCTTATAAGTTTCAAAAGAATAAAATCACCCCACGATGCGAGCATTAAGGTAGAGAAGCTTCAGTTGGTAAGTAGTTCTTTTGGACAAATGAAAACTGATATATATCTCAATAAGGTAACACAATACTATTCAAACAAATACTTCGGTGAAAATTGAAAACTTTGGTTAATTAGATTCCAATCAATCTTGATGTTGGAGATACATACACATGAACTCTTGCATGACGCACTTTCACCTTTCTGCTAATGTACCTACACTACACATTATTCCTGCAAAACTGTTCTAAATTTTCTCATTAACTGTAAATTACAGGAGAGAGCAGAAAATATGAAGTGAGATTTATGCTAATCATACAACAGTGCAACCAAATCTGGGGCACTTCCTCTGCAGATCCATTTTCGCTGGTTGCTGAAAAATTGGATTTTCTGGCCGATGGCAAGCCCATGGCAGGATAAGACAAGGATTCCCTGCTCTGGTCCCTATCATTTTAAGAGACAGTTTTACCTCGAGCAGTAGACTGGTTCAAAAGGCCATGAAAGGAAAACCATCACTTTACTGATGTGCTTTAAGCCATGAAGAACAGAATGACCTTTGACCCAGCAGCGACCAATCCTTGTCTAGCTGGGTGATAATGAAGTCCAGGTGCACAACTTATTCTTCAAATGCATGTGTACAAATTCTCTCCAGCAACAAGGGCCAATCTTCACCAAGCTGCTGCGGATTCAGCTCCATGGCAACCCTAAAGTCTTGCAAAGAAATAGGGCAATGTGGTCTATGCTCAGGCACGACTTCTAATGGCCTACCGCTATTCTGCATCTGATAAAGATGACCAGGCCTGACACCATTAACAAGCTTCATAGGTGCCTGATGCTTCTTGTTCCTTATTGGTTCATGTCCTGATCTTGCCGCCACAAGATTGACACAAGAGCTAATTAATCCCTTCAAATAAACGTCCAAACCATTATTCAACAAATTAGCACAATCAGTCGAGACCCCTTCAAGGCCCTGTGCTGCAGCAATCTGCTCCATGCGCTCTCTCAGATTTATGTTGTCCAACAAGACACCAGAATTGAAAGTACTAACAAATTTACTGCTACTTGCTATGGGCAATGCTCTGCGTGCCCCACCTACACTGACTGGGAGAAATGGAACTCCAAGCGGGGCTTGCAACTGACTCCTAGCATGCATCTCTTTTGCAGCTCCTCTGTCTGACGCTTCATTCTGGTCCTTGCTATGTAGAGAAACTAGACCATCTTGTGGCCCCTTTGTTGCTGAAAGCTTAACAGGATGCAGAGCTGAAGCCTCCTGGACATTCTCTACCTGCTGCATAAGTCCTTGATGATGCTGCACTGATCCTTGAAGATCAGGTGGATGAGAGATCCCATTCTCCAAGATAACACTAAAATCACCCGAATCTTTAATTACTATTTGCGGAGAAGAAAAGTTTGTCTTCCCATTTGGCCCAAGAGCACTGCGACGATCCCCAGCTCTCCGATCACGAGACCCTGTCCTGGCCTTTCGTGGTGATAAAGGTAGCATGTCACCATTTGGCAAACCTTGCAG
Source organism: Coffea eugenioides (assembly GCF_003713205.1). Classification (NCBI taxonomy): domain Eukaryota; kingdom Viridiplantae; phylum Streptophyta; class Magnoliopsida; order Gentianales; family Rubiaceae; genus Coffea; species Coffea eugenioides. Next base: position 4,197,541 of record NC_040038.1, on the reverse strand, counting down.
GTTGGAAGCCTGCGCTGCAGCACTATGGGACCCATTTTGGTGGTAACCATCATTGGGAGTCTCTTTACTCCCAACTGCAGTAATGGACTTCACAATATCAATGTCATGACTTGGCGGCGGAACTTTTGCACTACAAGCATTCTTCAAGATTGAGCGAATGAACTGATTATGTAGGGGAATGTTTTCTCTGCCTAAAATCCTTACACAAAGCTTATTAAACTCAACCTTGCTAATCTTCAAACTCAATAACCTATTCAAATAATAGAAGTACTGCTTGGACCCCTCTGGCCCAAGTTTCCTCACTATTTGAGCTTTCAATTCAGCAAGATTGATCCGCGAATGCTGCTGTGGCGGATGCATTTCCCTCAACATTTAAACTCCATAAACAACAACAATGAAACAGTATACTATATCATACAATTCCCAAACAACAACGAATCAGAGACGCCCCAATTACACTACTAAATTAGGGTTTTACTCCGACATCAAAAACCCATCTTCCAAACAAGATTTAAACCCTCTATAAGCAAACCCAACAATGCCAAACCAATACCCACCTCCAAAACCCAAACTTTGAATTGTACAACAATTGGTGGGATTGGGTTGACATCCTGAGATCCCAATTCCCCCAACTTAACTAACTCTCCCTCCAAAAACCCAATACCGCAATATTTCAAATTCCAATTCCACCCAACTCAAAACCAAACAGACCCTCCCTTTTTTCCACTCAAAACCCCCACCGAAGATGCCTCCCTCCAACTTCAAGCAAAACCCACAAATTTAATTCCCAATTCCAATTAACTAGAAACTACCAATAATTCCCACAAAACCACAAGATAAACTGAAAATGCCACCTTTTATCAAAAGATTCAACCTTGAAGTTTCCCAATTCAAGTTCAAATCTTTTTCATGAAATTCCAAAGCACAACACAGATTCAAGCTTAAAAACTCAGAGAAATTAGACTATGTAAAGCCAACAAAATTTATGGGCTCACCTTATTTAAGCTCCAAATACTGATTTGAATTCTGGGTCTCAACAAAAATGGGAAAAAAGTAATAGTTGTGAAGTATTACTTGTTCGTTGGAACCCAGGTTGCTTCTTCTTCCATTGCTCTTTGTCTTTCCTTCTTATTTCTTCCTCTTTCTCTCTCTAAAAAATTATTTGCATTCCAATTCTCCCTCAAAAATTTCAGAACTTTGTTTTCTTTTTTTTATTTAATTTTCGAATCAGAAATCGAAGACCCTTCCCCTCTACCCTTCTCTCTCTCTGATCGCTCTTCTCTTCGATACTCACTTTCTCTCTCTTCTTTCTTTCTTTCTTTTTCTCTCTTTTTTCGTTTTTGTGTCTGATTAGAAAAGATTAATATTTTTTTCCTTATTTTTTTGGGGAAATTTTAATTTATAGCAGCTTCTGCTCTACACGTGGTCTTGGCGCGTGTATTCTACTCGCATCAGCATCTAGAGCTTTTACTGACGTGCTCAGTAATGATTGGAAGTTATATTTCTACACCCAAAGTGCGTGTCAGGAGATATGTAGTTTATGGATACATATTATTTTATTTTAATTTTTGCCCGGGAAAATTGAGTACCCAAAAGAGAGAATTTGTCAATGCAAAATACTAATTAATCAAGCCAAGTACAAAAAAAAAAAAAAAAAAAAAAAAGAGTCAAGTACAAATTTCATTCCATCATTCTTGTGAGGTATGAACCAATCCTTGTGAGGTTTTTCATGTCATATAAGAAAAAGAATGAAAGTTTTAAGATACTCTATCTAACTCATCCAACAACTATTGATTTACAGGTTTTAGTATTTTTGTTGAAATGAATCTTTAATTGAAGCAAAAATTTCCCCAGTATGCAGAGGAAATACTTAGTAGTTTTAAACACTATGCTGCTCTGAATTCATGAGTAGCGAGTACTACAAAGTCAGAAATCTCAGCATGACATCAAGAAATCTGCTTTTCCCCCTTCTATTGACTACTCAAGATTCATGAAAACCTGTTTTTTTTTTTCTTTTTCTTTTCTAAAGTGTTTTTCTATTTTTTAAGCAGTATGTGATCAATTTTCATGAATTTCTGATGTGGGGTTAGCTTCCTCAGGCTGACTTAAAGATAGATGCATGATGCAAGTTTGGAACAGAAATTGGTTGAATTAGGACGTTTCCTAGTTTCCAGTTTCTTCTTTGCAAAGAAGGAACGGAGCTACCTCAATTCATTTGCAAACAGATCAAATACGAAGGACGAATAATTGTCGAACAAAAGGGATGTCATGCAAATAGGAGTATGCAAGCATGAAAGGCTTATAGCTGCCTGACATGGCCTCGTCCACCGCCCCCCTACTTTCTCCCTGTTTTCGTTTCAAAATTTTCTACAGGAACCATGACCATGTAATCTCTCTTTAATTGGGTTTTTTTTGGGGGGGGGGGGGGGGGGGGGGAGTGGGGGGATGTCAAAAATTCACATCACAGTGTGTCTTTTTATCTATTGAGTAATTTCTATTGGTTGCAACATTTTATCAAGATGACCAATTAAGAATAGGTTGACCAGCTTCTGCTCACTTAGTGGGGACAAAGAAATACACCAACCAGTATAACTCTTCCCTATCTTTAGATGTTTGGCTAATTTGGACCATCTTTGACTGATCTTTGAATTGGCCAACTATGTACAAGTTCACTAAATCTCTTGACTTGGGCAATTTTTGAGCTAGGACTTGGATTGATGCTTTGATTGGCAATCAGACCATTCTTGATCCTTTCTTTGTCTATTCCAACTTAGCAGTAGTGTCATTAAAAGGTTTTCTCCCTTGACCAGACACTATATCAGGAGTTTGGAGGAATATGCCCAAGTGGAGTAGAAAGATAAGGAGTGACATGCTGAAGAGGAATCCTTGTCCAGTAGAAAGATATGGTGTGATAGTAGTCCTTGCAGTGTCACAAATCAAACATTTATTTCAAAAGAAAAGGAAATTATTCCTGAATAAAGGAAGCCATAGACCGAAGGATAGAGCCAATCACTATCAAGAAATTTTTGGTTTTGAGTAACCCAAAAAGAAGAAACAATAGGTCTTCGGTTTTGACAAAGACGATCTCGTCCTGTCAAAGAGTGAGGCAGGGGAGATTCATGTCCTGCAGCAGAACAACAGAAGTTAGATGGAGGAGGTACTGGGCTCCTCCACTACTTACCATTTTAAAGTGTTCTTCACGGTTAAAACAGGCAAAGAACACTTTACTGGCGAAGGCGAGATCATGTAGTCCAGTTCTCAGGTATAGGAATTCAAGACTCTTCCGAGCAAATCTTTCTCAGATACACAATTCCAACCGGCAATCAAATGTCAATAGCTCAGTCTAGGCTTCATATTTGACAAAATTGTTTCAGATTGGGGTGAACCTGAACGTCTGGGTTCATGTATGCTTAAAGAAAACAACAAAATCTTTTCATGACAGCTTTTAAAATGCATTAGAAGAAGAAAAGGAAAAGAGAAGAGTTCACAGAATTCATCCTTCTGGTCTCACAGGCTTAAGGAATACCACATCTTTACTGCTTACAAGATGCAACCTTGTTCCACATGCATTCCTCAAAAATGTATTTTCCTGTTAATTGAGGTAAAGCTGCGGCACTGGGTAATCAGAAGAGTAAATCACGCATGCCCAACAGTATTCAGTCATCGCATATTAATCTCAGATGTCCAAGGTTTCTCATTCTCTTGGCTGTAATTTGTGGAAAAAATCATTGTCGAGAAAATATACATTAAATTCTGCCTGATGATGTGAAAAACAATCATATCTTATAGATACTACTGATAATGCTGAACTTAAAGTTAATTTGGGTAACAGGATGGAATTCATTCAAAGCACACAAACAATTAATTATAGAGGTGGTAATTATAGGGAAGTATGTAACCTCCTCTGACAATCCTTTAACTGGAATGCAAAGTGCGTCAACAATATCGTTTCCATTTCAAGGAGCCGAAAAAAGGCCACCAACCCCATCAACAGCTTGGCGGTTGCAATGAGAAGCATCACAAAAGCAAGAACAGAATCAAGACTAGGAAAAAACACCAGACTCTAGTGTCACAAAGGGTTAATAACAGTACAAACATATAACAAGTTTTCTGAAAAAGCAAGTAAATGAATTTGAAAAGACTGCATTTACCATAACACTCCAGTTTTCATTTGTTACTTTTCTCACTTTAAGAGAGCAGACTTCTTTCCTCCTAATACACAGAACATCAGGACCATGAGGTTGATAATGAAATCTTTTCCTCCAACTACCAGGAGTTTGCAGCTTTGAAGCTTTTCTTTAACTGGATGAGCTGCTTGGAAAAGGGATGGGCAACACGCTGATGTATAGGCGCATTAAATTCTTTCTCCCCGTCAACACAGAAAGGAAATCTGAGCTAAAAGCTTCCATGGTCCACCCAACCTTAACTGCATCCAGATAACCAAAATAAAATCAAGAAAAAAAATTAAAATGTAAACCAGTGACATGCATAAAACTAAGCTACAGCACACTTGCTGATGTAAGGAGGACAGGTTGGTATATTCCTTCCCCAAAATCGACCCCAAAAAAGAAAAAGGAAATAAAAAAATTCCATTGTTCTGTCTAGGAGAGCATGGGAAATAAGATTTGGCCCCCTACAAGTTTGTAGTAAAGAGAAAGTTACCCCTGCATGATAAGTTTCTCCATCTTCTCCACCCTAGCCCTCCCCCCACCTCCACTCTCATATCCTGGATCCCCCATACTATAAGGTAAGAGACAATCTTTTTAAAACACACAAGTCAATACACAGTGTCTAAAATTGGAAGGATTCAGATCATAAGATTTGTTTGCGATGTCAGCAAGAAAAAAGATTTACAAGCGAGATTCCTCAAAATTAAAGTGATGTGGGGAAAGGAATCCAGCAAATGAATATTCTATGAACATAGGTAAATGCTATCATCAAGGCTTCTCTCATGAAACATGCATAATGATTTTAAGAAAGGATCAACATAGATCTCATGAAATCTTGGAGCAGTTACCTTATAGGTTCTCCTAAGGCTTCATAAAAATCATTAATGAAGTGGTAGAGAAAAATTAGACACATAGTGAATGAGCAAGAACCAGGATTTTCCAGAACTCTGACAAGCTAAACCAAACAGGACAAGCATACAGAAACAGCAATATACCAATTTACCATCCCATCCCCACATCCCCTTTTGTCCACGAAAACTCCGTGACCCCAATTTACTGCACCGAAACATTTCCGAAGCAGCAAACCATCCGGAAAGCTAGTTACACGTTTTCCCAACCCCCTTCAAAGTAACGTATAAAGGCAAGAAACAAAACCAACTAAAACAAAACATGACAAAATGTCAAACTGAAAGTTGTTACATGGTAAATAAAATGGAATGCACAGGTCCACTATTGCAGCAATTTCCTTTATTAAAGAAACTATAATCAAAAGATAGCATGATACAGATAGAGAAAGAAACACATACCAGTGATTCGGGCAAAGGATCTTCTGAAATTCAGATCCATCACCACTGAGGTATTCTGCCTTAGCATTCAAGGCATCTATCTGAGCTTCAAAAGGAAAATGGAAAAAAATGAAACTCAAAAATCAATAACAAATGATAATCAATAAGGAGTACAAAGAAATCCAACAGAGCAAGGACCATTCTCTTCCGATTCTAGTCTTAGGCTGTATACTTATATGATGACAAGCATTATACTATGCAAATCCACCTAGATCAATATCAAATGATTTTAGTACTGAACCCACCAAGGGGATATATTTCAGAAAAATTATATTACACACTGGAGATCATGCAAGACTGCATTACCCTTTTAAGATGTTACTGTTCATATATCGATAACATTTGTAGAAAAGTTTTGAAAGAAATACTAAACTAGCAAGAATAAACAGAAAAGGGAACAACAGATGTTACCACAAAATTAAAGAGTAAAAAAAGGACAAATTGATCTCTTAAGAATTTATATATTCAGACGGTCGCAGTTATTGACATAATATTAAGCCAACTGGCTCCGTTTCAAAAAAAGTCCAAAATTAAGGCCATTGATACAGAAAATTAAACTCATTTTATTAAAAAATCAGCTTCCCAAACCAGCAGCATGAATTCACTCCAATTTTTTTCATCCGAAAATTAGGAACACTTTCAGCTTGACTTCGAAGGGCATGCGTTCTGGCACTGGAGTCCAAACACATGCTAGTGTGAGAATGAGAGAGATACAAGAAAATAAAAATGGATTTAAAAAGGAAAGGAAAACAAATGGTCACTCTTGGAGATAGAACCAAAATGCATACAGATAGATCGCTTTTTCCAGTTTCCACTAGACTTTTCTTGATTCATGATTATTTACAGAAGCCCCTATATGTGCACAAACAGTAGATTAAGCCCCAATGACCATTAACAAAGCAGTAACCTACAAATCCAGTAAACTGACGAACTTGAATTGCACCGAAGCAGAGCAAAGGAATCATTTGTTTGTTATGCATGCTGGACAAGGTTTATTATTTCCAGTGTCGTATAAGTTGATACTACAAGCCATCAATAAAGACAAAATTTAAAAAAAATTAAGAAAACAGGCGCAATAGTTTTCCTATAATAAATGAAGGTCAGATTATACATCAGAAACTTCCCAAGACCTTAAGGTCACATCTTTGGAATAGACATTGCAAATAAAAACACATTGACTGTAGAAATTGAAGAAAGAAACCTTGCCACCACCACATTCATAGTCCTAAAGGATGTTCATGAAACAGTCCAATATGCCTGAAATGCAGGGAACAATTCAAATTAAGATATAAGAAGCCTATGAAGACTAATCTAGTATGTTGCACAAATAGCTTGCTGCTTTAGCTGCAAAATACAAAAAAATGATAACATGCACATTACTGGATTACTGCACAATGGAACAGAAAAAATGCATTTCAAATGAAATAACATTAAATTGGTGCTTCAAAATGCTCAGAATCAAGTAAAATTAAACTCTCTAACCAACTGGAATTGATCACTAGTTGTTCATAACCTTTGTCAGCAACATTACAACCATACAATGAATCAATTTTAGTGGCTTCTTTTCTGAGTCACCACTGAGATGCCTAAGATATATCACTTGTGAAATCCTAGTGGTTGGTATTAGGCAACATATGATTGCCTAGCATGAGAACAGATATTAAATGGTGTACAGAAGGACGAGGAGTTGCCTCTTGTTCTTAGATAGAGAGAGAAGGCTTTTACCTAATTAGAAACATCTGTTCTCCTCCAGTCATCACTTTCATCTGAATATTCACCTCGACATCTCATTTTATCATCAACCTTGCGTGGTACCTTCGTACCCCGCATTATACTTGATAGCTCCTGTATTGAACAGGAAGTACTTTTCTCCATCTTATCTGCAAGTATCTCAGTCTGCTCTGCAATTCCTAACCCAATAAGTTTGTTTCTCAACAAGTTACAGGTTTCAGTATAAGGTGGTAATCCTTCATCAACCATCATTTCAAAATATTTACATGCCTCCTGAAGATTGTGTTTCTTCTTGCATAGACCATGGACCATTACAGCATAAGTTGAGACTGGAGGATAAAATCCTCTCTGATCCATACTCTCCCAAACCTTTTGAACTCTATCCAGTCTTCCCACTCTGATAAGCATTTTTAGCACCATATTGTAGGTATGCCTATCCAGCTGGCACCCATAATCATCCATTCTTGAAATCAGCTTAAGTGCTCTATTCACTTCATTGTGATCACAATGAAAAGCTAGAATAGCATTGTAACTCCAGACGTCTGGCATCACTCCCCTCTCTACCATTTCGTCCAGAAGTAGGTATGCTTCCTCCACATTATTATTCTTACAAAGCTTCTTAATAATACAATTATAAGTATACACATTTGGCACAAGATTGTACCTTTTCATCCTATCCAGAACTCTAAAAGCTGAATGCATATCATTTACTTCAACAAAAGCATGAATGAAGATTGAATAACTAAAAGCATCAGGCACAAATCCCTTCGACCTCAGCTCACTGAACAACTTATATGCCTCATCCACTTTCCCTCCCTTACACAAAGACTCCAAAATACTATTATAAGCAAGTAAATCAATTTCAGATCCTCTACCAAGCAATTCATCAAACAATTTGCTGGCATTGCCCAACTCCCCAATCTCACCCCACCCTCTGATTAAAATACTGTAACTTTTTGCAGTTGGAGTGAAATCGTCCTTAACCTTATCAAAAAATTCCTGGGCATGTCTAACATGCTTTTTTTTGCAAAGCAGATAAATAAGCTGATCAAGGTCATTAACAGTCGGGGTAATCCCAAAATCAAGCATTTTATTAAAAGCCCTGATAGCTTCAGCTGGCAAATTAGCTCTACTATAAGCCCTGAAGACAATCCAGAAAATTTCTGAGCTGATCTCAAATTTTCGAGTATCCCTCATCTCGACAAGAAAATCCCATGTTAATGGAAACTGTTTACTACTGCCTAAAATATCAACTAAAATATGATGGCTATCTTTACTATGCTGAAAACCCGGTAATTCCCTTGCCCAGAGGAAGAACCTGTGAGCTGAAAAGCTCAGATTTTTACACCGTTTAAGGACTTGTTCGACTAAGTTGGTTGACATTTTGGAGGAAAATGGATGAAGGACTGATTGAATATCGTGGTGGGGGCTTCTGTAGTCGCTGAGAATTCGAGAAAGCTCGTTCACAAGGTCCGGGGATGGTGGGTCCTTGTCACAGAAAGATGAAAAGGGTCTAAAGGAATGGGCTTTCTTGAGTAACGATTGGAGTATATCTTTTGTGGTCTTGGCGCGAGAAGAGACGAATGTGATCGCCATTTTCCGTTTCTAGATATAAACTGAAACTTGAAGAATCAGCGGAGTATACATATATGTAATGATATCTCTTGTATCTCAGCTAACAACGCCGTTCGGGGAATAGCTGCAAGAGCAACTCTGCAACTCTGGTCTGGAATAGCGCACGTTAACTGGAGACGATACGAAAATTACGAAAATTTGCATTCGGATCCTCTATGGTATGGGCTAATATGTTTATTCTCATGAAGTTCTGCAATTTGACATTTTAGTCCTCTAGACAATTGACCTTTCTGTTCTCCATCCGATTAATTGGGAAAAAAAATTCCAAAAGTTGACGTACTCGTAAATAGAGGAAGTAATTAAAAGAATGTATAAACTTTGTAGTATTTGGCCTTAAAAAAAAAAAACTTTGCAGTGTTTGTATGCTCAACAATAAACAGAATCTTTGAGAACAAGGCTACATTACTTACAAACAGAAAAAAAGGCCAACGCTGTAGTCCCTGGACACTTCACCTATCCTCCATTTTAAGTTTTCATTTTCACAATGTGTATAATCTTATTTTCCTATCGTTTCAGAAAAAAAAAAAAGAGTATAATCTTATTGCTTTCAAAGAGAAACGGAAAAATCTCTACTACTTGATTTAGAGTTATTTTTACTAATATTTTCTTTTCAAAAAATTTATAAGGTTCCAAATTCATATTTGTTTTTTGTCATTTGTCACTTATCTACTCTACTATTATTCTTACTCCTATTCTTACTCTAAAGTAATCTAGGAGAACTGGACCTACAGGGAACCGACGAGAATTGAACCATCATCTGAAGGTCCAACTGGACCTACAGGGGAATCGATAAGAATTGAACTACCATTAGATAAGATAGGTGTACTACATACCCGTATGGATTTGAAGAAATCACACGCAAATGGTGGGGAATCGATAAGAATTGAACTACCATTAGATAAGATAGGTGTACTACATACCCGTATGAATTTGAAGAAATCACACGCAAATGGTGGGAGACAAGATTTAAACCTATGATCTCTCACCTCACTAAAACTTCAAGTCTTTGGCGTTAGCCAACAGCTTTGGGCTGTTGGTTCCAAGTTCAATAATGTTGTGGAATTTAGGATCATGGTCCTCATGTGCAATGTGACTACACACGCACAGTGAAGGTGGGCCAAACATATAATTACTTTTTCCTTTTTCTATGAGATGCTCTCTTTTTGTTAACAGAAAAAATTTGGATGAATTTGATTCCGATCACTATTACAAATTAGAATATATTTTAGTCTATAGGTTGCTTACAGAATTTTTTACAAATTATCCACCAATACAGCCCTCACGTGAAAGTTTTTTTTTTATATCGCCCACTAACCCAACTCATCAACGCAACCTTCCCTTCCACAAATTCAGTCTTTCTCATTAATTGGACCCTTTTTGTAAAGCGAATAAGAGTGGAGTGCTGACATGGTGCGGAGGGGGGCAAGGCATTGAGCACTTTGGCACACAATCTAAATTTCATTTGCTAGCACACAGAAGTGGCAGCCACCAAATACAGACAAGAGCAGTAAAACAAAAGGAGATTGGATGCCTACTGTCTAAAATTCCTAATTAAATAACAGGAATTGTTTAGTAGACCCATATTAATAGGACTTTCGTCTGGCATTTGTGAAGAGCTTTCTTCTCATTCAAATCTCACCTTCAAACTCCTATAGACAATTAAAGACATTGCTCCATCAGTCATATGATCACAATCCCTTTCTCTCCTACCTCAGACTCCTCTTTCCTACATACTTATTCAGGGAAGGCCCCAACAAAAGTTTTGGGAGAAATTTGTAGTTCATTCACCATTGAAGGTACCTAGCTGTCATTTCCTTTCAATTAAAGTTCAAGCTGTTTTCTATTTTTGTCCTCTTGATGTACTTGTATGTTAATTGACTTGCTCATTTTGGTTGAAATAACATGTGCATTTTATTCCTTAGAAATATATGATGTTACAACCATAAAGGAGTGTTTTCTATTCGTGCTTTTATGCCAATTCTTCCATAAAATGTCTTCACCTGAATAAATCTCTCTATCGTCAGCATAAACTACCAATCAACTAACTGATACATTGGACGTTGAGACTTGATTGAGTGGCACTCCAAGGTTTCCGATGGTGTAATAGAAGCCCCGGCCCGGATCTGAATTTTAAGCTGTAGATTACAGGGGATCACTATGTCAATATGATGCTTAATGTTTGCGTTCATTACTAAGTAAAGAAATAAACCAATAACAGTAATGGCAGTGAAAAATTACTTAAGTGGCAACATTTTCTATTTGGATTGGGGGATTTGACAATGGGTTCAAGATTCTCTCAAATCCCTCTAATTATTTAGATTATTTATGGGATATTTGACAAATAGACCGATTTGAGTTTCACCAAATTCTTCAATCCAAACAAAGACAACTTCTTTCTTTTTTTCCGTAGGTAGAACCTTTGTTTTTAAACTCGGACTGGACTGGCCGGTCCGATCGATCGAACCGAAAACCGGCCAAATGTCCAATCCGAATTAACTCTAAAAATCGAAAAATTAAAAATTCCATAAAAAATCGGGTTTAACCGGAAAAAGAACCGGGTTTCTTTTTTTTCTTTTTACTTTTTTTTGAAAGGTCAAAATATTTTTAATATTATGTTTTGACCCCTAAGTTGTTAAAAATTATTAGTATATCTCAAATATTTCATACTTTATAAATATTGTCTTAAAGTTTGGTGTTATTTTTCCATTAAGTCCATAATTTTAATTCTAAACTTGTTAATGCTCATTAAATAATATAAATTGCTACTTGATTGTTCTAATTTCTTGTTAAATATATTTGAAACATCAAATATATATTAATATACCTTTATTAATATTAATATGTTATTAGGTATTTTATATATAATATTTTAATTTTTAAATAATTTTTATTTATGACGTCATCCGGTTCAACTCCTATCGAATCCGATTAAATCCATTGGTCTCTGAACTCGATTAAGTCGATACCTGGTCCGGTTCTGAAAACATGGGGTAGAACAGAATCTCAATGCATCGACTTCAAAACACGCTTCAGAGTTTGACAATTCAAGATTATCAGTCTTACTTGTGCACTTTGGACGATATTGGTGGCACATAAACTTGTGCCACGTTAAAGTTACTCTGTGAAGGTAAAAAGAAGCAAAACAAAAGTCAAAAAGTAAGGCTCGTAGCAACTAGCTAGCCAAATTTCCAAACATGAAAACGATCCATAGAGCCACTAAAAACTGATTCCTCAAGATAATAGAACTTCCAAGGATAGGAGACTCTTTCAGAAGGAGAGGAGATACAATTTGTGGTTGCAAGAAACTCTAAAGCAGTCCGTGCTACAACTTGTTTGGATGGAGCTTCCTTTAAGCTACGCCAGCCGAACACGGAGACAACCTCTGCTGATGTAGAGATCCATCTTTTGTATCATCAAAAGCTTTTCTTCTTTGCTTTAGAACATAGATTTTTTTGGAACCCTTTAGTTGGAGCCAACTTTTATGCCGTATACTAAGTTCTTGATTACTAGTTACCTGAGGCAAATAATGTTTGAAGGAAGGGAGTGGTTTCCCCTTGGTGTTGAATTAGAGCTGTGGTGTTGAATTAGAGCTGTGTTTAAAGCTGGCTAATGCTCCCAGTGCTGATGCGATGTATTCCACCAGTTGCCTGAAGGCTTGATTGTTGGTGTATCGATCCGTCCAGCACCGATTACCAGTTGAAACTGCTATCAACGAGTTCGGGTAATGTTTCCGTTTAGTTTTCGCTTTCTGAGCAGTAGCTCAGGTAATCGATTGCATCATTTAGTCGATAAACCTTATATATTAACCTCAAGTACAATATCCTTTCGGTCTCAATAGTTATACATTCTTTGCGTATAAACAGCAAGAAACTCACCCTTTATTTATTTTTTTTTTTTCGAGGAGGCAAGAAAGTTACTTTCAACAACATATAGGCTTTTTTCTCAACAACATATAGTATTGTTTTAGGCCTTTTTCTCAACAACATATAGCTTACTTGCAAACTTATACTCGAAAAACGTAGTATAGTTTTATTCCTTTTCTAGGTTAGAGTATGTCTAAAATGTTAGGTTACTAGATACTTTTTTTTATCATATAGGCCTACTATAGTGTATGAGTATTGTAATCGAAAATTAATCGGCCACTCAACCATGCACTCATTATTGGAAAATATCAATTTACATTTTGAGAGTATTAATATTATACTTTTGAATATTCATTCTTTGGTTTTTGATATAATGCCCTTTTTTGCACTTGGTTTTTGATTTAATGCCCTTTTTCCGCATTTAATGAATTAAAAGAAACATTGGAACCCTTGGTTTAATCCCCATTCCGGCCAAGCCAGTCTAACCAAGAAGGCAAAAACTTGAGTAGGCTTGATTTTGTAGAGCATGTGATTCAAATTTTGTCGTATTTTCAATTTTTGGATTGGTAAGATGGTATGATAAAATTTGGACCTATGATCTACATAGATCGGGTCTACTCAAGTATTTTTCCTTATTGGAAAGAAGTAATTAATAATTTTAGATTAAAAAAAGGATTATAACTGGAAAATGTCAAAATGGATTGGTGAAATTGCACGAGATCAACGAACGAACGATTCAGCAGAATATAGGAGATCAGCTTCCACATCAGTAGACTTGTCAGGCCGATCTTTAGTAAGGCCAATTGGCAATGTGGCCCAAAAACTGACCAATCAGGCTCCTGAATTGGGCCACAACTCAGCCCAAACTTTTGAGTACTTATGAGGTTTTACCCAACACAGACTTGAGCTTCACATTTGCAATTCTTCAGGCTTTAAAATTTAACTAGTTTAAGCTGTCTTCCGTAGAGCATGTCATTTTGAAACTTTGACATGGACGGACGAAACAAACCATTGGATGCCTTAATCGGGGCTAAAGATTGGCTTTAGATTTATCAGATCTTTATTATGTAATGACTACCAGACCTGACTTCAGCCTAACTCGAACTGATGGGAAGTCCGTCCCTTTTAAGAGGATTGTGGTATGGGTAGAATTGTTATCTGAGTTGAGTTGAATTTTAAGTAGTACTTGAACTCTATTCAAATAAAAATGTTAGAGTTCAAGCTTGTTGAGTTCTTCAATGTTGACCTTGAGTTCGAGCTCAATCGAGTTTAAACAAGTTTTAATATTGATTTTTTATAAAATAAATTTCATAATTTTACAATAAATAATTAAAAATTATATCATAAATACGCTACTTGATAAGGTTCGATGAGTACTTGAGTATTGATTTTTTCTACTCAAAATCGACTCCACTACCTTATCAAGTAAATCGAACTCGGTCAACGTTGAGTTCAAGTCGAATTTTTAATTGAACTACTCGCGAGTCTGAATTGAGTAACTTGATTAATGATACCCTAGTCGCAAAATCGACTTGAAGCTGGCTTTGCCCGATTAAGGTCCTATACTCGCATACAAGGAGACCAATTTTATGGATACTATTTCTTCTCCAAAAAAAAAAGGAATTCTAACAAACTTGCCAATTTGCCATAGAAAATATTAGAACAATACTTTGACCGAGTGGATGCTAGTTTATTCTTATGGGAACATACTCCCTTTGCGCTTCAATGAGACCAAATAACCTCCATTTTTTTTTCTTTTTTTTTTTGTGGAGCTTTTCCTAGTTGTCTTAGTCGGATGTAGTACTCCTTAAAAGTTGAGCTTGTAAAACATTCTTGATAAAAATACTCGGCCAAAATGAACCAAGATGAAACTCGACATGTGGAGTCGAATAAATAATACTCCTATATGATGATTGTTTTGGCATGGCAATCAGTCTGAGTAGTTCCTCCACCGGATAAATGAAATGGCTGATGAAACTTTTACCCGGAAAGACTGACATGAGTATCTAGACAGGTTTCTTCTCCTCCAGGTTTGATCCCACAACCAAATCCAAAGAAATCCGTACCCTTTGTCGTGCAACAATATATTGTCACTATCAATCCATTTTTGCATTTGACAAGAGTTCCAAAAACCACAGATCATAACCCCAGGCAACAATAACACCAAATCTATACAAGTCCACCACATGAACATGGAATATATGTGGTAAACTTTAGAACTGAATAATCAGGAGCATGTTTTATTTAATTGCTAGTTTTTTACCTGTTTGTTCCAGTGACAATTTGATAGATTTTAGGCCAACTTTGTGGCTTGTGTGTTTTATAAACTAGCCTACCTTCCGGACTGCGAAACATCTCGGGTTCTTAACTAAGAATGGTCAAGAGGTTCAATATATCAAGAGAATCTACTCGTTGAACAGTTGAGTTCTAAAACTCAAGCCCATACTTTTTGGATACACAAAATTTTTTTTGAGTACTATTTTACTTGCATCATAAATTGTACAATTCACTTGAGTCACGAGCTACATGTCCAATTCTCTATTTGTTTATTGGGGATTGCAGAATTATTCAGCAGGATACTCCCAAAACCATCCCTTTCCTCTTCCTGGAAAACAATTTCTTTTTCTTCTTCCTCGATTAAACAATCATTTCGTGTGGTCAGAATCCTGAGACTTTGTCCAATTATGCAAGAAGTGGAACTAGGGAAGGCAGTTCCACCTGCCTATAAAAACAAAGATGCAGCAATTCACCTCTCAACCTTGCCTTCTTCTTCAACTTCCTACACTCCCATGGGGTCTTACTCAGGTCAGAACATCATCATACATCTATACAACTTCTTTTCCAAAATTGATTTCAAGAATTGATTTTTATTTTGTTCAGTAGCATAAATTTCATTTCTTGATCAAAAATCTTTTACCCTTTTGACTTACAGGGCTAGATGAGGCTGAGCAACGCTTGCTAGTGGTGGATGTGAATGAGAATGAAC
Organism: Coffea eugenioides; assembly: GCF_003713205.1. Taxonomy (NCBI): domain Eukaryota; kingdom Viridiplantae; phylum Streptophyta; class Magnoliopsida; order Gentianales; family Rubiaceae; genus Coffea; species Coffea eugenioides. Next base: position 4,181,811 of record NC_040038.1, on the reverse strand, counting down.
ATGGAAGCGGGAATGAATCATCAGATGCTAAAATTCAGATAAGGGAACTGTCAAAAGTTTCAGACAAGAGTGTTCCAATCCTGAACAAAGTCAACGCTGATATTCCTAGAGGCGTGATCATGGGAGTCATAGGGCCTAGTGGCAGTGGAAAGTCTACATTTTTAAGGGCTCTCAACAGATTATGGGAGCCTCCATCCAAGACTGTTTTTTTGGATGGTCAAGACATTGGTGACCTCGATGTACTTGCTCTTCGTAGAAGAGTTGGCATGCTTTTCCAGCTTCCTGCTCTGTTTGAAGGTGAATTCAAATCATAGCACTAATTCATGAGCTAGCTGATTGTGTAGAGATAGGCACTGCTCTATCTTGGAAATTGAGTTGATATGTTGATCAACTCAAAAAAAAAAATTTGAGTTGATATGTTGATCAAACAAACTAATGTCTGTTTATTGAGTAGATATGCTTCCTAGGAAATGAGATTAGTACTTAATTCCGTTCTCCCAAATTGTGATTTTTTTTTGCCTTCCTCGCAGCTGAATATGCATATCGACGATGTTCTGCATCTCCTGTATTTTTTGTTATAAGGATCTTAGAGGAGTGTCACAATCTGAAAGAGGTCTATCCCCTACTGCCTGCTAAGTCACTCTGCCCCATAGAAGGCTATGAACTTTTGATACTATTACTACTGTCTGTCGTGCTTCATTAGATTTATGTGGTTGAATCATCAAATTGTGATATCCGCTTACATGTCAAGGATGGTCCCTGTGTCATTCATTGCCTAAGCAGCTGATTGATATAAGTATATAACCATCATCTGAGCCTGGGGTATCTAGGCTAAAAAACAGCCAAAGAGAACTAGTGAGACACCATGTTCTAAGTTTTGTAGAAATAGATTTTTTGATATCATAATGTGGTTTGATGATAAATAGATTGATTGACTGATTGATCTCGTTACCTACTGTGGACTTGTGCAGGCACAGTGGCTGACAATATAAGATATGGGCCGCAGCTAAAGGGGAAGAAGCTGACTGACAATGAGGTTTATAAGTTGCTTACTCTTGCAGACCTGGATTCTACTTTCTTCAGTAAATCTGGTGGAGAGTTATCTGTTGGTCAAGCTCAAAGAGTTGCTCTTGCTCGTACCTTAGCTAATGAGCCAGAGGTAAGATTCATATGAGACTGCAGGACTCCAATAGTTGTATGTCTAGGAAATTCTCTTTTTATGGAGTCTGTAGAGTTCCAACATTTAACATTGCGTTTCCCTTTACAATTTAGGTTTTACTACTTGATGAGCCGACTAGTGCCTTGGATCCAATTTCAACACAGAACATAGAAGATGTTCTTGTAAAATTGAAGAAGGAAAAGGGGATGACTATAGTTATGGTCTCTCACAGTATCAAACAAATCCAGAGGATTGCTGATGTAGTTTGCCTTCTTGTCGGTGGTGAGATTGTTGAAATCTTAAAACCTGATAAACTATCTGAAGCTAAGCATCCTATGGCATTAAGGTTTCTTGAATTGAGCAATTAGCTTCTGCAATAGGGAAAAGCATAATGACTTGACTTAATATATGTGAAGTTAATTACCAGTGCTTTTTATGTTTTTTTTTTTGTACCCGTCTCATTGTTTTCAGCTTTCCTGTGCTTTTGCAAGTGTATTATATTAAATTCTTGTGATGTTTGAAGCTCAGAATTCTTATACCAAATTACATTTATCCGCTGGACTTTGTAAGCCTATAAATGCCCCTAAAGCAGCTCAAGTATGATGATTAGCTTTCGATTGGCAAAGAATGTTCACGGTGCCTTTAGATTTACTCTGGATGTGAATATATATGTTCGTTCAACCTGTTTAAATTTCTTTCTTGTTCTAAAAAGGAAATGATTTGGAAACGATTGTTGTTAAGACCGCGTTTATAATACAAGCTTTCCTGTGCCATTTATCATCCAGGCCAAAATTTCCAGAGTGAGAGTTTCTTTCTTGAGCTCGTAATAACTCTCTGCAAACTGCTTTTAAGTCAACTAGTATGTTGCAGTTCTCTGCGAGAACGGGTTAGTACAGAAAGATTTGCTGCGCGGTTTTGAACTTGCAAATTATGAGATTTCACATTTTAGATGGATCTCGTATAAACCAATGCAAATTCTACTTTGAAAACCATTTCTAGTTTATCCCAAAACACTGGAGCAGAACTAAAGTTGCAAACTGTTTAGCTAAACTATCCCTTGTCAAATTGTGGCAACAAGCCACAGAACAAATGAAATAATCGTCAAGCTAGCCCCATGGCTGAGCCGCAGATTCGTGCCTGCACCATGAGCAGCATCTACAAGTGGTGCATCTGCAGCTGGAGTAGGACCCGGCATCAGCGGGGAGGCGGTGGGAGGCTTGTTGGGGCAGGTATAGCTGGGGATATGGTCGAGGATGAGGTGGGAGACTTCGCCGGGGGCATCAGCGGAGGGGGAGACGGTGCTGGAGTAGGGGACTGAGGTGAGCTAGTGCCGGTACAGGTGCAGGCAAATGCGATTGGGAGGAGGGGAAGAGAGTTTTGAGGTGGAATTGTCAACGGGATTATCACAGTGCTAATCTGCGAGACTGAGACGTCGTGTGGCTGGACAGCAATGGACTTAACCAAATTGGCACCAAAGTGTAGCACCTTTGGCAGCGGAACAAATCACAACACTTCCAGTGCCCGTGTCTGTCGCATTTAGAAAACCTGGTTGGCCAGTGGCAACTCCACTGGCTTGAAAAAGAGTTGTGAGAATTACAGTTTTGTTTTGTAAATGCTGGAGCTTTCGAACATCGTAAAAATCAAGAATTACATGTACACTCATGATGGCCTTGAGTACGCCTGCTGGTTTTCCTGATAGCGGGGACATGCCTCCATTATCTTTTTTTCTTTTTTGGGGTCGAAGCAATAAATTGTATTGCTTATGTCAAATGTATGCACAATCTTAGCATCTACAAAAGTTTGCCAAAAGTATGTACGATCTGTGTAGGACATGCCTCCATTATCAACCGCTAAGATAGTGACTGTTTGGCGTGAATTTATGGTGTTTGCTACACGGGTTTGAGTGATATAGTTAGTTAATGTGTTTGAAATGTTTATAACATTTGTTTAACCGGGGTCATATTTCACTCGTGTCATATTTTTTAAAATATAAAATTAATTAGGGAAAGTAAATAAATACAAGGGAGAGTATGTAAAGTTAAATAGAGAAAGTACGTTGATGTAAGACAGAATAATAATTGTTAGCATGTGTATATATATAATAGGTTTAGTTAAATATTAAATGTGTCAACGGTTGCCCGAACCCGTTAGAAAAACCCGCGTTTATATTGGCTAAGAAGTTGAGTGATGTTAATATGAATCAGCACTGTAGAAGAGAAGAGAGAAAGAGAACAGAAACTGGTATTTGAAACGCATTATGTCAATTTCTCAATGACAAATAGCAAGATTTGCAACAAGCATTGGAGAAGAAGGTAAAGGATAAGATTTTACATCCAAATTGGGTATAGACTACAACCGAAAAACTGCTTATAGGAGTAATGTTCTTTCCGCCTAATTTGGTGGAGAATTGTGGCTTCAAATCATCTGTTTTCCGGATTTTGACTCTGTCCCATCTGTCTCGTTTTTACTTAAGTGCCACGTGTATTGTCCTACTGACTTATCCCCCGATTGCAGGACTTATCTACAATAAAATTCTAAAAGTTATTAATCAGTATAATAGAATTCTAAAAGTTATTAATCAATACACATGACAATTAAACAGGGAGGGGACAAACGGGACAAAAAGGAAATCCCAAACAGACGATTCCAAGCAGGGGGGAGAAGAGAGAGTGTGTGTATGTGCTTGCATTTTGTTTGACATCGTAATAATATTGTACAAATTCTTTTGTTTTGTATAGGTAACATATTAAAATTTGGGATATGATGGAGCTCTTTCTCCAAAAGGATAAGATAAATGAAAGAGGAGAAAAGAGCGTGATATCTATGAACTGGCTACAAAAGAGAGTATATTGATACCCAGTTGATATCTATCGATCTATGGAAGGAATAGACAGCAGCAGTTTAATGAAATTCTGTAATTTGTTTGACCTGCATGGGCTTGAGGCCATGCCTCAAGGCAGCTTTCCACACAACATCAATCTGATCAACATCGATAGCTCCCACCTCATGGTGTTTCCAACCTTCAAGAAAATGAACCACCCCACCGGCATGGCAAGCATGAACTACACCTCTTTCCATTGTGTACTGGAGCAGTATGGAGAAGAGTGTTAGTAGACACAAACAAGAAACAAACCAAACTCATTGCATGTTATTATTCATTTAAATGGTTCATTAGCGTTTTCCTACAAATGCTAATACCTTTAAGTCAACTGTTGTTAATCTCCGAATGATCGATCGAAAAAGACGATCTATGACATTGAGGCGTAGCCAACTAACATGCAGGAAATAAATAAGTTGATCATGCTAATGAATGAAACCATATTTCCACCCCCCTCCCCCCCCCCCCCCAAAACAAAAATCTTCAATAGACTTTCATCCTGAACTTGTTTTCTTGGTGTAATCCCTGTTTTTCTAAGATAATAACGAGACTGAAAGGTGATAAAGTCAACTCTACCTCGCATGATCCAAGGCCCTCTACATCTTCTGGAAGTCTCATTGCTGCTAACTTCCCGAAAGTACAATCCCTGCGGAAAGGAATGACGGGGGGAACCACATACTGATGAAAATGTGTCCCTGATGGCGCCCAACTTTGTTCCCGAGGAGTAGTCCACTTTCCAATAATCCATGTCTAGTGATTCAAAAAATAAAAAGGTGATTAGTTATTGTGAAGCATCGTGAATTTCAGGATTACACCATCAAAGTCAATGACCATGCTAAAAATACAGTAAGTAGGAAAAGTTGGCACTAGACAGCACAAAAAGAAAGCCATCTCCCCCTTCAAACAGTATTGATCAGATAACATCTTGATTGTCCAGTGGTTTACTTAAGGACATGCAATTCTTCGTCCGACTTGACAAATTCAAACCAAGGATCCTGAATGACCAGATTGTACAAGAGGGAAATTAAGAAGGCCGCATAGAAGGAGATGCATGGAAGGACATTTTCAGACACGAGTGATGCTGTTCATGCTCTGTTATAAGATTGGTTTTCCTTATGCTTCGGGTCTCTATACAAGTTGGAGTTCTAAACAATCTTCACCGAGATAAGCACATAGATTAGTAAGCAAAATCTGGTCAAGTTATGTTTCTTAAAGAGGATTTGGCATCCTCCAAATTGTCTTTGTCACTTTCACAAATAAAATTCTATACTAGTATATATGCAGAATTAATCCATGTAAGTTAACAATAACTGTTACCTTGCACTGCTTAGCTGCTTGATACTTGGTTACTTGAACAAGAAACTTTTGGAGTTCCTCGGGAGCTTCCTTTTGGATTTTTAGGAATCTCTCCGTGGATTGTGTAAGCATCTGCATATGTATAAGGACCTTACCAAAAATGGAAAAATAATGAAAAGGGCAATCTTTGTTGGATTTAAAAAGGGAATAAAAAGGCAAATGTCTATCATAATAGCAGCAACATGCCATCATTGTGTTGATAACAAAATAGTACATTGTACATTCTGTTCACGAGAATTTTGCCTTAAAGATTTTATAGATTTCAGCCTTTCTTCGGCTAGCTGAACTGGTATTTGTATGTGGCAGCAGCATGTTGTTCTTGTAGCAAAGACATTTCAAAGGGAAACCGCAAATGAATCTAAAACTCCACTCATATCCCAACTGTTAGTAGGTGACTAGGTGTCAAGCAGCTCTTACCAGAACCCTGACCCTTCGACGAGCCAGATAGAGGGCAATGGCCCTTCCCAGTTTTGAAGTTGAACCTGTCAAGAACACCTCATCAACATCTCGAGGAATCTCGTTTAGGATCACAGCAGCAGTCAAGGTGTTTCCATGGACGACCCGAACTTTAAGATCAGGATGCTTGTTAATAAACAGCGTTCCACCTCCATTCAGACTTTCATTCTGTCAAAACATATTTCAAGAAGTGAATCTTTACCCAGTCGAATCATCAAAACTTTTCAGTAGAGATCTGTGTAAAGCATACTGAAGAACATGTTTTTTATACCTTGCAAATTTATGTACTAGTTTTGAGTTTTGACCATGGTTCTTTCCCTACAAACTTAACGGGCAGTTCATTGTTCAAGAATTTATTTTGAAATTTCATCATCTAATAATTTAAGCTCAGCATTGAATAAGTAATAGCAGTTCAGCTAGAAAGATAAACAAGGTAGGATCATAACAGGAAAAGCAAAAGAAAAAGGACCGAGGCCAACCTTGTTTAGTGCGGCAAGGCTAATGACCTTGACACCAAGTCTATCCGCTCTAAGGATGGCTTCTTCGATTTGCTTGTTTATGCCGTCTGCAGCAAAAGGTAAGAAATACTGCAAAATTTAAAATCACAAATGCTTCAGATTAAATCGGTAAAACCTGATCACCTAAATCAACAGTAATATCAACTAGTTTTCTCTTAGTCCATGATACTGAAAATCTACATGAAAAATAAAAGCAGCTACAATGTCCGCTAATTTTCTCTTTCAAATAACATATTCTAGTGTTCTTTATCAAATGAATTACAAAGTTATCTATGAAACTTAACCTCCAATAATAAACTGCAGAATTTTATAGCTTGTCCAGTAAAAGAAATGTTTAGGAATGAATAAAAAGCTGTGGATACATGTCTATTAATCATGAAGGTCTGAGTTTCTACTTTTTACGACATTCTAGTAACTTGCATCAGGTTCATAGAAAGTTATCATATGTAAGAGAATACAGCAGATAAAGGAGTAAAGCAGCTACCTGGAAACCAAACCTTGGCACAACCCATGTCTGGTGCAGTCTGCCTCTGAGATTGTAAAAACTGACCAAAAATGTCTTGGACTTGGCCCACATGGCAAGCATTACTAAAAAGGTAGGAGGCCAGAAAGGAAACAGGAAGAACTTTTTGCTAAAAGGTATGGAATTGAATGATCGGAAAACAAATGGAGTGTGCAATGCAGCCATTATATCCACGACGTGGCCAAGAAAAACAAACCCTGGTGCACTTGTTTCTGTCCAGCCAAGAAAAGATAGATAAATTGAAACACAAGGTGATCAAAATTTTTAGAAGCAAAGTAACAAGCACTATCATAAATGAGATGCCTGAAAGACAGCTGCTTCTGACCACTCAGATGTGCAACTCATCATTACCATGATGATCTTTTGAGTTATTGGAGCAAGTTGAAGGAAAAAATGAAAAACGAAAACTACGTACAGAAAAAATGCCAAACTAAAATGAGGACCTTCCCCCCCATAATTTACTGAACACCTGCACATAGCTTTGTATTGTCGAAATTACATAATGCTTCAGAAAGTGCAGCAAAAGTACCAAGAAGATGTTGCAGTAAGTCATTTTTGGCAGTAAAACAATGAAATCTAGAGTAATAAAGTATTGAGTTATACAATCTTAACAAGCATAATGTCTGACGGATGATAGAATCATGTAGATAAAGACTCACTTTTCCTTGAGCTTATATCTTTGTGGAGATCCCAATAACGAGTGTTTATTGTCTTTCCCAATATATCATAAACTGGCATGAAGAGGCAGAAATTTGTTCTCATGTCCATGTGGTGTATGTTATGGTATCTGCAGAGACAAACAGAAATTATATTTGTGATTATGGAGTGACTTCAGTTGTAACTACTACATGTTAAAGACAGCAACTTTATTTGCTTTTTGGTTTAATTCAAATTTTTTGATATCAATAATTAGAATTTTTTGCAAGGTGTTTTAAGTTCTGCATTTACTTGGCTGAATCGTAACAGTACCACCCATCAACCTAGTAGGAAAGGAACTACTCTCATACTGTTAAATGTACGTCTCCCGATGACTAAGCTTTTGAAAGAGAGCTCTTAAGTGATAAAAGAGAGAGAACAAAGTGAGCTCGAGTTGATCTTAAATTCAGATCAAAACAGCAAAATCATTTATCTGGCCTCCATTAAATATCTAAATATTTTTAAGTCCAGCAATCCAACAACGCCCAAAAAAAAAAAATTGTTTTGTGACATCTATCATTAACTAAGATTCAGTTGCATGGTGCCCCTGCTATATCCTTGCATCACTGCTCTGCAAATTCCTACTTCAGAACCTTGTGCAATAAATGGCACCCAACACTACAGAACTTTTTGCTTCCTGAGCCAACATAACTGCACTTTCTACTTCACTTATTTCTGAAGGAAAACCAGATAAAGGCAAAGAACCGACAGGCAGAATTCACAAAGAGAAAAAAAAATTAAACTTGCTCAAAAAATAATACGGAAACAGGATCTTCAGACTTACGTAGGAGTATAAACAAGATATCTGAGAAGTGGAATATTCTCAAAAAGATGATGAGGAATAACTTCCACATTGCTATGTCCCAAGCATCTGAGCATATCAAAAAGCAAAACATAACTGTACAGTATGCTTATTGATCCATAGCCGATAAAGACAGTGCCCAAGATTGGTACTCCTATAACTATACATAATACCAGATGTTCAAGAAATGTTGCATGTCCAGCTGCACAAGAAAAAAATGAAAAAGAAATCATTGGCCAATAAATCTTTTAACTTTTTAGTAGCTGATAATGTTGGTAATACATCATTTTTTTTACCTGTGAACGGATGTGAAACTTTAGAGCTGTGATGCAGCCAATGGTAATCTGTGAAGAGATTTGGGGAATGCAGTAATCTATGTAGCCAATAATAAACTGGCTCCGAGACCCCAATGTGGAGTGCAAGACAACAAAAAATACCCCTTCCATCCCAGAGGGGAAGATTGGTTAGAGATGGGAAGCTCCAGTAGGCCAGCACAGCCACAATAGCATGAAGAATTAAGAAATTATCCCTGTCCCACCATAAAGCATAAAACTGGTTCACGAAATAATAAAGGATGACAAATGCTAAAAAAAAAAAAAAAAAAAAAAAATTCTGGTGAGATTTGGACATGGGAAGGCGAAGGAGAAAGACAGTAAATTGTTACCAATTCCATTCTGCATCAATTTGCTTAAAATCAATGCCCTCTTCAGAAATCCGGCGAGTTCGATTGAGGAAAAACATATAATCATAAGAGCTCCACAGTTGATAAAGGAGACCTCTTAGGAGGAACAAGAGTAGAATATGTAAGCACCAACTACTCCCCTCGGTGCCTTCTTCAGTTGTAGTAGTAGGATACAAGTATTTTGCAAGAAGTGCCACGTAAAACAAGTACTGTATCATCCCATAAACCAATGCACAAAATCAGTAGAGACAAAACGTTTTTCATATGGAGGAAAGTTGGAAACAGACAAAAATACACATAAACATACATACACGCGCACAGAGCATGACATACCTTGTAATTGCCATAGTGTTCCCATGGCCAGGCAAACAGGGGAGCAGTCGTTGTCCCAGAAAAAGCAGTTCTTTTATCTGGGATTGTTATCCTTGCTTGAATCATTGTAGTAACCTTTTCTCCCTCCATTTGCGGAAACCTCCAAAGCTACTATAGCATGGAACTTTTTTTTTTTTTTTTTGAGACAGAGCTCGCTGAAACTTATTTCAAAATAACTAAAATGGCTAAAAAGAAAGCAAACAATAATGACAAAAAAGAACAAACTTGGTAGGGTAATTAAAACAACATGAGAATGAAAACCACCCTTTAGTCATTTTTAGCCTTGCACTGTCACTTTTAGGCTTGACTCTTGCTCAAATTTATATGTATAGATTCCAAGGAAACAGAATACTTATAGGACTTGAAAGAAAGCAGCCTATCTAAGGATACAAAGCTTTTACCGTTCATAATCATGAAAAACTTCTGTCTATGCGTAGCAATTGCAGTTTTCAAAATCCCACCTGCTAAAAATTGACAAGTAACCAATCGTCCATTTCTAATTAAACAAATCAACTTTAATAGTTGACAGTTGTTGGTTGTGCCATCACATACAAAGAAAGGAATTAATGAGAGGTGTGTATGGTGGTGGCCAGTGACTTGCTACATTCTTGGGATTGGGGGCAGAGGGGGGGGTGGGTGGCCGGTAAATCAAGAAAGTAGTGGATTTGGATTACAGTCGAGACGTTGATGGTATGATTGTTGTAGAACAGCTCAATACTTTTCACTTACAAGTTTCTCTGATGTTGGCCCTGGCTCCAATGAAGCTTTCTTATTTGTGAGCTCATTGAGTAGTGTTGAATAACTGCAACAATGTTCATCGATTTTGTGTGGATATGTAAGCCATGAGCTTGGGCGGAAGGGAAGGTGGGGGACCAACCGAACCGAACAACTTCCAGTGCAGAGTAGCAGTGATCTTAACAGCTCTGTACCTAACTAACAGCCCATGAAGTTTGGACGCCCGAATTTGGCTTCTGTTTCTTTGCAAGTACAAGCTTTGCTAGAGTTCATACTTTGGCAAGCAAGCCCTTGATGTTGGCATCAATTTAGCAAATATATGGCTTGATTTGGAGCTGTTTCGTGTTCTTAAAAAATATGCCACTTTTATATGATAGACCTACGCTAACAACATGGAATTTCCTAAGCCTGGTCTTGAGGATTCCATGCCATCATAACTTTCTTATTGTAGCATCACAAGATTTTGAAATTCACAAGCACAATAATGTAAGTTCAAAATATTACTTGTTAATTACTACTGAAACGCTAAGACAAAATTTTAGTTTTATGTGGACGTATACAAGATGAACCCTTTATTTTATTTATAGAGAACGAAAGTACCTAAAATTTGAGGATGATAATAATAAAGTAGTAACTTTAGATTTCAAGGTGAATCGCATTACTTGTTTATATTAGAATGCAGTGAGTGGTTTAAGTATTTGCATCTCTCAAACTCACTCCATTCTCTTTTTCTTTTTCATTTTTTTCCTGGTAAGATGTTCTAAAGTTATTCAATGTTTTTGAGGAGGATAAAGGCGCCACTGGAGTGCTAGTTGATATTTGCATGTATGTACGGGTTTAAGAACGCGACGATACAACAAAAAGTAAATTGAAAAGGGTGCTATCATCTTTCATGCACGCATCCGGTTGCCCATAATTCAAAGACACACCTACGTGGATGATTTTAGATTGAAGAAATTGTTTGGTGAACAATGGGACACTTCTTGTATGAAAAGAAATTAATGATGAATTAATCGGAAAACAAAGCTCATTAATTGGAAAACAGAAGCTAGTACGCTAATGTCACTGCGATTGATTTGTCATTTATCTGTTCAGATTGAGAGTGCAATTGTCATTCTCATTTACTTACAAGTTAACATGTTTCTCACAAACCACTGAGCTACGGCCCGGTGGCCACCGAAAATTTAATTCCTCTCTGAGCTGTAGATCAGGGGTTTGAATCCTATCTAATGCAAAGAGGTGTCGAATCAATCCACCATCTTCGTTTTTGCTATGAAAATATCTCATAGTTTCAAAAAGTAAAAAGAATGGTCATAAATAGAAGAGGAAATTAATTGAGATGTTTTAGGTATCTTTTTCCTTAATAAGAAGCATTTTAAAAAGTTTTCCTAGTAATCGACAAACATATATTGTGAATTATTTTGAAATTCGATGAACGTTTAAGAGACTTGAGCGCTGTATAAAATAACTGGATAATGAAACTTTACAACCAAATGATGTAAATTTTGGAAATTTTATATGTGCTTGCATGTTTTTTTAGTTGAAAATGAATAAAACTTCTAAATTCGGTTTAAAATTGAAAAGCCACCAAAGCATTTGAACTAGAATTTGGTGATCATTAATATGTCCCTGCAGTGATTGCCCAGAATTTAATTTCCTTTTGGTTTTTACCGTATTCAAGAAAGATAAAGAATTTTTGCTTCCAAATTTGGTTGGATAAAACGAATTAATTTACCTCAACAAGCACAATAGCATGTCATAGAAATTCACAAAATCGAGGATGTCCTACTGTTCGTGTCATTTTCATCTGGGACTAGAGGACAAGTCAACAACTATCCTCGTCCCGCTTTACAAATTAATTTACTTAATTGAGAATAGAAGAGAGGACAAAGAAAAGAGAGTTAGTTGTGCAATTAGTATGTGCTTCCAAGAGATTTTGTGATACATTAATTGGGGGGTTGGTATGTGCAGTGAATCATATACACTCTACCGTTGCTATTATATGATTACAATCTATTTTTATTTTACTTGTTTAGACTCTGGTCCCGGTTTAGGTATATGGATCATACATGATCTAGACTCAAAGGTCAATTCAAATCCAAATCAAGATCAACATGGATTATACATTCCCTCTCCACTTTCAAGTTTCAAGTCCATCATAATTCACGTAATTTTCAATATTAAAACCATGTTTGATAACTCAATTTAATACTATTTACATATTATACGTTCAGACATTTTTTGTAACAAAAAATAGGACTTGATTAATTAATTGGTTCTCTATTGTTTAACAGAACTTGCTCAATACAATAATTGATAAATTGTTCACTTATTACTTAATACAAAATACTATCAAATGTTAAGATTTCAATACTTAATAATTGAATAAATTAGCGGATTTAAATATCAAGTTTCAAACTTCAGTTTTATTAGTGCTGTTAAACGAACCAAGCTGCTCGTTAGCTTGGTTCATTTAGGCTCTTTTCTGTTCGATAACTGCTCCTTCGAAATTTTATATGAGTCAAGTTCGAACAAACATTTTGGCTCGACAAGTAATCGAATGAATACAAGGCCTAGTTGTCATTTCACAAAATTTAGGGTTAGTATTGTATTCCTAATTCCTATTACAGGCTTTTCAGCCTCTGTTAGTCTCAGACATGTGTTGCTCAAACGCCTCCGAGTTTGGATTCGAATATCTCGAGAGCATGTTCGCAAATGACTCGTTTATGTTAAATGAGTCGAATTCGAACTCGAACTCGAATTAGGATTTTGCTTAACGAGCCGAACACGAACACTGATTTGAAACTTGAACATTATCGAACGAACACGAGATTTATTTGAGTAGTTTAACAAACAGTATTTAAACACGAGATATTCTACTTATTTACGCCTCTAAATTTTATTAGACGCACCCTAAATCTGCTAAAACAAGACCGCTTTAGCCGCAGCTTCTGGCGAATTTGCAGCAATTATTACTCACATCGGTGATTGTTCAATTTTTCATGGACAACGGGCAAAGCTTTTCATAGGTTATTTTTAATGTTAGAAAAAGGCAAAATGATAGACTTTAATTCATCCAGGGATCATAGGTTCCGGCGGCTTCACCAGATTGAACCTAATTTATTAATGGTTTTAGTTTTCTGGCATTTTCGATTTTGTTTTCAGACCATCTAATGCGACAGAGATTGAATCTTTATTCAATCCATCCAACTGGCAAATGAAACTCTGAAAACATAATTGTTGTTTGTCAGGAAGCCACGATAGTATTAAGCTAGATATCAAAGCTAGATCACAAGATCCACAACCTTTGGTTCCTTTTTCTACAGACAACATTAATAAAAAATCAGGCTCAAGACCGAACGTAAAACCAATTTAGTATCATACTCCCTCCGTCCCACTTTGATAGTCCTGATTATTTTTTCACACAGTTTAAAAAAAAAGTAGTTAACTTTATTGGAATAATCAATTTAGGTAGCTATTTTCCTAAAATACCCTCACATTAATTAGAGTATAATTTTATGGGAACTTGAATTGATAGTAAAAAAAGAATCAACTCTCATTAAATGGGGTAGGTTTATAGTAACAACAACTTACATTGAATAAGGGTATTTTAAGAAAATTAAAATACAACTACATTCTTCAATTGAAAACTGGACTACAATTTGGGATAGACGAAAAAGGAAAACAGGACTATCAAAGTGGGACGGAAGGAGTATCACCTTTCATCGTTCCGGAAACTAATGACTATTATCGTTGGATTAGCCGCCCTTGTCAAAAGTAGCCTGTAGGCTCTGTACTCGAACATTTGCTGTCCAGCATTCAAATTATCAAGGTACAATAAATTAAACTTCGAAGTGAGCTAAAGAATTGGACATCCACCTACCTTTGATTTTTTCGACCTCAATTCTCTAACGTAGAAGAGTCTATAATCAGCTACCACGTTATTAAGCCTGCAGCTACCTTGATAGTTCTCCCTTCTTAGATGCATTGTGCTTGTATCTTCTTACAAAGCTATAAAAGACCTTTTTTGTTTAAATTTTTTGTATACGTAAGTACCTCCATTGTATTTGTTGCTGGTCCCAAATGCAAAGGTTGAACAAGAAGTGTGGAAAGAGCCCAAGAATTTGGCAATGAGTGACTATTTAGCCTGAATCGAACATGGTTCGTTGTGTTTAAAACAAGTTACTAACTTTATTTTTTTTAAAAAAATTATCCTTAAAAAAAAAAAGATTACCATTAGCTAAAATTTGGGATGTTAAGCCAACCCTAGTTAAGGATATCACTAGCTGCTCTCTCTTGGCTGACAATGCATGAAAGAAAAGATAAATTTGAACAAAATGACGGATTAGGCTCTCTCTTTAATATCAATGGCGGCGGATTAGGCAGCCTAAATTTGGTACAAAAGAGTATGGATTAAGGTGCAAATGAGCATCAAGATTACCATTAGAAGCCTATTCGATCAAAATTTGAGTTTGAGTTTGAAACTTAAATATCTTATAACTCAGGTAGAATGCAACTTGTTTCGATAATCGAATATCATAATTTGATACGTACGTCGCTACCAATATGTAGATGAAGATTTAAAATCAGATTATATAGTAGTACCGACAGTTAGGTGATAGTCCACTTCATGTTACAAGCCCGTTCATGTTGCCATTGAATCTTATCCATTACAGATTTCTTATTGTTGCCAAGCATTCCACACAAGACAAATCCGGGCATTGTGCTTGACGTCCTTCTCTTCTATCACTATCCCGTTCCCCACTTTGTTTAAGCATGAAAAGCTACGTAATTATGGCTTCCGCCCTCAATCCCCAAAAAAGAAAAAACGGAGGTGTTTATCACGAAATTAAACACAGGCCGAGGCCCCGTCCTAGCCTGTTAGTTTAGTTTTGATCATTACAAGCACCCAAATTAATAAATATAGATCTTATATACATTGACAGTGAATGCGCTGTCTCACTGTTGGATCCATAACAAGTGTAAAAGTCGAATTTTAAATTCATTTGTGAATACGTGGACGATTCCGGCAACACGTCAAAAGTTCTTAATCTTCCGGTGATAGCGTATTTTCTGGAGTCTACTTACTCGATCCAGTGTACAGGTACATATACAGACAAAAGGTTGAAAAAGCACCCAAAACTCGTAAAAGTGATTTAACATTTGATGAAATAGACAGGTTCCTACAGATTTAGCTGTCTAGGTCCCTAATCCAAGGTTTAACAACCCTTTGATTTATTATTTAATGCCAGTGATGTAGCTGGCTGAACTGTTTTTATACGTGATCTGTCAACAATGCAATTGTGATTACGAGTTCATAACCATGTCACTCTTATTTTTGATGGAAGAAAAATGTACCCGCCTGCATTTTTCTGAGTGAATTCCAATTTGCATAGAGCAAAGGCCTTGCGTGCTCAGATGAATGACACCTTGTATCAATTTGTAATTAATTAGCATACTCATGATCTCATGGGTGATTGATGATGCATCGGACACACCAAGGCTTTTAGAAAGGCAAGTTGACAATCTGATTTTTTTTTCATTTTTCTTGAAATGGACAGCTTAAACTTTGATCAGCGAGGAAAGATTAGTTGCCAAATCTCTTTGCTCCGCTACTCTCGGTACGGGTTCTATACATAATCAATCATCAGGTATCAACTGAGGCCAAAATCTAATTTCTAACTTAGCAACATAAATAAAGAAACCAAACAGGTAATAAAGTATAAGGAGGACCAGCCTAAGTCCATCATCAATCAACCAATGGTGGGAATTTAGGATTGGAGTGTGTGCTTCAAGACATATAGGCAGCTGCAGTAGCAGGCTTGCGACGGTGGGAACACAGGATTGAAATTTGTTCTGATTGGCTTCTTTACCAGGAAAGTTCCCGTGTTGGCTAATTTTAAGGAGAAAAGAAATTAGCAAGAGTCTACTCCATACGATCGTGACTAGATATCACAAAGTTTAATGAAAAGCTCATTATGCACAAAGCCGATTTCAGGCTCAGAATTGGCACGAATTGGTAATCTATAGTAATATGTTAACCTACTTAAGAGACCAACTGTACAAACACCAACCTAATTTTGACTACTCTTTCGAACATAAACCTCATTGTATTGCTCTTCAAGCATATCAAAATTCAGCCTGTGCATTTTCTGTTTTGCATTTTTGAAGCTCTTCTTGGGCAGATATGAGCCTACATAAAGGAAATGAAGTGCAAAGCAATTAGAATTTGGTTTTAACACAAGTTAGCATGATGCCTTGTATGCATGTCATCACAAGTACCTCCACTGCAGATCAGTTACTTCACGTAGTAATTCCTTCTCCCGATCATGAGCTGCCTCCATCTAGTCCAAAGGGGAAAAAATGGTTAGCTTAAACTTTGAAAAATCAACCTCAAAAGACTAGTTTAAACAACACAATTCACGAAGGCAAGCTCCTTGGTACTTGACTAGTCAAAACTATCAAGTCTAATATCCTCAAAACTCATCTCTATACGCAAGAACTTGGGTTTGAAATTAAGATTTCATGACTTGAAAAAGTGATAAAATAAAGTTTTCATGCAACTACTACAACACTTAAGTGCCACATGAAGAGGAAAATCACACAAAACAAGCCAAATTCTTATATCACACAACTTCCAAGAAGTGTAAATAGTTACGTACCAAAGATTTCTCTGTCATAGCTGCATTTGCCGATGCACATGCTCCATCCACTGCATAATAGTGAATTATGTAAGAAAGTCAAAATGAGCAAAACAATTCAATTTAATCGACATCACCTACCTGTACTATCCCCAGTAGAGAGTAGCTTCATCAGACTCAGTATACTCTCCTGTTGAGATCAATATAAATGTCACAAGCTATAAGCAAAATGATACCGCTAAAAGGTGATATGTAAACTCAATCCATACCCTTTGGACAATATTTGTTTGCAAAACTGATTGCAGCATTGAATGAAAGGATTGGTTAGGAAGATTAGGAGGTATAGCAACCGCAGCCTCACTTAGAGTAACTGGTATAGATGTACCAGGCTGTGGTGAAATGACCTGCATTATCCGTAATGCTATTTAAAAAAACTTTATAATGACAATTGACAAAGTAGCAATCATGCAATTGCTGTACTTAGGGATGCAATTGCACAAGACATCTAATGAACAGAATATTGTTTTTTTTATGCATCACCTAAAAAAGCTCACCTGCATGCTCTGACTTTTCTGAAGAATTGGAGAAGGGGAAACCTGAAAAAAGAAAAAAGAAAATTTCTAAAGTACGTTCAGACATTATTGCGGGATGTTAAACGTTAAGACAATGGAAATCACCTTTTCAAAGTCGACGTTCTCGGAAGTAACCTTAAAACGGCCTTTTTGCTGAACAACAGGGCATTTTGCTTTTTCATCTAGTTCGTCACTATTTACTGCTCAAAAAGTGTGTTTTATGTAAAAGATTATTATCTTTTGACAGCTATAGAAATCAAGAAACAAGATCGCAATGCATTTAAACAAAAAAGATGTAAAACTAGCAAAATCTTGCCTGATGTTTTGGAAGCCTTAGAACTTGTCTCAGAAGGCACATCATTTACTGCTTGATGAGGAAGATCAACATTGTAATTTGATGTGCTTTGTGGCTGACTTTGAAAACTATCACTGCATATTTTTAAAATAAATAAATAAAAACATGTTCTAAAAGGAGAAATTAATAAACTTAAAAAAAAAATCACCAAACATGCATGTACACATCAAGATGCTATCAATGTAGCAAGGAAAGTTCCTAGAAAAATGATTATGGATGAAGAAATGGTCATTAAAGCACAAAAATCTTCAAATTTTGTAAGAGGATTTTCTTGGGAATGCTTAACTATCATGAATCATAAAAATTGGATAAGTTTAGAAAAATTCTTATCCCTTATTCATTAAAACCATAATTTAGCAAATGGTCCAATCCACTGTACAAAAGTGAATTTACCTCTGATGAGAATATGGCATGAAATTCTCTGCTAATTTTCCATTGGTCTCTGGATGTGGTCTTATGGAAGAATTAGTTTCTGCATGATACTCAATCTGGGGGATAGAGTTCTGGTGCTCATGGACTGAATTGAAACAGCTTGCATCATCATCAGATTTCTCGCTTTTAGCTCTGCAAATTATATTGAATTAGCGAACCCCTAAAAGACTAAAATGTATGAGATCCAAGTTCTTTAGTAACGCGCCCAATATGCATTAAAACCAAATATGAGCTCATAAATTATGATTGAGTAAAATGCATGCACCAATGTGATTAAAACAATGAATCAAACTTTGATGTAGGATCACATACATATTATAGACCACGGTAGAATCAGCTGACGAAGGATGAGTAATCAGATTATTGTCATCCTGAGAAGCGACAAGACATTAGGTCATCAAGAAGAGCAGCTCTCATAGTGTTACATACTAGTAGAACACATTGTAAAAACCAAAATGACCTACAGGATCTGAATATTGACTTGCAAATGACGATTGACGCTGTAGTGCAAATTGACTGGCTGAAGACAATTGACGTTGAAATTGTTTTCCATGTATATCAAGACTTGAGAGTGAATTCGTACTCCCTTTCTGGTCTTTCTCAACAATAATGTCCTCATCTTGGATCTGAGATAAAGAATAAATTAGATAAAAAGAATAGCATCAAATCCTAAAACCAAGAATACAATATTTCTAAAAATATATATATACTAGACAAAGTTATTTATTATACCAGGGAAGCCTGAGCCTTCATGTCTTCAAGATCAAAATTCCAACCACTGATGCCACGTTTATACTCATTCTGCAGACATTTGAAAACAAATTAAGTAGTGCAAGAACCAAATAAATTGAGACAATTGACAATGTAATAATTCTAGTACAGGTTTTAGCAATATCCTAAGAGATCACAACCATCATGGGAGTACCAAACATCAACTCTTAAGCAGCTTCACTTCCTAGGTAAATTAGATAATAAAACAATTGCTAAACAATTGGGCATATTACCAAAATCCTAAATTTCCTTCAAAAGAGTAAAACTTGACACTCCAAACATACTCTTGCAAGGGATATACATCGGATCAATAACTAGACACGTAAATTGTCAAAAAGGATTATAAAACCTCAATATCAACTGTCATAGGAACAATCCATGCAACTAGATCATTTGAAAAATGACTCGAGTACAATTGTCTACGTTCTTGGAAGAAAAGAAGTTTGGAGCATGACGCACATTTTGATTCACGTTAATCAATTGCTCATATTAGTTCACATGTTAATACACTAATAGCCACAAAGGATGATTGTCATGACCATAGATACAGTCACTATCAATTGGGTACCCAAAATTTACATGTAAGTGCCTATCCTACATAGGCATGTTTAACCAATATCAATATTTATTGTTCACCATAATTCTCAATAATCTTGCAGAGGATGCAACCAAAAAAAAAAAGTAAAAATTATTAGTTCCCTCGAAACAGTGCCTATTGAAGAATCAAACCTGTGACATTTCTTCTTTTTGCCCATCTGGTATTTTCTTTTGTGCTAGCATATCTTCCTCCTTTCTCTGTGGTTGACATAAAATACTGTCAACAAAAATAACCATGAAAATGAAAACTAGTGCTTGTATCAAAAGCCATACTTCACTAACCTTAAGTGCTTGAAGTCGGTCACCCAGAGCAGGAAGACCATCCAAGAGCGTTCTTGATATATAATCATTTGACCTTCCTTGCTTGAAAAAGGGATGTTTTAATAATTTCTTTGCCGAAGGCCGTTTGGAAGGGTCTTTTACCAGGCAACTAGCAATCATTTGCTTAAAGGACTATAATAGGAAAAAGGCCCAACAACATCTCAGAATACAATCATAATGGAAAAAAAAACATCATATTTGTCAATAGCATACCTTTGAGAACTTTTTGTCTCTCTCATAGTCAAGACCAGGAGGTGCATTTTGCAAGGTCATAAGCAAAACCTATAAGATGAGATCCTGCTCAAACTAACAATTTTTTGATTGTGTCAAACATAAAAAGCATGTCACTTGAAGATGCACACCTTCATTGGGGGATATTTTGAAAAAGGAGCATGGCCATGGGCAAGCTCCAAAGCAGTTATACCAAATGACCAAATATCAGCTCTTCAAGATAAACAAACCCAAATTAAATACATAGAATTTATATCTTAAATCCAAATTTACAAAGTGAGACAAGATTTAGACATACTTGAAGTCATAACCATGCAATTGCATAACCTCAGGCGCCATCCTGTAAGAAAATGGACACACGACAGAAAGAAAAGTGATAAGAAAATGAACATAAGCTTGAATCATAAAAAACTGGTTAAGATGATATAGTAGACTAACTTAATGTACTTATGCATGGGTATGAATCAGCTTTTGAATTATAAAGGTATTAACAAGAAATCCTCCAACGTAGTCATTCAAACAAACAAAATAACATTGAGAAAGTGCTAAAATGTGAAAAAGTAGTCTCTTGCTATGGAACATACCAACAAGGAGTTCCAACAAATGTATTCCTCGTGCGCTGCCTATCACCTGAATCAAACAAGCAAGCAGAAACACCAAAATCTCCCAATTTGATTCCACCACGAGAGTCGATGAGAATATTTCCAGCCTAAGAGTGCAAAAAAAAAGGGTAATGAAAATGATGATGGATCTAAATTGAGTACTTTCAAAAAAGCTGTCGCATTAACAACAAGATACAGTTTAAGTGTCTTAAATATTGCCATCAATGAATTTCCAAAGCCATGCTCTACCATCTCATCGATTAGGATTAGCACTCCTCTTTTAATGCATAAAGCTGTCGCATTAACAACAAGATACAGTTTAAGTGTCTTAAATATTGCCATCAACGAATTTCCAAAGCCATGCTCTACCATCTCATCAATTAGGATTAGCTCCTCTCTTTTAATGCATATGCCTATTTGATCTTAAAAGTTATCAAAAGCATGAAACTCAACATGCTTCCAATTGGACAAAATTATTCATCCTGCTTGTATCGAAGCTTTCTTTCAGTTTTTATTAAACAAGAGATGCCTTAGCTAGGCATTTTCTACCGGGAATGGTAACATGCAGCTTTATGTTTTCTTCACTTAATCTGTAGTATAAGCATTATACATAGCTAAGAAACATTAAGGCCTCCCAAAAGTCTTTTCTACCTCACATGCAGGTTCATCTATTAAACATTACTACCTAGTGGAAAAGCTCAAGTTTATTCTTAGAATATTTTACATACTTACACTGTAATACTTTTTCATATTCATGGTTGATTTTTTGGACAAGTCTACTATATGCGCATATACCAAGTGGTAATGAAGATTGAACTAAAATTTCGTGCCTGTGTTGTTAAACTATGAAGTAACAAGAAGTTGCCCACAACTTGTAACTAGGTACACTTGTGTATTTAAACACACAATTGCCATATTGCACAACACATGCTGTTGCATGTCATTATAAATATGATAAGCTGTTGATTGAAAGCAAAAATAATATGTAATGAAGATTGAAATCAAGACTATTTTGCATACAATTTGCTCAAAAAGTTCAACGGCAACTTACTTTAACATCTCGATGAATGTGGCCATGACTGTGAAGATACTCTAATCCCTTTAGTACATCACGTAATATGGTTGCAATAACTGTCTCCTCAAAGCCATCTGGATGTACAGCCTTGAGTATGTGAAGACAAGAACCCCCAGCCATATAAGGCATGACCACCCATAGGGTATGATCACTCACAAACGAACAATGCGATTTTAGAACATTTGGATGATCAACCAGGACCATTGTTTGGGCTTCTCGAGAAATGTTATTCTACGTAGAGTCAAATTATGTAAGTTTGTCAAATTATCCAATATACAACCATGGTTATAATGAAATAACATAACATAGTTTTCCAAACAACAATTTTCAATTGCCAAACAAACAAAAAGCTATATATTGATGAATATGTTGGTAGTCTATATGTCTATAATTCATTTGATATCAATCATAAAATCTGTTCCATCACTTATATAATACCAACATTTGATAAAACTAACAAGTTTATTTCAAAATTGCAACTTAAAAGTTGGAAAAAAAAACACATATCCAGTGAAACTCCTCTGTTATTCATATAAAACTAATTTAACAACAACCATGAAAACAAGGGAAAAGAGCACAAACAGAGCTCCAAATAATCAAAGCTTCAAGGACTCCAGCATTTGTGCAAACAGTAGACAGTAATGACGATAACTGGTCAATATTCAGTAACTTTTCCACGTTGCATTCAAACAATCCAACGTCTAATGAATTAAAATATACTTACCTTCTGTGTATCATACTAAGTAATAGGCTAGACGACATAAAAATGCGCTTCTTCAGATTTATTTGTTTTGTCCCTCACATCTTTGCCGGCGATCTCTTTTAAAAACGTTATCAATTTAAACACTCTTAAGATCTGATTTCGCACTCGTTTCGACATAAGAGGCGATCACTAGACCCAATAATATAAAAACCCACAGAATTAAAAAAAAACTCCAATTTACTTTCTGTTTCCGTTAAAACGATAATAATAATAAAAAAAAAAAGTACGCACGCCAGCATAATGACAGTTGACGATGAATCAAGCCCACATGCAACAACAACAGAGTCACCATATTAACACGAAGCAAAAATGACTCGAAAATACGCAAACACACACACACATATATATATACATATAAAAAGATTAATCGTATATATACTGTCAGTATATATACACTATCATCATACGATGCATGTGCAAAATTTGCTCATATGTCACACTAACAATATATATATAATTTACTCATAAAAGAAGGCCATGAAATTATTTAAGCAAAAAGTAAAAAACGCAGAGGCAAGAAGGGAGAGTTACCAGATCAACGTTATCGCGTTCGAAATCGAGAATTTTGATGGCGACAATCTCATTGTACGGAATACAAAGCGCCCGATGAACAGAAGCGCTTACGCCTGTCCCGACCTCCTCGTACAGGGTATAATGCTCCGCACCGATTGGATACTTCTTCTTCTCCATTGTTTCCTCCTGTTTTTTCCTCCTCTATTAGCAACTGTATTTGTAGAATCAACGTTTTATAAAATTAAAAAAAAAAAAAAAAAAACTTAGATTACTCTGGTACCAAAAAAATTTGCAGCTAGCTAGACGGTGATCTGCAGATCCGAGTCCTAAACAAAATTGTCCAAGCCAAGCCAGCAGCAGCCCGATTCCAATTCTGTCTCCAACTAATTGAATGAATTTCACTTTCACGCCCAAAGTCAAAGTCAAAAACGAAAAAATACAATTAAAATAAACCTTTTATACTTGCAAGCAACTTAGAAGTCAGGTTATTTGTATCTAGAGAAGATATCGGAGAAGGGCCAAAAAAAAAAAGCAAAAGCAAAAGGTGAGAGTAGCAGTAGGGCAGGACGGGGACATTGAATGATGATGACAAACCAGATTGTTCTCTCTTTCTCGTGAGCAGAGAGAAAAGGAAAGAAAAAAAGCAGTACGTAGAGAGAGGAAACGAGAAAACGCGGTTAAATCGGGACGCCGCTCAAACTGAAAGTAAAGTACTCCAAAGAAAAGAGGAGTTTGCATGCAGAAATCCCGCCACCTGTTCTGTCACAATTAGCAGTTGTACATTTGGTTAAGAGTTCTAGATTTGGTTTGATGGTTGATATATCACCAAACTCTAACTCTAGCAGTGTGATAAAAGTATGATAAGTACGAGGAGTGCAAGTGCATCTGAGATTCGGTTAATGACGCGAGAGAGTTGGACAAGAAATTTGGATATTCCGCCCCACCGGATTGAATCTTACCTCAAAAAAATCTTAACGGGCTACTGACCAGGTTCTGTTGCACGGCCGAGCAACACGTATGGTTTAATTCCCAGCACTAAAAATAGAGTAAGACGGAGTCACCGAACTGGGTTGACTTGCTTCACCGCAGGTCCAATGTTTCAGTTAAAGTTGCGAAATCCTTATCAAAATTTTGCCCAAGCTTAAATAAGCCCTAGATAGGCCTCGGCCAATCAAATCACATAAAAGTTACGAAGTAATTGTGCTGGTATTGATTCTAAAAAAGTACTTGTGTGGATCATTCCACCTGTGGATTTTGAGATTATCCAGTAATTAGTCAGTATTGCCACATAATTTATATTAATTATATGATACAGTACGATGTTATAATGATGATGACTAAGAAAATTGTTTATCGGGCAAATATGATAATCTATTGCTAAAAAATCTCCTACTTTTTATGCGGTTTCCATGCTACTGTAAATACATAACCCAAACTAAAAAAAAAAAAGGAACGTTTTTTATGTTGGGCTGGCCTGCATTCAACCAAAGTGCCCTTTGTTCATATGTTGTGGGCTCGAACTTATTGAAGCCCGATTAACGAGCCCAATCAACAATCTTACTCTCCGAACGCTAGGGAGTCATGAAAGGATGTTTGCTATGACTGTCATCGTTTTTCATGCAAGTTTCAACAAAAAAAAACCACATAAAACAAGAATGGCGATAAAGCACCACAAATATTGAGCCTTTTCAAAGTTGAAAGTACGCGGCTCGGTGTAATAAATCACAGCACAAGCCACTGAGACCCTATGAAGGGCTAGATTTATGGTGTTATATGATTGGAACTGAGGCACCACGGGATTAATGTTCTTGATGCAGTCCTCTATAGGTCTTGTGGACTGTTCTTCATCAAACAACGTGGTCCTGATATCATTCTTGCTGATGGCAAGCGAAGCTTCCTCGTATTCATTTAATACTACGTCATAACCCTCTTCGCAGATTGTAAGAAGGTCTGCTACCTCTTTAGTTGCCCTGGCTTTCGCCCGCTTCACAGCAACTAGTGTGTTGGTGACATTTACTATCACCAGCCTGATCGATATTTCGACCAAAGTGCGAGCATCTGTTGATGGGCTATGCAGATTTTGTTGTAACACGTCCTTGCAGAATTGTGTGTCTGGTGTTCGGTTACAGATTTTGACGATCAATTGAAAAGTAGGACCATCGGGTGTGACACTCAAGGATGGTTGAATGGGAAGGGTTAGGAGGAGCAGGATTTTGGGTAAGCAATATTGAACGTGAGATGGAAAAGAAGACATTTTTTTTTATTGGCCTCAGGTTTTGATTATGAAAGAGATTTTGAGAGAAGATGCAATCTTGATATTTGTAGTTTTAGTTTGGACATTGGACATAATGGTTAATTCGATGATATTATGAATTCTTTTACCTTCAAAATGGAAACTGGGCAGGTTTATATGGTACTAACTTTGGTTCGTAAATTCGTGAATGCACGAAGCCAGATTTAGTCTCTTGTATCCATGAATGTATACTTGGAAGGATCAAATGCAATGAAACTTTACAAACAGTAGTCAAAGGTTCAGATTAATTCCAGAACCTAGAAGAGTGTTTGCATAACAAATTAAGTATGAAACACATATACTAATTAACGAAATACAAAAAAAAATTGCTTTTTACCCGAATCAGTATTAAAGTTTAGATTAAAGAAGTATCAAGACTTCTTTTGAACACTTCTGTATCCTATTCCAGTGTCCGCTATATAGGAGTATCGAACGATTCGCAATGGTGAAAGTCCAAGCCTTTTTTTTAAAAAAAAAAAAAATTTCCAAGCTCGATGGATAATTGCTGTGAGAATAGGAAACTTTCCTAAAGAATTTACTGCCTTGTATCTCCACGAATGAAGCTTGTATCAGATGAAACATCACCGCTACTATGCCTTTGTATATTTGGCCAGCTTGTTAATGCTGTTGAAACAATCTCCAGAGGCTGTCGAATTCTCCTCGGTGCCCGCGTTTGCTGGATGCAGCTCTTGACTACTTTCATTCCCCTCCTCAATATGACCACCGTTCATCGTGGTTATCCGGGATTCCTCCTCCTCCTCCTCCTCCTGGTTGACGCTTGCCATCAGATGTCCGCTTTCATTATCCTCTATGCAACCAATCCGCGACTGGACATCCTCCTCCTCGTCATTGCGGCTATTTCCTTCAAGACCATTCTCCTCTTTGCAGCGCATCCGGGATTCATCCTGCTCTACCATAACAAGTCTGGATCGTTTTGGCGGACTAGAAGGCAGTCCCTCTTGATCAAATAGTGCAACAGATTTATGGTGGTTGCAGCTTGATGTGCCTTTTTCTGGGGTGGACGTTGGACGTTGCTTCCTTTTGGTGCAAGTTTCTCTTCTCTCAATTCCAGCAGAACTGTCACCTGCGTCTCTGATTCGTAAACTTGTGCTATCCTGATCAGTTCGGCTCTTCTCTTGTTCTGCTTCAGCCTTGTTTCTTTCATAAATTCTACACAACACAACTTGCTTGAGCTACACCACAAAATAAATTAAGTAAATATATAAATATGGAAAATATGAATTCAAAGGACTCGTCCACCTTATTTATCTAGTTTAGTTTAAACAGAAACAGTGGTTCTCTGCTTATTTCCAAAGGACCCGTCTACCTATATGACTACATGTTTTATAAGTAAAGAACTCACATGAGAATTGTCTCTATATTTAAACATCTAATGGAATCAATTTTCACGTTTTGTATTTAACTAGAACAGCTCTTAATCATCATAGCAGAAACCAACTACGATAGTTTGTGATGCAGGTTAATTAGGAAGAACAAGTCATGTATACCTTGTTGGTTGATGCTGATGGAATCTGACAGCAATCATATAGACTTCTGTCGAGAACGAATTCATGCATTATCCAGTTAGTCTTGAGATCCTTATTTGAGGGAACACCTGGTCCTGGGGGCTTAGTGAGGTGGTAAACTAGGGTATTCTTTCGACCCAAGTTTGAGCGATCAGCTTCAAACAATGGAGTACGCTTGCTAGTCATCCTCCAATGGCCCCTTCCATCCTTTGTGGTCCGGGCAGTCCTCTCACTGTTCTCATACCTCAGATCTCTTGTGGTGAAAAAATAACACGACGCCTCTCCTTTGTCCAAGCCTGATCATTTTTTCCAGGTTGAGAACACGAAAAAAACAACACATCATAAGAACGAGAGAAAGCACATCTTGCAGATTACAGCACTTACAGAACACATCTTACAGATTACAGATTACAGCAGCACAAAAAACACATCTTATAGAACACAGCATTCCAATTTGAAAAAAAAAAAAAAACCCCTTTAAAGTGGGAGAAGTAATTACCAGGAAGATTAGCAGGATGAGATTGGTAGACATCAGCTTCTCGAATAATACCCAAACCGGCGGCCGGCAAGGTGAATCCACCACGAACCTTTGGGAGCAGGTAATACTTGAGAAGCTCATAATCACTTGGGACGAACTTATAACCAATTGGGACAAATTTATTCCATTCCAACTGTTGAATTCAAAGCCAAGCCTCAATTATTGACTTTGAAATAGCCAAAATTGTTCAATTATTTGGCACAATTACAATCCCACATCGGTAGGTTTATAAATTGGAGAAGGTTTTGAGAGCTATAAATAAGCTCTCTACCTTCTCAATTAAGATACACCAAGCAAGAGCATCATAACTTGCTTCCTTCTCTCTCTTTGTAATATTTCTTCTAGTGAAATATTAAATTGTCGGTAGTGTCCAAAAACGTAGATAAATTAGCTGAATCTCGTTAAATTCTAGTATTCTATTTTATTGTCTATTTAGTAGCTATATTTGTAGGTATATTTGTAGTGAGTTATTGTGCAATTAATTGCATATATAGGTGATTCTGTCTAGAAAATTGATACTTAAACAGGCCAGTGTGCCTCACCAAATATTTCTTGGGAATTATCATTTTGTAATTTTAGGTACAATAATTTACTCGTTATACCTTAATTTAGTAGAGTTTCCGCAACAATTGGTATCAGAGCTCAAGGTTTCTTAGTATGCTCTGTGGTTGCAACATAGGGCCTGTTTGGAACCTGAGTTTTTTGGGAGTTTGTCTAAAACTTTACTGTAGTGCACTGTAGAAATTTTTAAAAAAATTTTGTAGAAATTTTTGTAAGGTGAAAAATTTTGTAGAAGTTTTTGTAAGGTGAAAAACTTTTTTTTTTCTTTTTTTTCTCTTTCCCTTTCTTTTTCTTTTTCTTTTTCTTTTTTTCCTTTTTTCTTTTCTTTCCTCTCTTTTTTTTCTTCTTCTTCTTCCCCGTTACCTCCGCTACCCCCAGCTGCAACTCCACCTCCCGCCGCCCCCCTTTGCCCCACCTTCCCCCTCTCTCCCGCCGCCGCCCTCTGCGCCACCCCCTCCCTGCCCCTTCCCCCTCCCCCCGCCGCCTCTCTCTCCCCCGCCTTCCCCCACCTCTCTCCCCCCCCGCCTTCCCCCTCTTCCCGCCGTCCCCCTCTGCGCCCACCGCGCCAAAGAGAAAAAAAAAGACAATGGAGGATGATGGCAGGGGAGGAAGAAGAAGAAAAGGGGAAGGGAATTTTTTTTTTTGTGTTTTGGATATTTTAAGTGTGTAGGTTAAAAATTTTAATAAGTTTTTTGGGGTTCCTGTAGCAAAAGTTGTTAAAAAACTAGTTTTATACAAACTTGGTAAAAAACCAAGCTTCCAAACAGGGCCATAGTCTGATCTTCCACATCAGAAAAGATTTCTTGGGCTATTGTTATTCTATATTTAGGAGCTACTAAATATAATTTAAAGAGATGGTCGAAAGTAGATCTTCATCTACAATGCAAGCATCGATAAGCTCGTCATCGTCTATTATGGCAAGAAATGCTATGATGAATGCAAAATTAAATGTGGAGACATTTGATGGTACCGGTCATTTCGGTATGTGGCAAAGTGAGATTTTAGACGCGCTCTTTAATCAAGGTCTAGACATTGCTATCGAAAAAGAGAAACCAGAAGAGATTGAAGAGAAGGAATGGAGGACACTAAATCATTTAGCGTGTGGTACAATTCGATCGTGTCTTTCAAGGGAACAGAAATATGTATTCTCAAAAGAAACTTCTGCAAATAAATTGTGGACTGGATTGAAGGAGAAGTTCTTGAAGAAAAATTGTCAGAACATGCTCAATATGAAGAAGCGTTTATTTCGCTTCACTTATGTTCCCGGCACAACTCTAAGTGATCACATCACTAATTTCAATCAGTTAATCACTGATCTGATGAATTTAGATGTGACATTTGAAAATGAAGATTTGGCTCTCATGTTGTTGGGATCTCTTCCTGAGGAGTTTGACCATCTCGAAACAACTCTACTCCATGGGAAAGCTGAGGTGTCCCTCAGTGAAGTTAGCTTTGCCCTGTACAGCTACGAGCTCAGCAGAAAAGACAAGCAAAGTAGTAGAGATGGAGTAGCAAAAGCTCTGGTAACTAGAAGACGCTCACAAAATCAGAGAAAGGGGACGAGAGGTAGATCCAAGTCGAGAGCTAAACTAAGCAAAGATGAGTGTGTTTTTTGCAGAGAGAAAGGACATTGGAAGAAGGACTGCTCAAAATTGAATAGTAGACCTGACAAGGAAAAAGCTGTTACGGATTCAAATGTAGCTGAGTGCATTGATCAAGATTCAGACTTTTCATTAGCTGTCATGCCTACTGGTTATTCTAGTACATGGCTATTAGACTCAGGTTGTAGTCATCATATGACGTCCTACAACCTGAGTCCAATAGAGAATGGTTCTTTGATTTCAAAAAATAAGAAGGTGGAGTCGTCTACACGGCAGATGAGACCACATTAGCAACAAACGGGGTTGGTTCAATTCAGCTGAGAAATCAGGATAGATCAATTAGGATTCTAGCTGATGTCCGATATGTGCCAGAATTGAAAAAGAACCTCATTTCTGTGGGAGTACTAGAATCAATGGGTTACAAGGTGTCGGCATATAATGGAATGATGAAAATCATTTCAGGTGCATTGGTGTTGGTGAAAACAATTTGAAAAAATAATAACTGTATTACTATCAAGGTAATGCAGTTATTGGATTAGCGGCAGTGGCTTTCAGTGATGATCGAGAATTGAAAGTAACCAAATTATGGCATATGTGCTTATGGCATGTCGGAGAAAAATTCTTGAATTTTCTGATAAATCAAGGACTGTTGAAAGGAGCCAGTGTTTGCAAGTTAGATTTTTGCGAGCATTGTGTCAAAGGGAGATAGATAAGGGTAAAATTTGGCACTGTAATTCACGATACCAAAGGTATTTTGGATTATGTGCACTCTGATTGTGGGGACCTTCCAAAACAATTTCTTCGAGAGGCAAAAATTATTTTGTTACCTTTGTCGATGATTTCTCTCGAAGAGTATGGGTGTATACTATGAAGGCGAAAAGTGAAGTATTAGAAATTTTCATCAAGTAGAAAAGATGGTGGAAACTTAAACAAAAAGAAAGATTAAACATTTTCGAACAGACAACGGAGGTGAATACACTAGTGATCCGTTTATGGAGATCTGTGAAAATGAAGACATTGTTCGGCACTTCACAGTCAGAGATACACCACAACAGAATGGGGTGACAGAGCGTATGAACCGGATATTGGTGGAAAAAGTTCGGTATATGTTGTTCAATGCTGGGTTGGACAGACAATTTTGGGCTGAGGTTTTAACATATGCAAATCATCTCGTTAATCGCTTACCATCAACTGCTATTGGCGGCAAAACGCCATTAAAAAAATGGTCGGAAAAACCTGTTACAGATTATGATTCCTTACATGCGTTTGGTTCTACTGCATATTATCATATTAAAGAATCAAAGTTGGATCCAAGGGCAAAGAAGGCACTCTTTGTGGGGACCACGACAGGCATTAAAGATTATCGCCTTTGGTGTCCTGAGACAAAGAAGATAGTTTTCAGCAGGGATGTCACTTTTGATGAATCTACCATTTTAACAAAGGTAAATGTACAGCAGAATGATGGTACTCCCCAACAAGTGGAGAGCACTCCTAAGCATGTGAAATTTGAAAGAAGCATTATCAGACCAACAGTGGATATAGGAGCAGATGAAAGGACTCCTATGGTAGAAGAATAATTAACTGAAAAAGGCGTTCCACTTGGAGAGTTTTCACAGCAACTTGAATCAATTGCATTGAGTAAGCCAAAAAAGAATATCAAAATACTTGTTCGGTATGTTAATATGGTAGCTAATGCATCTGCAATTGTAATATATGAAGTTCCTACAACTTATCTTGAAGCTGTCCAAAGTTCAGAGAAAGGAAAATGGAGGACAACCATGGAAAAAGAAATGCAGTCCCTTTATAAGAATCAGACTTGATAACTCGTCAATCTGTCAAAGGGAAAGAAGGCAATTGGGTGCAAGTGAATATATGCAAAGAAGAAAGGATTTCCTGACAAATCTGGTGTTTGCTACAAAGCAATATTGGTTGCTAAAGGCTACACTCAGAAGGAGGGAATTGATTACAATGAAGTGTTTTCTCCAGTCGTGAAACATTCCTCCATCAGAATTTTATTGGTTTTGATAGCACAATTGGATCTGGAACTTGTCCAATTAGATGTAAAAATTGCGTTTTTACATGGTGACTTGGAAGAGGAAATCTACGTGATTCAGCCAGAAGAATTCAAAGTTGCTGGTAAAGAAAAGATGGTGTGTAAGCTTGACAAATCGTTGTATGGATTGAAACAATCTCCAAGGCAGTGGTACAAGCGATTTGACAAGTTTATGATGGGGCAGAGGTACACAAGAAACAAATATGATGACTGTGTATATTTGCGCAAGTTACGAGATGGATCCTACATATATCTTCTTCTTTATATTGATGATATGTTGATAGCTTCCAAGGATCAAGGTGAGATTGAAAAATTAAAATCTCATTTGAGTCGAGAGTTTGAAATGAAGGATTTCGGTGAAGTCAAGAAAATTCTCGGCATGGAAATAAGCAGAGATAGAAGATTGGGAAGGCTTTATTTGACTCAGAAAGAGTATCTTAATAAAGTATTAAAGAGGTTTGGCATGAATGAAAAGACCAAACCTGTTAGTATTCCACTTGCTCCTCATTTCAAGTTCAGTGTATCGTTATCTCCAAAGAATGATGCAGAACGAGAATATATGGCAAAGGTACCATATGCAAATGCGGTGGGTAACTTGATATATGCTATGGTGTGTACAAGACCCGACATTTCACAAGCAGTTGAAATTCTGAGCAGGTACATGCATGATCCTGGCAATGAGTATTAGCAGGTTGTGAAATGGATTTTATGGTACATTTTGAATACCATAGATGTTGGATTAGTATTTAAGCGGGATGAGAAGATTGGTTAAGGCGCAGTTGGATATTGTGATTCCGACTATGCAGGTGATCAAGATACACATCGATCAACGATTGGGTATGTGTTTACACTTACTAAGACACCAGTCAGTTGGAGGTCTACCTTACAGTCAAGCTTTGTCTACTATAGAGACGGAATATATGGCAGTTACGGAGACTGTTAAGGAAGTAATTTGGGTTTATGGGTTGCTTGATGAATTGGGAATCGGACAGAAGCCTTTCAAAGTTCATTGTGATAGTCAGAGTGCTATTCATTTAGCAAAGAATCAGGTTTATCATGCAAGGACGAAACATATCGACGTACGATATCATTTTGTGTGGAAGATTTTGGAAGATAGTACGATACTACTTCAAAAGATTCAGACCAAGGAGAATCCTGCCGATATGCTTACAAAGGTTGTGACAACTATCAAATTTCAACATTGTTTGAATTTGATAAATGTTGTGCACAACTTGAAGATTGGTGCTTGACAACGCATTTGAAGACTCCACCGAATTTTGAGGGAAAAGATTTGTATTTTTGGTGGGATTAGAAATTATGCCAAGGTTGAGATTTGTTGAATTCAAAACCAAGCCTCGATTATTGAATTTGAAATAGCCAAAATTGTTGAATTATTTGACACAATTACAATCCCACATCGGTGGATTTATGAATTGGAGAAGGTTTTGAAAGCTATAAATAAGCTCTCTACATTCTCAATTAAGATATACCAAACAAGAGCATCATAACTTGTCGATAGTGTCCGAGGACGTAGGCAAATTAGTCGAATCTCGTTAAATTCTGGTGTTCTATTTTATTGTCTATTTAGTAGCTATATTTGTAGGTATATTTGTATTGAGTTATTGTGCAATTAATTGCATATATAGGTGATTCTATCTAGGAAATTGGTACTTAAACAGACCAATGTGCCTCACCAAATATTTCCTGAGAATTACTATTTTACAATTTTAGATACAATAATTTACTCGTTATACCTTAATTTGGTAGAGCTTCCGCAACACCAACAATTGTTTTAAGGTCAATAATGAACTTGGATTCTTCCATTCTAATTCTGCTTCACTCATTGACATATGCTGCTTCCATCCCAGTAACTCTGTTGCACTCATTGACATATAATCCTTCCATGCATAAGCCAACTCCTGGGATTCGTTTTGATCATCATGATTATTCGTACTACTTTCCTCCATAAGTTTTCGAACCAGATGTAACGAGCAAATAATGTACTATGTTTTGAGGGATACGTTATGTACTTTATATATGCATTCGAGTATGGAAATTGACTTGCTAGTTTTTTCCGAGGTTTAGTTAGGTTATGTCTCCTTGTTATGGTACAACTTGGGTTAGCGATGATTAGTCAGAAACTAGTTAAGATTTGCAAGTCCCTAACCTGGATCGTCCTGAACCTTGTTGGGTTATGTTTCCCAATTCCAAACCTATCCGAATAAGGGCGTGTTTGGATTGCAAGATTTTCAAAAAAAAAAAAATTAAATTTTGTTTTGCTTACATCATACACACAATTTCCAACCACATTTTTATCATATCACAATTAGTGCTACAATAATTATTTCATATCACAACCTCCTATCCAAACAAATTTTGATTTTGATTTTTATCTTTTTTACGCATGAGCAACTATTGTTGGATTTTATAATAACTTCCCAAAAGGGGCTATTAGACATTTCAAGTAATAAAATCTTTTCTTAATTAATTGGTCAATTACAGTGAATACAAATGTTGGAGAACTGATTTGAATAATGAAGGCCAAAGGTGCCAAGTTCACCACCTTCTTTGAAGAGAAATCTAGGTAGGATTATAGTACAATAATTCACATTATTAAGTGGGAGAACTCATCCACTTATATTTACCTTGAAGTATTACTTGTAATTTTATCCAAAAAAAAGTATTACTTGTAATCTTTTAATACTTATAAGTCCCTTTTTTTTTCCTTTTAATAGGTTCAAAAAAAAAAGAAACGAATTTATTATTAACAGCACTAAGTAGCTGAATACACTTTTTGTGATGTGATATGAATAATTATCACGCTTTTGTGATATGAATGTATGCGAGATAAAAAAGTTATTGATATTATAAAAAAATGATTAAAAAATGTGTTTAGTAAACAAAGATTGTGTTTCGATAGATAAATATTTTCAAATAATATTTCGCACACATTATAAACATATTTTTCAACTTATCTTTTTATATTTCTAACTAAATTTTTATCTTATATACATCACATTATAAAAAGTACTACAATAATTATTTCAAATAATATTTCAAATAATACTCTATCCAAACACACATGTATTATTTCGGAAAACTTGGCCGTCCAAAATCTCTTTTGAGATGGCAAAGGGGTAAAAAAATGGAGTTGCGCATTTGCAACTTTCATTAATTAAAACCAAAAAAGAAAGAAAGAAAGAAAAAGGTTTACAAATTTGCAAGTCACGTCCTCCGTTCTTGCGCAGTCGCACAAAAAACACATTTATTTTGATTCCCTCTGGCGCTTCCTTTTCTGGAGCATTTCTTAATCAGCATTGCCTGGTTCTAGGGTTTCCTTTTTCCTCCAACTCTTTAATCCAAAGCCTCGAACTTCACCTACATATTTTTCCGTTCTGATTCGACCGAAATCGAAAAGCCTAGGACAAAATTTGTGCAAAAAAGCAAAAGAAGTCTCATCAAATTTCGAGTTCGCCGATATGAAGCTCACTGTGAAAACTCTCAAGGGCAGCCACTTTGAAATTAGGGTTCAGCCCAGCGACACTGTAAAATCCCTTTTCTTTTTTCATAACATATTATTGAAAATTATGTGATTTTGATATTACATTTGCATTTGTTTTCTGGTTTTTTATTTTTCAGTGTTGCTTCTTCTTTTTTTTTCAGTTTTGTTCGTTTCGCAGGCTCTTGTTTTATTTGATAAATTTGGAGATATCGTTCGCTTTTTCATGGTGCAAATAGGAAATATAGGGGTTTTTCAATTAAAGTTTTATCCTTTTTTTGTAAGATTTTTTGTTCTGGCATTTGCATTTAAGCTATGGTTTTAGCACTAATGATTGGTTTTTTTTTTTTGCCCCCTGTTTTTTGGTTCAAGCCCTGTTATAGATGATTTGGGGAACTTCATGTTTGTTGAGTGTACAAAAGGAAGCGAAGAAATGTTGAGAGCTTATATGGTTTAGGTAAACAATTGTTTGGTGGGCAGTGGGTTGTACTTGTTTTAGTTAGAGTAGTAGTGCTGGACTTTGAGCAATTTGAGAAATGGGTTATAGCTTGACAGGCGGTAGGTCTTATTTTGTGGCTAAAAATAGATAAATACGGAGGGGTTTCAAGTGGAGTGGTCTCTGACTTGTTGGTGGGATACAGTTCTGTGTTCCTCAATGGTTTTTTGGACAGGTATATACGACATCCTTATTTGTATAATTCTCATCAAATTTGTGCAGCTGTTGTGGAACTTTGCCAGATTTGGTGTTGGTTTTTGATTGCAGTGCTACTTCCATATCAGATCCTATGACAACAGTAGGCAATGGGTAACTTAATGAAGTAGAGAGAGAGAGAGAGAGAGTGAATGACGTGCTGGTTATGAGATTGATTTAGGGATCAGAGGTCTTCAAAAGAAGGGGAAAAGATAAAATATTGTTATCCAGTACCAAAGGCCCTTCAACCACCCCCCCCCCCTGGGGCCCAAAAAAAATAAAAAGGCTATTAATGTAGGCTGAGATTTTTTGGTTCTGACGATAGGAAACATGTGCAATAAGTATGGTGACTAATTGTGAATTGGAGAAGCCTGAGATTTATTTGATGGCGATGGAATTCAAATTGTGGCGCACTTATTAGTGGTATCAACATACAGCTTGGTTTGACAACAAAAACAATACAAAAGACAGATTTTTTTTTCTTTTTTTTTGTTCAGCTTAATTGTTTATATTTTGTGGTTTTAGCATATGTTGATTGTTTTCACTCTATTTATACCCTTCTCCAGTCAATGGTTCCCTTTGAGTATGTTGAATTGTTGGGTGCTTCAGAATTCTACCAGAAATGTTAAAACAAATATAAAATGGTCTTTTTGGTCAAACAATTTGTTTCTGAATGATTCAGATGCTACTTTTCTGGTTTCAGATTATGGCAGTTAAAAAGAACATTGAAGATATGAAAGGAAAAGATAGTTATCCATGTGGTCAGCAGTTATTGATTCATAATGGAAAGGTATTGAAAGATGAAAGTACCTTGGCAGAAAACAAAGTGTCTGAAGACGGGTTTCTCGTGGTCATGCTCAGTAAGGTATTGTCTTGTGCACCTCGTGTATTCCTTGTGTAATACCTTCTAGGTGGCACTTCTAGTGCTCAATGCTTCATGGCGTTGATGGTTATTCTTGTTATCTCTTAGCAACTCCTATAGAATCAGTATGACTTCTGAATATATAATTGGATGGTTACTTATCAATCTTTTTGGGTTATTTTCATGTCTGCAGAGCAAAGCTTCGGGCTCTGGTGGGACATCTTCTACCCTGGTATTTCTTAACGGATGGATATGTTATTTCTCTAGCAAGGGGTTATCTGTAATAATGAACTTGTTTTGTGTATTTTTCCCCTGTACAGCCTACAGCTACTGCTGCAGCAATTTCTAATCCTACACCACCTGAAGCTCCTCCTCCAGTCCTGTAAGTTGATGAAGGATGGTAAAAATCACCACTTTTATGTTAGGTTGTTGGTTAACAATGTAATGTTGCTTTATAGGGCCTCAAAGACCAATGCATCTGCTTCTAATCACGAGCCTCTGCCAGCTGGGTATGGATCTCAGTCATTGTAGAAGTTTTAGTGACTACAACTCTTATGAGAGAGTTAACATACATTGTTTTTGCCTTACAACAGTGCACCTTCCAATGCTTATGGAGAAGCTGCTTCTAATTTAGTTGCTGGCACTAATCTCGAGCAAACAATTCAACAAATAATGGATATGGGTGGTGGCACTTGGGACAAGGAAACAGTTACTCGAGCTCTTCGAGCTGCTTATAACAATCCAGAAAGAGCTGTGGACTATTTATACTCTGTAGGTTCTGTTACTTTTTCCTCCACCTTTAGCTTTGTCGTCCTCAATTGTTGACCTTGTCTTCCATATCAGGGAATTCCAGAAATGGCAGAAGTTGCTGTTCCAGTGGCTCCAACTGGGACTAATTCAGCGACGCAAACTGGTTTGGACTCTGATGTTGCTGTTTCTGGGGCACCCAACTCTTCTCCACTAAATTTGTTTCCTCAGGTCTCTCCTCAATTTTGCTGGTGTTTGCTATGTTTAATCATTTATACTGTATCTTACAAAGTCCAAGATGTATTCTTTCCAGGAGAATCTTTCTGGTGATGCTGGTGCAGGTCTTGGTTCTCTTGATTTTCTTAGGAACAACCAACAGGTGGTGGTTCATTGTTGCATAATTTGTACTTCAAGTAATCATATTTACACAACTCCAGAAAATGTTTGATGACAAAATTGATTACTTTGTTGATTTTCTCAAGGAGCAACATAATTTGTGGTTTTCTTGTTAATTTGGATTATGTTTTCTATGAAGTTAGAATAGCCAACTTTTGAATCTACCATTGGGCTTTTGCATTAGATCATCTCATACAGCAACTTTCTTTGTAACAATTGTTCTTTCATTTGCATTTCAGTTCCAAGCTTTGCGGTCAATGGTTCAAGCTAATCCGCAAATTTTACAGGTGTAGATTTGTATATGCTCTTTGCTATCATATGTGTTGATTTTTTTCTGTTTGGAAAGTCTAATGTTGTTTTATTTCTTACAGCCAATGCTTCAGGAGCTCGGAAAGCAAAATCCTCAACTACTGAGATTAATAGAGGAGCACCATCAAGAGTTTCTTCAATTAATCAGCGAACCAATGGATGGTTCTGAGGGGTGAGTGGCTACTCACTGTCTGGAAAATTCAAGGAACTGGAAAACAATTCCAGTCTCTCATATATTGAGTTATTACCAAAAACACATGATCGTTTTTCATTTTTAATTTGTATCAGTCATTTTTTGGGTCTTTTTTCTTTGAGAAGAGAGAAAGGGGGGGGGGGGGGTTCTGACCACTGAAACACCAGCCCAATGGGAAAAAAAGAACATATAATAAAACTGTTTCATTGTCCATTAGTTCATATTGGCAACAATTTTTTTTTTTGAAAGTCATAAGTTGCTGCTGTATTCAAGATTGTGCGTAGAAGGTTAGTTGGGCTATGTTTATTTTTTCTTTTACATATAATACTTGTTTGTTTCTGACAGGTGTTTGCCTGGTACTCTTTATCTCAATTCTAGAAAATGTTGGATATTTATAGATTTTCTGCTGGTGGTGGTGTATAGCTCTTTGACATTTGATCTTTTAATCTAGCTTCAACAAGCAGTTGACTTTGTTTGTCTAATGCAGTAATGATGAGCATGCCCGTACGTTTTGAATTTGATTTAGCTCCTTTTTCTAGGGATTTATTTGATCAGGCTGAGCAGGATATGCCCCATGCAGTTAGTGTCACACCAGCAGAGCAGGAGATCATTGAGCGAGTATGTGAATGCCTTCCCCTTTCTTATGGTTTCGTTTGTTACTTTGTATTTTTGACATTTTGAAAAGCTTTATTTGTACCATCTATTAACTATGCTAATAGCTGCTGGTTTTTTTTCAATTTAGCTTGAGGCAATGGGCTTTGATAGAGCCCTTGTTATCGAGGCCTTCCTAGCATGTGACCGCAACGAGGAACTGGCAATCAATTATCTACTTGAGAATGCTGGAGATTATGAAGATTGAACGCGGAAACATTCTATTTGAAGATTCTTTATTACGTATAGTTATAGTCCGGAACTTTTGAAGATCGTGTTTCCTGGAGTTTGTCAAACTTCTGTGTTTTACATTTTGATGGCTCCTAATTATAGAGACATTGTTAAGGCGGTTGTATGGTTCTGTATCATTTTCCCTTAAATCCCCCCCCCCCCCCCCCCCCCCCCTCTTCCTTTTCTCTAGTCCCATCCCTCGACTACTGCAATTAACCTCGCTCGTGGTTTTCCTGGAAACTGGTATAGAACGTTAGATTGGAGTTCAGAAAGCTCAACACTAAGCAAGGTTTCCATTTCTTTGATAATTATCGCAATCGCCTGCAATCATTTCCTGGCTGAATATTGGTTACGAGGCATGCAAATCAATAATGACTTTTAAGATTTTAATTCAGATTAAAGGGTCTCATTTCCCACGCCCGTACGGGACAGCAATCTTAGAGCATGAAACTAGCTGAACAAGATGTTCTGCAGTCTCTCCTCTACTTTGTATGCTTGTAATTGACCGGGCAGGTCGTAATTAAGGAGGTCATTCCCCTTTTCCGAGCCACTCTCATCCGCTATAAATGCTCATTTTGCATTCTAAAAAAGAGTGGATATCTAGTACCTAATTCCTAGTGTCTAGCGATTTCACAACTTCAAATATGGTTGATCTAATATTCCAACTTGCCCCTTCATATCTTGTCATGTTTGCCTGGATTTGTGAGTTCATTTTTTTCTTTGCAAACAAGGGTTGTGGACTGTTATCTGTATCGTTTGCTTGGCAGTTGGCTGTGGGTATCCACGAAAAGGTTGTGCATGTCCATTTTGCATTTGTCGTCGCAGCAATTCCTCTGTTTTGGTAAGGTGGTACAATAATTATTATTATCAGGCAAAGATAGATCCATGGTAGAACATGACTTGTTTGTAAAAGGTGGAATTCTAGGTCCATCCATCCACATATAGTCAGTGCCTTTCATTTGATTATTGGAAGAGAAAGCAACGTTAGACCTCAAGAAATCATCGGTGGGACATTTATGGGCTACACAACTGAAGTTGTGGGTTGAGCACATGGATATTCAATTGATGTTTGTACGAAAAAGGATTTCTTGTGCTCGAGTTTCCAGTTTCTTTGCAATAATAGCTCAATAATATTGCAAACCAAGGATAAAGGTTCATCATACATACCAAATACATATATATATATATATAAATATATGTATGTATATACACAAATGAATAGCTTGAGATTTTTATAGTCTTAGGAGATTTCGATTTTTGCTATCTCATTTCCCCTCCATTTCTTGCTTCTTCCCTCCCACCCTCTCCTCGTGAAAATAAGAAATTTGCTAACGAATTGCGCCACAGAAGTTTGAAATTTTTGCTTAAGCATCACTAATTCCACAAGCACAAGCACAAGACATTATGTTTAATTAAAATGTTTTTGTGGTAATTAAGGATTTATCATCTTAAGGTGTGCCTTTGTGAGTGTTAATGCAAGACTTCAGTTTAACACTTGAATACAATTTTTACTTGCATAGTTAAAGAGTACAATATGAAATTGTTCTCATAAACTTTCGCGGCTTCCTATTTGTAGCTAGGAACTTCAAAGAGAAAAATGTAAAGTTAATATTACATGTAAATTTCAAGACTTTCAAGCTCGCCTATGAATTGAGAAATTATACGATTAAAAAGAAGAGTAAATCTTATATACACTCGCAGTGTAACGCTATCATCGTTGGATCCATGATTTATGTGCAAAAATTGAATTTTAAATTTAAATTTTGTATAGTTGTCATTTATTTAACGTTGATACTGCATACATATTGTCAGTGTAGGAAAGATTAATCTTTAAAAAAAATATATATAGAGAGAGTATAAGACATGAAGAATACATTCCATAACAATAATATAGTTAATACAAACTAGAACGAAAACATCACAGGAATTAAAGATTCATGAATAATCTTTAAAGATTCTTTATTGAGTTCACTAAAATCTATAGTCGATTCTTATTCAAACCCCTATTCAAATTCTCGACGAACAAGAGGTATTAAGAAGAGCAAGACGGTATAAAATTCTATAAAATTTGAATCCAAAAGAACTTCTATAAAATTTAGAAAATGAGAAGAGCTTGGTTTAACTTCGTTATTATAATCTTTCCCCTCTTGTCATCGAAAGATACAAACCAAAATATAGGTCAAACATCGCACATTTAGTTAAGATCAGATATAGATCAATAACCAATTAGTTGAAGCTAACTGCATATTTGGGCTGCTTGTTTGGAGTGAAAAGGCCAAAATGTTTCTCAGTCTCATGTCCTGTTTTCTCATTTTCATCAAACATGGCAAACAAATAGGTCTCTATGGCCTTTCCAGGCCTCTTCGGAGTCCCTGATCCTGCCTTCACGTGATTAATCAAATTTTTGTAGTAAGTTCCAGCATTTTCCACTGAAGAAGCAGAACTTCCCTCAGATGGCCAGCCAGTCTCTGACACAACAATCTCGACAGTATTTCCACCTTCTTTCTCCAGAGCCCAGTAAAAAGCATCCAACATTGCATCATAAAGGTTTTCATACCCCAATGAACCGTCTTGAAC
Organism: Coffea eugenioides; assembly: GCF_003713205.1. NCBI lineage: Eukaryota > Viridiplantae > Streptophyta > Magnoliopsida > Gentianales > Rubiaceae > Coffea > Coffea eugenioides. The sequence continues at coordinate 4,140,033 of NC_040038.1, read as the reverse complement.
AACAACTCCAGGTGACCTGAATAATGCATAATCAAGCTCTCCGTTGCCTTGATTACCAAGATAGGTAAAGTAAGGGTATATATTGACAAGCAATGGTGCATTGTGTCCGACTAGGAGATCAATAATAGGTTTGATGAATGGTTTGGCAACATCGCTGAATGAACCTTGTGATGGAGGGTTGGATGCACCTAAAAGAGGAGGATATGTTGAAGTTGAGACCTTGATTTGTTCCTGTAGACCTGCTGCTACAATTGCATTGTGCAAGTTTTCGATGGCAGGACCGATGAATGGAGCATATTCAGATTCAGGGGTCACTTCATTACCTACAGCTATGTATCTGAACTTGACATCAGGCCAATAGGTTTGTACATTGTTGTGAATCCAGATAGGAGCTACTGAAGCATCTGTTGCAAGTGGTTTAACATCTTCGAATGATACATCGACGAGGAGTTCTATGTTGCTCCCTCTTAGAGCATTGAGAACTTCTGGTACTGGGGAATAAATTCTCATTTTTGTGATGCCTTTTTCCTTGTATAGATTTATAGCATCCTGTTTTGAAGGTAAATTGTTACCATTCAGCCCATAGCAGACACCTATTGGCAGTGCTCCTGCATAAGAAAGATCATGTATAGACGTATGTTGGTGTCAAATGCAGTTGCTATCATTAATTTGAGCATCACTAGCCATATAAATGTGAACTCATTCATCATATCACCAAATGAATAATTTCATGTACAAAGTTTTGAATATTTCTATCATTTTCTACCAGAAAACAAGAAACCAAAAAATGATAACTAGTAGGCTTTCTCGCAGACATAAATTCATGCAATCATGCTCGGACCAAATACATATACATAGCTATATATATATTGAAAGAGATGGATATTGACCTGCTGATATAGTGAAAGGAAGCAGGATCAGTCCAAGAAGTGAAAGCGTAGATGGCTTTAGAGCTTTGGCGATCATTATTGAGTAGAGTCTAATGATCTGAAGTTTGGGGAAAAAAAAAAGGAAAATTAAAGACAAACTCAAAAGTCGAAGGATTTATAATCCTAATTTGTGTGGGCACACCGTAGCAGCCCTTTTTATAGGGAGGGAAAAGAAGAAGAAATGGTATTGGCTCTGAAAGAATTAAAGAAAAGGAAGAGAAGGCTGAAGAAATAAAGCCAAACAACAAATTAACAGACCACATGAGTAGCAAGACTTCTGAGGAGCTGTTACGAGATGTTATTGACATTGCTAGTTATATTGTACTCTGATTAATTGAAATTAATTGAATACTTGGGCTGTTGGTTAGGACTGAAGAGGCCAAAATGCCTTTCCGTCTGAGCTCCTGGCTTCTCATTTTCATCAAACATGGCAAACAAATACGTTTCTATAACCCTTCCAGGCCTCTTTGGAGTCCCCACTCCTCCCTTCACATGATTGACTACATTGTTGTAGTAAATTCCAGCATTTTTTAATGAAGCAGCAGGAGGATTTCCGCTAGATGGCCAGCCAGTCTCCGATACAACGATCTCAACGTTACTACCACTTTCTCTCTCCAGAGCAGAGTAATGAGCATCCAACATAGCATCAAAAAGGTTCTGATATCCCAACAAACCATCTTGAACAACAATTCCAGGCGAGGTGAATAGTGCATATTCAAGCCCAACATTGGCTTGATCACCAATGTAGCCGAAGTACGGATATATATTGACTAGTAATGGCGCATTATTTTGTACCAGGAAATTAATTATAGGTTTCATAAATAGCTTCGAATCATTCCCGAAGGAACCTTGTGAAGGAGGAGAGGAAACAGCTAAGAGAGCTGTGTATGTTGCCGTTGAGACCTTGATCTGGTCCTGAAGACCCGCTGCTATGATTGCGTTTTGCAAGTTTTCCATGGCAGGAAAAATGTACTTAGCATTGTCAAAATTAGGCAACACTTCATTTCCGACAGCTATGTATTTGAATTGAACATCTAGTACGTAGCGCAAGACATTGTCTTGAACCCAGCGAGCGGCTGCTGAAGCATCTGATGCAAGGGGCTCAATGTCTTCGTTGGCTACATCGACAATAAGTTCTATGTTGTTTCCTCTTAGAGCGTTGAGGACTTGTGGAAATGGGGCGTATATTCTCATTTTTGCAATGCCCTTTTCATTGTAAAGATTTATAACATCCTGCGTAGAAGGTAGATCGTTGCCATTTAATCCATAGCAGACGCCTATTGACTGTGCCCCTGCACGTGATATTCTGAGAGTAAGCAGAAACAGCCCAATAAGAGCCAGCATAGATGCCATGAGAGGCTTCTTGATTACAGGGGGAGAAGATAGCAATGCAAAAAAATGGAAGAAAAAGAAGTTTTTCTAATCTCAAAAGGTTCGCACTGCATATACATATGTTAACAATGCCGAATAGCAGTGCCTCTTATAGGAGAATACGCTATGACTGGGACAAACAAACCAAGTAAACCTCAGAAATGAAACATGGCAGAAGTAGTAGTAGTAAAGACTGAACCTTGGAAATGTGTACTTAATCAAAGAAATGTTTTTATTACCCGCTCAGAGCTCAATCCCAACATCCCAGTCAATTTGAAAATTAATGACACGCATTTGAATATTTTATGGGTTTAATGGCATTGGTTATTTAAATAAGCCTTCAACACAGTGAATTGCTGAGAGTTCATTCAGTCACAGGAAAAGCCGCGGCGCCATTGAACCAAGTCTCCTAGTTCAGATGAGTGTAGGACAACCCAATTCTTCTTCTGACTTCCTATTATTTCCTTCAGCTTCTGTGGCGTTTAGCTGCAGAATACGTCTTTGAAACCCATGTAAGAAAGAATACTGGGCCTTCACTTGTTTAGTTATTATTTTCAATGACTCTAATTCACTTCAATTTGAAAATCATTTTGAGGTTTTCTTTCCATTTTTTATTTATGTATTCGTGAGTCGGAACTTTTTCTTTTTCTTTTTTTTTTTAAGAAGAGAAGGAACTTAGATAAGTAATCTTGCCATCTTGGTGGTGTTTTAGCAAAGTGTTACTTTCCAACAGCCTAAAAGACAAATATCATGCTTTCATTTTTCTCAAAACAGTAAAAGCGAAAACCACATATTTTTTGTTTATATTGAACAGCTTTCTGTTAAAAACGAGCACAAGTGTAGTAGCGATAACCGGTGAACATAGCAAGGCTGACCTTTATGCCGGCTATGACAGAAAAATAAGGCAGAAAATTAATGAATCGCTACAGCACATCCAGATCAAAATCAAAATTCAACTCTCAACAAGTAATGAACACAAGCTTAAACAATTTTTCCACTGCGAGATTTAAAGCCATCCATCCACAGCTTTCAACACATTAATGCAGCACAACCGTACGACATTCTGCTTTCTACTAAACGAGGTGATTACATGTTTGACTTCCCACAACAGTCATTGCAAACATTTACACAGACAGCCACCAAGTATCCGAACAATAAATCAGAACTCGCGTTCTGGGAATAAAATAGGTGCAACCAGTGACCACAGGAACAACGCAGCGGTTGCCCAACCTGTTACAATTCGGACCCAAACAGATGGCCACCCCACATCAACCAACTTCCCGCTCTCTCCCACTGAAGTTGACCATCCTGTAAGGAGCATTGCAGAGTACATGCTAGCAAGTGAAAAGATCAAGTGGAAGAAGGAATACGAATATGTAACTGGCTTGGCCTTTTCTTTCTCCTCCTCTTTGTCTGCCTTGTCTAATGGTAATAATGGTTTCCCTTCATTGGTAAAAATCCAATAGTCAGACACTGTTCACGAAATATCTCACTAAATTTTGCTGCAAAGAAGTGACTAGGACTAAGGAGTTCTTTTCGGTAACACCACAAAACCACATATAACTAAACGCCAGAAGTTAAGTAGCAGGTAGTGGAAAAACATTTTAGTAGGTCGGTCAGAGGAAACAATTGACCAGTCCAACAAATAGCAAACCAGAGACAAATAGGGTACACCTATTGAGCTTCACAAATTGTAATCAACACTACAACTCCATTTTAAACACGGAGAAAACTGAAGGAGAAAACCAGTATCTTGAACTGACATCCAACAACTTAATAGTTACATTCCTTCTAAGCTTTGCATATTCAGAAAGGAAAGGAGACCATACAATACAAAAACCAAGAACAAAAATATCAAACATTCCTGTTACAGTTCACTTTGTATGATCGAGAAAAAGGGTAACAAAGATCATGAAAATGTCTTGTTTTAGTTTACTTCAACTCAAATAATCTTGAAGCCATTCCAACACCAAGTTACTGGCAACAAACATCAATGAAATTGATGTATTTCTAGTCCATATTATTGAAACAGATCCTAGGCATCTTTGCTCGACACAATGAAATAAGATCCTCACCTGCCCGGGGTGAGCTTGGAGGGGAGGGGGAGAGCAAGGTTGTAGAAGATCCAGCCCGAACAGCAGAGTAAACAACAGAGAGCACAGTGGTGAGTAGACCAATAGTTAGTGTGCTAGTGGAAACAGCTTTTGAATGCTTGTGAAGGCCATTGCACTCATAATCCCTTGGTTCGCTGGCAAGTCCACTATAGCAGAGATACATGCAGTACAATGAAATAACTGAAGCAGGCAAGATGCTCCCACCAACCTATTTGTGCCAATTTCAGTTGTGAGCAATATCATCAAGAACTACTTAAATGCAGCATTATCACATCTTACCCATGTTGAACATCTATGCACTTAATTCCATTAGAATTAAGGAAGCTCAGTACATAATATACCCCAAATAAAAAAGACCAAGGAAAAGGATATTTAATACTTCTGGTCAGAGAATGAAATCTAAGAAACTTACTGATGGATGTAGTGTCACCACAGCAAATGCAAACACAGAGATCAGAGTCATCACAATAAAGAAAGTGTTGAGCCCACAGTCATGTCCAGAAGCAGTAAAAAGATAGAAGAGAAGCCCAGAGAAGGCAAAAGTTGCCACATAGCACACAAGAGAGATGACGAGCAAAGCCATATACCTGCAATACATGAATGAAAGAAACAGAAAAAGAACAACATTAAAAATAGTTAGAAGAGCCAATCTAAATCAAAGTGTGGTAAAAGTAATAGAATCTTGAACAAAATGGTGGTCTAGAAGTAAGTGAGAACTGCTAATATAAAACAAAGTAAGCTAACCAAAACTTCTCATCATAGCCGACCCATTTGGCATTCCATCCATGAACAAAGTCCAACAAAAGCACAACTTGAACAAGAAGAAAGAATCCCGCACCAAACTTTGATGTTGTCTCTGCGTTTAACAGATGAAATACTAAGCATACTCCAGGTCATGAAGAAAAAAGAAAAAATTGCAAAAGGAAAGAGAGATGAGGATTAGTTGGCCATTATCCAAAGATTGTAATACAAATTTACCATTTTTCCAACAATGGATAATCCATTACGTGAAGCATTTGCCCCAAATCAATTAACACCACATATAAAGAAACTTTAAGGACAAGGACAATCCATAACCATGGGAAAACCTCAAAAAGATATGGCTTACCATAGAAGCTAATGATTTCATTTGGAACAAAAAACATCAAAATCACAAGAAGACACCAACAAATGATCTTTATCATCCATCCGCCATGGTGCACACTATCCCGAGGATCCTTCTGGTTTTTTATGCCCATCATGAAGACAGCTAGAATCGTGAAAAATAAGAAGTTTCCCAAACTAACTCGCAACACAGCATCTGTTTCAAACCACTCTCTATCCGGTGTTTGATGGAAATGATTAATCCCTGGGGAGAAAACCAAATAGCTGTCATCTTCATTATAACTGATTTAGGAATAAAACAATGATGCCTATTGACAATTTAAATTTTTCCCCCCTTATTTGCCTCTCTCTCAATTTATTACCTGGTTCCTAGAGGTCTATGAATATATGTAGGCAGCATAGCAGATGAGAAGCCAAGTAAAATTGATCAAGGGCAGAATTCACTTGTTTTTATGAACCAAAGTTAATGCGAGTTTAAAATTGCTCAACAAAGTAAAAGTTTGAGCTACAGAATATATATATCCTTCTCCAATTTCCCAGAAAAGCAAAATACATCAAAAGAAAATCAAAACGAAGATACATTTTCCTTTAGTTGGCTAACCAGGCTGCAGAGACACGTAGCTGTGCAGTACAGGCCACTGAAGCAACAGTTAGAAACTCAAACTTAACAGAAGACATTTTTTAAAATAGATTCCCCTTCAGAAGGGATGAACAAAGAAGGAGAGAGAAGCAGGCAATATGAAATTCATGTTTTAAGATGGCAAAACAAGGCCCTCAACCACAAGGTAGTATTTCATTGTCCACCTAGTCTCTCATTCGATCACTTCTTTTCCCTATCAAAAAGATCATTCTTTTTAACTCTTCAGCTCGCAAAGCCCTTTTCATATGTTTTTCATTTCATACTTGATAACCACCTTAATAATCTTAACTAGTAGCACTTAAAAAAGCACTGCCTGGATATTGAACTGGTATCTAGAATAAATGAACCACGTTAACTATACAAAAATTCAGCTACGTCTCCAACTTAAGACCAAATTTGCCCTAAAGTACACAATTATAAATCAGAATTCTTTCCTCCTGCAACTAGTCCAACACTAAGATAATGCGTATTCACCCAAAAATCATGCAACAAAAAAAAAAAGAGAAATTTTGCTAGTAAAAGACAGATAATCCAGTGGCTGCTTACAGGGGATTTTTTCCATGAGAGGTGCAGCAACTTCTCTAAGAATCCAAGAAACGATTAACGATAACGCAAAGAGGCCACAGTAGGCAATCCGAGCCGATTTACGGCTGATTCCGGACACCACCGTCCGGCAGGCGTCGCAGGCGCACCCGGCGCAGCATGACGCTAGGCATGTAGCTGCCCACATCTTTAGCTTCCACTACTTTAACAGATTGATCAAAAACCGTCCAGCACTGATTGATCAAACCCTAGAAATAACAGATGCAGTGACTAAATGGCAATAATTTATTTTTAAAAAAAAAACAAACAAACTAGTGCAAAATTGGTGTAATTCCCGGTGAAATAGATGGCTTAGGTTTTAGTTGTACCTTTTGCTCTTTTTCTGGTGATCGGAGGGTGAAAAGGTAAGGGGAATTAGATGATCAAAGGCGGATGGAAGAAGGGGAGAAATTGGGAAAGACTAGAAGAAAGAATCCATTGATGAACGATGACTCTGGTAACTTTGGAATGAGGACCTGGTTGTATTCCACTATTGAGACTTGAGAGATTGGTCCTAAATTGGGCGAGTTTTGAGTATGGGCTTTGACGGCTTAAAATCAGCCAAGAAAACGGGTTGGGCTCGGTCTTACGAAGTGTTGTATTGTTAGGTACCCTACACCAGTTAGTTATTTTTGACCCAAAATTTTTCTTTAATGTAATTTGATCTTAAAAAAACATGTGTGTTTGGATTGAAATAAAATAATTTGCTTCACAGATTCCAATCACCTTTTTATTTCACATACATCACATCACAAAAAGTGCTACAGTAATTATCTCAAATAAATCATCCAAATAAACTCCTATCCAAACAAACGATAATTGCGTTAAAGTCCTAATATCACGGAAATGTTTCCTTGTGCTCTATGATCCTTTGAATCTTCTAATGCAAAAATTTTCTTTTTTACGCATTTGTGGGGGTGAAAAGCAGCTAATTTCCTTTGAGTAATAATAAAATAAAACAACAATTTGTTAGATTTATCTCAAATAGCTTAAGTGTAGAAGCATCCCTTGTAATGTTTGTGTGTTACACTGTCCAAATTTTGCAACTTTTAGTTTTATCTTCTGCTATTGATATATTATTATTCTTTTTAAGACAAAAAAGAAAAACAAAGAGTAACAATCAAACAAACAAATTGCATGTTTGTCTGCTGGATTCCAACCTTTTCCTTCTCCTCCTAGCATGTAATGAAAAATATATGAGTAGTCGACCGTAATTTGAGGAGATTTTGATCTAGTGATTAAAATTAAAATCTTGATGTTTTTTATTCTAATCGCCCTACCTTCTCATCGATTTTTAAATCCCGTGTAGGCATGGATTGGAGCGATTTCTTCTTACATGTTATAGTTTGAAACTGAAATGTGCTTCTTTTTTTTTTTTTTTTTTTTTGTGTGTGTCAGCTACCATAACATTTGAAACTGAAATGTGTTTCGTTCTATATATGACTGAAATGAATCACGAACTTTGACACTAGCTCCTAACCCTCCATTTTTTTACCGAACACCACCTAAATTTGGAGCACCCCGTTTGACCTGTCCAGGCTCCAGACAAGTCAAAGATACGTGGGTAGCAGTAGCACCCCATTTGGAGGCTGGAACAGAAATTGATATGACCCTACGACCCCTCCAATAGCCGGACTAATTAACGGACCTTTCCCCCAACCTTCTACGTCCATCAGACAATCGTCATCATTGATCATTTTGCCATAGCCATGACCCGACCCGACCCGACCCTTATTGGGGTCCCATATAAAATAATATCCGATTCCCCAAAACCCATAAATAAATACCATTCCCTTTCTGTCCAAAAGAAAAAGGAAAAAACGCGCAAAATATCAGAAAAAGGTTCCCAGTCAAATCGCACACGCAAAATCATACTATCCCAAAACCCAAAAAGGTGCCGCAACTCTTACCTTTTTTTTTTTTTTTTTTTTTGCTTTTTTCTCCTCCTATCCTATTCCTATCTCTCTCGTTAATTAGGGGAACGCGTCGTCCATTTCCACAATACATCAATAAAAGTCCAATCTTAGTTACCATATATAAGTAGCAGCGGAAAGATTTTTTGATAGTCTCCTGTCTCCGGTCAGTAGTTTGGAAAGAAGTGCGTGTGTGCGTGTGGGCGGGCAGGCTCTCCTCCTCACATCCACCCGAAACGCCAGCCCCCCGACGCACACGGATTTCGAGCAACCGGAAGAAAAAAGCCCACAAAACAGAAAAGGAATACTCTGCTAGTACTATTTATTATTGTCCCAATTAAAGATTTTGATTAAATATTGATTGATTTCTTCTGAACATTAATTATACCTGAAGGGAAGATTAAAATCCGGAGTGCATCAGCTCTGATCGGTTCAACTATCCTTTTCTCTTCATTTTTCTTCGGTCGTAAGTCTCTCTCTCTCTCTCTCTCTCTCTCTCGTTTTGTGTTTATCTAATTCTATGTACCTAATGGCCGAAACTCGTCTGTAAATTCCTTGGCGCATTTTTGTTTTGGGTTGTTCCTTTAACTATGTCGTGAAGCTTCTTTTTACAGATCTGCTCCTTTTGATTTACGCGTTGATTTGCCGCATTATATTGTTAAATTTTGATCATGTGATTTGTATTGCCGACTGCAATGTGGAATCTCATTTTCCAGCTGTGAATTTGAGGGAACTCCTTTGTGGAATATTTTTAGCTGTTAGTTTTGGTGTGTTAAAACTTGTGATTAATTTTTGTTTGTCTGCGATTTTTTATACTGTTCCGTTAGTAGATTTGATTGAAGCGAATGTGAATTTGGAGGTCAATTGTGGACTCAAATTTGGGTATGAACTTGCGTGTATAAAACTAGTCACATAAGATCTAGAAGCTTTGGTTCGTTCTCGGGAATCCATCAGGATATATGGAGTATTTGGTGATTGTTTGTGTTTCAGAGGTAATTCCAGTGCTAAGATGAGTTGGTTACATTTTACAACTTGCGAGGGCTAAGGCATTGTATCGTAGTTTGGTGCATTTTCTCAGATCTCACTGATGGTTGAATTGTGCCGTGCTCTAACTCTAAGCAAGGATTGCAGATGGAGCAAAGAGGAGTGTGTGTTTTGAGCTTGTAGTTCTGATACGGCCTTTTTGATAATTACGCTAGGAAGGAATTGGATATCATTTCTAGACTGGATGTCATGGAGTCAGCAATGTTTGACTGACACTATTTAATCTGCCGGATGAAAGAGAAGAATAAAATTGGATGAAATGACTGAACCATATTCTTTGCCTTCAGGTGTTTGATTAGTATGAGTGATCATCTTTTCATATATTGCCTGCAATTGTAATTTTGGGCTGTCAAACTTTTCTCAGTCGTCTTCTCAGATTATGTTTGTAGTATCTTTCTCTTTATATTTTCAACCCTAATAACAGCCAGAGCTATCACATGAGGTTGGCCATGTTAACGCCTTTATTCAGTATAGAAGTGGGTGAACCTTTTAACACATTGAATATAAAAGTCCAGAACATTGACGTTTTAGCGCCATTTTGTTATTATGAATGTAAAAGTCCAGGGTGTCAAGTGATCACATGATCAAATGGTTGTTGATCATGCTTGGATACTTCCATGTTAAGCTCCCTTACCAGAATGTTTGAACAGCCCTGCTCATCTGGAAGGGATAAAGTAAGCAAACAGGGATTAAATTGATCTCGAAAACTTCCTGTTCTTTGGCTACTAGGTGTTCTCCTCTCTCTCAAACAGCAAGTTACATTTTAATTGCTGTGGTTTTGTGAGTTTAATATTGTGGACTGAATATCTGAAATGGGACAGTAAAGCAAGCACTTTTGATATGCTGCCCCTGCTTTTGGTTATAGTAAACGCTAGCCAATCTCTTTTATTGCCTGTATGATTCCAGATGATTGAGATTATATCATGGTGAATTTTCATGAGGAGAGTATTCTGATTGCCACTGAGGGCTCATCTCCTTATGACGTACCAGTGTGCCTTAAAGGAGAACTGTTATTGTGGTGGATAATTCTGTTTTTGATCTATTATTGCTCCATAGATGATTGAAATCATTGATTTATTTAATGATGTATTTCTAATTACTTTTGTATAATGAAGTCATACATCTTGTCTCTGTTCTATGTTAATTCTCACTCAATTTGCTAGTTGATCTGGCTTTGTGTGAATGCTAGCTGTTATTTTGCATACCAAAGACTTTTTTTATTTTCTGTATTGAATTTCATTAATGTGTTGTGATGAATTTTGCTTGAATATGGTGCCTGTCCTTAAGTTTAGATTGATGCAGGTGCAGACAAGCTGAAGTGGTAGCAGAAGCTTACTGTGTAGAAAATGGCTGCTATTGACAGCATCATAACTTCACCTCATAGGAGATCTCAACCTCAGAGTGGGTTTTCTTCACCAATGCTTAAAAAACAGATGTCACGTGGGGATGAATTCGGGAACTGCTCAACCCTCATTCAGCGGCACCGCTTCCTCCTTACTGCTCTGGCTCTTCTAGCTTTTCTCTGCACTGTTTACCTCTACTTTGCAGTAACCCTGGGTGGCAGTGACTCGTGCTCTGGATTATCCAGGGCTCAAAAAGCAGCATGTCATCTGCAGCAGGCAAAGGCAGCTGTAGGCAAGGGGAAATTGAAATTCTTCTAGCACCATGGTTGGCTGCTGATTTCATTTTGACTATATCACTCTTGGAACCTGGAGGAGGAAAATCTGAGATATAGACTTTTGAATATCAAGTAGGTTAGTTTAGCCCTCACTGCTTGAGTAGGAGGATGTGAAATTTTTTTTTGGAAAGCCAAATGATAAAATTGTAGCCGATTAAGTGAATTCTCCCTCGTGGAAAGGGATAAGTTGGGTTTTGGTGATGAGGGTTGTGTTGTCAATCATGGTCATATTATTTTTTGTTGTTAATAGTAAGAACGGCTTTTGTTTAGCTTTTCATATACTTTTATAACCCCCTAAGCTTTGCTTCGCTTGGCTTCCAAGCTCTAGATTTTGCTTTATGGCTTTATGAGTATGCGCTGCTTTTGCTTTTCATTCTCTGGTTACCAGTTTTACTTGAAACCTTTTTCCTTGTCCGCCGAGATCAGCGAAATTGCTGGTTTCTGTGAATCAGTAACTGAGATTTTGAGAAAGATCGACCACCATCAAAAGCTTTCTAGCCGTCCCCCCTTAAAAATAAAAAAAAAAGGAGCTTTCCAGGCGTTGAACTATTAAATCCGATGTGATGGCAAGATGCCACAATTTGTCTCGCTTGATTCAAATCGCAAGAAATTAAACACACTTGCAAGTTACGATTTTCCTCAGCCCATGAGCATCACTGCTAAAAAGTCTCTAAGCCACCAATTTGTTTTTGTACTTGTACGTGGCAAATGGTGGGTAATATCATGGTTTAGGTTTTTCAAACAAAAAAAATATATAAAAAATTACTGTTCCAATTTATACTTTTAGGGATTTCCTTTTCCTTTGTCCAATTTTTAGCATTTGATTTTATGCAATTAAAATTTAAACCCCTAATCGGCTTGAAACTTGCAGTAATCTCCCATAATTATTTTTCCCTTATTTGCATGGTCCCATTCCGATCTTTGCTTTCAACTTTCAAGTTCCACTCATCTCCTTCACTATAGCTAGTTTGGGAGATGAGATTTGAACAGAAAAGAAAGGAATAGAAGAGAAAGACTGGATCTCCCACATTTGAGAGTTTTAAGTGAAAGGAAAGGAAAAGAAACCGACGGAATTGGAAGGAGGAAAAAGTAGCTACAGTTTAAAAAAAATTTCCGGCCCAAATCGGGCAGAAAGCAAAGGAAAGCACGGAAAGGCAGCAAAAAGTTTTTTAAATTGCCCATTCTACCCCTAAAAAGCTGTTGAATGAAATATTTATTTACTTATGTGTCCAAAATCACTTCTTTTCTTTCATAAACTCCCAAACAACATTAAAACCTCTTCCTTTCTTTTCTTATCTTTTCTTTTCTCTCATAACTTAACCTTTCTCTTCCTTTCTTTTCTATCCTCAACTCACAAACTAGCTATAAATCTCCATTCCGATCATTCCCACTTATCATTTTCCCGCACCATTTCTCAATTTCCATTCCCAAAACCATGCCCGATTCCCTTCGGGTCCACGCCCGACGACTCGACTACAAACGCCTGTTCCCGTCCTTGCTCTCCTCGCACCAAACATTCCTCACCCTCATCTGGACTGCCGGATTCATCCTCGTCGCCCTTTGGCAAAAAACCGCCGTCGATCGCCTCTTAACCTACCACGACCAGCGCTTCTTCCCGCCCCCTCGCCCTATTCCCAAGCTAAGACGTCTGGCGTTCAACCTCGCCGACTTCGGTGCTGTCGGCGATGGCGTCTACTTGAACACTATGGCCTTCGAGAGGGCAGTCTCGGAAATTCGCAAGCGAGGCGGCGGCCAGCTGAATGTTGGGCCTGGTCTTTGGCTCACTGCTCCTTTCAATCTCACTAGCCACATGACATTGTTCCTTGCTGAGAATGCTGTTATTCTTGGAATTGACGTAAGCGCCCTCGCCTACTTTGTTGCCTCCTCAAGGCGTATTAGGCAGCTATTTTTGCTGGTTTTGTTGTTTTACTGCTGCATTTGTTTGTTAAAAAAAAAATGTACTTAGCTGACTTGAAATGTAATAGGATGAGAATTATTGGCCTCTGATGCCTCCATTGCCGTCCTATGGATATGGAAGAGAACGTCCTGGACCTCGTTATGGAAGTTTAATCCATGGCCAGAATCTGAAGGATGTTGTGATTACAGGTAATTTGGTCATTCTGAAGTGGTTTCGCATTATGGAAATTAGATTTTTATTTAAACTCCTTGCAGATCTGATTTTTATGAGCTTGTGAATCTTGTACGTATATCAATCATTTTTGGCATGTTAGTAGAGTTAATAAGGTTCCAAAAGTGCGCCGAGTAGTAAATTCTGATTGGAAATAGCTTGTTGAGTTGGTGTGCTGTGATCTTTCAAATGATAACAGGGCACAATGGTACCATCAATGGACAAGGTAAAGCGTGGTGGGAGAAGTATAGGAAGAATCGGTTAAATCACACCAGAGGCCCCCTTGTGCAGATTATGTGGTCAAGGGATATTGTGATTTCTCACATTACCTTGCGAGATTCTCCATTCTGGACACTTCACCCTTATGATTGTCAAAATGTGACGATCAGAAATGTAACTATTTTGGCTCCATCTTCTGAAGCCCCAAATACTGATGGAATAGATCCTGGTAAATTTGCATTGTTTTATGCTTTTTCATAGAGTTTCATTCTTCTTTCTTGCTTTACCTTCCAACTTACAGAAACTGCTGGTCTTTTTGGTAATCTTGATCAGAAAATTGGTGCTACTTCTGGTATACTTACTTCTAGGCATGTTGTAATTCTTTCGTGCTAAATTGTAGCAATTAGTATGACATTTTTTAGTGCCTAGCCAAAATGGTGTTCAGTTATGATAGATGTTGGACCTGGAAGAATCAGAATGTCATTGTAGTTAGCTTGTTAAGAGTGTTTAGTAACCCAATGACTGTCATTGGGTTGGATAAATATGAGTTCAATATTGTGATGCTATGTTGTATGCCCTACAACTTTTCCAAAATTTTCTTTTCCTTATTATGCTGTGAATATCTAGGCTATTCATAGACCATCTGCATGTGCCATTCTTTTAAGCAAATGTTAGACTCTATAGTGTAAAATTGACATCCTGGCAATGCAGATTCATGTGAAAATATGATCATAGAGGACAGTTATATAAGTGTTGGAGATGATGGAATTGCAGTAAAGAGTGGCTGGGATCAGTACGGAATTGCTTATGGTCGGCCTTCCACCAATATTGTCATTCGTAATCTCATTGTCCGTTCCATGATAAGGTGATCATTCTTCTGAAGTGTTTTATGAACATTGCACAAATGTACCACTCCAGTTGGGTTTCTTAATTTATCGCAGTATGCTTTCATTGATTAAACATTTATCTTCATGGAAGCATGTAATGCCCTTTCAGCAGAGTGGCAATTTGTCAAGGGTACCTGATATTTATAATTATGCTCCTTATTCATCTCATCATTTTAATGCATTTTTTAAATAGAAAGCTCTACCTGTGCTTCATCTATCCTTTTAACATTTGCATGCTGTGGGCACCTCCTGTGGGGAAAACTCAAGGTGTCGTAGTTTCTGAATGTTTGTATTGTTAGATCACTAGCTTTTCCAGCTCCTAATAGGTTATGTTCTGGATCACTAGATAATTTTTTAAATTATATGATGTCTTGATGTGCTACATTTGTTTGCTTTTGCCCACTGAAATTGATTCTTGAGTGTTAGCCCATTATATGTTGCGAAGATTTGTTTTTCCTGATCTTGTTTATACAATTTTTTTTTTTTTTTTGGCTGATGAGCTATATACCCCAGATGCACACAAATATTTCCCCCTTGAATGTTGCTGGTGTCAGTGCATAATGATGCATTTTTTGTTGGCTTGGTATATGTATCAAGATATCCACCTGGCCTGTGCACTATATATGCACATTTGGGTTGTATATTGAGACATGGACTCGAGAAGGTTGGAAGTTTCTGAGAGTAGCAGAAGTATAGGCATTTGTGCATCATTCTTTCTGACTTCGTGACGTGGACTAGGAAGCATATGTAACGTATCTCTTTCAACTGAACTGTACATGTTTTTTGCAGTGCAGGAGTATCAATTGGCAGCGAAATGTCTGGTGGAGTCTCAAATATAACAGTGGAGAATCTCCTGGTATGGAACTCTAAAAGGGGTATAAGGATTAAGACCAGTGCTGGTAGGGGAGGATATGTTCGAAATATATCCTACCAGAACCTGACATTTGAAAATGTGCGGGTGGGTATTGTGATAAAAACTGATTACAATGAGCATCCAGATGAAGGCTTTGATCCAAATGCCCTTCCAGTTATTGAAGACATAAGCTTCACCTCCATACATGGACAGGGAATTCGTATTCCAGTTCGCATATATGGGAGCCGAGAAATTCCTGTGCGGAATGTCACTTTTAGGGGCATGTTAGTTGGGATAACATACAAGAAGAAGCATATATTCCAGTGCTCTTATGTTCATGGCCGTGCAATCGGAAAGATCTTCCCTGTCCCATGTGAGAATCTTGATGTGTATGATGAAATGGAACGTCTGGTCAGATTAGGAACAGCACAAAACAGCACAGATACGGATTATGATGCTTGACAAGGTGAAAGAGCCCATCCATGAAGTACTGTTGGCAAGTCCATATCATTCTTCCACGTCTACAATTTTTTAAAGCTCAGCAGTTCGAAGGTCAACATGCTTGGAGTGCTGAATCTACAGGCTTCATGAATGATAAAGATCTACAACTGCATTCTTTTGTCCAAGAGGTATTGGCTGTTGATATAATGCAGAGCGAATATCATGGTTAATGATGAAAGAAACAAGCGACTCGGTTCTTCAAATGTTGTCATGCTTGTTGAGTACCATATGCATTCGTTCGTTCAGCTGGTGGTGGTATTTAAAATGCAGCATGTTGAAAAGACCTGTAACCCGTGCAGGTGGCTTAGATAGTGAACTCAAGCGGGAGGAGACGATGCCCTTTCACGCGCAGAACAAAATACTACTGACACCCTGGTAACACACCGAAGGGCTATTACTCTTAACCTTGAAAATATGACGTTAGATGATATGGTTGTGCTACCTAGCAAATGTATGCCTCTGTTCAAAGCCTGTCTCTACCATGCCCCCAAGGCGAGCTTTCCACGGGCCCATGGTTGTATTTAGTCAATTATTTACATCCGAAAGAGTAGTGTTCTTTTGGTTTATTCATGAAAAATAGTCTGCATTGAGTATCAGATGATACAAGGAGACACATTCTGCAATTAGATGTTACAAACGTGCAAAAATGGTTTAAATTCGCTTTAAATTAAAAAGCATGAGGGACTTTTTCAAGTTATCCAGGACGCCTCAATATGTCGAATAAAAAGGAACATCCATTTTGTATTGAATTAATTAAGACCTGAATTTCTAACCCTTCGATTTTCTTCCTGCCTGGACTCTGTTAAATCTTGGATATACGTAGCCCAAATCATGTGTACAAGTGCCTAGGGCTCAGGTTACAATTCGTTGTCAGCATATAAATTAATGGATGACGTAATGAATCTAGCAATTGAAATTTATGCAATTCTGCAAGCATACTGATGCTGACAAGTTTAAAGTTCACGCACCAGAAGGCAAAAGCACTGCAGTCAGGAGAAGGAACTGCCTGATCTAAGAAACTGAAACCATTGTGTGCATCAGCCTTGATTCTGATCTATAGAAACTTGCGAGTTATACTACATTTAGTTCTTTTAGCCATGCTGTATGTAATGGGCATGGATCTGGTTTCCCTTCTGCGATTGCCTTATCAGAAAGTGAATAGAACCAACCATTCCTCCATTTGAACTGTGAGCATCAAACAAGATTCATAAGTTTAAAAAACTCAGTCAACCACTTAACAGACGACAAATTCACGTTCTTCACCTCCTTAACTGCTGTTGGGAAGTGTGCAACTGTCCGAGAGTAAGCACATAGTCTATCCTCCATAGCTGGTTCAAAAACAATGCCCTTTCCTGCAGCTGCTGCAGCAGCCAATTCAGAGATGAGGCTAGACACCTGCAACCTTAATAAATGTTAGCACCTAATTCTGTTAATATGCAAAACCATACTAGTATGGCTCATGCAGTGTAACATAAATTAGTGAGACATTCAAGTTTCTTCTATGTTCTACATGAGCACACTTAGAAGTCAGAAACATGATGCAACTTCAAAACTAGGTTAATTCAGAACCTAAGACTTAAAACTGTCTCTTGTACAGTAAGTGAACTTCAATCCAGAATATATGAGGAGTTGACAAATGGACCGTCTTTCAGACTTTCTGTAATGATAATATATACTGAGACTTCATCCTGCTGTCTCTCACGTACAAAGTTAGGACTGATACAAGCAATGTCAATCTGTAAATATTTTGTCCTGATAAGAGGTGATGTAAAGGAAGGTGTTTGCCAACTAAATTTATGCTCTTTGTCAGGCTTTTCAGTTTAGATCACGAAATGAGCAGAACCACTGTCCTTATCAAACCATTAACATATCTTCTTCCAATTTTTTGCAGCTTCCTTTACTTTTCCATTGTACAATTACTTTTAATTGTTGGGTAAGCTAAGAAAAAGTCACCAATTGCACACCAAGAAAATTTTCAAGATGTCTAAGAGCTATGTTTCCCAGACCAAGATAGACGAAATTGTTTTTTAAGAAAATGCTGCAGCTCACCCTCAGCATTGCTCAAACATAAACATAATTTCAACAAATGCATATCCTCCCCAAAAATTCACCTACTGGCTGAAGAAGGAAATGAATTGTGTTGAAAGTGCCTTAAGAAATGCAAGTGCTTGAGTTCTAGGGAACCTATAGAATCTCTCTCTTCTTTTACTTTCCTTTCACAAAACTATTTGTTAGGAAGTGGCATTGTTTTGCCATTTCCATTGTACGTGATTTTTCTACATGACAAGAGATCCTCATTCCTAGAAAAAAAAAAGAAAA
The DNA here is from genome assembly GCF_003713205.1 of Coffea eugenioides. Lineage (NCBI taxonomy): Eukaryota > Viridiplantae > Streptophyta > Magnoliopsida > Gentianales > Rubiaceae > Coffea > Coffea eugenioides. The sequence continues at coordinate 4,121,751 of NC_040038.1, read as the reverse complement.
GAAAAAAAATATTTCATCAAATTAATAGTTCCTGGTAAAGATACAAACTGAGAATAAGCTGGATCACTGTATGCACAACCAGAAGAATGATTGCAAAAGGTGCATTCAATTCACCATAGGTAACATAATAGTTGGAAAAATGAGTGCTGCTTGTCAAAATTACTCCTAAGAGTAATAAAAGATAAGTGAAAAAATGTCATGCTTCACTTGTTTAACAGCTGCAAAAAATTTACCTCAGATCGGTATTCCTTCTCAACAATGCCTACAGTTGCTCCAGGATGGCGAGCACCAACGAGCATGAAGGCACATATCCATATAAGCTTCTCGAACATTTGCTTCTGGAATGCTTCCTTTTCAAGAACCTAAATTTTCCACGAGAAAAATCTTACTATAGAATCTCAAACCTGTGACTCAGAAAAGTGTAATGGTGCATGTATAAACCAAAAAATCGAAATCAGGAGAACTGGTTAATGACTTAAATTGCCAGCTCTAGTCTATAAACTATCACTCACATGATAGATTTATAGAGCATCCCCAAAACAAGAGTACCATCTATGGAATAGAATCAAATATTCATTGACACCAAGAAGAAACATGGCCAAGTGTGGATTTGATTCTCTTTGAAAATAACCATTTAATTTTTGCAGAGGATGAATCAATGCATGCTGATGTTTTCACCAGACAATTACCATATATGGGCAAAGAATCAAATATCATTGGCACCAGGAAGAAACATGGCCAAGTGTGGATTTGATTCTCAACAACTATTTAATTTTTGCAGAGGATGAATTAATGCAAGCGGGTGTTTTCATCAGACAATTAAACTCATCGCCTGCATGGATGAGCAAATGGACATCCCTATTTCACAATCATTGACCTGGACTCTCCTAATTTTTCCTCAAAAGCTGATTGGGTTTCATTTTTGCACCTAAGAGATCATTTACAATCAATAGAAATCAAAACTAATTTTGTTACCTTACATGAAAGACCTCCTGCAAGCAATCTACCAGCAACTGCAGAAGCCCACTTCCCATAAGCTGCTGTGAGTCCCTCAGGATTTGTGTCTGTTTTCCCATCAGTAGGAGGTTCACCAAGCTTTGAAACAGCAAAATATGCCAGAACTTGGTCAGGGTCACTAAGACCTTTACTTTGGAACCAAGTCTCCAGCATCCCATTCTGGAAAAAAACCAGATCTGCTAGATTTTCAACATCTATTACAACTGTGCTTAGTGCTTACACATCAACCTATGTCCCATTCTAATTCAACCTAACATGCACTATTACACATCTATCCACTACAACTCCTTGGCTAGTGCATAAAATTATATCATGTAGAACCGGTAAACATTCATGAAAATCAGGTTTAGAGAAACATTTAGTTCTTCATCCTGAAACAGGATGATAAAGATAAAAGCCTTTGAAGTATGACTACCCAGTTCTGAACTAACCCAACAATCATTAAGCCAGTCTATTACATAATTTCCTCTCATACTCCCCTGTACTTACCAAAAAGCAAATTTCTTTTACTAGTATGAGTGCAAAGAAAAATGAAACAAAAAAAATGTCTAGTCAAGGAAAATGCGTCAAGTAATTTACATATACAACTATACAAGGGAACCATCAAAGCACCAAATGAAAAAATGGAAACCCAACTGGCACACTTTCTCGAAAGCATTTGTAGCTCAAACACTATCTTTTTCACCCGTCTAGCAACCTATCTAGCAACAGCATTCAGGATGCTCAACCGCTAGAATACATGTATTACCAATAGTTACTCATCCCAGACTTTTGTCCAACTTTTGATTCTCAAGAGATGCTATACTGAACTGGCCCTATGTGCTAGTAACTTACTTCGGTCATTGCAGATAGCCAAAGACTACCAAAAGGAGAAAAAAAAAGGGATGAAATACTCAAAAATTCATGAATGCTATACTGAACTGGCCTTATGTGCTAGAATACAAGTATTACCAATAGTTACTTATCCCAAACTTTCGTCCAACTTTTGATTCTTAAGAAATGCTATACTGAACTGGCCCTATGTGCTAGTAACGTACTTCGGTCTTTGCAGATAGCTTGAGACTACAAAAAAACGAGATGAAATACTCAAAAATTCATGCATGGACCATCCAAAACAAAGAAACAAAGGAAAATTAAAATCCACAAGAGTAGGAATCAGGTTTAGATAGCGAGTAATCGTACCGCTCCAACGAGACTTGGGAGTAGACTCAAGAACAGCTTCAAGATCATCGTTCCTAGTACAAACCAAGACGGGCCCAGGAAAATCAATGGGCACGGATTCACCCCTCTTCACCAAAACATCATCACCATTTCCCATATCTTGTAAAGCTTTTCCTACACGTCCACCTCCTACTATAATCGCAGGGACAACTTTGGTTGTAGTTGCGGACATAGTAGCCAATGATGCTTTTATCTTGAAGATTTTTGGTCTTAATGAGGTGGGTTTTCTGCAGCAGAGAGTAGAGGAGCTAGTGAAGAGAGCAATTGTAGTGGTGGTGGCGGCGGCGGCGGCGGCCATGGTGATGGTGGCTGGTTGGCTTTGGTGCCATGGTGGAAGTGTGCGTTGGTTTTTCAGATGATTCGGGTCATCAAGAGAGCCACTCGTTTTCAGCGTGGCATATCGGGTTAGGTCCAGTGTTTTATTCGGACTTTGGGGCATGACCTTTGGGTCGACTCTTAAGTACTTAGTCGGGTCAGAATCATGCACAGGCAGATAGGCTGGCCGGCTGGGTGAAGGAACGCAAAACGTTTCAAGACTAAAAAGGTAGAGTTCCCGATATCCAATTTGGCAACAGTAACCAGATAGTCAAGACTCAAGAGATCGAACTTTCAAATATTTGCATTTATTACTTTAGTCTCCTTTCAAATATTTTCACGTATTGCTTCATTTTGTAAGGTTTTGAGCCTCCTTAAAATCGAAAAAAAAGAGATATTGGAAATCTATAAGAGGGCGCCAAGGGGTGCACTCATGCAAGTTTAAGGATTAAAATCCTGACTTGCATCCAAAATTGCATTTTATGCTTTACCTAATGGTTAGCTAATCTATGAAAGATTAGTTTATCATGAAGCTTATAAATATACACAAATGAAGCAATACTTAAAGTCATAAATCAATATGTTCATGCAAAATAAACTCACAGAAAGCTAAGTGTCTTGGTCTAGGGATGACAACAGGGCAGTTTTGAGGCAGAGGACAGTTCTACAAAAATTCTCATCCCCTACTTATCTAACCCCTTGCACTCCAATTCATTCATTCACTAAAAATATAACTTCCAACGAGTGCTAGGCTAAGGGGTATAAATATCACTTCCCTTTATCAATCTTTCTTTTAAAGTTTCAACAAAAAAATTATATCACCTTAACATGACAACATAACATATTATTTATTTCATACAATATTTTTATTTAATAAAAATAATAAAATAGCATTTATTTAATATCATACATATGTATTATACTATATTAAAATATAAGTGAGGCGGGGAGGGGGGTGGGGATATGCTCCCTCACCCTCCCCTCCTCATCCCATTCAATGCAGCAGAGAAAATTTCCCACCACCCCCGCCTTGCTTCGCTCCAACCCTCTTCCTATTCCTCCCTTGCAAGGACATGCACTTATGGACATTTGTCTTTATTGCCATCCCTACTACAAGTGCCTCCTTGTTGCCACCTCTATCTTGGACAACCTCAAGTATAAACACAAATCTTTTTTTTTTTTAATAATTTTGGCCGAGTAAAATTGGACAACTTGAGTTAGAACTTGAAGGGATCTAGCCAATCAATAAATTGCAATTTGAAAACTTTATAAATGGCTTATTGTCCATAAAGACATAATTCCAGGGGCTCAAGTACTAATTGTAAAGCAGGGAATTAGTCGGGCCCCGTAAGAATTGACCCGAACACCCCTGTGTCGATAAAAAAAAAAGAAAGAAAGTACGAATTGTTAAGCATTTAACTCATATGTAGTTGCTCAAACACATGGTAGATAGTATCTTGTTCCTAGCAAAATTAAATCAGATTCCAAGGATTACATAATCAAAAATTTAAAAAAAATGATTAGAATACCAAGAACGTGACAAGAGAGTATTTTAAATTTTTAAGTGTACAGAAACTCAATTGGTGCAAATGAAATGTTTCCCCACCTTAAGATCTTTTTCAAATACTGAAGAAAAATGTTAAATCTTAAAATTCCCCAATCAACTACTATCATTTTTAATGTACTTGCTAAATCATCTGCTAGATAGTTGCATTTTAGCAAACTCGCACTTGAACTTGATGAAGTGTAAAATGATAATTGAGTTTGTTTGGATTATACATTATTTACACATATTGATTGATTTGCTTGCATCATCAACACATTTTTCAATCACTTTTTTATTTCACATACATCACATCCAAAAAGTGTTACAGTAGTGTTTTCTTTACAAAATTATCTCAAATAATTTACTATCCAAACACACTTAATGACTCGATAATATGATGGATTAACGCTTCACCACAAGATGCTAGCACAAGACAGTAGAGTTGATAGCTCAGGGATTACATGGCAAACAGGAAGTAATTCAGGGGGCGCTTTGCAATTAGCCTGAAGAAACAAAACTGGAAGATGTGGGACAGCCAACCATGGTGATGGATGTCGGGTTTTGAGTTACTTAGTATTCTTTTGAGTCATAATTACTTACCAGATTTGTACGTAACAGGACAAGGCTTTTAATGATGATAGCAATAGATTCCTACTTTTATTGATTCCTCTATTCAAATCTGCTTCCCGCCTCCGAGTATTTATTAATCTTCACGAATTACGGCTCCCATGTCCAACCGACCAGACCACCAAAGCCCTACAAGAAGTCCCAGACAAAACTAGTTACCGTTACACTTTCCTCCAAAAATCCTCAACTCACACATTTTCCAATACAAAATTTTCAAATTCAAATTGCGGTTGATTTTTGTTGATTCCATCGATGGCATCAAACACTAGATAAGGCAGATGGCATATCCAGTCTACCAACGAGTACTTCACTTCAAAAGCACCAAAAACCGACAATCCCATGAGAAAATCTACATGAACCACCACCTCACTTCAGCAGCAGCATAGGCTTCGATACTTCACCCCATCTATCTTTTACTTCCATTTTCAGACCAGAAAAAAGAATGTCTGAATTCAAGAAAACCTCAGTGTTTCCTCGGCAGTCTTCGTATAATTCCTTATATGCTAATCCTCTCAGTGAGCTCAGGCATAACCGGAGCTCCAGCGAAGGTGGGAATTCAGGCAACAACATTGTTCCCCTTGCTGTGCATATTCGAAGGAATCTCAACCCTGCTAATGTTCCTTCTGATGACAAAGAGAATTTTACTCCTAATAGGACTCAAATTGGGTGCTGGAATGATAAAGAAAATGCAGGCTTCTGTAAAGGGATTCGGCTAGACCCCGGGGATTTTGTCCCTAATTGTCCTAATTTGAATACGAAAGACAGGGCTTTGAAGCCGTCTTCACTTCAGCTATGTATGAAGAAACATGAACCTGATTCGATAATTGGGACCAGAACTTTGGAACCTGTTGATTCTGGAACTACAAATTCTGGGAATATTTGGGATTACTCTGATTCAGAGGCTGCACCAGCTTCCTCCTGGTCTACTCTGCCTAATAGGTCTGACATTTAAGTAGATTTCCCATGTAAGAAGCTGCTTGCATATTTTTTAGCAAATTAATAATGTATGTTTTGGCGGTATGTTTTCAGGTCATTGTTATGTAGGCCTTTACCTGTGGACATTGGAAGGTGTACTTGTCTCATAGTGAAGGAACCATCTCCAGAAGGACTGGATAAAGGGACCCTCTACTCTCTTTACACTCATGTAAGTCTCTTTTGCAACTTTAAGCGGTGCTTCACGGAGTTTTTAGCCTATCTGTGCAAAACTTGATAGATATAAATAGTAAGGCTTGATAGATATCTGTGCAAAACTCACAAAATAGTAAGGCTTCTGTGCAAAGTTCAAATCTTGATAGATATAAATGGAGTTTTAGCTGCAGCACTTTACCGCAGTTCTCTTATATATGCACAGAGGGGCAGCTCATATGCTTAGGGATTATGATATCATTATGATTATTGGATTATAAGCGTCTAGGCCTTCTTGTTTATTGAGTTTGAAATTTGGCTGCTCATTATAGTCACTATGCTTTTTAAAAATAATAATATTTTGACGTTTTTCGACCAATCATAACCATTATAGTTAATGTTCAAGGTAGTATAAGAGTCAATTTGCTTTCTGAAACGCCTCATTGGAGCAAGAAACATAGACGTGTGTGCATGAATTTGATTACAATGCTCTGCTATAAGAAAATTCCTATCAGTAATGTTGTTGACCTCTAATTACAAGAACTTTCTCAGTAGATGCACTGAACATATTTATGATTCGCCTTTAACACGTCACAGGAGGGTCATGGCAGACAAAACAGAAAGCTTGCTGTTGCTCATCACAGAAGGCGAAATGGAAGATCAGAATTCTTGGTGGCATCATGTGTTAAGGGATTAGTAAGTGGTCAGGATGACAGTTTAATTGGCAATATGACAGCAAATCTTATGGGTTCAAAATACCATTTATGGGGCCAGGTACGATACGAAAAGTCCAAATGAATTGTAGTGCCTCTCATAGAGGGCTAAGGTGCTCTGCTCAAGAGCGAAAGCAAGCACAAATTTCAAGCTTCTAATTGGACATAGCCAATTTGTTGCAGGGAAATCAACTCAATCCCTTGACCAAACTGTTCAAATTACTTGCAGTTGTAACGTAAGCTACATCATCCCTCCCTATCTTTATGTTTCTGTGTTTTTCTGCGATCTTGCAAACTGTTAAAGCCAATTATTTCCCCTCTTTGTGAATAGGTTTACTCCTACCATAACTACCTGGACTGGTAGTCATAGAAGCATCAAGGCATGGATACCAAAGCATCAATCAATGCAGCTAAAGAACGTGACTCAGGTTAGCTTGACAATTTTTTTCATATCTTCTGTCACATTCACTTAATCAGAAGCAACTAACTCTTTACTCATATGGAGCTATAAACGTTAGTCTCCTTTTAGATTGGAAAAATGCTTATACCTCTTTTTTACAGCATATCAATGGACTACCCCTGGATTGGAAGGAGAAAATGGACAAAGTACATCAACTGTTCTCAAGGGTTCCACACTACAATAAGGTAAATGTATGTGGTGGCTGTTTTATTCTTCACAGATGTTTTGCACTTTTACTCGATTAATCTGCTGATTTACTGCTTTATTGTGCAAAAAGATTTCAAAGAAGTATGAATTAGATTATAGAGACAGAGGAAGGACAGGACTTCGGATCCAGAGCTCAGTAAAGAATTTCCAGCTGACATTGGAGGTAATCCTGATAGCTTATTAGATCGACGTAAGGACCTTACAAGATTAAATCAAACGAATAGAATTAGTTTCTCAAGCATAACTATTATATGCTCTTAAAGCCCCAGGTTCTGTTTCACATAGACGACACTTTGCATAATGATGTCGATCGATTTTCTAAAAGATTCTCTTTGTGTCACTAGAAGAATGGAAGGCAGACAATCCTCCAGCTTGGAAGGGTGGGGAAGTCCAACTATGTGATGGATTTCAGGTACCTGCGTAGAGAAAACTAATTCAATATATGCTTGATCTTGTGGAAGGTTTGGGCATTTTGGAACACATGACAGACAAGCAAGAAATGAATTTTTTATACCAATGTCATAATTCAAGGAATGTAATCTATCTTGCAGATATCCCATGACTGGATTTCAGGCCTTCTGCATCAGTTTGGCTTCTATTGATTCAAAGGCCTGTTGCACAATGTAACTACAATATCCTGTTGGCAATGCAACAGCCAAAGATGAAGCCACTGATTCATTGGCTGACTTCCTCCGCCAACAAGGGATAGAGGTGCCAGGCATACTATTCAAAGCAGAAGTTCGTTTTGAAGAACTGAAGCTAGCATGTATGTAACTCTAAGCCAGTAACATAGGTAGAAGAAGCAAGACCAGGGTATTAGACACACAAAAAGCAGCAGCAACTTTCATTGACTATGATTTTCTTTTGGTTTTAGTTCTTTACAAGCGAGGGAAAGATAATTTTTAGCGAGTTCTTCGGTCATTAGCTAATTCTTAGCTTGATTTGGGGGGCCTCCACAGTTGAGGTTGAGGCTCTAAGTAACATTCTGATTTCTGATTTGTGAATACCATACTTTGGTAACATGCTAGGCGACTAGAGATGATTAAATGGAGATAAGAGAAAGTATCAGATTCTTCTCCAATCTTTTCTTTTGCACTGTTCTGTGTGATCTTTATGTGGGAATTTTGAAGCATTTCCTGTAGATAGAGGAGATCGGCTATTGTATAAATTTAAGACCTCCGAGTGGACCAATTCTATCAAAAAGCCTGTACGTGGGAATTTGAAAGCATCTCGTGTACACAGGCTACTGCATAAATTTAAGATCTCCAATTTGCCAATTCTACCAAAAAAAAAAGCGACTTTATAGTACGGATAGCCATACAATTTTCTAGATTTAGGTAATCTACGTACACACACAGGAATTTATCAATTGTAAAGAAAGTTAATCATATATGCACTGTCCAAATCTTCTAAGCAAATTCGGGTAGCCCTGAATTAAGTACGAGGAAAAGAAAATAAAACGAAGCAAGAGTACGACAAACATCCGACAAAGCAAATTTAAACAAAATTGATCCCAAACTTACTGTCTCAAGCTATAAGCAGCACGCTACTTGACCTTACCTATGCTTTGACGTTGTCCACATGGGTATCGTTAGTACATTAACAAAGATTGTGACATTGAATTCCCAAGAAATAATCCCAGAATACATATCCCATTATACTAAGTCGGGGGAGCAGGATAGCGTAGAACTCCAAAAAGGTTGCCAGTTGGTTGCTTATCTTCCACTTGTTTTTTTTTTTTTTTTTTTTTTTTGGATTTGGGACCAGCTGATGCGGATTTTTACGCATAAAATCGGATATTGCCCGTTAATTTAGTCGCTAACTGCCAATAAATGGCCCTGAGCTGGCCTTTTGTGCAAATGCATGCTGACATTTGGAAGCTGGTCTGAATTGAAGAGATAAAGATGAATCTGGTTTGTGTTTTTCCGATCGACATATGTTCATTGCACCAATCAGAAAGTATGTTAAATTCTTTAGGTCGGAGAACAAGAAGTTCCAACCAAATGACAATAAAGAAAGTCCAAGGAAACAGAAAGATTCAAGCATTCAGTTTATTTGGGAAGAATTGCCTAATCGGCGGACATTGAGAAATGCAGGTATGGTACATTTGTTTGGTGACTTCCTTGATCCTTCAAAGTACTTTAAAAATCCCTTAAAAAAAGAAGACAAGTGTTCAAGTTATTCTCCCTAATGGATGTTCTTAGCTACTTCTGAGTGAAAACACTTTGATACCCCTATGTGAACAAGGGGATTGTCGAAGGGGATTGTCGGTAAACAAATGCAATTTTGGGGTATACAAATTTTTCATACAAAAACAGTAATCTAAATTCAAACTTTTAACTTATTTGAGTAAACTATATGATACAAATAGATAATATAAGATAGTAAAGTTCAAAGAGTTGATAGTTTAAGGGCAATTGCAATTAACCATAGATGTTTTGCAGTTTTTACGGGTGAATCGCAAAAGGAGATGAAAGAAGTATCTTAGAAAATTCCGGCAAGTAGTCCAAAAGAGAGAAACTTCGGAGTTGATTCGCATCTGGAAAGCAAATTGTAAAGCAAGAATAGGCTTTTCGAGTCCTTTGTCTTTAATAGGAGAAATGTCTGTAGCACGGGAGTATTATTGGCAGGCATGCTCAAGGAAAAAGAGCATAGATTTAGACAAGAAGCAACTTCCACATTGTGCCAATGTCTAACAATTACTTCTACATAAACGATTGATTTTAAACTTCTATTTCGTATCAAAGAACCTATCAAGAAGTCTCTTGATTCCCCAACCAGTCCCAAATATTTGGCAACCAGACCCAAATAAAGCCGCAAGCCTCATGAGTATGCTGCTTATATATGTATGAAAGTATTTGGATTAGATAGTGGACAGGGGATATAAAGCATAAAAGTTTAAGAAAAAATAGACAGTGCGACACTAACAGAAGAATAAATGCCCTTAATTGGCTACAAAAATTTTATCAATGCAACTGATAAATGAATGTCTATACCCAACCTATCTACATTAACAACCAAAGTAAAACAAACAAACCAACAGACAAAAGTAAAAAGGAAAGAAAAACTCTTCTCTTCCAATATTGCAGATGGGAAGAGCGTGGAAGCACCGTGTTAACTAAAAACTCGATAATAATAATTGGAAGCCTAAGACTCTTTTTTGTCGCCTTACTTATCATTTCTCAGCCGCTGTCTTCAACCTTTGTATTCACAAAATCGATATATAATTCTACATTTAATTCTTGAGAAGCCACCGTTTATATATTTGCGTCGACTCTTCTGCTATGCATCAAGCTCACATGGGAACATAGTTGATGCAAATGGATTATAGTCACCAAAAATATTGTCATGTTCGTCGGCAAAGTTGCCCGAGTCTTGACAAGCAAAGTACGTCTGAATATCATCAGGGAAGCTCCTCCGCGGCGGCTCTGGCTGTTCAGGAGGCGTCGAAGGGCTGTCAACGGCTGATGTCCGCTCGAGCATTTCCTTGCACTTGGATGAGTGCAGGAGAAGCCCTAATGCGGACGAAGCGGTGGTGGCACCGCCACCTGGACATGGCTGTGGCGCGGTGGTGCTGGTAGTGGTGGAGGTGTCGGGCGAGCTAGAGCTTTGTTGTTGTTGCTGCTGATGGATGAAGCTTAAATCCACTTCTTCACTAGCATCATCTTTGATTGGATTAACATTAACTTCGAGGTCAACGTTAGGGTATTGTTCGGAGCTGGCAACGTTATTGACACCGTTGCCAGTTTGGTTTGGTCTTAGCCGCTTGACGTAACGGCTAAGGTCAAAGTTAGTAACGGCGTTAAGTCCTCTGTACTCTATTGCTGCCATGTCATATGCAGTCGCTGCTTCTTCTTGTGTAGCTGCATGACAATGCATGCATGGGCATAACTATAACAAATTCAAGAATTCATTCCGCATATCATAAATAATATTTGGTGGAAAAGGTTGAAAAAGTTATATTAATACTCCATCATTATCATAAAAGTTTAAACCTTAAATGTTTGCCTTAGCAGTTGAGAGTTTGGTGATCCACGTACAACTACCAACCATATTAATTTGATGCTCTCTTTCATCTACTAATTCTGTTCTTGACTACGCAATGCATGTACATGTACTTCAAAAATTTCATCTTTAAAAAAACATAATCACTCAAGATTAATTGTGGTATTTATTAATGATACCACGTGAGAACTTGACAACTAACACAATAATTATTGTTTGCTTTCACTTGGCATGATGACTTGTGTTAAGAATGCAAATCTTAATTAGTGACATATGGAGCTTTCTCTACTAAAATATCCAATTAATTAAGCGTATCAATAGATAATCTTAAGGGTCATATCATGTTTATGAAATCTGTTTGAATAGATTAATTAGCTCATTGAATTTGGAAAGTGCCAAATGTTGTGCCACGAGCAAGTAATTGGGAGCCGTTGGTTAATAATTAGGTGGGCGACCAAGATGTTGATTTCATTCTATGGTAGATTATCTAACCATTAATGAGCCTTGCAGACGCATTAGTCACCAACTTTTGGTAATCTTGACAACGATTTTTAAGAAAGCAGGTTTATTTTTTATTGAATCACGTCAGGGGAAAGGGGAAAAGAAGAAAAAACAACAACAACAACAACGACGACGACGAGAGTCATAATTAAGCTCTTAAACCAAGAAATGAAGAATAACACTCAAAAAACCATGAAAATTTTTAGTTAGATTTATTGTTTGGTTGGTGGAAGGAGGCAATAAGCATTTTTTGGCATCAAAAAATATACCAGCCAACAGAGAGTAAATAAAGGGCAAGATGGAAAGAGTTACCATATGTTCCAAGGTAAAGGTACTTGTTGCCAAAGACTCTTCCTATTCGGGCCTCCCATCTCCCATTATGATGGTGTCTGCGCAATCAACACCGCCAGAATTTAATGCTAAAATGTGAAAGACTTAAAGAAGAGATCAAAAAGTTCCATCTCAATTCTACCAGATTTGTGGACTGATTGATGTACTATTGCATGAAAATGATGAGAACCGATCAGACTCGGCATGCATGATGCATGTCAATTGGGCAAGTAAAGGTGATGGATACCTAAGCACTACTTTGACAACTTTCTATCATTGGTCCAGCATCAATTAGTCCAAAGTCATAAATTTTCGTCTTCCTAACTACTTTGTGGCTGGATGATGCCCAGAAGTTATAGTAAGAAGTTTACTTCACCAGAACCGGCTGGCTTTTAAAATGAACTGGATGGAGGGGCCTTGCCATTGACGGAGGACAGCAATTTCCTGTGTATGTATAAACCCTACCTCATACTGTGGAAAGCTTTGTGATATGAACAACAAACATTTGGATTTTGGAACATTATAAAAAAAAAAAAAAAAGGTCCATCTAACGGGTGCCAACGGATACTGGTTATGATTTATTTCACGTGTCATATTTTTTGAAAAGATAATACTCTTAATTAGAAAAAAAATAAATACAAAGGAATGTAAGTAAAAATAACTGAAAAAAGTATCTAGAAAGGGTAATAATTACACGGTACTACGTTAAGTCAATTTTAACGTTGGGCATCAGTTAAACAAAACTCCAAAAAAAAAAGGACCGTAAATGATAGGTAGGTACTAATTTCAGGAGAGAAACATACTTATGTGTCTTAATCGTCTTATCACAGGTGGGACTCCTTTAATTTATTTTGCTTGATGGTAAGTGAACCATGCTCATCAAATGCGAAAATTAATATTATTATTCCCTTCGAGAAACAAACAAACTAATTTTACCTTGCCACTCCTCTATATTTGGAGACACCCCTCGAAAACCCGCTGCTTTTTCTGCCAAAAACAGATTCTTCAAATTAAGTTGATATCCGACTTTGCATGAATATAGGAAGAAAATCAAAAAAGAGCTCTAACATTTAAAGGAAATTTGTGATCCTATTGGCAACTGCGTTTGTACACATACCTTCTCAATGATCCAATGTACTCTTCTTTAGACTGACCCTCCATTTCGCTGAGCTCATTTTCATACGTCGAGAGCTACATACATTAAGCAAAACCGCTATGATTATCTAACAAAAAAAAAATTCAAGTCTTTTAAAATCTTACAATATAAATTTCTTCAACAAAAAGGGGGCAAAAAAAAAAACAAAGATTTGCAAGATGAATTATAGATTACAGGAAAATTGAGAATTGTGTCTTGTCCCCAGTACTTCAATGCTGCCAAGTCATATGCATGTGCCGCCGCTTCTTCATCATCGTAAGCTCCTGCCAGCCAAAAAAAAAAAAAAAGAAAGAAAAAAAAAGCCCGATTCATGGAGCATCCATCCACTTGTACAATATTTCTTGTATCCACGTAGCTACACTAAAGTGACTCTTTTTTTTTTTCTTTTCTTATTTCATATATCAGCACAAGAAGAGTGGACCTTTTCAAACCGATAGAGTAATATTTCTTTTCAAAATTCGAATTGAGGTTTAGTGATAATTAAAGAATTTATGACAATGCTGATAAAGATGGAAACCTACTTACCAAGATAAACTGCATTTTTTGTTGCAGTCCACCGTGAACACCGGTCAACAGAAACACCCCAACAAAAAGGAAAACATTAAACCCCCACGTTAATCACTCTCCACTAATTAAAACAAGGCGTTAAAACATGCATCCTTAATAGTGATTAAAAGAAAAAAGGAAAACCTTGTCTTCCTTTTTTGTTTTGCGACTCATTCCAACAGTTCTTATCCCACAAATGAGCTTCATACCGGCCAGTCCACCGGTGTCTGCAGCAAGCATAGATGGTAAAATGAAACCCTTTAATTTTATTCGATAAAGAAAGGTAAAAAGAAAAGAAAATTTTCAAAAAAGCCGTGGTTATGGAAAGATGATCACCACTTGTATATATTTACAGTACCTGGTAACACCCCGATAAACAGAACTTCGTTGCTGTGGAGAATCTCTGGGCACGCTCTTGCGGGTTCGCTTAGTTTTGGTGGTTTTGACAACGGGATTAGTAGAGTTACTGCTATTGCTACTATTATTATTATCGGCGTCAATGCTGGTGGTGGTGGTGGTGGTAGTGGAACTTGTTTTCTGCTTGGAAGATTTCGCCATGAAATAAGGAAGATTAGATAGTTCACCTCGAGGGACAAAAAAATTGAGGAAAGATCACTCTGATGAGTGTAGAGATTAAAGGCTATAAAGGAGGAGGAAGATAGAAAAAAGGAATAATGGACCAATGAACTATAGCTAGTAATGAAATAATGGGAAACTATTTAGAATGACTTGGTCCTCCTCCAATCAGATGTGAGGGATATGGAGTTTATAAAGGGAGGAAAAAATGGCGACAAGAGAAGATTGTTTTTGGAAGAGAGCGAGGTGGCAAATCAGAGGAGAAAACCAGAAAGCCGGCAGAGGAAAAAGGGTGGATAGTTAGTAGTTAATACGGCCGTCTATGAGCGGGTTTGGTGTGGGGAGTACATTTCTTGGTTTTCTTCTGAATTGTCTTGTTTTGCTAGTGAGTTGGTCGTTATATTGCTTAGCTCCTCTTCTTGCTGGTGGGGTTCAGCTGTTTTTAAATTTTGATTGAACAGAGGAGAAATATATGGTAACCTAAGAATTGATGTAGGTTGCAATTTTCTAGCCTAGATTTACATGCTGAGTTAAAACCAATACACCTTTTCTGCCTCCAATTTAATACATCAAATTCAATAAATCTTTAAAATAGTGGATAATACAACTAATCTTATCATTATTTCGAATTCAAATTTCAAACTCTCTTACTATTTCCTATTAGATGAATGAATTGAGAATTGCTGTTTATATTATTATTATTATTACTACCTTTTGTTTGGATTCATTCTAAACATGTTCTTTAATTAGTTTAGTTTAGTCCCTAAAAGCAAAATTTTAATGCCCATGATTTTGCAATGTGAATTTCAATTTTTATCAACCTTACCAAAATATAATATGCTTATGTTTGATATTGGTTACTTATCCCCATGTATCTAGACACTCTTCCAAATTAATTATACTTTTAAAAAAAAAAAAAATTTAACACTCAAAACTGCTCTTAACAAGTGCCTTGTTAACCAAATCGAATAAATAATGGTACCATTAATAAAGCCTAGATTTTGAAATTGTTAAATTAAAAATAAAATTCTACTGGCCCTTCAAACATGAAAATTTTTATTTACAATATTTATTTTTGATGAAAAATAAAGTGAAAATAAACTTTGTCTTACCAAAAATAAAAAGGAAATAACAATATAATTTAAGAAAAGATATAAAATATTTGAACCTAAACTACACCTACTTAATTTGTATATATTTACCCAAATTTGACCTTGATAGGCTTGAAGAAGAGCCTAAAACCCAATGACTAAGAACATCCTAGAGTTTTTTGATTGTTTTGTATATTCTTATTCTTTTCTTCTTTTTTATTTTTTATTATTTTTTTCATATGTAAATATGTAACACCACCATGTCATTTTTATATTCTAAGTATTTTTAAAATTTTTGTAGTTGTTAAGGATGTTATACAATATTATCAAATTTTTATTTGCATTTTCAGGTGCCTACACTTGAAACTATTGTGATCAGTTTTTTGGTTTAATATAATTTTTATATTATGAAAGGTCAGTTAAGTATATTTTGAAGGTGTAAACCAAATTGCAGGTTATGAGATTTTTCTTTTTCACTTTAAAGTTGACCTCTTCAATTTTGAAGTTAAACACGGATTCAATTATAAACTGTCCTTTGAAAATTTGACATCACTCAATTTACATTTATGTTAGAAATAACTAAACTTGGTGCTTTTACTTTGAAAATGCAAAGTTGTTTGGATTGCATTTTTCATGATTTTTCATGAAAAAATTACTGTAGCGATTTGATGTACATGAGGAAAAAAGGTAATAGGGAAATGTGATCACGGAAAACGACGTAATTTTCCGACGGAAAACCGCAATCCAAACAAGGCTAATTTAATTTGAAAGAGTAAAACCAAAAGAACGGTTCAAATTTGTTTATTTAATTATTATTTTAAATGAATCAATTCTATTTTATCTTTTATATTATAAATTTTGATATATGAAACACGAATATCTATTTTATCTTTTCTTTTCTTTTTCTGTCTCTATTTTGAACATGTAGCCTATTGTCGTAGTGTACACTCCTTTGAATCCTTTTGCTTTTTATTATAGAATTTTGTCTATAAAATTATTATTGTTTTGACATGAATTGTAATTTTGTGCATAGCACAAGTTAGAATGGTAGTTCAGATTGAATGAAAGAGAAACATATGGTAAGGTGGGAATTGACTTCGGTTGCAATTTTCGTGCTTAGATTTACATATTGAATTAAAGCCAATCTTCTATTTATGACTCACATTTTTTAATAACTGTACGTGCGGGACCAAAACTATTTATCATTTAGCTCTTTTTGTTAGTTACAATACACATTTCTCCCCTCCAAATACAACAGTACGCCCTCCGAACACAAAAGTAAGGGGAGGACAATAAAGATAGAAGAGAGTGAAGTAGCGAGGAGACTAATCCATCGGTTAACATTACTTATGGCATCCAAATCAAAAAGCACGAGCCATATTAGCACGTACGTACAAGGCTTTTGCCATATTAGCGGGATTCACATGTAGCGCCATAGAGGAGCATCTGATTTGAGGATCATGAAAATTTCATAAGAGCACCCTAACAGGAAGGACACGAAAAACTTGAATAGCCTCAAACGAATTTTAACAATTTTTTTGTTTTTATTGTCAAAAAGATTGAAAATAAGCTAGCTATTATGAGCAAGAATTTGAGATTTCAATTCTAATTATTTTAAAACTGCAAATCACTAGCTAGTGATTATGGGAAAAGTGTTAGAGTTTCTGTATTGCTGTTAGGTTTCATTAAGTGTGGGTAGGAAAATTCCAATGAGGGATTGAAGGTTAAAAATTCGAAACTATAAAATAACAACTATTAGAGATTCTATCGCGGTTAGGTTTCCATTGAACGTGGCTGGGAAGGGTCAAGTAGGGATGGGAGGTTTAAAAAAAAAGGGTAAATCAAAGTTATAAAGCAACAATTATTTGACTTGAATTAATCTTGGTCAAACCTATTTAGAAGTTATTTAATGTTCATTCTCAAAAAAATAAAAGTTATTTAATGTAATTATTTCTCAAAAAATTGACCGGCCAACATGTAACATTAAAAAGTAAAGTCCAGTGATATAAAACTCTGGAGGGGGTTGAGCACATAGAACAAAAGATTTGGGGCTAAAGTAAAATTTTTGAAACTGCTTTCTTCTCCATCGTTTCTCGGCCCAAAAAGCCCCATCCCCACCAACGTCCATCGCAGCCACTATTCTACCCAATTCCACGCGGCGCCAGAGTCGGAGACGGCGACAATTCCGGGCAGTAGTCATCCAATCACGCGACTCTCTCCTTTTCTCTCTTCCTTCCTCTGTCCGGTGAGTTGCAGAAAAGAAAAGAGAGGGTAACTTTCCTTAACAACTGATCCGATTCTATCATTTTACTTGAAGATATGCGTGTTGATCCATCTAGGCTTCTTTCTCCACCGTTTCCGCACGTTTTTGTGTGGAAGCTGATTATCTCTTATTCTAGGCAAATTATGCGAACACTTCCCTTAGCAATTTCACTTACTTTCTTTCCTTAGTAGTTTGCATATTTGCCAAACATAGAAAACTCATTCCTGAGGAATTATTTGCCCTTTTCAGTCTCCTGGAGCCGAAAAGGGTATGAGTAATTTCGAATCTCTACTTTCCCTGCTCTTTATCAAGGTTTCACAAAACCTTCCAAGCTAAGCAAGTGTTTTTTCTGGGAAATTTGATTTTCTTTACTAAATGTCGAATCTTTCGATGCTAATAGGGGTTTTGGGTCCTGGGGTTTTGGTTTTGGCAGCTTCATCAACGTGAGTTTTATATTATGTTCATTTATTATAACTATTATGCGATTAGAGTAATACTCTGAAATAATTGATGCTATTTCCAGCTAAAAATCAAATTAATGATGGAAGACAACAATATAAGATGGCACCAGGATGATAAAAGGGAGGAAGAGGTGGAGGAAGAAGAGTACGTATTGATAAATCTGGATGCTGTGACGGACCTTGTTCACATTCCTCCCAATGCTCCCTATGTTCTCTCTGTAATATTTCTTCAACCTCGCTCTCAAACTCTAATTTTTATTCTTATTAGTATATTGTTAAATTTCATGTTGTCATTTTCTTTGTGTGTGTGTGTGCTGTAAAATTGCTTGATTGATTATAAATATGGTTCTTTTTCTGCTTCTGTTGTGGTAAATGCGAAGTCCGTCATCTATTCTGTTCTTGTTTAAGCTACCATGTTTAGAAGCAAAAAGTTTGGAATTTTGGAAGATATATTGTAAAGCTGGTTTATCCAATGTTTATAACTTTTGCAGTCTGTTTATCTTTTTGGTTCATGTTTATTCTTTCTGCTCCTGGAGAGGTGGATACGGTGTTTTCTGGTTTTGTTATTTAGTCTGATTGAAATTCTGAATGCTCAAAATTGTTTCAATATCTAAATTGCTTTTTTTTTAGGTGCAGTTTGGAATTTTTTAAATGATTTACAGTTCCGGCTTTTGCTATGTGATGTCTAACCTTTGGTTGATAATTTATGCAGGGTTTAGACACACTAAATCCAACTTTGATCATCGACGAGAAATTTAGACTGGTGAGTGTTAAGCTTTTCTGGAATTTGTTTGGTTTGGGTGGTGAAAACTACATTGTATTTGATGTATTCACGTCACACTACTCTTTTATTTCTCAGATAGGTGAATATGAAGAAACAATTGGGACGTGCCTTGTTTTTAGCGAATGTGGTAAGATGTAATCCTCCCTGTTCTTTGTCCTTTTTTATTTTAATTTGAAAAAAGTGTGTTTGGACATAGAAGTGCAGAGAAGGCTCCATACCTCTTCATTAGACCAATGAATTTCGATTATCCCTTATTTACCTTTAAACTCATCAGTCAAATGCTTTAGCTTACTCTCCTCCTTCACTTCAAATTTGACGCACTTTGCAACTTTAATTAGCTCTGATGTAAGTTTGCTGAAGTCCTATTACTGTATCTTAAATGATGGCTGAGTGAGATTTTATGCTTTGAATGGCACAACGGAATTCCAACCAAAATTTTTTAGGATTTTTGTCTTCTGATGATTCTTGCTTGTAGTTGTCTAAGTGGTTGGCATACAGGTCAATAACCAATCTTCCACCATGGTCAAGACCCTTCATTTCTTGCAACGAATATTGTGCCCTTCATTTCAATGTAACTTACAATGACTGCTCTAGTACTTGAAATGGAATTTTTGGTGATCCTTGAGTTGCTTTCAGGTTAGTTCTTTGGGGACTGGATTAAAAGTTGTAGATGAAATGATGGCCAAATTGCCCCACTCTAAAGAATCAGCTGGCTATGGGTTCTAAAATTTCCTATTTTTCGCTTGCTTTACATTTGTCATTCTGGACTTCATGTAAGTACTGGGGCAGAGAACGAGGAATAAGAAGAATATCTGCCCTGTTACCACTGAACGAGTAGATGAAACTTTACGAGCAAGTTTGGACACATTTTGGACTTTGAAATGTTGAATTTCTTCGTGTTACACAGTTGATTATTTATCCAGCATCTTAAATTTGTATCATTCTTAGCAAAAATCTTAGGAAGAATACATGTATTGAACACCTCTTCCTATAGTATACTAAAACTGAGTTATGTTTGTAGATGCTGCTCCTGAGCTCCATCAAGAAACAGGCCCATCTGAAGCCAACCTTTTCACCGGAAGATGTATAGTAGACAACAAGCGTGCCCCCACTAAGCAAGTCAAGCCAATAACACAACTTCACAAGATTCTAAAGTTTAGATTGTCGCAAGAAGCAGACATTGGAGATTCTACAGCCAAGCAGACGAATATTGTCAATAACGAGAATTCAAACCTCAAAGTCTGATGTTTTGCAGTTTGTGGTAGTATATTTTAGCAGTAGGTGATTTCTTGCTAGGTAGCGTAGATCGGCGCGTGCGTGTTACTTCTGGACTGTAGCCGGCATAATTCTTCGGTTGATTTGTTTAACTGTATATGGGGATACACAGTCGGTTAACCATACCTTCGTCCTCAAAAGCGATAAACTGTATATGGGGAAACTTAAAAAGAGTTAGTTTCCGTTGGTGTTTAATCAATTGCATGGACCATACTTTAAAAAAAAAAAAAAAATTGAGTGTGCTTATGCAGGAATTTCCTGCCTCTCCTTGGATCTTTATTTTAGATGATAAGGAAGTGTATAATTCTTAACAACCTAGTAATAGCGACAGGTAGTATGTGTAGCACATGGATGTGTGGACGCATGTATACTTACTTGTAGTTGTGATTCATAAATACATTAAATAACTTATTTAACGTTACTATTTCGGACCAGGAGTGACAATACATTATCGTATTTTGGCTAATGGGTCAATTAGTTAATGCAAACCACTTGGAGGTGAAAACAACACTGGCAATTATGTTAATTGCTCTGGTTTTGACTTGATCTATCAGAAATATTTATATGATGTAATTTCTACCCTTCTCAGTACACATCTACTAAAAATATTTAAAAAATAATAATAATAATTCCATCTTGCATCCACCAGAATTAGCAGTATGCTTGAACCGACACTCGTGTTTAGTAAATGAGCAAATTTCCTTCAAGGGTAAATAAATTGCTCTTTGTAATTTGTTGGAATTGCATTAACGGAATGTTGGCTGCGTAGGCTTCAAAAGCTGCGATCCAAATTAATTAAACTTGTTTTTTGCTGAATGAACTTGTATCTATCTGTTCCTTTATTCATCCCTGCATTTTATTTGCTTTGGACCTGCCCAAGGCAATTGATTATCCGCGAACGCTCTCAGCCCCAACGGCTTCTGCCGGACAAGAGATCATACCATATGGGCAAGATCCAAATCTTTTTGATATCTTCACATCAAAGTTTGCTGAAATATTTTGGGAAGTAGGACAGAAGAAATGCTACTCATATGATAACAGTAGTGTATAACGTCCTTGACTTTCTGCTGGTTCAAGTTTTCAGCTATCTCATTATTTAAGCAGTTTGGCTGGAAGCCATTGATACAAAAGTGATTCAGTGAAGGAAACTTGCTTAATTGACTGCTGATAAAGATAATTTGGCAGTCTTGCCAGGATTTAACCATCCTCAAATTCTGGCTGGAGGGTATCAAGATCAGGTAGAAATTTGGCAAGTGATTGTGCCTTCAACTTCTAATATGTATTGTTTGTTGCTCCATTTCATGAACGAGAAATCATATGCTCTGTCTACGAGGCATTTCCAAAGATGAGCTTTGTGTGTGGTCATTCGTGTTAAGAATCTCTGATATTATACTTTTTATATTCCCATTTCATTTATTTTAGCACTGCAAAAGTGTTGGTTTTACCAAGATTATTTGGCGGCATTCTTGTTGAGACCTCTGAATAGCCAAAAAACAATCCAAATCCCGCTGGCATTGTTTGCACCGATGTCTGCCTTAATTCGTACACTATTCTTATATTCCTGCTCTCGGATTTGTGGTCTAAGTTTGCTAGATTTGGAATTTGTGGAAGATACTGCAGATTTTGGATGTTTGCACATTTACCAGCACACTCCGGTGATCCAGATATAAACTTTGGAAATTCCTATGCTCAAAGTCTAATTAGCATTACTTTCATATACTTGTAGTCATTTTGTCCTTCCAGCAAAGAGATAGACGGGTAGTAAAAATCGCATTTCCATATAATAATTGCATAGGTGTAAGCATGGTTCAAAGTCTTGATCGAGACCAAGACGACTCGGCCGAGCCATTATCGGAATAGACCCCTCCGATATGATATCGGGACGAAATGATTTCGAGATACTTGACTCGCCGAAAACTCGGCCAAGTCACCGAGAACTCGGTCGAGAAGTCTCCGCTATGGATAGTCTCGGTCGAGAAAACCGATATGCACTTGAAGCTTTTTGCCTCCAGAACCCTAGCTACATTTCATAGTGTCATATATTACACTTGGACGCTCAGCAAATACAAGTGGCTTTTCATACAATTACACTACCTATACCATTCCCAATAATTAGGAATCATGGATATCATACATGACTGAAACAGAAATGGCTAATCTCCTTCATAGCAGCCAACTAGCTGTTTGGCTCTCCCCACCAGCA
This sequence comes from Coffea eugenioides, assembly GCF_003713205.1. Classification (NCBI taxonomy): domain Eukaryota; kingdom Viridiplantae; phylum Streptophyta; class Magnoliopsida; order Gentianales; family Rubiaceae; genus Coffea; species Coffea eugenioides. The sequence goes on along the minus strand of NC_040038.1, from coordinate 4,099,329 downwards.
GCCTCTAGGCCATCTAATCTAATAGAAACTGCAAGATTCTTTAGCAAATCCCAATTTAGACTCTTTAGTGTCATATATGACTCTTGTATTCTTTTGCTGATAATTGCCAATAATACCAATCTCATCTTCAAAAGTCAGGCTTGCAAGAGCTAAGCAAACCTGAGATGCATCGCTCTTTGCAATGTAAACAATTCCAGTGACATCCACAGTGAGCTCAGCATCACCCTCAAACTGCATTTTAACCGTGGGAACATCTACTTCATCATATGAAGAAAGATTAAAGCAAGTGTCCAAGATTGAAAAGCTTGGTGCTGTAGGGTACCCTGAAAATTGTTTCAAGAATTCGGTCTTCACAGCCTCATAAATTGATGGAGGCAACCTCGTAATAACTGTCCCTGAATCAATAAGAATCCCAGCTTTACCAAAACTTGGAGCTTGTGTAGCAACCCCGCCAACAGTAATTCCAGTGAGATTGAGAAAGTAGAATGTCACCAGCTGTGGATTTGGAACCATTCTAGTATACGAAAACGGTGTAGAATTCTTGTAAACTGAAGCATCACCACCTAATATTAGCGAACCAGAAGAACCAACATCAGTTGTAGGTAAACAGTAGGAGAAAACACCTCCAAATACATCAGAAGTTTGAGAAATCAGGGAAAGATCGCTCCTTCCCAGCCCCATTAGACCTGAAGCAGCCCCAAAGAGGCCTCTGTTGTTTCTTCCACAGCCAAATACAAAGTTCTCAACAGGGATGGTTCCAAGTATTAGGCGGTCGCTGCCCAGAACGCCTCGAGTATAAGATCCATCACCATAGCTCACATCATACTTGCATGTTCCTGCATCACCTCCGCAGAGTCCTGAATTGCCTGTGGCAAATTGCAAAGACTGACAGGCTGATGACTTGCAAGGAATTGAATGGTATGAAGATGATAATGAGGGGTCAAATATAGGTTCGGGTTGATTATAACATAATTTGCAAGGTTGGCATTGAACCCATGTCAGATCACTGCCTGTATCAACAATTACTGTCATATTTCTGCCACCTACTGTCACAGGCACGATATAGTTTAGGGTATGCAGATTTACACCAGAAGCAATGGGAATCCGAGTTTGGGAGTGGGCTTCAGTTTTGCCGGAAGCCAAGATTTTAATTTGAGCTTGTATTGACTTGACTCGAATTCTATCGGCCTGTAGCCAATTTTGGAGCCTCTGATTCCAGTCAGATATGATTCCAGAGAAGCAATCTCTGTGCCTCATTTCCAAAATAGTTGCACCATTCTCCGTTCCTGCAAAAGCAAAGGTATTATTTATTCTACAGACATTTTCGTATGAAGAAAATTTATACTTGAAAGGAACCTTGAGCTTGCAGTATAAGTTCTATATAAAGAAATGAATTTTCCATTCTAAACAAGGAGAAAGAATGTACGTACGGGGCTTTCCTTTCTGTTGGCGTCCATAATTTAGACAATTTGCAAATAAATCTCAGTTCTGGGGGCAATGAAGCAATTCTAGCCAACTTCAAACAGTTAACATAGCCTAAAACTGTACCACAATCGAGAACTAAGCTTTTTCTTTGCTCTTTACAGCTGAATTCCACTACTTTACTAGTACTACTGCTACGGTCCAGTCCAGTCTCTTCAGACTGAAGAGACAGAGAAAGAATCTTATGGCTTTTCAAGAAACTACAGTGCATGAAAACGGATCCCAAAGGAGTTCATAAAGCTACGAAGTTACAATTCACAATTAAAGAATCTATTAGCATTCATCATTTCACATACTCACTTGATTTTTGCGATAAAAAACTTGTTTTGCTACTTCTCTGTGACCATTGAAGCTTTTTCAGAGAAAGGACTTCCTTCTCTCCGTAGCTACTGAAAACTCCACGAGTATTAGTGCTAAGAAGTAGAATAACAGCTACAAGCACCAACGATGAGCAAGAAGCCATCTAGATTTCTGCCAATATCCCGGTGCAGTTGTTGAAGGAGAAACAAAACAATTAGAAATATTTAACAGATCAAAGGACGTGGGAAGGAGGCACGAAGGACTGATGAGACAGAGAGGAGGGACGAGAAGAGGAGAAGTGGAGAGATTCTTGAGAGTTGGAATTTGGCTTAAGAACAAAAGATACGAGGCTGGCTTTAGGACCCACTTTTGCATGAGAAATTATTGGGAATTCACGTGCATAAGCGTAGGAAAAGAAAAACAAAGCAAGTCTTCTCTTCTGTGTTTATTTTATGGGGTTGGAATGGGACTTCAATTTTCACGAGCTACTGTTTGAGCATTTTTCTAAAATTTGTTTTGCAAAGATTTTTATTGGTTCGTTGAGGCTTCCATGGATAAGGACTCATTCCTTCACGGATTCAACTGTCGCAGCTTACAAACAAACAATAGAATGGAGAAAGGGAAAGATGTTAAGCTTAGATTGCGAGAGAAAGGGAGAGATGCATATGGTGCTTATCCTCTTCTACTATTACAAAGTAGGCCACCTCAATCCTTGCCTATGGTCACTCAGCAAAACTCCAGCTTTGTTAGTGTCTTTTCTTGTGTAAGTTTGTAACTAAGGAAAACAACAGTAGTATTCTGAGGCCCTATCTCTATCCTGGACCTTTCTAAGATCCAGGCAAATACAATAATGTTTCCAAAAAAAATGTTTTACTTTTTGGGCAAATCGCCAATTTGGTCCCTAAACTTTTTCACTTAAACCAATTTAGTCCTTCACGGTTTTTTTTCACCAATTTAGTCCTCAAACAATTTTATCAAGTCCAATGTAGGACTTTTTGGGCGGCGCCACCACATTTTATGTATTTTTCACGGCGGGCCAGGGGTATAATTGGAATGACAGGTATAATTGTCTAAACACCTTGACTAGAATGGCAGCTCTGTCACGATTAGCAAAAGAAACCCCTGCAAATCGACTTCTTCAGAGCTCATAGGAATTAGGCATTCTGATCAAAATGTAAGAAAATGTGATTGCCAACAAAAGATGAGCAGATCCGTGTCTTCGATGATGGAAGGTGTCGATGGCGACAAGGATGGTGAAAAGGAAGCAGTTGCAGCAACACTATCCAGTAAGCTTTAACCAGATCTTACTTAGCTTCTCCATTTTCTGCTATGCTTGTTTGATGTTTGAGCAACTGCATGTTAGTTTAATCTTTTCATTGATGTTTGAGCTGCTGCATGTTAGTTTAACCTTTTCATCAGAATGTTAAAGCTAATGTGTTTGTACTTTGTCGTTGTATGTGGGGCTGAAGTAGTTGAACATTTTCTTCTCTGTTTAATGACAGTGTTAAGCATGTGGGCGATTAATTAGTGGAATATGGTACATTGTGAGGTTGACGTGTTTTTTTAAAAATGTCTTCTGCGTGGGTCATAGGCAGATCTGGGGATGGTGAAATATGCCATATTTAAAACTGAATTTTTTTAATGGTGATGTGGTCCCTGTAGTTCTAAAATGTAGTGTGCTGTTATTTTCATGTTTTAAAAAGCGAGACAAAGTAGTAGGAAAACAACAGCACACTTGAATGTTCTGATGTGGTCCCAGATCTGACTTTTACGGTTGAATTTTCTGATGTGGTCCCAGATGTGGTTATAACATACCAGGATGTTGTTATTAATTAAGTCTTTTTTGTGGTTTAAAAAAATGCAGGACAAGAGGTTGAATTTTTTACTTTGAAAATCTATCATGGGGGTGTATATGTTAAAGAACCCGTAGAGCAATATTTGGGGGGCAGCATGGAAAGTTTTGAAGGTGTCATTGCCATGAGAGTGAATAGAGCAATTGTATCTGACTTTTGCTATTATCTTGGATATCCTGCAAATGTAACAATGATGTATAGAATTCCAACTGAAGGTGGTGCACTTGTGTTGAGAAAAATAGATTCTGATGATGCAGCAACTGACATGGCTTGTATAGGCAAGCAAAATGGAGAAGCAGAAGTTTATGTTGTTTCTGAGTTTCACATTAGATTGATAGATAGTAAATGTGAGAGTGCAGTTGCATCAAACAGTTGTAATGCTACAGAAATAGAAGAAGAAGATGACTTCTTTGTAGACATAACATTTGAGGATGTTGATGTTGCTGACATAGAGGAAATTCCTGTTCATGTGGAGAAAATAAAAGAGCTTGAGAAGAAGAACCAGGAAACTTGTCAGGCTGCTGAAGTAGAACAAGGTGATGCGGATGAGGCTAATGATGCTGTAAACTCAGACTCAATGGAGGGTGAAAAGTTCCATGATAGTGACTATGATTTCAGTGAAGATGATGATGATGTCATTTTTCGAACTTCAGTTATGGCTCCATATCAGGAGTTAGGTGCTGCAATGGATAAATTGCCAACAGGAAATTGTCAAAGTAGAAACAGAAAGGCAAAGAAAGAAGCAAGACAGGCAGCAGCACCCAATAAAAAAAAATCAGAGTCAAAGCAACTTCTAATTCACACCTACACGTTGATGAAGGAGATCAGATTCCAGTTCATGAGGAATCTGATTCGATGGTGTCAGATGAGCTAAATAGTGTGACTGATTCCTCCGATGAAGATAGCACAAGGAAGAAGCCCAAACTGGTCAGATTCCGACCAGAAATGGACATGAATGATCCAAAATTTCATGTTGGTCAACAATTTGATGATAAGCAGCTATTCAAGATGGCAGTTGACAATTATGCAGTCAAATGGGGGAAGGATATAAAGTGGGTGAAGCATGATAAGCATAGAATGAGGGTGAAATGCAAAGCTGAACATTGTAAGTGGATGTTGTTTGCTTCTAAAATTGATGAAGGTGATGATTCCATTGCAATCAAGACAATGGGTCCAGCACACACATGTGGCAGGACCTTTTACCACAAGAGAGCTACCTCAGGTTTCTTAGCAAGAAAATATGTGGACTTCCTAAGGATGAACAAGAGAATAACAGTTTCTGAGTTCAAGGATAAGGTACATGCAGAGCTGAATGTAAACATTACTAAACCTCAAGTTTATAAGACATTCATGAAGGCAAAAATTTTGATCCATGGGAGCTACAAAGATCAGTACAACAGATTGTGGGATTATTGTGAGGAACTAATGAAGGCAAATCCTGGTTCTACAGTGTATATGGAAACTACATTAGATAAAGATTCTGGAAAACAAAGATTTCAGAGACTTTACATTTGCTTCGAGGCACTGAAGAGAGGATTTAAATCTGGTTGTAGGAAGATAATTGGAGTTGATGGTTGCCACTTGAGAGGTCCACATCCGAGTGTGTTATTAACTGCAGTTGGGATAGAGCCAAATGACTGTGTTTATCCAGTTGCATATGCAGTAGTTGAAGCAGAAAATAAGAGGTCGTGGAAGTGGTTTATTGAATTCTTGAAATATGACCTATCTATCAATGATCAAAGAAATTGGAGCTTCATAAGTGATAGACAGAAGGTGAATAAGATCAACTTACATTGTTTATATATGTTTATTACATATATATGAATGCTTACTGATTGTGCTAAACTTGCATTTGTCTATTTTGCAGGGTTTAGGATCTGCAATTCAGGAAGTCATTCCAGATGTTGAGCACAGACATTGTGTAAGGCACTTGCACAACAACTTCAAAAAAAATCATCCGGGTGAAGCATTGAAGGAAAGATTTTGGACATGTGCAAGGTCATCGTACATGAGGATGTTCGAAAATCATATGGAGTGTTTAAGGGATTATGATGTAGCTGCTTGGAAGTGGTTAAGTGACAACACCTCTCCCTATCACTGGTCAAGATCACACTTTCGAGTGGCTGCCAAGTGTGACATTCTCCTTAATAATTTATGTGAAAGCTTTAATTCGGTCATAATGGATGCAAGGGAAAAGCCAATCCTTGGAATGCTTGAGACTATTAGAATCTATCTAATGGAAAGGCTTCGTACAAAAAGGGAGTGGATGAAGAAGAGGAGTGATAAGATCTGCCCAAAAATTCAAAAGAAACTGGAGAAGGCAAAAACAGAAGCAGCTGCAAACATCGCGAGATGGTCTGATCAAGATAAATTTGAGGTTACACATATGTATGGAGGCAAACATGTGGTGGACTTAAAGCAGCAGACTTGTAGCTGCAGGAGATGGGAGTTGACTGGATTGCCATGCTGCCATGTGATTTGTTGTATTTCTTTAATAGGTCAAGAGCCAGAAAGTCTTGTTCACCATTACTACTTGCGAGAAAGTTACTTGAAGGCTTATGAGCCAGCAATTGCTCCTTTGAGTGGTCCAAATGTTTGGGTGCAATCGGATAAAGATCCTGTCTTACCACCCTTGAAGTTGAAGTTACCTGGTCGGCCAAAGAAAGTAAGAAGAAGGGAACCAGAAGAGCCTAGGCCTAATTCGAAGGGGGTTACCAAACTTTCTAGATCTGGCCTTGTTAGAATGACATGTACAAAATGCTATCAAAAGGGGCATACAGTGAGAAAGTGTCCACTGCTGGTACCTTCTAATGAGCTTGGTGCATCTACCAATAAAAGGCCACCACCGTCCAACTCCAACAAGTGTAGCAAATGCAAGGCACTTGGCCATAACAAGAGAACTTGTCCACAAAAATCTGGTAATTTGACCTATCCCTCATCCACTGATTTATGGTGTAATACTTAACTAATGATGCTTTGACATGTACAGATCAAGTGTTCGGGAAGGAGCCGACTGAAGTACCTCTGGAATCTAGCTCAATGCCAGATGTTCCAAGTGGTCAGCAATTTAGGATTTTTCCATGTAACTCATGATAATTTTATTCTTGTACTTGTTACTTGTTTTAACTTTATTTCATGGTCAGGTGATAAAGCACAGGCTGTTATAGATGAACAAGAGGTTATTGATTTACAACCATCGGGTCAAGAAGAACTACCTGAAGTGCAAAAGAAATTCACCAAGTGTTCCTTCTGTCATGGCTTAGGACATAACCGGCAAACATGTGCAACCTGGCAAGCTCAAGCATGGAGAAAAAGAAAGGCTGCTATGACTGTTTTTGGTCCATTCCCTCCATCAAAGGGAAAAATGACTAGGAAAAAGGAGAAAGTAAGTTCAAGTAATTAAAACAGAAACAAACAGCATGTCTTGCACATTTGCTGGACAATGATTTTGACATGACTTAAAACAAGACTGTTTATGGCTTTTGACATGTGCCTTTATTTGTGTAGGCACATAGGCTGTTGGATGAAGAAGATGATATTGTCGCCCAGTCAAGTTAATGGAGCTTGGGAATACAGCAGACTTCTATTTTGTGGGATATGCTCTGTTTTGTACATTAAGAGCTTCTGTTTTGTCAATGGATACTAATTGGATTAACAGTTGGTACGATTGTGTTTTGTACATTTGATGTGGCTGCATTTTGTCTAAAACGAATTCAATGCTGAAGTAAAATGCAGCCTGCTATATTGGCAATGTCGCACCTATGTTGATGACTATGAACTTCTATTCGCACTCTTCCTATACCATTTACTTTGACTTTCTTCTTGTTGTTTAGCAGTTTATATGGGGTATTTGTGCGAGTAGGGATTATCGAAATTTAGGATGAAATGCTGTCAAATTTTTTATACAACTTGAGGTGAATCTCTGTTAAATTTTAACAAAGACATCTTTCAAGGTAATATGCCCAACAACTGACAAAATCTCTCAATCATTTTATAGCCATTTCGTTTCAGTAAATGTCCCCAGCAACAACTGACAAAATCTCTCGATTAATTTACAAAAACATCATTCAAGACAATGTTCCATTTTAATGCATAAACATGTTCCATACACCCATGTCTACATTCCAACATTACAGCATTCAAATTACATGAAGCAATTACTCAACTTCTAACTTCATACAGGAACATCTAATGTAGCATTTTTAAGTTGACATTCCTTTCATTGCCACTGGGTAATAGTACAGCAATAACCATAATACATATGCAAACCACGACCAGCATTAGCCACTTCCTTGCTGCTTTCAACTTCCTAATTTCACTTTTGAGCGCCTTGTTCTCTTCTTCAAGCTTACACATTTCAATTTTCATGAAATTATTTTCTTCCTCAGCTTTCCTCAAATTCTTCAAAATTCTCGCCATCATATTTTTTGTCATCTGTTGCATAGGTGGATCATACCACAGAAAATAATTGCAGGCTTTTGGGGTCTACAATGACCATTAATTCCAGCTATTAGTTGTAGTAAATTATATAATACATCAAAATATACAAGTTATATGTCGTGATTAATTGTAAAAATTACCCCATAATTTATGCATCCATGAAATCTTCTGCCTGGTTTCGTCACTGTCCATGAAGTTACAATTCTACATTCTTCACGGCAATGGCAAATTACTGCTTCATTCCCATTGTAGAATTCTACCCTCTCTCCCTTCACCCTTGTCGAATGCCCACTTACTCGGCTATCCAGATTTGAGTGTTGGTTGCTACATAAACTTGAGGCGGAGTTGTCGAAATTTCTGCTTGATTGCATTTCACCTGCTTGTCGAAGTCTCTCCCTCAGTTCTGCTTGTCGAAGTTTCTGCCCTAATTCCTATGAGCTCTGAAGAAGTCGATTTGCAGGGGTTTCTTTTGCTAATCGTGACAGAGCTGCCATTCTAGTCAAGGTGTTTAGACAATTATACCTGTCATTCCAATTATACCCCTGGTCCGCCGTGAAAAATACATAAAATGTGGTGGCGCCGCCCAAAAAGTCCTACATTGGACTTGATAAAATTGTTTGAGGACTAAATTGGTGAAAAAAAACCGTGAAGGACTAAATTGGTTTAAGTGAAAAAGTTTAGGGACCAAATTGGCGATTTGCCCTTACTTTTTTTTGGATAGGTAAGTTTTATTAGTAGCCAAGAACATATCAGCAAAATTCTCCAACCAAGCAAAATTCTATGATAAACTTATCAACAAAGCAAAATATTCTTGTGTTTAGTTTGGATAAAACAGAAGAATGCATAATGATGAAGAAATATATTTGATCAAGACTTATCGTAAGAACAAAAAAAAAAGGATCAATATTTGCATTACCTTCCGTCCTCCTGGGGTGCGCCCTTCGTTTTTGCTTCACGTAAATTCAATAACAAATTAATTAATGTGTAAAGATTACACATAAAGTACAATGGTCCTTAATCATGCACGGTACTTGGAAATATTTTTTTGCAATCGCATACTTAGAAATATATATATATATATATATCAAGAAAGAAGAAAAAAAAAAGAAAAGTAAAATGTACATGACATAACATTAACCATCACAAGCGGAGGATTAAATTCCTTGTCTCTGATACTGCAGCAGTAGAATTACAACTCAAAAGAGAGAAAATGTCCCACATAGCTAAGCTAACACATATTATTGTCTCTTTGCTATGCATAGGAAGTTTTAAAACCTTCCTGCTACAGGAATGTTTACATCTATATATATTTAGCTCGTGTGGCTTTTGCATTAATTAGACAAATTGTGTTGTTTGCGTCTGGAATTTCTCCGGCATTATCCTTGTTCAAACATAAACCAGCTCAGGTTTATAAATGTTTAGAGAAGATTTAGGCAAAGAGTAGCTCACGGGTATACCAAACACTTGTGGTGGCTTCACTGGAATCGCATTAATTGGCCGAATAACAAATACTTTCCACAGCTGGGCTAACTTAACAGTAGTATATTAGTACTATTGTACTACCAATAATAGAATATTTGGAGACAGATTTGTTTGGATCGCATTTTTCTAGATTTTTTATAGAAAAATTATTGAAACGATTTGATATATATAAGGTAAAAAGGTGATTGGAAAATGTATTTACCGAAAACGTAGCAATTTTCTCCGAACAAAAGGGGACAACACCTCGCAAAGAGCTAACATTCACTTTGCATTATGTAAGTGAGACAAAATCGTTTGGACCATATCATATCTTTGATAAATATAAATTTATATAATTTTAAGCAAAAGACAAAATAGACTTTTTATCCTAAAAATAATATATATATATATATATATATATATATGTGAAGGTTGATTGAACTCGATTAAGCTCAACGAGTTTTCAATCTTCAAATATTAAGTTTGAACTCGACTCATTAAGTAATTCAATCAGATTGAACTCGAGTTCAAACTCGATCAATGAAAGTTCAAGTTCAAACTTTGATCGACCAAACTTGCAGCACCTCAAGTAAGCTTGACTCATTTGCACTTCTAAGCCCACCTTCCTGGCTACCCTTCCTAGTAAGGGGAAAAAAAAAAAAAAAAAACACTAACTAGGCGACCGTGAAGGAAAATAAAATGTAGTGGACAAAAACATCAATGAATTTTCAGCAAAGGACTCAATAGCAATTTGCCTTTACCGTTCTAAAGAAAATGTAGATTGGAAGATGTACATTCGTTGGGCCTTGATGTTGATTACTTATTGGGCCTTGAAGCCCAAATTTTCAATTTTGGAAAATGTGTTGGTCCTTCGACTGGTAACAAGGGTCAATTAGCACGTGAACGGGCCTCTTTTAGCATATACGTGGTCCATACTCCAGACCTCCCACCGAGGATTCTTCTCCTACAAAGCCTAGTAGTATGACTTTTTCTTCTCAACTATTATATTATATTATATTGGATGTCATGGAAGGGGAAAAAGAAGGAAGTGAAAAAGATTAGTAATATATTATAGCTAGAACAACATTGCTCAGTTGAGAGTAGATTTGAAGAAATTAATAATGTTATATTGCATGATGAGATGAATTGAAGAATGGATAAAATCTTTTATATAAAACTTTAGATAAAAGCATTTATTTATTTATTCGTTCATTTTGGCAACAACATCAATCTCAGTGGACGCTGTCCTAAAAGCAAAAAATCTGCTCTAACCATAAATAGAAACTACAAGAGCCCAAAATGGCAGAAGCTAAAAGGGCCCAAAAGGCAAGAGATAAGCAAGAGGTTTTTTTTTTTTCTTTTTCCCATTAAGAAATTACTGCTCTTATCCTTTATGTCCGAATTCAACATCAATATCATAATCAAAAACTGCACATGTCAATAGTTTTCAGTAATCAAAATTTTGGAGAGTAACTATAAAACTTGCCAGCCAAAAAGAGCATCACGCGCGTGATCTTTTGAAAAGAAAGCAACGAAACAGCGCGTGATGCAGTTGCCGCCGCCAAGTACCAGAAGCGAACGCGTGTGGATTACGTAACCTACGCAATAGGACAAAAAATGAGACAATAATAGCTCCAAACATTATCCACTGGGGTTGCTTACGTGTCAATATATGCAACTGGATTTCTCCACGTGTACAGAATTATCATCTCAGCCATCCCACCACCGCCAACCTCCACCATCTCCCTACGTTCCATCTCTCTAAATTTGTCTGCATTGTATTGTACTACTAGACGAGCAGAACGTTCTCATGTGCGGTCCCCGCACTTTATCCACTGCGCTCACGTGATCTTTCTAATTTCTATCCCCCCAACAGGCCAACACTTGAAATAGGATTCCATGGTTTTGGAACCTCTATGGATGTTTTTTTTTTTTAGTAATTGTTTGTAGAATAAAATACACTTAACACATTTTTTTTTTTTGGATGTAATACATGTGAAGTAAAAAGTAATCTAAAAAATTAAATATTTTTACAAAATTTTAAAAAAAATCATGAAAAATATAATTTAAACAGAATCTAAAGAAGTATGAATCGGGCGGGATTCACTACTATATATATCTGTTATCATCAGAAGAGACAGGCTAAATTAGAAGGAGCTAATTCTGAGTGGACATTAAAATGGGGTCTCTGATTCGACTCTCAAGATCTAAATTTTTCATCTCTTCTCTTGTAAAGTTTGCCATTTTTCTTGAATTAAAAAAGATGAGCTATTGATGAAAATTGTATAACATTTGATAGAAACTACTTTAGATTAGGCCATAGTATAATCAGCGAGAGTCTAAGGCCAAGTTTTAAATTCGACGCGGTAATATAAACGTATATGAGTTGTAATTGATAGCAAGTAACTTGTGTAATTTTGAAATTGAGCAGTAAAAATTAATAGTATTGCATAAAGAGTTTATTTATTTGGTAACCTAAAGGCACAAGTTAGGGGTGGGAGCGGGTCAGGTACCCGCCTCATTCACCATTTGACTGATCTGACCCGCACCTTGCGGGTCAGTCATTTTTTGACCCTTACCCGTCCCGCATATTAGCGGGTACCCGTTGAGATAGGGTCGGATCAGCGGGTACCCGCTTCGCCCCATTTATTATTTAATTTTAAAAAAATAATTTATACCAATTTAATTTTATATTTTACACATTAATCTAAGATTTAATAAATTTTTTTTTCTAAAAAAAGGTTTCTCACCAAGAAACAAGCATGTGAAGAAAATATAAGATAAAGGAAAAAAATTAAAAGAATTCGAAATTAATAAAAGTTTGAAATAAGTAGCACAATTTTTAATATATATGTTCCACATTAATTAAACTTTTTTCTATAAAATATAAGATCATGGCCTCTACAAATGAATCTTGTAAATAAACTATAGTCTCTCATATTTGTATTGCAATTTGTTCAATAAAATTACTTATTTAGTTCTTATTATTTTATAGTATGTGTATAATAATAAAAATAAAATAAAAAATATATATGCGGGGCGGATTGGGTACCCGCGGATTTTTAATTATGTGACTCTAACCCGCCCCGCATCTTAGCTGGTACCCGACCCTCTTTTGACCCGATCAAATAATAAAAATCAATTATCCTAATTTTTAGATCAGATCGAATCGGATATGACGGATTTTCGGATTAGCGGATAATTTTACCCACCCCTAGCACAAGCAACCCAATGATATCTTTTGCAAAATGACCAAATTTTGAGAAAACCTTTACAAAATTCATTTTCAATAATTGGAAAAGAACTCATCTGGACCACACATTTTCTACTCTTACTCCATTTGTTACCCCTGCATTGCACGCGGTTGCTGTGGAGAGTGAGGGTATTGCACGTGCAAGGTTAGTAGCAGCGCGTGTTGGTGACACGTGTGAGTCGCGTCAGAAGCTTTTTACGCCTAGTTTTCTTAGCAGCCACTTTGTTTAAAGGCGAAGCAGTAGAAATTTCCATTCAAAGCTTTGAAGAAAAATTGAGATTGGAGAGATCTGTCGTTCTTTGGTTGTTTAGGGCAAACTCTTTGCTTTGACTTGGTGAGTTTTCCTATTGATTTGGGCGATTCCAGTTTTGTAGTTTTCTGATTTGATGGTTCAGGCGACGAAAAGCGGCGAGTTGCAGAGAGGGGAAATGGCGGCAGTGAAGAGGGAACTTGAAGACCCTTTGGAAGAAGAATATGGCCCTCTTAATAAGCGATCCAAACACTCTTCTTCGCTTCAAGTTCGTAATTTTTCTCTTTGTCTCTCTCATGTATACTTGTAGAAGTGTTGGGGTTTTGTCTTCCGCTTTAAGTTTGTATGTATATATATATATATTGAATCGGATTAACTCCAATTAATTGGATCTTGAACATCTCTCAGTTTTTAGGAGTTTATGTGAATTTTGGGTTTTTTTTCCTTGTTTTATTCTATGTGGTTTTGTCTGTATGATTGGAAAGTTCAATTTCTGATGTACTTTCGGGGGGTTTGACTGTTGCAGCAGGGAACTGGGGAAGTGGGTGGCTTTCCAGTGGCACCGCCGGCTCAGTATAACCCATTAGACGAGCCGAGTCCATTGGGATTGAGGCTGAGGAAAAGTCCTTCCCTTTTGGAATTGATCCAAATGAGGCTTTCTCAAGCTAATTCACCTAAGGGTGCAAGTTCCAGTAAAAAAGAGCTTAAAGGGGCCGCTGCTTCTGGTTCCTCTGAGAAGCTCAAGGCCTCAAATTTTCCAGCAACGATTCTGCGAATTGGGACCTGGGAGGTATATTTATACATTTGCATTTGATCATGGATTTTAGAAACTTGTTTTATTGGATTGCTTATGATTTCGTTAATTTTGATTGCATATCTTTGTTCTAATTTCTAGTATAAGTCAAGATATGAAGGGGATTTGGTAGCAAAGTGTTATTTTGCAAAGCATAAGCTTGTATGGGAGGTTCTTGATGGCGGGCTCAAGAATAAGATTGAAATTCAATGGTCTGATATAATGGCTTTGAAGGGGAATTATCCTGATGATGGACCGGGGACTTTGGATGTAGTGGTATTAACAACACTTACTGTGCCTTTGTTAATTACACTGTATGTCGTTATTATGAACTTTTTATAGTGAAAACATGTTTTTTTTTTTTTTTTTTTTTAAATGGTGTAGCTTGCAAGACAACCTCTTTTCTTTAGGGAGACAAATCCACAGCCTAGGAAGCATACCCTGTGGCAGGCAACATCTGATTTTACTGGGGGTCAGGCCAGCATACAAAGGTATGGTAATCTCTCATTCATTCATGAGTTTATTGTGTTGCCATTTTTAAATGGCACTTTTTAGGCAACAAGCTACTTGTTCCATACTGTATGTGTCCTATTTGCTTATTTATGTAGCAAGGAGTTTTTGTTCTCCACCCCCACATTTTGATTTGTACCATTTGAGTTACTTCATCAATTTGTTATTTCTTAGGTGGTTGTTTGACTTTCTCAGTAACATCTCAGCATTATGTAGATAGCGATTTGTTATCACCACAGCTATACTGCCTTGACCGCAGATGTATCTGAACAATAGTCTGCATACACCTCTCTTCTCTGATGTTGACTTCCAAGTTCCTATCTTACGAGCATTTAGAGCGAAATGCTGACTTTTATGAGTATCAGCGACTCACGACTGAATTTCAATTGTTGGACTTACTCTATTCTAGCCTTCTGTGCTCTTAGCATTTCTCCCTTTATCACCAAAGAGATGATTTTTTTTTTATTGGGTGGGGGAGAAGAAACAGGGGAGAGGGGTAATCCCAAATTGGACATTTGAAATATATTTGGTAGCTTTTTGATACTAAAGATATTAAGAGATGAGAGATACTCTAATTTTTTTTTTTTTTTAAAGTGACAGTTTTTTCTTTTCGATGTTTTGCTCAATCTCTGGAGACTAAGTGCAATATAGCAATGGTCTGACTCACCATTGATTGGCATTTTTTCTGGGATTTCTGGCAGGCGTCATTTTCTGCAGTGTCCACAAGGCTTGTTGGGAAAGCATTTCGAAAAGCTTATTCAATGTGATCCTCGTCTTAACTTCCTGAGTAAACAAGGAGAGATAACGTTGGATTCTCCATATTTTGAACCCAGAATCTCTGTGTTTGATGACCCAAGTGAAAACAAAGCTGCATTTGATTTGAACAATCATGAGAGTCCCACTTTCTTCAACCTGAGGGATGCAGCATCACCATCAGGTGGTCAATCATCTTCTTCGAGGAATGAACAAGACACTGTTAGTAGACCTCGAGAATCTATTAGACATGAAACACCATCACCCAGCTCAGGTAACCGGTCCTTTTAATAGTCTTGAACCAAAATTTGATATTTACTAAAAGTTTCTGACCAGAGTATTTCTAAAAATTTGATATTTACTAAAAATTTGATATGTAAAATGTCATTTTCATTTGATTTATAATCTGTACAGAGTATTTCTTTTCCTCCAAGGAGGTTTATATATGTAGTCGCGTCTCTCTAGTAGTATTTGACTCTGTGTTTTGATTTATTCAGTAATGGATACGCATGTAATTGAAGAAATAAAAAATAGTGGAGGAGAGCAATGGAAGGAACTTAGCAGCTGGCATCAGATCAGAGTACCGGGGTTGCATTCTTCTATGTCTATGAGTGATCTTGTGAGCCATCTTGAAAATCGGATATCAGAGCAGAGGACATCTGACAATTTCATCCTCTCAAGTGACGAACGACAAGGGCTGGAGATCCTGGAAGAAATTAACCGATGTTTGTTTAGTGACTCTCAATACGTGCCAGCTTCTGATGAAAAGTCTCTCATGTCAAGGGTCAATTCTCTGTGCTGTCTTCTGCAGAAAGACCCTATGACAGGCCAAATATTGCCATCTAAAAGTGAGAGCATTTCTGATGTGTTGGTGATGGATAAGAGAATAGATGATTCAAGCTTTACTTTACAGGCCAGTGGAAGCAACATCGATGAAAAGTCTGCCGTAGCTGAGGGGGAAATGGAAGATATCTTAGGGTGCAAGCAGCCTCCTCCTATGTCTAGAAAGGACTCTGTTGGGGACTTGCTGCTAAATCTTCCAAGGATAGCATCTCTGCCTCAGTTCTTATTCAACATCTCAGAAGATGTTGACAATCAAGCTCGGTAGCATGTGTCCTTCGGGTCTACCAGTGAAGTTCCTTGCCCAGAAACCTGTACATATACATACGTTAGGGTCTTTTGCTGCAATTTGCATACCGTGGTGGATTCGGAGATTCTCATTGATGAAGAATCCTAAATGTTTTTCTTTTTGTGTTATGCTTGTTGGGTTGTAGATTTGGTATTGGGTGTAGCTGATATCACATTATCTAAGTGGAAAGTGGAAAATGTGCAGTTTTATCTTATCGAAGAACATCTCTAGTATACATATGAATCCGAGGCTTCCTTTCTGGCAATCAGAAACTACATACATCCATGTGCTCAGTGCATGGTGGTGATTGCATAATTTTCCACAGGTAAGGACTTACCCTGAAGTGGGTTTCCGTGCTTATCTGCTGCTTAGATTCACAATCAAAGACCTCTTGATTTATGAACGACAAAAATGATGAGCATAAGAAACCAAAGGTAGAGCGTGTGAATGTAAAATGACAAGTATAAGAAACTAAAGGCAGAGTCTTTGATCGATTAGTCAAGCGAAAAGTCGGCTGCATGCAAAATAGAGCTCAAAGCGCAGAGTTGTTCTGGTTGACTTGCAAAGCGTTCCTCACACTTTCATTAAGAACATTAAGAAGATTTACAGTATACAATTTATGCTAGTTGTGAAATATATGTGAACTAATTATACACACACATGACCGCATAAGTCTCAAAATTACAAAATAAATATTGTGCCAACCGTATATGCAAAATAAAATAATACTCCCCAGAAGAAAAGTCCATATGACTAGTTCCTACTATTGAAGAAAGAACGAAAAAATCAAGGCTCCTCTCCACCTTCATCATCATCTACGTCGTCATTCTCCTGTAACATGTCCATGAGCATTGTAATTTGGTTTTGCAGCATTGCATTTTGACGCTCAACTTCAGATCGCTTGCTCCGTTCCTCCAGCAGCTGGAGTTGCAAATGCTCAAGGCACCGAGCATCCCCTTCTAACTGCTCATTCAGACCATCAATCTCCCTATCCTGCAAACGAAATAATGTAATTAGTTGTTACATCCTGTGAGAGGACAACCGGCGTTTTCGAGTAAAAAGAGCAATATTTGCTCTAGTACTCAAAGAGGCTACCGAGAACACCACCTTTCTATTCATTTCCTGGACGGCAATCCTGCGCATGCTTTCCACAACATCAACATTCACAAGCTTCCTCTTCTTGCCAATCAGCCAGCCTTTGGGATAAGTTGCTGCATCAAAGTCCGGTGGGGGAAGTAACATTTCAGCGGATGGTCTACGACCATTTATATTTGTCATGGGTTCCAGTGGTTCAAAGAGTGCCTTCCTCTTCTCTGATAGAACAACAGGGGTTGAATCCTCCTGCATTGCCTCAGCGGTGGGATTTTCCTGTGTTTCTGGAGGTTTATCAGCATCATTTTCTGTTGGTTTGTCTAAATACTTCACGCTGACTGCAGGAAGATGCAAACGTTCAGCAGGAATCTCTCCAGGAAAAAATATGCTTAGTTTCAAAGTATTTTTACTAAGGCAGTAAGCAAGATGGGAATCGCAAAGAGCTCAAGATTGCTGCCTTCTATAATCTGCTAAATAGATGCTATAGTAAGTAACAAGAATTAGTGCTTTCGAAGTAGGGTTGCAGTAAGTAAGAAGGCAAAACTCTGACTAGAAGGAGGCACCCTTTTATTTGAAATCTATGTCCATAAGGCTATGAAGAAGTTAAACTTGTAAACGTGAACCTAGTCTCAGAGTCTTTAAAAATAACTAGTATTAGTTTGGTTTAGTTTTTAGTCTGAAGAGGTATTCCAGAGTCAAATGCTTGCAGGTCTCCAGTTAATAGACTCTACTTTACTGAGCAAACTGCAATTTAGTATTGGCAAAATTTTGATCTTCTCATACTGGTTTGAAAATATTACAGCTATTACATTAAGTGATTGAAATTGCGATTATGACTTAACTAAGATCACAAGTTTACAATCATTAACTATGATCAGAAGTTTCACCATAGAAAAATGTCACAGAGAAGAAAAAGATTCTTAACATTAGGTATAGATGATCTTAAAATCAAATGTAGAATCTTAATAGCGGAAAAACTGTGGAGGAGAAAAATACTTATTTTGGTGACGGAAAAATCAAATGTGGGTTTGTTTGGATTGGCATGATTTCAGATAAAATAATTTGCTTCACAGATTCCAATCACCTTTTTATTTTCTCAATTACCTTTTTATCTCACATACATCACATCATAAAAAATGCTACAGTAATTATCTCAAATAAATCATCAACAAAACTTTAAAGCCAACTAATCATGAGGTGGTCATTTCATAGTCTAAAAAGAAATTTCTTTTTCAAAAAAAAATCTTTAGGGGTAAACATAAAATTCCAATCAGACGGGGAGGATTGTAGATGGACAATCCATTTTCTCCCATCCTTTTTATTTATTTATTTTCTTTTCTAATAGTAGTATTTTCTTTGAGGTTGATTTGCTAGCTAACTCCAACCTAAATCATGAGTAATGAAGTGACGTGGGAGCAAAGTCAGACCAAGTCTTGGTGGTGCAGCTGTACGCTTCCCTTCCCTAACCCACAACCGCATCACCCCATCCACATGGGAAGATCCCACTTCACAATCATCGCCCATGTCCAGAGTACACATCCCAGCAGCAAGTTCCCAACCCCAGAAAAGGGGAAAAAAAAAAAAGAAAAAGAAAAAGGGAGGAGGAGGAGTCGCAGAGATAAGGTTAAGGGCTAAGCTGCTTAATCTCGGAGCAGTTGTGTCAAATTGTCAGAGTTAATTGTTGGGATTAGTTTTGCAAATGATTTAGCCGACAAAAAAGAAGAACCAAAGCAGAAAATACTCCAAGCTTCAAATGTCAAGAAAGCAAACAATTCTTCCCAAGTCTTAGCCTTTGCATGAAGAGATCTACGGTTCTACAGTCATTTGCATCCTGCAACCCCTCATCAAACCATGGGTTGATCCTTAAACCCCACAAATTCAAAACAAAATTTGACCCCAAGGATGCGAAGAGAAAAGGATAATTAAGCACAAGAATCAAAAGGGTAGCTAACCTGCCCTTCTCCTGGATTTCCAGAAAACAGGAGCAGAAGAAACAGGAGAGAATCCATTGATCAAAGTCTGCTCCACCTTCTTATTTGGTTCCTCCATAGCATTCGTACCTTATCCGACTTACAAGTCAAGAGCTGACCATCAAAAGCTATTTCTTCCTTTTATTTTATGGACTCATAAGATAACAAGGAAAGAAAAGATCTTTTTTTTTTTTAGTAGTAGAAATTATATCTGCCTCTTCAGACCTTAGCTGCTAATTATAGTAGTAGCAGTACTAATTTAAGTCTGTTGCTGTTGAGGAAATAGTAGGCTTTGTTAGGAGTTGGAGTAGGCGAGAAGAAGAAGGTTGTTATTACACAAGCCGATGAAGTGAGAGAATATTGAATCATCAACACGGACGGATGTGGGAAATGAGAGAGAGAGGATTAGCATTTAGCACTCGAGTTTTTCCTGGCATCAAATTCATCACCCAAAGAGAGAGGTGGCTGACGGAATCGTCAATGGCTTTGGACGGCCTAGATTTGTCTTTCTTGGTGGACCCCATTTTCAGTTGGTATTTTATTTTTTTTAATTTAAAATTTAAATAAAATTTGATTGATTGAAAATTTGAAATTACTGAGGCAAAGGTTGTTGTCGCGTTTTTCATGTGTGGTAAGTGGTATATCTGTTCGGCCGAGTTTGTACAAATTTGTATTATACTCGTATCATACTGGTCCGGTGGTTTGTATGGATAATTATTTTATATTTCGTACATTTCAAGAAGGAAAAATTATTTAAAATATTCATCACATTTTGTTAAATGAATTTTTTATCCTTCACTTTTAAAATAATAAATTTACGTCCTTTACAAAATCAAGTCGATAAAATTTGATTGCAATCTAGGTTTTTTACCTTTCTTTTTTTATCTTGAATCAATCACGTGACCCGTACATAATCATTTTTGTAAGAGAAAAAAATATTAGATCTCATTTGTAGTTAAAGAAATTTCTTGATCTATATTCACTTTTGCTTCTACAAAAGTAGGATCTGGCATGAACCATATTTATTTTCTCCTGAAAAGGTGGAATTTGACATAATCTATATTCATCTTTGTAACTAAAAATGTGATATCTGGCCTTTTTGTATATAAAAAATAACTGTTTATGGGTTACATGGTCTGATTTTAGACTAAAAAATGATCAAAAACCTTGGTAGGAATCAAGTTTTATTAATTTGAAATTATAAGGGATGTAAAATTAATATTTTAAAAATGAGGGATTAAAATATTTATTTGACGAAATGTAGGGGATGTGTTGAATTATTTTTCCTTTCAAGAATATTTTTCGAAGTATTCATATTTTTCAGCTAATTGTGTATGTAACAAAATTTGGGCATATTATAATTCACGAATTATACTTGAAATTGTGAAAATAGTTTTGAAAATTATTGTAAGAATAATAAAATATGTTTTGAGTTACATACAAAACAATAATAACCTATATTATAAAATCCTTAGATTTTTTTGGGTAAAAAAAAAATTTAAGGTGATAACATCCATAGATTTATTCATATAAAGCTAATGAGGTGATAAAATTTTAACTAATTTAATTTCTTTTATATAAGTATAAGAGTGAAAATTGGTACTAGTATAGCACGATTTGTGAAAAATGTATTAACTTTATTTATACTCTTAATTTCGTAATTTTGAAATATATTTGTACTATATGCAAATGTGTTATTGAACTCGTCTAGTATGCGTATATAGACTAATTTCATAATTTATGGGTCCAGTTTCTGAATTACTGAAATGCACCTAATGTTTGTAAGGATTTTCGGAGATGCCCAGAAAAAGAAAGTGAAGGGATCAAATTCCTAAATACTAAAGGATATGCCGATGTTTGTTTGGGAGAATTTTCTTGGTCCTGAAACGGCTGGAAGACTACGTCACGTGCAGTTAATAAATTATAATTGTTTTATTATGCGAGAAATCATGCGCAGTCACGTGCTCTTACTACTAACTAATTGCTAGCCGCTGGATAGCCAGCCAAGGCCCAAGGCTCATATGGCTGTAAATAACTACTTCCGGATGTGCCATATTCCCGCCGCTAAGGCTAAATAATTGTGTACTAGTGTGAATACCCGTGCTATGCACGGTACTGACATTATTGAAAAAGTAAAAATAAAATGGTGAATAAAAAAAGTTTAAAAATTGTACTAACACAATTAAAATGTAATATCTGTCTAACAATAGTTTGAAATATGATAGATGTGCATATCATTCAAGAACTGTCTTTTTTCGGAAAATAGATCCTAAAAATATAATAGAAATTTATTTTAGAAAATGAATGATATATGAACAAAAATGAATGTAATTGAATGTTGTTAAAATGAAATACTTACAAATATTGTGCATTCGATTTGATAAATACAAAAATCTAGACAAAAATCTATAACTCACTACTTGTTCCGTTCTTGGAATTTTTTTTAGGGTTAAATATAGTAAGCCCCTTAACTTTACATATAGTTGCACTGTACCCCCTCAACTTTACATGTAGTTACACATTTGTGATTTTTTTGAAACGTGATTGTAATTTGCAAATCTCATTTGTAGGGGTGGTTATAGGGTTAGTTTGGGGATAAATATTTCTTAATTATAAAAATGTAACATTGTATTAAAATAGCATACGAATGAGCATCTGTCTTTAATTAAGGAGTAAAAAGGATTTAAAGTATAAATAATAAAGTATAAACAATTTATGAAATAGATAGTGGGAATGTCTTAAATTTTAAATTGATTGGTGATAGGGTTGGTTATAACCCACTACTCTTTATGTATTAAAATAAATACAAAAATCTATAACCCACTCCTTGTTCCGTTCTTGAGATTTTTTCTAGGGTTAAATATAGTAAATCTCTTAACTTTACATTTAGCTGCACTTTACCCCCTCAACTTTACATTTAGTTGCACTTTACCTTTAGTTGCACATTTGTGATTTTTTTGAAACGTGATTGTAATTTATAAAGGTCATTTGAAGAGGTGGTTATAGGGTTAGTTTGGGGATAAATATTTTTTAATTATAAAAATGTAACATTGTATTAAAATAGCATACGAATGAGCATTTGTCTTTAATTAAAGAGTAAAAAAGATTTAAAATATAAATAACAAAGTATAAACGGTTTATGAAGTAGATAGTGAGAATGTTTTAAATTTTAAATTTGATTGGTGATATAGGGTTGGTTATAATCCACTACTTTTTATGTATTAAAATAAATACAAAAATCTATAACCCACTACTTGTTTCGTTCTTGAGATTTTTTTTAGGGTTAAATATAGTAAACACCTTAATTTTACATATAGTTGCACTGTACCCCCTCAACTTTACATGTAGTTGCACATTTGTGATTTTTTTGAAACGTAATTGCAATTTACAAAACTCATTTGTAGGGGTGGTTATAGGGTTAGTTTGAGGATAAATATTTCTTAATTATAAAAATGTAACATTGTATTAAAATAGCATACGAATGAGCATTTGTCTTTAATTAAGGAGTAAAAAGGATTTAAAGTATAAATAATAAAGTATAAATGGTTTATGAAGTAGATAGTGTTAATGTTTTAAATTTTAAATTTGATTGGTGATAGGGTTGATTATAATCCACTACTTTTTATGTATTAAAATAAATACAAAAATCTATAGAATTAAAACAATCTTACAATCAAGTAGACCCACTACTTGTTCCGTTCTTGGGATTTTTTTTAGGGTTAAATATAGTAAACCTATTAACTTTACATTTAGTTGTACTTTACTCTCTCAACTTTACATGTAGTTGCACATTTGTGATTTTTTTGAAACGTAATTGTAATTTGCAAAGCTCATTTGTAGGGGTGGTTATAGGGTTAGTTTGGGGATAAATATTTCTTAATTATAAAAATGTAACATTGTATTAAAATAGCATGCGAATGAGCATTTGTTTTTAATTAAGGAGTAAAAAGGATTTAAAGTATAAATAACAAAGTATAAACGGTTTATGAAGTAGATAGTGGGAATGTTTTAAATTTTAAATTTGATTGGTGATAGGGTTGATTATAATCCACTACTTTTTATGTATTAAAATAAATACAAAAATCTAGAAAAAAGAATGAGAAGTTTAAAAGCCATTGAGAGGGTCTCTGATAAAAACCCCTTCCTCAATACATATAGATATAGATATAGATTGTCAATTTTGTAAATGACAAATTTACCTTAGCGAAAAGCGAGGGAAATTAGGAAGCACTTTGCTGGATCGTATGATATGGGGTTTTTTCTTAAAAAACGAAACATATAACTATCTTGAAAGGAAACATATCAATTAAATAGACTTCAAAACACAAAATCCCAATTTAATTACCAACAAGAATTTTCTAGGTAATTTACAGTTAAAAGAGTTGAATCAGCACTCATCAAAATTTACCTTATAGTATATAACTATGGAGAAATACCGTACAATTGCGGGAGGAATCAGCGCAGAGCAATTTTGGATACGTAAGGCTTACGCGTACAATAACAATCCAGAGCATATTCCAAGGAAAAGCTTAGAAGAACTTTAGACGCGTTCAAACGCCAAGAAGGACAGATAGTACCATCCTCATTAGCACAAAATGAAATTCGTTCTATTCATTCTCAAAACAAAGGGAGGCTTCATGTACACTCGAGGCAAATTGGTAACTGAATGGTTGCTTTTAATACCTGTCCGACCGCATCTGCCATCCCACATTCACTATGTACAGTTGCAAGAACTCTACACCTAATTTCCAACAACTATACAAAAATTTTACTTCCCTCTTAAGTTATCTTCACTTACTAAATCCTAATTGAATGTAGATACAGTTAAATGTAGATACAGCTTTCCCATCTTTAGAGTTTGCCCAACACAGAATATGAGAGAATAATTTCAAGCTTGTTTTTCACCAATGGCACAGGGTATACACGGAGGATCTTTCGATTGATCTTCTGGGGTGATATTCTGCAAGCATTGGTCATGAAACGTATGGCCGCAGGGAAGAACTGCGATAGCCGGGGGATTGATAGGCTGGTAAATGGGGCCTTCTGGTCTGAAAGAGAGATCCCTCTTGCATAACATGCATCTATGTCCAGTTGGCCGAGGAGGACTTTCAGAATCTGCAAGCACGTCTAACAGTCACTTCTTGTAATCTTTATCAAGATTGTAGCAGCATAGAAGGTGCATTTGGTTAAATTAATCAATTTTTTCTCGCTGTGGTTACTTTGCATTAGATCAACTTGAACAAATATGGTCCGAACCCAGGACAAGCCTAGGCAAAATTGTTATCCTCAAAGTCAGCCGGTCCTTGAAATAATTTTGCGCTAAATGTGAAAGGTATATCAACGTTCAGTGATGCGATAAACATGTTTAAAACGAAAAAATTACTTCTTTCCATGCAGTTTCTGAAGAATACTGCTCCTTGCAGGTCTCTTAAATGTCAATAATGGAGATCTATATGCTCAGACATGGATAAATAGTAATTGCAGTTCGCCACGATGTGCAGTATATCCGAAACTATAGGAAAATGGTGCAAGTGAAAGGGTGCCAGGGAATACCTGTCCACTTTATGTGAGCCGAAGTGGAAGGAAGAGGGGGAATAGCAGGAGTGCTCATTGCAGAATGGTAACTGGGAGTGAAAAACCTCCTACGCTGACCCCAGGAAGGCACTGATGGGGTTTCATTTGCTCTCCTTTTAAGAGATGGCTGGCCAATAACACCATGAACATGAGATGTCCTACCAATTTTTTGAGGAACTACCTGACCTGTAAGTGGAAAAGTTACAATCATAATCATTAATCACAATAAGCTGGCCATGAAACTCAGTCTGATTGCATAAAACACTATAAGCACTTCTAAAGGAACAAATACCAGTTGTATGATCAACTCTCATAAGATCTTTGGGAAACCGAACAGGGACAGCACGTTGAGGTTGACCTAGTTCAGACAAAGGAAAACACAAAAATTTTCATACAGGAAACATGCCGATAAGGGTACTCAGATTTCTCTCTCCTGATAAAAATCTAATCATAAATACCAGTTGAGAGGGAGGGACTTTGAACATTAAATTTAGCTGCCAAACGGTCTTGACGATGACCTGGGAACATCAGACCGTCACTCTTATGGATTATCTGAACATCAGAATATTATGCTTATGTATAGACTAAATTGCAATATATCAAGTATGATAGATTAATACCAGAAATGGGCCCGAGAAAATTTTTAGCAAGCTGAACAGGTCCAGAAATTCGAGACTGATGCTCATTACCTGAACATTTATACCAAGCACCAAGGACAATTAACAACATAATCACAAGGTCAAAAGATGATGCACATGGTATGTGAACCAGATTTTAGACGGTCTTTATTTTCAAATTTTTCTCTCTTTCTGTTTCGTCTTTCCATCATGTGATAAAAATCTTATCACCTTGAACCTTGACATTGAGTCATATTACCAAAATTAGCTCAACACGACACAATTTTCAAGTAACATCAGTTGAACTGAAGGAACTATCTTAGTATGGGGCCAGTCTAACCTGCTTCCCTGATAAGTCACACTAGGAAAAGCTTCTTGTCACACACAAAACACAAATAATGAAAAGCAAAAAAGTGGAGCCAACATAGATCACTAATATGCAGTCAACCAAAGGCTAAACTAGAGCATTTTGCATACTTGACTACTAGAAACCAGCCTATGGAATTCACAACTGGTGCTTTCTTCTCCTCCACACACACACAACCCCCCCCCCCCCCCAAAAAAAAAGAAAAAAACCTCTCCCTCTCCCTCTCTCTCATCTTTTTTCCCCCTTTTTGGGGGGTTCTGGTGGGTGGTGAACTTTTTTCGAGCATTGGGGTGTCAAAAATGCTGTAGTCATCCTTAAAGCACTATTCTTGTTAAGGTCTCAAGAAGGACAAAACAGAAAAAATGCAGCCCAATATACTAAATCAAACAGCCCACAGGATATGATATTCAACTGCATCATGAAAAGGATTGAGCTGCTTTTGAATTGAGAATTACTTACTCCTAGTCTGGGCTCCCATATTCTCGGATAATACACTTCCAGTAGCGGATTGAGTAGCAGCAGGATCATCAATTTGTACCCCTAGCCTTCGAGGAAATGGAGCACGTATAGCAGGCTTGTTAGCACTACCCTCTGCAATCAGAAGACTGGTATTCTTGGGATAATTGGTGCTTCGAAAATGCGGTGCAGAATTAACCTTGTAAGGAGAAGATACATGGCCTGCAGAAGAATAGTAGCAAGTAAATGCTTACCATGAAATTTGCTCACTTCATTGTGCTAGTTAATTCAAGGATAGCAGATGAAAAATATTGGTCCATTTTGCTGTTATTTGATTCTATACGAGGGGAAAAACATTTAGTTTAAGCACTATCAGACCATACACTATCGCAAACTCCACAAATTTTCCTCTAGTTCCCAAGCCCCAAACTTAACAAGTTCAGTACATTGTAGAAGTCATGATCACAATCACTTTAATTGGACATACAAAAGATCAGGTACGGCCGAGTAAAATAATAAATGAACACTTCCTGTGTGAGATACCACGGCCATAATCACTTGAAGAAATTTTATTTAAAGGAAAGAAACTACTTGAGATAATCTCATTTCCATCCAAATTGAACTAGGCTACAAAATAATGTTAAAGAACTAACAGAAAAGTAGATCAGGCCATTGTGTTTATGTGAACACGTTCTTGATATCTGACAAAAGCTTTTCCTTTTTCTCCTAATTGGCAGAAAAATGGTAATGCCAAAGGAGTTTCAAAAGCTTCTTAAACAAAGAATTGCATATAAAATGCAAAGTAGTTGGCATGTAAGGAGTTTGTACATTTGTATGTGATGCAAATACGCATAAATGAGATGCACTCACCATCTGGCTGACCACTGGCACACTGATCACCACTTCCAACAGCTTGAGCTGCACAACCCTCTGATGGAAGCACAGAAATTCCTGAAGTTGAGGTTCACAGATTGTTCTAAGTGATAATGGCTATACTAACACAAGCTAACATTTTTTGCTTCTCTGTCTCAGGTGTGGAACAGCAAAAATCAAAATCAATTCCAACTCTCATTACCTTATAAATCTTTATTAATTGGCAAATTTCTACACAGTCTACAACCCAAATTACAGATAAGCTTACACTCAATGCAATAAGAAAAGTTGTCATGCTGCTAGAGAATTCACAACAACAGTGAATGTAGGCATGTATCACTTTGGGCACTTGAATGAAAAGCTTCCATCTCAGTCCAAGGAAATTGCCTGCCATGGATTGTGACTTTATCCATATACTAGTTTTGTCATAAAAAAGGGGAAACAATTCCTCCTTTTTTCTAAAGAAGTAAATTAAAAAATATGGACCTTTGTGCAACCGTAATTTGGTCATTCAAGACATAAAGAAACTTAGACAGCTTGATGACAATAAAAATCATTGAACCCAACTTTGACTTTGTTTATGAGATAAACATAAAAATGACAACCTTCCAGCCAAATTTGTAATCTACACTCGTAAGTGACAAGAGACAGGAAACAACTTCTAAAACTCACCTAAGTAATCCTGTGGGAGAGAGACATCCCTCAGGCTGCTACAATGGGAACCAAAGGAGGATGAGATATTTCCTGGCTCTATAGAATGAGAATTCCACAGAAGGTCTCTGGCTGGTTGAGTGGACACCCAGGTAGACTCGAAGGCTTCTGATCCCAACTCTGACTGTTTGGTATATCCAGGTTGGGGGACGCAAGCATAAGTGCTATTAAACGGCAATGAAGATGGAGAAGGATCACCTTGAAAAAATTTATAAGATTCTAGTGCAGAATTTCTTCCCATAGACTCATCGACAAAACTTGTATTCTTAGCATTATTCTCAAAGAAATCATATTGCTTAAAAGCTTCTGGCATCTGAGGACTGATAAATGGGCTTGAACGCATCCCAACAATAGCATCAACATTTTTAGAGGTTGTCCAGTCACCTAGTTTGTATACAGTACTTGGAGAACAGCCAGGATAAGTTTGAAAACTTGATAGACTTGTGGCAGGTTGAATTTGGGAACTGCTGCTTTGGGGCCCAACTGCTTCCACCAGTTTATTGGCGACCTCTCGGGAATCAAATTTAGATTTAGCTCTTGTCTCTGGATTACCTCCAATTCCAAGGGTTAAAAAACTTCCGTCCACTTGTCTTGGATGGAAGGCATTTACTTTGACATCATTTCTAACTCCAGCTTCAAGGAAACTTGTATTTTGGTGTGACAAGGATGCACCACATCCTAAATTTAAAGAACTCTCACTAATCTGTGACCAGTTTACGGTACTACCTTCTGCCTCTCCTCCCAGAACATTCATTTGGTAATCTCCAGCAGCTTTACTCCCAGTTGGCAAAAAATTTATGTTAGCCTGAGTATTCTGAACATCTACATTCCTCAAGCTACCTGAAATAACAATATTACTTTAGTTAATTAACCAACATCTTTTCTAATTTTCCTTCAGGATATAAACTTTCAGAAGCTCTGAGATTGCCAAGGTACATAAACACATTACCTCTGAGACTATGCAAATTAAGGTTGTCCTGACTTTGCAAGTTGTCAAGCCCCATTAGACCAGTCATCAAATGGCTACCATTTCTAAGGTCATGTGGGTAAGAATGATGGGTTGCATGCATGTCATTCCAAGCAGAATTAGCCAGAGATACATATGGGAATGAAAAGTCAGCAGAACTGGTACAGCTTGGAAAATTCTGACCACAGTCAACAGTTCCACCTTCCCTACTGGCAAACATACATCCACCATCACCCTGCAATGGCATGGGTGGATATTGCTCATCATTTGGCTTGTCAAATCCCATAATTAGTTTCAGAGTGGAGAGACAAGTCAAGAGAGTGATGTCTACCAGTCTAACTCTGTAAAACGATACACAGTAGAATGTCAATGCAAAATACCCAGCACCAGCAAACATACAAGCAAATCTCTAAACTGATCAAGATTAGTAGAAGCTGACAGTTAAAGGGAGAAGACCAAGCATAAGCAATTTCTATAGGTGAACACATCAAATCTCATTTCTCAAGTAAAATGTGCAAAAAGAACTTGAAATGGAATAAAGGGATAATTACATCACATTTGCAAAATTGGAAAGTAGGTGCACACTATCTCGCCAGCGATTAACAAAACCTGGCATAATTCTTGCTGAATACTCCAAATTTAACAAAAAGCACACAAACCTAAGATCTAATAAAGAGAGAGTCCTAAACCACCTTGTCTGAACAGTGATCGTGCCCATTTATTGCTCAAATCAATAAATCCCGTCTAAGTACCCAAAAAAAAAGGGAGGAAAAAGGGTATCAGCAATTCGTTTGTATGCATATAGGTAAATACAGTATCTCCCTCAATAACATTTTCATCAGAACCAAGACATGAAATAATTTGCTGGTAATATTTGTGAGTCCCAATAATGAGAAATCGGATGGAAATCACCCAGCAAAATTTGAGCTCAAACATTTCAAGAAAGAAAAAAAAAAAAACCGCCATCTGTGCGCAAGATATACACAGCAAACAGATGAATACAACCTCCAATTCTAGAAAAGCCCTAAACCCTGTTGCGATTAATATCTTCGAAAATTGTTGTAGACTTCCAAAAGCCCAGACATGCCCACAGTTAATGGTTACGATAATCCAAGAAACCACACCAAAAGCACTAAAAGAATTACAGAAGTCTAAAAATTGCATCATCCAACAACCAAAAAAGAAAAAACAAAAGGCACCGAACACATTAAATACAGGACAGGCAAAAAAATAAAGCTTAAATAAGAATTTTTTTTTTAAAAAAAAAAAGAAGAAAAGCTCCAAATTAAAATCGAGAACTAAACCCATATGCATATAGAAATGTTAAAAACAAGTACCAGTTGCTGAAGTGGAGGTACCAGTTGATGATGGAAACAGATGATCGGAGAAATTTCAAAGAAGCGATTTTTTCTAGAGAGAGAAAGTGAAGGGGTTTTTGAGAGATTTTGGGGGTTGTGACTTGAGAGTGGCCTGGGGTTAGGGGAGGGGAGGGGGAAAGGTGGGGGTTTTTTTTTTTGGCGCTTAGGGCTCTAAGAGAGTTTTAAAGGGTTCGGTTGTAGGGCCCACTTTTGCAATTTTCTCCGTTACACGTGTAACAAAGAGAGGAGCCATCTGGGGCATCGCGGGTTGAGCTCCTCGATGATGTGGCAGTGCCGGTAGCTTGACCGGCTGTGACAGTTTGATGAGTGACGAGCCTATAATGGCACGACATTTGGTCATTGGTGGGGCAATATTGTCATTGTGATGGAATGCCCAAGGGCTTTTATGGAAGTCTAGCATGCACGTACGCATAACATGGCGTGACGAGAACGCGGAGTTACAGAACCGGAGGCTTGGAAAGAAAGGGTGCTCGTTATCGTCCGGTAAATTTTCCCGCCACCGCTAGGCTTGTTGGCCAATGGCTTGAATTGCCTTTTGATGAGCTTGAATGCTAAACAAAATTCTCCTTCTTTATTATTATTATTTTTTTGGTATTTTGTTGCCTAATCCCTCATTCGTAGCATGGTAAAGCATGAAAAGGAAAAGATCAGTTGGCATGGTACCATACTTTTTTCTTGGGTAGATTTAGAAAATGGACAAATAAGATTTGGGTACGTACTGGTCCTTGCATCATTAATTGCAGCACTATTACAAGATTAGTGAGTGATGGGTGATGAGTGGTGACCTGGTTTGTGTCTCTGCTTATCCTCGTCAAAAGTCATGGTGAGTCAATGAGAAGTGGAAATGTACAAACATGGTGGGTTAAAAAAAGGTATAAAGTGTCCCATCTGCCCAAAGTTTATTTGAAAGACAAAGCATAAACAATGGCTGTGAAATATCTTCACCTGTAAGCAAAAACCAGGACTCAGTAATTCAAGCTTTTCACAATGGAAAGCGAAAAATTGAGGAATGTGTGCCATGGATGCTAATCTCTCAGGAATAACATCCTTCTTGTTCACAACCTCAGCATACACCAGACGAGGATTTTCCCTTTAGAAGACAGTAGCAGATCATAATGGAAGAAATAGAGTTACAGTGGGAAAAAGAAAGAGAAAAGAAAGGGTAAAGAATGAACTTCCAGTGGGAACCAAAGGTACTTCTAAGTTTCTGCAAATTGCATTGCCCGGCCAAAAAGAAAAGTTCTGGGGAGGGATGAGTTTTGTAGTGTTACTGGGAAAAAATTACAAAACCTCCGCTCAGCAGGTGAGGTCCTATGGTCAGCTGGATGCAACTCAGTCTATCAATAGGGTCATCGATAGCAACCTCCAATAAGATTAATGTCGAATTCTCCATCATTAGTCTCCTTTTACATGCCTTCGTTTATTTAGGAAGAGGACAAAACCAAAAGCTGCCACCATCCCGACAAAGTACCCAGCCAAAGCTCCATAGCTCACACAAACCGGCCAGTCCTACAAACAAATTCAAATAATCAGTGTCAGGGTACAAAGCATGACAACTGAACCACATGCTGCAAACCAAGGCTGAACAATATCCAACAGTTAGAATCTAATTGCCAAGCTCGAACATATATGGTCAAGTACATTTACCAAAACCATTGCAACTAACATGTCCTAGGAGATTATGCTTGGAACAATATATCAACGCATCACTACATCATGGAATTATCAGAACCACATCAGGACTACTATGCGTAAACCCTCACCATCTCTCCAGTGCTTTTCAAGACTCAATTTCATGTGCAGGGTCTAAAATTCATACTAAGACAATGTTAATATGGCATCTTTATATGAAAAGGCAAAGTGAACAACAAGAATATCAGAGCCAACACAACAATCTAACCATGAAAGCTAAGCATCAATTATTGAATTGTCAACAGGGAACCCTGACTATATCATACGCTGCATTAACATATCAAGCTCCATACTTTACTTTTGTGTTATTTTGGAGAATGTAACAAGAGAAGATTTTTTGGCCATGTGATGGTAGACCTCAGGGCACTCCTGAAGGTATCAATGGTTTCTGAGCCACTCTTACTACTAAGTTCTTGATGAACCAACTCTTGATGTACACAGTAAGAAAAGAAGAAGAAGAAAAAAAGAGAGAGAGAGAGAGAGTCAAAACCTGTGACCTTTTACCAACTTCATTCGGCTACAATTTCAACATAACAAACTTCAATATGTATCCAAAAACGAAAAACTGTTTCAAGTTTTTCTCTGCAACCAATACTAGAATTTCACTAGACAATTTTTTAATTTTTGGAAAAAGGCCTATAGTAGATTGAGTTTAATCCTTAAAGTGGTAAAAAATCACATAGAATAACCAGATGAATTATGTAGATAAAAGGAATGCAAAAATCATCTAAGTCTCAAATGACCGGTATTCGATAGGAAGGTAAGCCTACCTGCCATGGTCTTTCCCAGTCAAGTGGCATTGGCCAAGCGCCAAACCATGCTCCAATGACAGCTCCATGAGCAGGTAGGCAGATCATGTACTCTATAGGTCCACTTGGCCTAACAAAAAGTTACGAACAATTGCAGAAGTCAAATAACACAAGTATTACTTCTCAATGCTAGAAAAACAAAAAGGGAATGATGTCGGCAAAATAAAATCACATTAGTTTCATATGCTTACTTTGTGTGAGCAAATATCCGGTGCCAGTCAGCCCAAGAAGAACCAAACACAGAAGCTGCTGGGACACACTGCCAACAGCAGCAGAAGTTTTACAGACCAGGAAATGACTGATTAAGATCCTTATGGCACAGAGGAAAATTTGATGGTTATCTATGATTACTTACAAAAATAAAGCAAATTTTACATCAAGTTACTAGGTTTCCAGCACAAATTTCGGAGCTAGTCCAGTTGATCCAGGAGTTTACTGAAGCATGAGATACAGAATGGCAAATGAGATGTCAAATGAAACACTTACAGTAAGCACTGACATCAGAAGAGACCAGTGGAGGGTCCTGTTGAAGTTCCTGTAATTAACCACAGAATAAAACATCCGATCCAAGATAACGATAAAAACTGTGAAAATTATCTCAATTTGTTCCACAAAATAGTTGTGAAGTGTCAAAATAACTCCTGAACTATAATTTAAAAAAAAAAAACTCTTTTTCATGCTTGCTACTCAGGATTTGTATTATTCTGCACATGTCTATTTGATCATAGTAATGGTTACTGCTATTCACCCATTTCAGTGCAAGATAGTCTAGGATTTGCTATACTCCATAACATCGACGAGCAGTTCTGTACCATGGGATAGAATAGAACAGAGACCATTTGTCCAACCTGAAGTTTAACCTCAGTAGTTCTCAAAATCATAATAAATAGACTGGAAACAACCCAGATAAGTTACATACTGAATCATGGGTGCTCCCAATGCTATAGCTCCAAGTGCATTCACTACTGCCCCTGTGTATTTACATGCAAAAACCAACATACTTAGAATCCAATATAATGAAAAAGACAACAAAATAACAAAAAATGTTAAGCAAGTATTGACAGACGAACATTCAGCTATAAAGCTATTATACCACTAGTGCAGGCAAAGTATTGAAACAAAAGATAGAAAGTTGTGTAAGAATGAGTCCTCAAGTAATATCCTTGTTCTGTATTCAAATAACCTATCTTTTTACAGGTACAAGTGCTAAACAGTGCTAACGTAACTCTTTTCAACCTATAAATTACTAAAAATTACTTCTCAAAGCCTTCAACTTTATCTATTACTTGTACATCATTAACCTTCAAAGAAAGAAATCACTTCATAAATTTTTAAAAAATAATAAGAAACAAAAATAAAGAGCACAGAGCAATTAAAGATTGCAACTTTTGAAATCCCAACCACTTAACCAAGAAGTTTGAGTGATAAAAGTTAATTAAATTAAACTAATTAAAAGCAATGAACGACTAACCAGCAGGTAGTGCCAACAAACCTCGTACTACGGCTTTCAAGTACTGTCCAATACACATATCAAAACCTCGTTTAATAGTTAAAAAGAAGAGATTAACATATAAAAATAACCAACAAAAAAAAAGAAATTAATCAGACGAGGAAATGGGATTAATTGGAATTACAGAGCATTGATTAGGACGATGTCGAAAGAGACTGTACAGCAGAATCACGACTGGAGCTTCAATAACCTTCAAAAAATCAAACCAACAATTGAAAAAGAGAGAGAGAGATTAGAAAACTAAAAAATGAGAAATAATCAACTTGGAGTTGACAGGAATTGATAGAGATGGTCAGTACCCAGATCAGACGGAGGGTTTTTGCCGGATTTTGAATCAAATTGATGGAGTAGAAATTATTGGCAGCATGGAAAGCTACTCCTAATCCTACTCCGCAGGTTACGTTCGTTAGAAGGGCCTTCCATGGTGTTATTACTACGCTGTCGATTCGCACGTCAGAAGCTCCAGTCTCCTTCTTCGCCATTTTGTCCGTTTTTTCCAGAAATACGCGCTAAAGAGTGAAAGAGGGACTGTACTTCGTTTCTGTTTCGAGCAATACCATCTTAAAAAAAGCGTGGTTCTAGACCTCTAGTGAAAGGAAGAAATCGTTTTCTTAGGACAGCGTTTATGAGTTACGGCTCCCCGAGGCCTATTTATGACGGAGAAATATTACTGAGAAGGGACCAGGTATTTCTTGTTTGTTCTCCGCAATACATTTCCGACTCTCAGGCTGTTGGAAACATGTTGGTGGTTGAAATCATGAAATGGCAAGCGGTGACTTTGGAGTGTTGATATTTTGCTGGGCAGCAATTTTTCACAGTTCTTCAGTTCCCGGAAAGAGACAATTACTAAGCCAAGGATAGAAAAGGGTTAATCGAGAAAAGAATAAAAAATTGTGAACTTCCCCGCCTACAAGAATCAAAGAAATGTACGAGCCCACGTCATAATAGTACAAATATCTTAAATAATGTGTTTGTTTGGATTGGGCTTTATTTCCCCAAATTTATTTGCTTACATCATCATTACAATTTCCAATACACCTTTTTACCTTCCCAATTACCTTTTTATCTCACATACATCACATCACAAAAAGTGCTACAGTAAAAATATCTCTAATAATTCACAATCCAAACAGAATAATATATATTTCACTTGTATCATAAACACATTTTTAACCCACATTTTTATATTCTCAATTATCTTTTAATCTCACATACATCACATCATAAAAAGTGTTACAGTAATTATTTCAAATAATACTCTATCCAAACAAACCTAGTGATACTGCACACGCTGCGATGGTCCAAGAATGGGGATGTTGATAGCATAATTATTAAAACCAATCCGGCATCAACACAGCAGCAAGATCGGGTTGGCGGGTTAATGGTTCAACTGGACCGTTGGATCACATTATGTAATAAAAAATAATATAATTAAATAAACATATAAATTATAATATAACTAAACATATAAATTATAATATAAGTACATAAATTCTTAAATATTAATAAACCATAATCCATTTCATATTTCATAGTTCATAGTTCATACACACAACCCATACCCATATGTATTCCTTAGTTTATGAATTCATATTGATATTATATACAAACATAAATGATAAATCTAAGTGTCAAAGAAAAAAAGAAACCCTAATTTTCAAATTCGTTTTCAATTTTTTTTCATCTAATTGTAAAAAAGACAACAATGCTGATGTTGGTGTGATTAGTCAAATTAAAAAATTGGATAAAAAAGTAATTCAAAAAAAGAATTTCTAAAATCCGCCGGGTTTAGCAGATCACCTATACCAACGTGAGTGCAGATTTAGGATTAATTTTATAAAAATTCTAAAAATGGATTAATTTGAGGTTATATTTTGACTATAAAATTTAGTAAAATTACACTTTAACATCTAAGTTTTGGTAAAATAGCATTTGGCCCCTAAAAAGTTCAATATTATTACAATTAGGTCCAAAGAGAAGACGACAATGCTGATGTTGGTGTGATTACTGATTAGTCAAATTAAAAAATTGGATAAAAAAGTAATTCAAAAAAAGAATTTCTAAAATCTGCCGGGTTTAGCAGGTCACCTATGCCACGCGAGTGCAGATTTAGGATTAACTTTATAAAAATTCTAAAAATGGATAAATTTGAGGTTATATTTTGACCATAAAATTTAGTAAAATTACACTTTAACATCTAAGTTTTGGCATTTCAGGGACAACATTTCTGTTTTTTTTTTGGACTCATTTAATGAGAAAAGGGATTATTTCACTTAGTTCTCTTCACGTTTTAAAAGGTACACTTACCTCGCTTGACTTGACACTTTGGTAATCAAACTTTAGAATAAAGTAAAAAATTTAATGAATACCTTAAAATGTCCTTACCTTATAAAATTCAATTTGTTTTTCTAAACAAAAAGAGTGTCAATTTTTTCATGCCAATATTTGTTATTTGATAATCAACTATTATAATAAATCTTTTGTTATAATAGGGTATTTTTCATGGTGCTTTATTAGAAATATAAATTCTTTTTAAGATAGAGAAAAAAGTAATAATTTGTTTCTTTTAAAGTTTATGGACTATTTTTTTAATAAAAGTTTATGGACTAGTTTGTTGATGAAACTATCATAATTTAGTAGTGATTTTGGGTTATTTGTTTTTAATCATTGTTGACATATCCTTAATTTTGAAACAAAAAAAAAGTTACAAAAAAATTGGATGATATTAAAAGTTATAAAAAAATAATAATACTAGTTTAATGTTTAATTTGGATAGATATTAGGGACAACATTGATAGCTTTTCTATACTTCTAATAAAATAAAAGAGAAATGAATAAGAAGAAAAAATGTAAAAAAATTATAAAATCCTTCCTTTCCATAAGCATGGTAGCAAGAGAGTTTTATTAAAAATATTAAGGTTAGCATTGTCATTTTAAATGGGCTAGGGATGTAGGTGTAATTTTTTAAATTTTAGGGGAGCCAAGTGAAATTATTAAAAACCTCAGGGGAGGTTTCTGCCATTATCCCTTGAGAGAAAGAAAGGAAATAATTTTTTTGATTGGAAGAAAAACAAAATTAAAAATAGAAGGATGATAGTTTGATTTAGTGTAAAAGAACAAATCAATAAGTGGATTGAGGGTCTGATTACGAATGTCCATAAAAATTAAAAATAGAGCTATTTTGCAGGTGAATTTCAGATAACTCTACCTTCCTAGCCATGAAAGTTCTGCAAAAATTTAGTACAATTGGATTATTTCATGTAAAAGAAAAAGTCCAAGGTAATTAGTGTTCTGTGTATGCTGACTAATTATAAAACTTTTGGCATCAATACGGTATGTTTTTCCTATTCAACAGGTCCTCTATGATGATGCACATTTA
The DNA here is from genome assembly GCF_003713205.1 of Coffea eugenioides. NCBI lineage: Eukaryota > Viridiplantae > Streptophyta > Magnoliopsida > Gentianales > Rubiaceae > Coffea > Coffea eugenioides. Next base: position 4,061,709 of record NC_040038.1, on the reverse strand, counting down.
ATAGGAAATCAAGCTTTATATCATTTTTATTAGTACGAGTTTTCTTTTTTCTTTTTTCCCCCCTGCTCTTATGTAGGTCTTCACCTAGTGGGGTCATTCGTATTCCTCCCCGGAGCTAATTTATCACTTCAATTAATCATAGGTCTATAATTTGCTACTCCTTTCGTAAATGACTCTTCTTTAATCAAGACTTCACTTGTTACTTAGAAAAGTTAAAAAATTATTGTCCTGATGATGCTAAAGATTAATGTATTTCTCGGTTAAGTTTCATACTTCCTTTTTGTTTTTCCGAAATTTCATTTTCATTTTCTTTCGTATTATCAAAGATGCATGCAGTACAAAATGTGATTGAATACATTATTATTTGAAATTTCTTTTTTTTTTATGTCACAAACATATTTTTTTGAATTACGTTCTACCTTTTTAGTAACATTTTTTTTAATCTTGCGTACGACATATATTATATCACACATAGTATTAGAGTACTTATTTTTAAAAAATCTTCCAAACGCATAATTCCTTTACGTTCCCAAGGATTTACCAGAAAACGTCTGTGTTCTCAGACAGTCTCTTTTTTGTTTTCATCTGTTTTTGTCTTTTGCTCTCAAGAACGTTGGAACCGGATCATTGTGCCGAGAATCAAGACATTAGAGCCGAATCGTGTCTGGAGCTTCAACGACCTTACAAGGATATAAAAGGTGAAATAGGAAAATAGCAAATCGAATGTTAACCAAAAATTCTAAGCTGAGACTCATGAATGCATGGATCCTTAGAGCCACAGAAACCAACTTCATATTTGCCAACTACATAGTGGAAGTTACATTTATAAGGGAAAAGCACAAGCAGCAGAAAAGACTTTATTGCTTCAAGCGGCTACTACAAGTAATACTAGAACTTAGACTAGAAGATCTTCATGCATATTCACCGTCCACACCTTTGATCAGTCAGAACAAGCTTTAGCTTGAGGCTAGGAAGGGATTTGGAGGTGATTCATAGACTCCATGTCTTGCTTCATGATAGTGAGTTGGTGATGCTGGCTTTGGTGAAGGAGGAGGTGAAGGAGTCCTTCCATAGCTGGTTGCCAAGGACGGTTGAACCAGATGTAAGCCTGGCGTTTGCTCGACTCCATGGCTTGCTTCATGATAGTGAGTTGGTGATGCTGGCATTGGTGGAGGAGGAGGTGAAAGAGTCCTTCCATAGCTGGTTGCCAAGGACGGTTGAACCAGATGTAAGCCTGGCGTTTGCTCGACTCCATGGCTTGCTTCATGATAGTGAGTTGGTGATGCTGGCATTGGTGGAGGAGGAGGTGAAAGAGTCCTTCCATAGCTGGTTGCCAAGGACGGTTGAACCAGATGTAAGCCTGGCGTTTGCTCGACTCCATGGCTTGCTTCATGATAGTGAGTTGGTGATGCTGGCATTGGTGGAGGAGGAGGTGAAAGAGTCCTTCCATAGCTGGTTGCCAAGGACGGTTGAACCAGATGCAAGCCTGGTGCTTGCTCGTAAGTTATGATCATCCTCAACAGGACTTTGTCTACACTCTTAGGAGCAGGAGTTCCGTAATTTGACTCGACCATAGAGGTGTAACCATGCTCTGCAGCGCAAGGAAATCGTTAGGTAATCAAGCTAGTAACGTGCAAAATCAAAAGATTTTAAACCATCCATTAGTACTTTCCAGGAACTGCATGGTACCATGCACAATATATCAATAAATCTTGAGATAAATGGATTGAACCTGAAAATAGTTGGCATAACAATCATTAATTCGTACAAGGAAAGAATGACTTGGCAGAAGGGTAAGCATTTAAGCCTCCAAAGATATCATAACAAATTAGAGCAGAAATAACTAGTAATGAAATTTGTTATGCATTCGTTCACATATTAATTAGAGGAAAATGTCGAAAGTGTTGAAAGGAACCTGCCGGGCAGCTGAAATCAGTGAAGACACCAGATCACAAGATCAAGTATCATGAAACATTAAGATTGAATAAGAAAATCCACTGCAAGAATGAGTGTGAAGTATACTGACTTGAACATTTTAGAGTCTGCGCCTCACTAAATCCAACTTATATAGTGGAAAGAAGTAGCAGCACAGAGACAATGGTATGCCATTGTTGTTTCAGGCTGCTTAGTAATAGATTTTAAATTCAAATCCCTGATAACGAGGAAGCATAGTTAGGAGTTGAAACGTGAAAGTTACCTAGCAAAGGTCTTGCTTGAATTCCCAAAAGAGAAAAGAGGCAAATCAGAAAGAAAGCTCTCATACCGAGAATCGTCATATTAACTTAGACTAAGACACACAAGCCTTCTGCTGAAGTCTAAGTGTATTTATAACCAAAGAATAGTAGGTAACGCATGAGCAGCCCAAACAGTATGGAAAACAAGATATATTTTTAAGGTTTTACTAGGTTTATTATATATATTGCCTTAATCATGTCACAGAATCATATTGTTTGATATGTTTAACTTACGAGAAAAAGTTCTATTGGTTGAACTATGACCAAAATCCAAATGCATGCTTGGAAACGATTAAAATAGTCCATAGATTGGCTATCATTTTCGGATAGATGTCACTCACAGGTAATCTTGATTTCTTCCCCCGACTTCTTTCACCTATGTGTGGCCATATCTAAGTTGTTCCTGCATGATTGGTAGCCCAAACATTAGGAAATTTTGTATGTAAATCTTTATGTTTTATCCTCATTAAAATATCATATGATGCAATTGTTGACTGCCCAGCATATCTTTCAAATATAGACCCATGTTTTCACTAGTGGCAAGCTTATTACGACATGCTCACGTTGCTGAAGTGCCTCTGTTTGAGGAGTAAATACATCACGTGGATATATATTGATCAACTTGTTCAGTTGCCCTGATCCAAATTCGCTAGTATGGAGAATGCCAAGACATGCATGTGCCAGAATTTTCAGTTTGATGGAGAAAGGCATAAAACCATCAACCATCAGATGTGCTGATACTTTAGCACAACTTTTCCACCTCAAGGAAGATGGTGGTGCCCCAGTCTCTTTTCCAGAGTTGAGAGTGCTTCCTTTCTTCTTGTTTATCCTTGTGGTTGCGGCTGTAGTTGCCTGAATATCGGACTCAGAATGTGGCAAGAAAGCATTGTACTTCATCATGATCTTCCTTAATGCATGAACTTTCTAGGACCAGTTTCCTCGCACTGATTTGTGTTCCATACCATAAATACCTCCAACAGCTTTTAATCATCATTCAGTTAAATACTATCATTATTTGTTGCAGGGGCCAGGGAGAGAGGGGCTATGCGTATTTTTCTTTTTAAATGACGTCCTAATCAATTTCTTTGTTAACCCCAAATCTAAAATTGGCGTCGTCTGCCAAGTCCCAAGTGAATTAAAAAAAAAAAAAAGGATTACTTGATATCAAACTAACTACTCCATCCCCTTACTTGGTTTTCTCTTTTTGCAGCAAGTAAGGAATAATTGAAGTCGGGGTGTTAGGTGATCCGAGCAGTAGCTAATGACCTGCCGGACAAATCTCTCTCTCAATTTGAAACATAAGATAATGACCCTTGAGATTATGATAAATAAGTTGATTAAAATTCTCATTATGTGAAATCCGATATACACATATCAGAAAGCGCATGTATTTCTTGAATACTGTTGAATGCTGTGGAAGTAAAGTAATAGTACCAAGGATGCAAATTCCCACATATTAGAAGGCGTGCATCATACGTATCCTGGTCATTTTGTCTATTGATTTTAGCTGGCAGACACTCAAGTGACAACAAGAATGGAGAAGTTGACAGGTTGATGTAAAAGAAGATGGCAAGTTAATTTGAACCACTGCTTCTGCAAGATGTACTCAGTTGTGGTGATGACTCTGGATTTTTTAGCGTTTATAACGTTCATGTGACAGCCCAACTCACCCTAAGGCGAATCAAAGGATTCGACGGACCGCCTGCCCAGTTCTCACTGGGACTCAGTCGTTCAGTTTAGAGTGATTTAATACGTTCCGGAACATACAAATGCGCGTAAACAAGTCAAAATCACAAAATAAAAAAAATGAAAACGGAGTCGGTTATGAATAGTAACTGACACATCAAAATCCAACCAAACGTCAAGCAAATATTTACATCTCGAAATTTAGCATATACAACCCAAAGGGACATACCAAAGTGATTCAAAAGTGGATACATGTACGGTTTGCCAAATCCAAAAGAGAAACGGACCCAAAAGTACATTTAGGGTTTTAATCAATGAGCTATACAAAAGATATATCCAACTAGTTCAATTCGGCAACCAATTGTCAAATCCAGTCCAAAAGTATTTATTTTCCTGTAAGGAAAACAAAAAGGAACAGAAAGGGGTGAGCTTGCGCTTAATGAGGTACCAGACATATAGCAGTAAACTCATGACATTTCACATTTAACAAATCAGGTACACATGCCAGATGTAAAGTAAAAGAACCAATGATTCAAATCGAAAGAATACAGGTGGCTCTCAGGAGCCAAATTCCCATTTGCGTCACCGAAACTTGATCGAAATAATAGTTGACACTCTGTCAACACTAAAGAAGTAACCAATACCGTAGACTCCACTTTCTTCAATTCCTTCCACCTCACATACCCCTATCGGGCCCGAAATTCAATCAGATCAGAAATGGTAATACTCGAGTATACCGGAATCAAGGGGTCTCAATACCCAAAGATCCCAAAACAGACTACCGTGGTTCGTTATCTAATCGACCAGGCTCTTGCCGGCCCGACTCGAGTAACTGGCCACAGGTGTTGAGTTCAGAGGTCACAGAAAGGTCGTTGGATACAAGCTTCCAAACGACGTCAGAACAGATACAGATCCAGATACAGATAACAGATACAGACACAGATAGCAGATTCAGATGCGCACTCAAAATTGGCATATGAACAGACAAGAGAACGAGTGTGATAAAGTACACCTCGCCTCCCTTTTATCAAAACAGTATTTGGCTCCAACAGTCATAAATCAAGTATTTCAGATATTCAGATATTTCACATAACGGGTAGCAGGTAGTGGAACACTCACAGGGGTCAGTACATATACCTCCCAAAAGAGAGTTTTAATCACCAAGAAACCCTAAAATAATCCAAGGAAAACAATTGAAGGTTCCATTTTCAAAAATCGAGTATACAGAATGCACATGTGAGACTCGACTACCAGTCGTATGCCTCGCCAAATAATTACTAATGCAAGGGTGCAAAACATGATTTTTTTGAAACGAAAAGGTAACATGAAGACCTAGGCTCAAACAACCCAAAAGGCCTTTATTTCTTTCAAAAGGCAATTCAAACTTAAAGGAACCAAACGGCTTAGAAAATTGGACAGCATTTCCCCTAAATTTGCTTACTTTTCCAGCCGTCATGGCTTCATTATTTCCTCAGCCAGCCCCAAAGTCATACGAAATATAATTCATCACAACAGCCGTTCAATAGGCTCAAAGTCATTCAAGTCATTTAGCTAGGAAAATGACCGGAAAGGAAAGTCAAGCTCTAAAATATTCCAATAAGCACAATAAGACTCGATTACAAGTCATAAACCAATTCCAAATATCACCAAAATAGGGCTCCATAAGCATACATAAGCATTAGAGGAAACCAGAAAATCCGGAAATGGAGTTAAGCGTTAACCCGAAAAAAACAGTTTTTGACATCATTTTGCGGTTTTGGTACCAATGACACTACGATTATCGGATGAAGGTGAAAGACTCACCGTTTCGAAACTAAGAGATAGGGTTACAATATTGAAGAAGGCAACTCTGTCCAGTTTCGAGTGTAACTAGGTCAAAAATGCAAAATACTACACCAGAACCGGAAAAACAGATTCACAGAACGCATTCTGGTGCAAACATCATAAGTCAGCCTACCTAAGTCCAAATCCAGAAATTCCAAAGCCATCTGAAAGCTAAGAAACAGAGCTACATTTCATCAGAAGACCTCAACAACCAATTCGGAAGCATTCCCAACTAAAATAACCAATTACAGAAGCAATTCTCAAATTCGGGTAAAACCAGGGCAGCAAGGGTAATTCCGTCTTTTCTCAAGCTACGCTACTCCGATTGACCTGAAATTTTGCAGGCACCTCTAAAATATCATTCCCTACAACTTTCATGTTTTAACCCAAGGCCAATTCGGTCTCTAGCTATGAGCTACAAAACCGAGCATAATGTAATTCAAAGAAACCCTAACTTTCCAATTTTCTTTCCAAAACAGAAATTGCTTGCAATTTACCACTTTTTCCACCTTCTAGCTTCCTTCAATATCATTTCCAATCATCATACATAACCACATAATCATATTCATATGAAAACAGAAAAATCTCCAATAATTACAAAACTTCATCAATTCAACCAAAAATCAAGATATAATCCATAAAAGTGCATCTTGTACCACCACCAATCATGAATTTAGTATCATTAGAGAAAGGAGAGGGGTCCTTAACAACTCACCTTGGCAACACAAGAGAGAGAGCAACTAATCACTTTAACCTTCCAAACAACTCCACACAACACCTCACTATCACTCCCTTAAGTGTTTCTATGGAGCAAAAACAAGATTTAATGGTTGATTTGGTAGATTGGAGCAAGTTTGAAGCAAAACTTGGTGAGCTTTTCCCTTTTTTTTTTCCTTGAAGTAGCCGGCCAAGAGGAGAAGAAAATGGTGCAATTTTGGTAATTTTTTTGTGATTTATTTGGTCAAATGGAAAAAGGTGAATAGTGGTCTTCAAGTCCAACCAATCATTGAGTGACACTTGTCACTTTATTTAATGCATCCCTATCTTTTTGTTTCCTCTCACACCAATCCAAATAGCACCCTCTAATTATCTCTTAACATCCGGTAAATTAATTCCAGTATTCAAAACTTAACCTAGTTGGCCGAATTTTTCCGAACTTTTCGCACTAGCGGGTCCCACGTCCGATATATACTCTTAATTTCTCAAAAACTATTCGATACTAGAAAAATCATCTAAAAACTCTATTTACTCATAAAAATTATCTAGAAATTTTTCCTAAGCAAGAAAATGCAGAAAACATGCCATTAAAGATATAAAACCTAGGAAATGAAAAAGTTACGGGTTCTCACAGTTCATAATATCAGACATAGTTGAGGTCCATTATTCCATTATGTCGAATAATTTCTTGAAGAACACTTGTGTGTTAATCAATGAAATCCGAGATTTTCAATGCATTTTCTTGGGTATTATTTTCCTTCTACTCATAAGGAAAGGTGTCAGTTTTCCGGAAAGGGTTGGTTTGAATAGTAAGGTGGGAGAAATTATAAATAGATGGTTCTCGATTCAAAACCTCTCATTTGAAAAAAAAAAAAAAAAAAGGGAAAAACTGTATGCAAAAAGTTGAAGTGTATTTGTTAATTGGGAACTTTTTATTTTAATTTTTTCCCTAAAGTACAACAAATTCACTGCTGAAAAATTCGATAATAAATTTCATGCATACAATGGACCAACTTCATGTTGTATGGTTCAAAATGCACAAGCTTGCTGCACGATTATTAGATATGATTAAGGAATCTAACCTAAACTATCTCAACCAAACAAATATCCTTTACCTTTGAATGGAAAAATTATTCAACTTATTTGGATGCTAGCTCAGGGAATGTGGAGTTTCTCTTTATTCTTGACAGGTAAACTATCTAACGAGAAGCAGAAACAAGATCAAGACGTGCAAGCCTGCAAAAATGCATTTGTTTAAGCAATTGAATTTTGTTTTTCAAAGTATTCGTTGACAAAATTTAAAAGCCAATAGCAAAGTGCACAAAAAAATAACAACTCTGTTCATCTTCAGAGAACTTGGATTTAGCATTTCGGCTTCGCGTGGAAATTTTGGACATGGCCCATCAACTGCGTCTGTTTCTCAGGTTGGGTTAGACAAGGACTAAGTTTCTCATCTATTTTCTTTTTTCATTATTTTTTTTTCTTGTTAAGTATCTGTTCTTTGTCTTAGATATTTCACAGTGCAAATATACTTTTTTTTTTTTCTGGTGTTTCCTCAAACAAATCTTTTTTTTTTCCTCATTACTTTTACTTACATAAACATCTAAAATTATTAATGGAGAATTAGTTAGATGACCGTGACATCCTATTTTGAAGCCCTCTCCCTTCTTCCTTACAAGGCTTTAAATCTCCCCTTAGGAAAAAAAAAAAGGGATTAATGGAGGCAACATATCATACATTTTCATGGAAGATACTCAATATTTTCAATATATTGTGAATACATTTCTTTTACAGTGAAGTTGCTGCTCTAGCTAGAATATGCTAATTGAACGATTGCATCAATTATACTAGATAATTGCATATTTGATTTATGAACACATTTCATCTCTTTAATATTTCACTTAACTACTAGTTTGACTAGAAGAAGAAACAACATGTGACGAGTAGCCTTTGTGTTTTTTTTTTTTTTTTTTAACTCTTGGAAAAATTTTACTTCAAGAGAATAGCCCAAGTTCTTTTGTCACTTGGTGTACATTTTGTTTTTTCATTCTTTTTTGTAGCTCTCCTTCGTTTCTTGTACCTTATATATATATTTTTTGGAATTAGTTTGAATAACAATGGTGCAACTGAAAGCACAAAAATCCTTCCCATCTTATCATCCTATCCAACCCTCCTCCTTCAAATCCTCTCACTTATACACCAAAAAAAAAAAAAAAACACTCAGCTCTACGCAAAAAGAAGAAAAGATAAATGAATAATTAATGTAAAAATTCAAAAAAAAAAAAAAGTCAACTCAATTTGATTAGTTTGCCTCTTTTGGGAGTGCATACAATAGATTTTGACATGCAAATTACCAATTTTCAAACTTTATTGGACTAATTACAAAAGGAACCTATGCAACTCCGACTAAAAAACCACAATTTAGCTAGTCGAGAAGACGAATATGTTAAAAATTAGGATCCGCCCTCAAGAGGGATTTCTGTCGGCATATTGTGTGCAATCTTGAAAGAATCAATAATGTTCCTAAGAAACAGGAGGAGGTATCCTAACGCAGGGATGATATCCTGACTTGTGCCAGAGTAAAGATGCACTACGCAGTAATAAGTGGGACTCAAAACGGTGACGTCTGGATAAGAACCAATGAAGCTACCGAGCTTACATTGTTGGTTAGCCTTCAATTTGAAAGCATGACAACAGCTGGTGCATCAGAGGACAAAGCAGGTCAGCATACATTCTATTCAAACGAAAGAACTACAAGCCTTATTTTTTGTGGGGGAAAAGAGGGTGTTTACAAAACATGGTATTTAATTCAAATAAAGCTGCATCAGCGGAAGGAATTTCCATCTTATATGAATTATCAACTGAAAAATAAACACCTTGAACTCCAAAACGCGAGATAAATCTTTGCAGCCATAATAGAGAACAACCTTGTAGGGATTTTATGCGTTTAACCCGGTCGACTCAATAAAATTAGGCACTTACTACTAGTTAAGCGGTAAGAAATTATGGTGATGAGCTGGTGACAAATTAGGCAGTTTTGGACAAGGACGGGACGCAAAGATGGTTTTTCCTTTGAGATCAAATACGTAGAGGCTGCTGTCTCCCCAGTAAGTGAAGTAGATGGAATTTCCCTTGAGCCCTGATTCTGAAGCACCGCAACATGACATAGAATTAGCCCGTTGAGAAATGAAGAAAGCGCGATCACCTATGTCATCAACCCAAGCTTTTCTTGTTACTAGTGAGACGGCCTGCGCGTTGCGCAGGAGGACTAATATTTCCCGTGTTAATTGTTTTTTGTTGTATGAGTTTATTAGTATATATCTCTGTTATTATTTAATTCATGCGGATCATTAGGGAATTATAATTTTTGTTAAAAGTTAACTATTATGAAATATATAGAATACATGAGAACAATAATATATAGAATGCATAAGAATAAATTAAAAAATTGTATAAGGTTATTTTGCATTTGGATCAGGATAATTAGAAAATTGTAAAGTGAATCATTCCCAAAGAGTATTAATCATTATTGACACAAAAAATAGGGGATCCTGAAAATCAATTAAACACTTGAACCATAGAACTTGACACTGCTAAAAATTAATCACCACATGTCACAATAATAAAACCCATTTTTTAAAGTTACTAAAGCCAACAATAGTTTATTAATTGTTTCCTCAATAATTGTGCATTTATAGAACACTTAACAATTTTATTCTATGTTAACCCAACAATAATTTATTAATTGTTTCCTCAATAATTGTGCATTTACAAAACATGTATCAATTTTATTTCATGTCACAGTAATAAAAGCCATTTTTAAAGTCACTAAAGCCAACAACAATTTATCAATTATTTCCTTGGTAATTTTGCATTTTCAGAACACTTCAAAAGCAAATAATTAATCACAAAAAATCAACTTTCATAGGTTTCACTTTTTATACCACCAATTATGAATTCAGTCAACATGTCCAATAAATACACCAAAACTATAGCAACTGTTAAAAAACAAACAAATAATTGATGAAAATAGCCCTAACATCCAATAACAATTGCAGGATAACCGCTTGACAAAAAAAATCACTGTGCATAGGGCAACTTTTCCTTTATATTGTTAGATATGTATATCTCTATTACTCACTAAGTTCAATAAATATAGGCCTATTTCTTTTTCCATTAATATTGGATCATTAATCCACAGTAAAAGACGTGTATTACTACATTATTTTTCAAATTTAGAGTACTTTAATTTTCAAATGTAAGAAATAGTCTAATTAATGTTACATGTTTAAATAAATAATATAAAAAGATCAGCACACAATATCGCTTTTCAATTTACTGCAATTTAGAGCTATTAGAGAAAACAAATATGTTAAAATATTTTATAATAATTATATATACACTAAACATGGATATATTAGTAAAATAACAAACTAATTATTCTTTTAAAAAGGAAATAGACTCATAATGTAGCACACATAGAAGACAAAAGTAAGCTCATGTTTATAGAATATATATATATATATATATATAGAATGAAAAGTATAATAATAAAAATAAGGGAATTAAAATTTTTCCAATAATTATATAGACTAAATATGTATATATAGACTAATATATATCCTTCTAATTGTACGTTTGAAAAAGCTATAGAATTAGAAGCCATTTTTAGTTGAAACCTATGGCATCTTAACCGATTTTGCTTACTTATATGATGATAATGTTGGACTTGTTATTTTTTCCCTCTAGCTCAAGAATTACAGCATAATCGCTTGACCAAAATGGAGCTATTCATTATACAATTCTCCCTTTTATATATTTAGATTAGATATATATATATATTGGAGAGCTTGACAGAGATTTTCTTCTTTTTTTTTCTGGTTTTCTTGGTGAGGCGGCCCGGGGTGGGTTGTATTGGAGAAGATAAAAGGGCATATGGCAGAGCTCTAAAACAAGGCCTGCAGCATTACTTACAATAGAGAGCGTACAGGTATAGCTCTCTTTTGTGAGTCCTAGCCCCTGTAGCCCACATAGCACAATAATACAGCTAACAAGCCTCAGCCACAGCCAGACCTTTTTATTGAAATATAATGCCAAGAGCCATCTTAATAATTGTTGTCTTTTTCCGGCAAAAGAGAATCAATGAAATAGCCAGCTTAACCGATTCTTCCTAAAGCCAGAGCCAGCCACATGACAAAAGACCAAAATGCCGCTTGACAATTGCCCTCAAAGTTGCCCAAAATTACGTGATAACCGCTTGACCAAAATTGCACTGTTCCTTCTCCAACTCCCGCTTTTATATAGTTAGACTAGTGAGACGGCCTGCGCGTTGCGCAGGAGTACTAATATTTCCCGTGTTAAGTTGTTTAATTTTTAGCTGTTATATATTTCTTATAATGTAGAGAGATATAATTATTATAAGTCTGGCTTGAATTATAAAATAATAGTGCTATAAATTGGTTGGGTGAATATAGTGTTAATAGTTTGTGAACTATGGAGGACATTTTGTAACATAATGGTTAATAAAGTATTATAATTGAGACAATGCAGCGTCGACATTTTGTGTGGTATGATTTGTATAAATTATGTGATCTGGATGAGGTAATTATAAAGATACCTCTCTATATTTATGTATATCTCTATTACTTACTAAGTTCCATAAATATGGGCCTATTTCCTTTTTTTTTTGCACAAATTAAAACATTTAATCAATATAATCACAACAATTATTTTTCTTTCATATTTTTGTAAAATATCGCTCACTAATATTAGATCATTAATCCACATTAAGATCCGTGTATTATTACATTATTTTTTAAATTTACAGTACTTTAATTTTTTTAATGTAAGAAACAATGTAATTAATGTTGCATGTTTGAATAAAAAAATAATAAAAAAATAGCATACAACATTGTTTTTCAATTTAGATTAATTTAGAGCCATTAGGAAAAATGAATATATATACATTAAATTTAGAGCCATTAGGAAAACTTTTATAATAATTATATATATATACATTAAATATGGATATTTATCTAACAATATAAAAGTGAGAGTTGCCCCATGAAAAATGTTTTTTTGTCAAGCGGTTATCTTGCAGTTGTTATTGGATGCCCGAACTATTAGTAAATAACATACTAATTATTCTTTTTTATAGAACGAAAAATAAGAATAAAAACATGGGCATTAAAAATTTGTAATAATTATATAAAGTAATATGGATATATAGACTAATATATCTTTATAATTGTATGTTTTAAAAAGTAGTAGGATTAGAAACCATTTTTAGTCCATGACACCTTAACTGATTTTGATTAATTGTGATAACAATGTTGGATTTCTTTTCTTTCTTTTTTTTTAACTGCTCTTCAATTTTTGGGAATCATGCAGTCAAAAGCTATTGCTGAACATGCTAAACAATCACTGCATTCAACAATTTTACAGAGCACTATTTTATTTCATTTTTTTGCAATATATGCATTCATTTTTTTCCAAACAATTTTTATTTCATGTCGCAGTAATAAAATCCATTTTTTAAAGTCATTAAAGCCAATAATAATTTATTAATTATTTCCTCAATAGTTGTATATTTACAGAACACTCAACATTAATTAGATTGTTTCTTACATTAAAAAAACTAAAGTACTGTAAATTTCAAAAACAATGTAATAATACATGGCTCTTAATGTAGATTAATGATCTAATATTAGTGAGCGGCATTTTACAAAAATATGAAAGAAAAATAATTGTTGTGATTATATTGATTAAATGTTTTAATCTGTGCAAAAAAAAAAAAGAAGGAAAAAGCCAACAAATGCACAGATTATCAAGAATAAGAAACAGATAGAAATGCGTGAAACCTCAAAATAAAATTAGAAAAAATATATTAATCCAACTTGATTATCAATTTTTATTTTTAGCCCAGATTATTTGTATGATTCTTGAGCTTTATCTGACTGAATTAGAGAAAATCTATACAAGTTCAGAAGCTTCACTGCTGCGTCCCTTTATTGCTCTTTGTACAGATACAAAGAAAGTTATGCCTTTTGCCTTTCTATTTTTTCGTTATTATGCTTCGGTTTTCAGCTCAGATTTCATCACCGTAGCATTTGACCAGAAGGATGACTGGGGGCTTCTCAATGACCAAAAGACCAAAAAGCCCCTCAAAGTCACAAAAATAGCAGCATAACCGCTTGACCAAAATTCACTGTTCATTCTCCAACTCTCCCTTTTATATATTTAGATATCTGAATACGTCAATCTTCTGAATCCGTGTTTCTGATTCTCCACAAAATTAGGAACATTTCTCCATTACATTCAATCAAGTAACGATCCGATCCAATGATTCCAGGCACCAAACAATAAGGTGCCTCTTCTGCTCCTAATTTCCTCAACTCAAGTCTCCATTGAGACTAAATTTAACAAAAAGCAATCAATCGGATCCTTATGGTTATCTACTATCATCATCCATCCTTCACAGCTTGCGCTAATAATTTTCCCGGATAAGTCTGGTAATTTTCTCACGCAGTAACGGTCTTCCGGTATGCTGTAGAAGGTTTGGATATCTGAATGTCTTCCATGCGAGAACATGAGCCACCGATGAGGTTTCGGGGTTGGGGGTACTGAGGAACGCCCCTTGTCTCTAATTATATTCATCATCATCATCATCATCATCTACAAGATGTACAAATTTAGCTAGTCAGTCAATACATTGTTATGTGATAGGACATTTGACTACTCTAAGAATGATTTGATTATATATATATATATATATAATAGTAGTATCAGTTTCCACTACACTATAGTGATCAATATGAACTCAAGCTAACCATATAAAAAGAAGAGTGCTTAATTGACGTCTGATTCTCTTCAATGATTAAAGAAATAAACACATGCAGAGATGAGCATCATGCTACATTTTTCCCAATGATTTTCTCTTTTAATTCTCTTAATTAGGTTCATTAATTAGTCGAATTTATGAAAGAGGTGATAATGTAAACTTTACCACATACTGGGGACATGTGCAGCAAGATTCTAAGCAGCCAAGATAAAACAATACCTACCCCATAAAGTAATTCACATTAGAAAGCTTAAAGATTAGCAGTACCGTACTCAAGCAAGTGTAAACTTTCTTAGAGCTCTCCTAATCTTCAGTCTCCTCGTGATTATCACAGGTAATAATAAGCAACCAAGAAATAATAAAAAGAAAGAAAAAGCAGCAAAGCATTAAAAAAAAAAGGCTCAAAGATTTGCACTCTGGCACTATACTTCAACGAGCCTCCTAATCTTCCAATATGCACGACTACCGTAACAAATTAAGCTTGGTATGATCAAAATTTTGAAGAATTATTAATTAACATTAATGGATTGTAATATGGCAGTAAGCTTCCCGGAACTTCTCCAGATGTTCTGGCGTCCATGATCATCAACGGACGAAACAAATAGGAAATATGCCGCCTCAGGTAAATATATGGGGGGAAAAAGAGAGAGAGATTAAAGAAAAAAAAAAGTTTCGGACCGAATAATATGATGTAAAATTTAGACAAGAACACAGGTACACAGAAAAAAATAAAATAGAATTTGGGGACAATACCTTCCAACGAAGCCGATAACCAAAGTAGATGAGTCGAAATTTTGAGGGGTAGGCAGGGAATATAAAAGCAGAAAGAAGGGAAAAACACGTATAAGAACCAGCGTTAGACACATGCACACATATTTTGCATCTTCAATCTGAAAGGTACGCCCTGATTACACTTGTTTACTGATTCTGCTTAGTAAGTTTTAACATGTTACTAACTTTGACTCTATTCTCTTGCTATGTCATCTGAAAAAATTTTAGTGAGACTCGTCACAATACTTATGCCCTATGCCGTTAAACAAGCCTACTGATAGATAGAATTACTGATAGATAGAATCAAGTTTGTTTCAATTTGATTGCTCGTATCAAAGCTAAGCGCTTGTTTTACTGCGGTTTGTGGCTTAAATAGTTACCATTGGATTGAAGTCAAAATATTAGACGGTGACAATGGCTCAGAATTCTGTGCGATATTGGATTGATATCTTGGTGAAATTGCTGTCTTCCATTCATCTTCTTCTTTTAATTAAGTCTTAATTACAAGAGGTATTGCAATCTTCCTTAAAATCAAACAGCCATTAGAATCAAAAGGGATGGACGTTGTGGAAGGGATGGACATGGAGCAGAGAGATTGGACTAACGTTCCAGAGGAGCTTTTGACCTTGATCTTGTCACATCTATTTCTGGACGATGCCAGGCGTTTCCGAAACGTGTGTAGAACATGGAAATCGGTCCCTGATCCCATCGAACAATCCCCAATCCGATTCCCGGTGCCTCAGTCGCAGTGGCTCATGCATAAAGATTTAAGCCGGGGGACATGCAAATTCAGCCATCCAGTTTATAGAGATGCATACTGCCTCGGTTCCCCTGAATTGTCTGGGCATTCACAGCCATCTCACCAGCCTCCTCCTGGTGGTGATGCAGTTATTTCTTCTGTGCTACGTTTTTCCAAGGGGGGTTGGTTGCTAATGTCGAAAGGGCGCTTCTCGGTATTCTTTTACAATCCATTCACCAAAGCAAAGATGTATTTGCCACTTGTACCTGATCCTGAGCGTTACGTCTTAAGAGGTATAACGTTTCTGTCAACACCAGCATCTCCGGACTGCTTGGTCTTTGGTTTATCGGCCTTGTTTTACAGGCATGTGGCGATTTCAATCATTCGTCGTGGAGAAAAACATTGGAACTTCTACAGGTTCGAAAACAATCTGCCCATCATTCCATCTTACTGCAATCCAGTTTTCCACAAGGGCATGTTTTACTGCTTGGGTGAAGGAGGGAATTTGGGAGTTTTCAGTCCCGAGGACAATCAGTGGACTGTTCTTGTCAAACCCCAGAAAATCTATAAAAGAGGCCATGAAAGCTATCTACTTGAGATTGATGGGGAGCTCATCTCCGTGTTTGTCCGGCGGCTGGGTTCACAGATTTCTGTTTTTAGGTTGGACGAGACAAAGATGGCTTGGGAAGAGGTATCTGATTTGGGTGATAATATGGTGTTTATTAGCCCCACAAATTCCTTTTCAAGAAAAAAAGTCATAGAAGGAATGCAAAATAAGATCTATTTTTCAAGGTTGCACAAAGGGTGTTGTGTGTTTTATTCACTCGACACTAAAAAGTTTCACACATTGCTGACGGATTTCTCGAGTGCAAGTCTATATAATACTCCGGAGCAATTGCGTAGCTGTTGGATTGAGCCAAGTGCAGATCATCACATTACTGAAGAACAACTCAACTGGTAGATGATTCCAAAACTTGACCCTGTTCAAGATTGTTATTCCTGCCTTAGGTGCACAGATGAGTTTTTAGTGAACCGTGCTTTTTGTTATCAACTTTCATTACTTTTGCTTCAACAAGCACTTTGAAGTGTGACATCTAATCCTTGTGAAAGACTTATTGTGAGTAGTTTCAGATGATCCAAAGATGTGCGGATTCAAGATACTTATTTTTTATCACTTTTGAGCAGTATACCTGTTGTTACTTGAAGAAGGATGTGCAAGGAGAGTGGATATGCCCAAAATACAAATTACATTTGCCACTTACACATCACACAAATCGCTTACACATTTTATTTGCAAATTTTGGACGAGAAAATGTGAGAGCAGAGTAGTTGAATGAATGATGCTCCACTTCTGGGTATTAATTCTTGGCATCAACGATGACTAAATAAAACCGCATAAAACTGAACTCCGCACAGTTTACCTTGCTATTTGACAATTTTAACACGTATACTAAGATAGAATCTTGTAGGCTGGAAGTTGTAAGCCTTCTTCTATCTTACCACATAGTTTTGTACACAAATGGATGAATCCAAACCAATTAAATGACATGTTTTATCATCTTTTCCTGTCCTTCATGGTTATTTTTCATTTTGAATGTTGCACGACATCTCTCACTCATCAAACTCAGCCCCCCTTGGAAAATAACAGTCTAATCATAATTTTTGCCTCATATTCTCTTCAGTGGAATCATACATTTTGAAGTTCATGTTGCGAAAACTGAAAGATTACAAAAAATTTTTATTAAAAAAAGTTCGCCGAATAGGTAAAGAATGATTTTACTCTGACATTTGGTATTTCTAGTTTTGCCATGATCTCAGGTATGTACTAAAGCATGAGATGCAACCTACTATGAGCAGACAAATTTTCATATAGCATCTATGGAAAGAGGTACTTGATTAAATAGGGATTAACAAAGCGAAACATTCTGTTATTGGGTTCCCACCATAAAACTAACAATAGACAATAGTACCTTGTTTTCTAATAACTCACAAGACTCGTAACTGAGAGGAATTTTTACCTTAGGACACAAATTTAAGAATTGGGAACTATTCAAATATAAAGCAGAATCTTGAGATGAATGACAAATGATGCTTCAGTACTTTTCACTTTCAAGAGCATTAATTCGGATTGCCAAATTAAAAAAAAAAAAAACGAACAAAAAAAAGGGATTCTGATAAACATAGTGTACCTAGCATCTTGCAAAACTTTGAATCCTCGCTATCATTATTCAGGGGGCTTATCATGTTATGCAAATGTGATGTGATGATATAGTTATACAATCTAATGATATGAAACTGGTGCTTTAGCATGCATGGTATGCAATTTCAAATGAAAAGCATTGCATGCGGGCACCCCATATGTGGGAAGGAACAGAAAACTGTCAAAAGATAGGATTTGATTAGATGGTAGGCAAAGCTAATATGAATGAAGTTGAGTTGAGTATATCACAAGGACTTGAAAATAGGGGTTCGTGGCTTCAATCTCTTCTAACTTGTAAACACGAAGATTAGTCTAGTAGGAACGTAGGTAGAGGTCTTTTCCGTCTCATATGTTCTTAGAATGGCCATAACTCAGTTGTGATTTTGAAGGAAATATGCAACTCTTGATCTAATAAACTGAAGACAGGAATCGAGGGATTTTAAATTTAGATGAAAAACTCTTAGCTACTAGAAGATGTACGAGTGATTGGTGACTCTTGGTGCTTGTTCACTGGTGGATGTCAAACCACCAAAAATAAAATTTATATTAGACCTACTACCAAAACTGAATGAGTATAGTGGTGAGTAGGGTCGTCTCCTCAGGGAACAGGTAGGCAAATCACACAGGAAAATGGGGGGGATTTTTAGCAGTAGTACCAACTAATTAAAAAGGAATAAAAACTGAAATTTAAAGTTGATTAAGATAGCAGGAACCAAACTACACAAATAACAATTAATTAAAACAACCTAGTCAAGGAATTAATCTTGGCACCGAAGCACACAACTGATCACAGATACAAGGGACAATTCATATACTCACGAATAAACTGGTTATAGTGGTCAAGCGACGCACCCAACCACCAATCTTTCCTTAATTTTATGGTAGTCAAGAGACGCTCATAAACTACCCTCTTGTGATTAGACAACCCCAGGAATGCTCACAGGATTTAATGTAGCCACAGCATTAGGAATTAGAAAGACCCAATTCTAGATGACAAACACACATGCGGGTTTATTTAGGCTAGATTAATTATCCCCACGATCCAAATTAAACCGCTTGCGAGGCGGTGAAATTGTCTCGTTTGCCACTAATCAAGATACTTAAAGGCGACGCGCCAACATCCTAATTGGCTATCAATTATTTAGACAATCGAATAACAGGCCTAATTATCCAATAAATCTAAACAGTAATAACTCAGGGAAAAATAGAGAATAATCAAATACCCATGAACATATAAATCAAAAATAAAACAATTAAAACGATCTCACAGTTATGGTGCTCCAATTCTTGATTTATTCCTCAACTAGATAAAAGATTCAGCCTTGCCACATAACGACGAAGCAATTCATAGTTTTCATGAAGTTTTTGCTGAACCCAAGACGAAGTGAAAAACAATGCGGCCGCTAAGCCACTCACAATGATAAAGCAAAAGCCGAGAGAAGAAAAATCCAAGACCAAGTGCGAAAACGAAAAGGTCTCCCAACGTCTGACGGCTAGGGAACAAAAATAAGAAAACTAGAGCTAATCTCTCAAATCACAAAAACGTGAATTCCCTTTTCTTTTGGTCTTTTTCGCCTTTTGTAGCCGCCAGTCGTCTTCAAAGGGTTAGGAGGCCCACAACTTTTGTTTCAAGGTTCCAATCCAGTGCTTCGGGTTCACATGGACCATGGTCCGTCTTTCGGTTTCGTCCACCTTCGAAGGCGTGGACACGCCTTAGAGGCAAGAGTCTTCTGGATTTTGTCTCCTTTTCGTCACTTTCAACACTAATTGCCTGTAATTAACACAAATACTAATTATGAGCAGAAATCCAATACCTTAAATACTAAACTGCCAAAATTAAGACCAAATAACCACAAATAAAATGCATAATTATATCCCTATCATTCACTAACTTAAAAAGGCCAACAGTGAAATAACAGCACCGATAATATGGTGAAAAGAACATTGAACAATGGTCAATTCATCTTCGTGATGACAGCAACTGTTAGACATGAGATATGATAGTAGAATTTTCAATCAACAGGTAGTTTAAACCTCCATATTCCTTTAGCTAGCATCCAAATAAGTTGTATAATTTTTCCATTTGAAGGTAAAGGATATTTGTTTGGTTGAGATAGTTTAAGTTAGATTCCTTAATCATATCTACTAATCATACGAGCTTGTGGATTTTCGATCATACGACGTGAACTTATTAGTCCATTGCCCGGTAGCTGCAAGCCTAACCATGCGTGTGGATGAAATTTATTATCGAAATTTTCAGCAGTGGATTTGTTATACTTTAGGGAAAAAAATTAAAATAAAAAGTTCCCAATTAACAAAAACACTTCAACTTTCTGCATCTCCAGATGACGCCATGTAGTAATGTATGCCATTAGATGGAAACTAACATTTTTTTTTTAAATGGAAGGTTTTGAATCTAGAACCATCTACTTATAATTTCTCCCACCTTATAATTTGGTCAACTCATTTATACCTAATTAAATAAATAGGTACAAAACGAATATACCCAATTACCCATTTATGAATCACTTATAATTCAACTTTATATTTTTTTTTTCACATGTTGTTTGACAAGAAATAATGATATTTTATTATTATTAGATTTATATTAAATTCAAATTTATTTGTTTAACACTCATTAAAAGTTGAGTTTAAATGTATAATTATTTTTACATGAATATAAATGGATGAGTCGAGTTAACTTATTATCCACCAATTAAATGGGTACCTATTTAGACCCATTTAAAATTAGTGGCCGGCTTACTAGTGGGTGGGTTTGGGTGAATCAACATAATGAGGTTATGATTGACACCTTTGATTACGTTCATTCAAATTACCGTCCAAATCCAAGCCCAGTTGATTAAGAATATCGGCTCCGTTTGGATTAGCTATTTTTGGGATTGTTTTTCAAAAACAGCACTATAGCATTTCGTTTTTGAAATACAAGTCCGTTTGGATTAGTTATTTTTGAGATTATTTTTCAAAAACTATATGAAAAACTTTTACTGTAGATGTTTTTTGGATTATTTTTAGAGATATTTTTAAAACATATTTTGGGTATTTTTATAATTTATAATTTATATAATTTTATTTTTATATACATTTATGCATTTATAATACATTTATAAATATTTATAAATAAATATATTTATATATTCGCTAAAAAATATATAAATGTATTATAAATGAATTATATTATATATAATACATAATATAAATATATTTATAAATGTATAAGTGTATATTATTATAAATGTATAAATTATAAATGAATATTATATAAATGTATAAATTATATGTTATAATTTTTATATTTTTATATCAATATACATTTATGCATTTATAAATATTTATAAATAAATATATTTATATATTTATATATTTATATAAAAATATAACAATATTTATAAATTTATTATATTATATATAATACATAATATAAATATATTTATAAATGTATAAGTGTATATTATTGTAAATTTATAAATTATAAATGAATATTATATAAATGTATAAATTAGAAATTAGAAATTAGAAATTATAATTTTTATATTTTTATATAAATATACATTTATGCATTTATAATATATTTATAAATAAATATATTTATGTATTTATATAAAAATATATAAATGTATTATATATGTATTATATTACATATAATACAAAATATAAATATATTTATAAATGTATAAGTGTATATTATTATAAATGTATAAATTACAAATGAATATTATATAAATGTATAAATTATAATTTTATTAATATATATTAATATTATGTATGAATGTATTAATATAATTAATATAAATGTACAAATGTATTAATATTATGTATAAATGTAAAATTAATATTATGTATATTAATATAAATGTATAAATGTATAAATGTATTATATTATATATAATACATATTATAAATGTATATTATAAATATACATTAATATATATTATGTATAAATGTACATTTACATAAATGTATAATATATGTAATATATATTATATATTATATATTATATATAATTTATATAATATATAATATTCATATAAATATATTATAAATATATAAAAAAATTTAAATAAAATAAAATATTTATAATATATATAAATAAATACATACATATTTAATATATATAATATACATTAATATTATTATAAATATTATAATATTATAAATATGGTGTTTATATAATATTTCAATTTGTAATATTTATTGTATATTTCATTATATAAATATTCATATAATATATAATATATAAATATGTAATATATAATTTTCAATTTGTATAATATACTTATTATTGTATATATATAATATAATATACATAATATATTATATTATACACAATATACATTATTACATTATTACATATTATGTATATTATATATTATACCTAACATTATTATACATTATTATACACAATAATGTACATAATAATATTATACATTAATAATGTATATATTATAATATAATGTACATAATATATTATGTATAAAAATTTTATATTATATATATATATATAATATGCACAGTACATATTATATTATATTATGTATAATATTAATGTATATAAATATTTATATAATATAATATATATATATAATTTTCAATTTGTACATTTCAATTTATATTAATATAATATATATAATATACATAATTGAAATATACATATGTAGTTGTTTTTGATATAATGTTTGGATATGGTGTTTTTGGAGTTGTTTTGGAAATACACATTTACTGTAGCATTTGGAATGTGAAAAACAGTTTTTCAAAAACAGCTCCAAAAACAAGGGATCCAAACACACCCATCATCATTTGGTCGTTCAAGCATCATAGCCGTCTCTGGGATTCAATTCTGCTGTTGGTTTTCAGTCTAATAAATTTTAGAACCACACATGATCATTCACCCAAGGTTGGTCAATAAATCAAATGTGTTTCGAATTGAATGAAACGTACTTGTCTTTCAATAACAAACAACTAGTTTAGAAATTCTTAAAAGGAAAATGGTTGCTTGATGATAGGGTGCATTTTAGTGGGATATTTTGGATAATATTGCACAATTGTTTGACTAAATATTGTATTAATTGGGTGGATTCTACTCAGACGTGATTTTGGTGCTAATTACAGGAATTAATGTTAAAAAGTACTTAAAATCAAAATTCAGAGGATTCGTCGCACGTGGGACACTTCAAACAATGGGGTCCGCTAAAGAAGCTGAAGAAATTAAATTGTAATAGGTTTTCTTTTATTTTAGGAAGTTTTGATATTTGAATATCGATTTTTGGAAAGGAGTAAAAAGAAACGAGAATTGGGGAATCGTTTTGTTTTACTCTTTGGTGGAGCCGGCGGAGTAGAAGGAAACCAATGCCTTTAATTTCGTGGCTACCAACGTAAGAAGGGGAACTAGACTCACTCCAGGAGGTCTGCTTGGCTTTTTAATTTTCGTTTGGCTTTGCTATGAAAGGAGCATCAGGAGAAAAAGCCACCATTGTTGACTTTTGAAAATCACTTTTTCATTCTTGTATTGACCGAATTGTAGGAGGAAGAAAAACCCGCTTGTGAGACAATTAGGGAAAAAGCAACAATTGAGCCGACATTGTTGACTATTGGTTCTTGCTTTTACTTTTGCTTGACTGATACAAAACAGAGAAACCAAACTCCTTCGTACGCCTGCTTTGGAAACAAATTGAGAGTACGAAATCCCTTGTTCTTTTCTTTCTTGGGTTGACCGATTCTAAAAACAAGAATTGATGGCTCCGGTCAGACATATTCGCATGGGCTGTTCTCTAATTATGGAGAACTAAATCCCTAATTCTAATCAAGGTGCAACTGACAATTTGGTTCAACAACTATTGTAAGATCTAAATTATTTTTAATTATTTTTTTTATTTATTAGTATTTATATGTTTCCTATTTTTAATTGTTATAACTCTTGTGTATGATTAATTAGTGCGCAATAATTAATTATTCATATAGGCTATTTTACTAATTAGGGGTAATTGAATCCGTAATTGTTCAATTATCTCTATCTCAGTAGCAACTGGCGTAATTGGGTTTATGTCAGGGAAACATATGATCTAACTTAAACAAACCCTCGTAGCGTGTTTGTTAGTTAGGATTGAATCTTTCTAATTATTAAGGCAATCTAGAAATTAAATTCTACGATCGTACTTAGGATTGTTTCCGGATTAGAGAAATAGTTAACGTTCGTACTTTAACTATCGAGAAATTAAGGAAAGGATGGTTGTTTATCGCATGTATGACAACTATAACCAATCTATTAATAAATGTGAAATTATCTGTGAATCGATAATTAGTGCATGAACCATTTTTGAAGTGTACCATTGACTAGAGTTCTCACAATTATTTCTTTTAATTAATTATTTTATGCATTTAATTTATTTAGTTAGCATTTAATCTCGAAAACTCCCTTTTGTCTTGACTCGGAAGGAAATAAATTTCTCCTCAGTCCTTGAGGAGATGACCCTACTTGCCACTGTCTACTAGTTAGTGAAGTTAGTCAAATAATTAATTCGGGTATATCGAATTAAGCAAATTCTTGCAGAACATGGTGAATCAAGTAACCCATTGCACACCTAGAGTCCCTGTTCCAGTACCTAAAATTGATTATTGACTACTTTTGGTGGTAGTTAGGTTTTATTTATTATTATTGCACAGGTTCGGCACCTGTCAATTTTTGTCGCCGTTGCCTGGGACTAGCGTTTGAATTATTTATTTCTTTTTGAGTTCAGTTTCTTCTTGGTATTTTTGCTAGTTTATGTCTCATTCTTCTCGCACAGGTGAATTGATATATGACCCTGAGATTGAGAAGGCAGCGCGTAGGCGAAGGCAAGAGACCAAGAGACGAAAAGAAAAGTAATCATCTACTGCGAACGAGTCAGTAGAAGACGAATATAACATGGCAAACAACCAAACACTAAGGGAGCTAGCCGCCCCGGAGTTGACTCACCAGCCATTGTGTTTTACTTTCCCAACTTTGGCTGAGAATACCGCCTTCGAGCTGAAGTCGGGGTTGATTCACCTCTTACCCTCGTTCCATAGTCTCTCTGGTGAAGAACCCCACAAACACGTCAAGGAGTTCGAAATGGTTTGTTCTAACATGAAACCTCCTAGGGTCACTGAGGAGCAAATTAGATTAAGAGCCTTCCCTTTCTCCCTCAAGGATGCAGCTAAAGACTAGCTATACTACCTATCCGCAGGTAATATTACCACATGAGCACAGTTGAAAAAGAAATTTTTTGAAAAATTCTTCCCTGCATCCCGGGCTGCGAGTTTAAGGAAGGAGATATGCAGCATTAAATAGTATCCCGGGGAGTCCTTGTATGACTATTAGGAAAGGTTCAATAAATGGTGCACCAGATGCCCGCAGCATCAAATTAGTGAACAACTATTGATCCAATACTTCTATGAAGGGCTCCAGTCAACTGACAGGAGTATCATTGACGCTGCTAGTGGAGGAGCACTGGCAAACAAGACACCGAAGGAAGCGTGGGAGTTTATTGAACCCATCGCAGAAAACTCTCAACAATTTGGCTTCCGTGAGAGCAACCCCACCCGTAGGGTCAATGAGGTAGAGACGCCATCCATTCAGCAGCAACTATCTGAGTTGACGTCTGTTGTTAGGCAATTAGTCATGGGGAATACGCAGTGAGCGAAGGTCTGTGAAATTTGTACAAGCGTGGACCACTGTACAAACACATGTCCCCTTTTGCAAGAGGATGGGGCGGAATAGGTAAATATGGTCGGAGGTGTGCCTGCGCCCCGTAGGCAGTATGACCGGTACTCCAACACGTATAACCCCGGTTGGAAAGACCATCCCAATTTCAGTTATGGGAATAGGCCACAGAATTCATTCTCAAATCGTCCACCAGGGTTTCAGCAACTATGGTAACCAAAGCCTCAACCTTCATCCTCCAACTCAGGAACCTCTTTGGAGGATATTGTCAATAGTCTGGTCACGACTACCACTCAGCTCCAGGAAGAGATTAGATCCTTGGTTACGACTACTGCTCAGCTCTAGCAAGAAACCAGATTCTTGGCCATGAGCACTACTCAATTCCAGCAGGACACCAGAGCAGGCATGAAAGATATGAAAACTCGAATGAGCCAAATGGCAACTGACATTAATCGCCTGGAGTCCCACGTTTATGAAAAATTATCATCGCAACCCAAGACAAATCTAAAAAATGTAAGTGCCATGATACTGAGGAGTGACAAGGAAGTAGAGGGACCTAAATTGAAAAATTCGAAAAGCAAAAGTGAGGAGGAGATAGAAAAGGAAATTGAAGAGGAAGGACGTAATCGCGAGGATCTTAAGGTAGCATTCACTCCTTCACCCCCTATTAAATCTAACTTACCAATTATGTGTGGGGACTCCAAAGGAAACTCCAAAGGAAACTCCCACCAAAGTGTGGGGACCCAAGTATGTTCACAATTTCATGTAAAATAAGAGGTACCTCAATTAGGAAAGCGATGTTGGATTTAGGGGCGTCGATAAATGTAATGCCTAAGACTATTTATGCGTCTCTTAATCTTGGACCATTAAAAGGCACAGGCATTATAATCCAACTTGCAGACTGTACCAATGCTTATCCAGAAGGGTTAGTTGAAGATGTTTTGGTACATGTCAATGAGTTAGTCTTCCCAACAGATTTTTATGTCCTAGATATGGGGGATGAGAGGTCATTAAATTCATCACCTATTTTGTTAGGTAGACATTTTTAAGCACTGTTAGGACAAAAATAGATGTGAATGAGGGTACTTTGTCGATGAAATTTGATGGAGAAATTGTAAATTTCAATATTTTTGATGCGATGAAATACCCAAAGAAATCTAGCTCTGTTTTTGCTTTAAGTATTATTGAACCCCTTGTACAGGAAACATTTGAACTGGATGGGGAGGATGCATTGGAAGTGGCTTTGGCGAAGCACATTGAGTTGGTGGCAACTCTTAGTGTGGAAATAAGTGATGAGTTGTATCGTGCGGTCGAAGCACTGCACTCACTTCCACCAATTTCCTCAAGGTATGAGATCCCTTCTGTATTTGTACCCGAGACTCAGACGAAATTGTTGCCTTCCGTTGTGCAGGCACCCGAGTTGGAGTTTAACCCCCTCCCAAAGCATTTGAAGTATGCATTTCTCGGGGATAAGGAGACACTACTAGTGATAATTTCTGCACACCTGTCACCGAGTCAAGAAGACAATCTAGTTCGTCTTCTTTGGGATCATAAGGAGGCGATTGGGTAGAGCATAGCAGACATCAAAGGAATCAGCCCATCCTTATGTATGCACCGGATACGGCTTGAGAATGATGCAAAATCGGTGAAACAGGCGCAACAAAGATTGAACCCACTTATGATGGAAGTAGTTAAGAAAGAGATACTCAAACTCCTGGAGGTGGGAATCATTTTCGCCATCTCGGACAGTCAATGGGTGAGCCCAATTCAAGTAGTTCCGAAAAAGGCGGAAGTAACGGTAGAAGAGAACCAGGAAGGCGAGATGGTCCCAGTGAGAAAATCCACAGGATGACGCCAGTGCATCAACTACCAGCGATTGAATGCCATGACAAAAAAGAATCATTTCCCTCTTCCTTTTATTGATCAGATGATAGAAAGATTAGCTAGTCGTGTTTACTATTGTTTTCTTGATGATTTTTCAGGGTACTTCCAAATTGCGATAGCATCGGAGTACCAGAAGAAAACTACATTCACCTGCCCATTTGGCACGTTGGCCTACCGAAGGATGCCTTTCGGCCTCTGCAATACTCCAGCGACTTCCAGATGTGTATGATAAGTATATTCTCCGAATATGTAGGAAAGATTATTGAGGTGTTTATGGATGATTTTAGTGTATATGGAGATAGTTTTGAAGAATGTCTTGATAATTTAGTTTTAATTTTGAAACGGTGCATAGAAACAAATTCAATCCTTAATTGAAAAAAATATCACTTCATGGTGGAGCATGGTATTATCTTAGAACATGTAGTGTCGGCTAGGGGTATAGCAGTAGACAAAGCAAAAGTTGACGTTATTTCTGCTTTACCTTACCCCGTAAATGACGGGAAGTGCGTTCCTTTTTGGATCATGCAGGGTTTTACAGAAGATTCATCAAAGATTTCTCAAAAATTGTTCAAGCTGTTGCAAAAGGATGTAGCATTTGACTTCACCGAGGAGTGCAAGATGGCATATGACAAATTGAAGGAATCGTTAATCTCACCGCCTGTCATTCAAACCTTAGACTGGAGCCTCTTATTTGAAATAATGTGTGACGCGAGTGATTACGCAGTGGGAGCATTGTTGGGGCAAAGAATTGGCAGGACGGCACATGCATCAATGAGGCAGAGGAGCAAAAGTTTGATTTTTATGGTATCAGACCTGTACTATTGTACTTAGTTTCAGCATTGGATTGTTACTGTCCAGGTAGATTAGCAACTTTTCAACACTATCACTTGCCAGTGCTGCAAGTAATATAAGTTTGTAAAATCAGTTCAGAACAAGGCCTAAATTGAAATTTTAGAAGCTATGTATAAATGTAAGAAAATGTTGATTTGATGCAAGACAATTTCTCATTTCTATTTGATAATTTTTGGGAAGTATAGGTAAATCGAGTTGTAAGAGCTATGCATGAAGATAAGAAAAGGTTGATCTGAAGCAAGACATCTTTTTGTCTATTTTGATAACTTTTTCGCCACTATACATTTTCTGTTGGCTACGTATTTAGCAAGATGCTCCTTCATTTGACAATTATTTGTAACAATTATATATAGAATAGGAGGCCCATCCCCTCCCCACCACTATCACCCCCAATTGTATATAGCATAGATATCAAGTTGGAATATCAACCATTTTCTATCGTCCCCACTCAGCTCTTACCCAATTCAAACTGAAAGACAGACATCAGAAAAAAGCTTGCCATGGCTTGGAGGTGCCAAATCTGTAAGACCGAATTTACAACAATGTCTCATCTTGATGCTCACAAACCAAGTGGAATGTGTAGTAAGATAAGTAAATGAAAGAAAATGATGATGGAGATTGAACCTCCTCCAGCCCGCTCCCCCCAACAAAAAAAAAACAAAAAAGAAAATTCACAAGGAAGGAAGAAAGGTTCAAAGTGGACGGAGATTGAGAATTGAGGAGGAGAGGAAGAAAGGCAGGTATTTCAACTAACTGGAAAGTTAATGAATTCAGATTTCAGATTTTAAACTTTAGTTTTCATATTAACAATTCAATAAGTTAATGAATTCAGATTTCAGATTTTAAACTTCAGTTTTCAGACTTTAGGTTTATCAAACCTATCCTAAATCTGATTTGACTTGATAAAACTATAATGAAAAGTGAATACCCAAATTAGGAGCTCAAGATTAAACACAAACTAGTGCTTTTAGCACATTCTATATATGTGCTTATTCTAAAAATCTATAATTAATTTTTTTCTTTCCACAGTAAGCTATTATACGTATAGAATCATTTAGAGCATATATGTGTCTTTTTTTTCAAATCTATAAATACTACTCTAAATTTTTTAAGGCATCCATTGCATATAAAATCACGGTAAAGAACAAGAGGGGTTGTGAATAGCTGTGTTTGAGAATTGAGACGACTGGAGAAAAGAAGGAACTTAAATAATTCAAAAACTAATTTTAGAGGTTACTTTTTGTATTTAACATTAAGTGACATGCATTGTTTACACCAAATGGGAGGCCCTCCCCCCACACACACACACAACACCTCCCCAAAAAAATTATATATAGTATAGATAACCAAGTTAGAATCTCAACCCACTTAGCTCTTACCCCAATTCAAACTGAAAGAAATAAATAAGAAAACAAGGAACAGATCGCCATGACTTGGAGGTGCGAAATCTGTAAAACCAAATTTGCAACCATGTCCCACGCTTATTGCTCACAAGCCAAGTGGAATTTGTAGTACGGTTGTTATCAAAGTTTTAGATTGGCAATGCAACACCAACGGGGAACTATTTGAGAGCCGGTCTGTGTTGCACAAACACAGACATGGCATTTGCTCCACGGTACGAGACATTTGTTGTCTTCTTCATTTCTTCCTTTACTAATAGGGGTAATTTGAGAAACCTCTCCTGAGGTTTTTGATAATTTCACTTAGCATTCTTAAAATTTTAAAAATATTACTTGCCTTCTCTATTTTTAAATTTTTGTAACATTTTCAATCCAATTCAAATTATATGATTAAAATACTCATTTAAGAAAGAGAAATAATTTCTTTCCAATAATAATCATATGTTAAAAATAAGTACAAAATTGCAATCTCAGGGCATTATAAGTACAAAAAGCATGAAAATGTTCTTTTCTTAAAGGAACAACATATAATAATTGCAACCATAAACAATATACTTTTTTAAAGTACAAACAAATAATAAAATTTTATTTAACACGTTATCAAATTCCAAAGTAATTTTTTTCGTTCAAGGTTTGTCTATTTGGTACTCTAAGGTCACATAGTAAGAAATAAACCTGATATTATTGTTATTATATTTTGACAAAAATGCAGATTTCTTCTACAAAAGTGTTGTAATTTAGGAGGCTAGTTATAATTTAAAAACTTCAGCATATGTCCAACCTTTATTTATCCATATGTTTATCACATGCCCTTAGATTATCAAATGAGAAAAATATTTCTTTTTATGTAAAATGTTTTGATTGAATTTAATAAATTTTATGAATGGTTTAGAATCTTTAAGTTTTATTTATTTGAATCAATGGCTTGAAAATTTAGAAAAGTAAAAAAAATTTAAATTACATTTAGAATTTACTTGAGATGTTTAGAAGATGAAAAAAAGTTATTTTCCACATCTTTACAATAATTCAAATAGTTTTTACATACTTTTGTTAATTATTTATGATTTTTCAATTTAAAATTTTGTCTCCAAATTATAGATAAGATTTGTTAAAGCATTTCTTAACTCTAAACTTATAATTTTTTTACTTAAAAAACACATCCATCAAGTTTTCAAATATGAAAGGATTTTAAAATTGATTTGTCATTACAACTAAGGCATCACAATAAATAAATTTGGAAATTACAGTGTTATGCTCCTCCCATTTCCCCAAATGTTCTGCTGTGTTGTGTTTATGTGCCTCAAAATCAATGTAACATCAGTTGTTCCAGCAAGGACCATCATATTGTTGTTTAGCCTGCAAAAGAAAAACAGAAAATACATGTCAAGTTACGTGTACCTCATTCTAGCGTCTTTATCACACCTACCTCATAAGCATTTAGAAAAAAAAAAAAAAAAAAAAAAAAGAACTGAAAACATAGATAGTGAGAAAGAGAAAATAAACAAATTAATTTTGAGTAAGGTGTTGAGTAAATAAACAAATTAAAGTTGCTAAATTTTGAATAAGGTGAGAGGAGAGTAGTTGAGTAAATAAACAAATAAAAGTTGCAAAAGAATAATGATGCTCCACTTTCTGGGTATTGATTTTGGAAATTCTTGGTATCAACAATGACTAAATACGTATACAACCAATCAAACCACATCATATTATCCTAATAATACAAGCATATGATTACCCTGCCATTATAGGATATCTTTTACCACCACTTTTAGCAATGCGCAATTGCGCATGCCGAATTCGCTATTTAATAAATTAATTTATGCGTCTTTTGGCCACTTGACAATTTTAATAATATGTATGTCTACTACAATCTCTCGTAGGTTGGAAGTTGTAAGCCCTCTCTTTTTCTACAGCAATGCAATGGATGATCCAAATCCTATTAATATGTTTTGTCATCTTTTCCTCTCCAATTAAACGGTTATTTTTTTTGCTTTGAATGTTGCCATGCTTTTGTCCCCTCGGTGTAAAGCACAGAATCAATCAACTGTGGCTGTGGTTAAGAATCTGACTAGCAATGTAACAAGAAGGTTTTCCAGCAACATTTTGATAAAACTATAATGGAAAGTGAAAACCCAAACTATAATGGAGCTTAAGATGAAACACGACGGATAATCAAGGTTGGAATCATGGAATGAACGCCAAAAAAAAAAAAAAATTGCTAAACAATACAATAATGATCATAGCCAAGTAAATATCAGTTTTTGCATCGTTAAAATCACAGCCTCGGAGCCCCCCACCGTTTAAGATTTGCACTGCATTGGACACAAATGTGACATGTTACATCAGTCAAATGTAGCAAAACTGAAGCAGATTCTCGACCAATGGCTTGCAGCCGCACTTCTTCTAGTGGCCTGTCCTCCCAAACGGGTGATCCTCTGAGTTGAAAATCTACTCATCACAGCAGCAAATCTGATTTAGCATACTATTTTTTTTTTTTAGTCCCTCCACGAATCATAGCACAATACAACTGTTCATCCCAAAAAAATCTCCTTTCACCCTACGTGCAGACGTCCTCGAACAAAAGCTATGCTTTCTGCGACACGCATTTCACGCAAGCAGCAGCCCACAAGCACACAAAAGTATGCAAGTTGCGTTCCATTCATGCGAGTAATATTTAGCCCCTAGAACGAAATAGGGGAATCAACTATTATGAGGGCATGGCATTTTTCTCCAATATGGTCTTCGAGGGAACTGTAATCCTTTACTTCCTACAACATTTATTAATAATCTCTGCAACAGGTCTTTCTGTTCACCAACACCATTTCCCATTTCGCCACTCTCTGGAAACAGATAAAGCGGCACTCTTGGCGTTCAAAGGGAGCATATCATTTGATCCATACTCCAGACTTGCAAACTGGAATGAGACCACTCATGTGTGCCGCTTCACTGGCATTGCATGCGACGGACGGCATCATCATCGTGTTGTGAGGCTTAATCTCAATGATTCTCGTCTTGTTGGTAGACTTTCGCCATTCATATCAAACCTAACACAGCTGCGAGTGATAGAGCTAGTCAATAACCAGTTCTCTGGCTTCATTCCATCAGAGTTTGGCTTCCTTCGTAACCTTCATCATATCAAGCTTGACGGCAACAATTTGTGTGGTCCAATCCCAGAGACGTTCTCTTTTCTTGCCAACCTTACATTGGTCGCTCTGAGTGGAAATAACTTGAGTGGTACAATTCCACCTTCGTTCTTTTCCAACTGCACATCATTGCACAATGTAGACCTCTCTGAGAATTTTCTGAGTGGCAAAATTCCGGCTGAAATTGGAAGTTGCCCAAAATTATGGACTCTCAACATTTACAGCAACCAACTCGAAGGAGAAATCCCTTCCTCTATAACCAATGCCTCAGAACTATTCAACTTCGATGCTGAAAACAACCAACTTTCTGGTGAACTGCCCGTGGACGTAGTTTCAAAGCTATATAGCATCAACTATCTTCATTTGTCATACAATAATATGATCAGTCAAGATGCCAACACTAATCTGGAACCTTTCTTTACTGCCCTGTCAAATTGCAGCGAACTGGAGGAGCTGGAATTAGCTGGCATGCGCCTCGGAGGGAGCTTGCCTTATTCCATTGGAGGAGTTACTAAAACACTTGCGATTTTGTTGCTGCAGGAAAATCATATACACGGGTCAATTCCTCCTCAGATTGCACACCTGTCCAATCTCAAACTGATGAATTTGACACTCAACCAGTTTAATGGTACCATTCCAGATGAAATTGGTCAGTTATCATATTTGGAACGACTTTCTCTATCATTTAACTCCTTTTCTGGGGAGATTCCAGCAGCGTTAGGACAGTTGTCTCGTCTGGGCCTGCTTGATCTGTCAAATAATCAACTCTCGGGTAAGATCCCCGAAAGTTTTGGAGATCTAGTGAACATATATTATTTATTCCTCAACAACAACCTTCTGTCGGGAAAAATACCAAGAAGTTTAGGGAAGTGCAGGGATTTAAACAAGCTAGACCTGTCGTATAACAAACTGACAGGAAGCATACCTCCAGAAATGGGAATCCGTGGGATAGCGATTTTCCTGAATCTTTCTCATAATCAGCTAGAAGGACACATTCCTATTGAGTTAAGCAAGCTTGAAAACGTCCAAGAGATTGATCTTTCATCAAATCAGCTAGGGGGAATTATATTTGTTCAGATTTCAAGCTGCATTGCTTTGCAGACAATAAATTTGTCAAATAATTTTCTTGAAGGTCAGCTTCCTGAATCCCTAGGTGAGCTCTGGAGCCTTAAAGTTGTAGATGTTGCATGGAACAAGTTGTCTGGGAGGATTCCAACAAGCTTGAACAAAGTCAGTACTCTTACTTTTCTGAATCTCTCATTCAACAACTTCGATGGACGAATACCCACTGGAGGCATATTTGACTTTGCCACGAACTTATCATTTGTGGGCAATCAGCATCTCTGTGGGATTATTCCTGGATTTCCAACTTGCCACCAGAAACTGGAATTTTTCCACTCGCATCTGTTTCTGATCATCTTATGTTCAGTCGTATCTGTATCAATGTTCTTGTCAACGATATGCTGTGTCATTGGATGTCAGAGACTCAAAGTATTAATTGGCTCTACTAGTCAGCCTGAAAGAGAAAACCAAATGCCCCCAGAAGTGATGCACAATTTTCCAAGAATTACCTATAAAGAACTGGCAGAGGCAACCGGAGGATTTGAAGACCAGAGGCTGATTGGATCAGGCAGCTATGGACGCGTCTACAAGGGAGTTCTACCAGATGGCACATCCATAGCTGTCAAGGTTCTGCATTTACAAACTGGCAATTCTACCAAGAGTTTTAACAGAGAATGCCAAGTATTAAAAAGGATTCGTCATAGGAACCTGATGAGAATTATTACCGCATGTAGTTTGCCTGACTTCAAGGCCCTTGTTCTTCCCTATATGGCAAATGGGAGCTTAGATAGTCGTCTCTACCCCCACCCAAGAACGGGTCTAAGTTCGGGCTCCTCGGACTTGAGTCTCCTGCAGAGGATTAATATTTGCAGTGATATTGCAGAAGGGATGGCTTATCTACACCATCATTCTCCTGTAAAAGTCATACATTGTGATCTAAAGCCAAGCAATGTTCTTCTCAATGATGACATGACAGCTTTAGTCTCTGACTTTGGGATAGCAAGATTGGTTATGACAATTGGTGCAGGAAATGCTGGGGTAATGGAGAATATGGGTAACTCTACTGCTAACTTATTGCGTGGTTCTGTTGGATATATTGCACCAGGTACAATTTCCCTTTGACTTGTGCACCTCTGAAGTTGAAACGAGGAAAAGAAAAAGTAATAATGCAAATTGGAAACTCGACAAAAGTAAATCTACACCAAAAACAAGTAGCACGGAGTAAGAAAACAACATAAGCAAAGAAATTAATTAGTTTTTATGTCAGATTAGTAAAGCAAATCTGCTGCAATGTACGAAAAATTAACGCTTTGGATGATGAATAACGTCATAAATATCATTCTTAGTTTGAAGTATTGTCTACAAAGGGCAGATTATAGGTCAATGACCAGAAACAACATTTTTGGCTGGCCATTTTATATTAGTTCAGATATTGGTGGCTGATTCTTATCTTGCACTGTGCAGAGTATGGGTTTGGGGCAAGCGCATCCACAAAGGGAGATGTATACAGCTTTGGTGTGATGGTTCTTGAAATGGTGACTAGGAAGAGACCGACAGATGACATGTTTGTTGGTGGTCTAAGCCTGCACAGATATGTAAAATGTTATTATCATAGAGAGGTTGAGAAAATTGTAGACTCCTCATTGATAAGAGCTGTAAAAGACGAGACTCCCGAAGTCAAGAAAATGTCGGAGGTTGCTATAGGAGAACTAATTGAACTGGGCATTCTTTGCACTCAGGATTCTCCCTCTGCGAGGCCTACAATGCTCGATGCTGCAGATGATTTGAATCGCCTGAAGAAATACTTAGGTGGGGATACCACTGCAACTTTTGCCTCATCTCTCGGAATATCATCATCCACTTTTAGTAGTGATTGGTGATTGTGTTGATTTAGTTCAATTAAGCTTCTTACAACAAAACTCATTGACTTTTTTCATCCGTCTTTTGTGAACTACTTACTAATCACTTGACCTGACAGAGCGGGTATAGCATATGATATCAATATGCGAAATCAAAGGCTATGGTCTATACTCTAAAATAACCATACTAACATAATATACTCTCAAAGGCAAGTATAGTCCACTCATACAGTCACATAAAACAAGGGACAACATACGAACTGATCACAAGCAAAACAATTCAGTTAAAAAGTCTAAGAGAACCATACTAACATAATATTCTAATGATCAAACTTAAGTTTATCCATTTAGTTAGTAGAAAGAGAAATCAGCTATACTACAACAACTTCTTACTTTTAATTTGAGCCATAGTGAAACTTGTTGTATTGATGAATGAGAATATGTCAATTTCCATCCATACCTCAGGGTGGTTATGGCTTGAAGGCACTTTGCATGAAGAAGAGAAAAACTTAAATGGTCACAAGCACAAAACTAAACACACAATACCGTAAAGATCATCAAGGTTCATGACAACTGACAAGACAGCAACTTCATGCACCTAGGCTATCCTGATTACACCTTGTCCGCAGCAGACAAGATGAAATGGCTGCTGAATCACATTGTGAAATCATCTAGCATAAAACTCCTCGTAAAAAGTCAATGTTGTTAAGATAGCCCTACAATTTGTTCCTGAATATTGCTTGCTCGTTACTTAGACTATCAAATTGACTTCCAGCTAAGATATGTCAAAGGTCCCATTAAAAGTGACTTCCAGCAATATCAACGCCATCATGTGAAGAACTGTAGAACTGATTAAACCTCTCACAACATAGCCATCACTTTCCCCTTATGTGGTCTCCATTAGCAACAGCAGCAACAAACTTAGTCCTCGTAGCAACAACAAAAGTTCTTTAAGCATCATTGCTATCGAAGTCTTAGTGTCCCGCCAAAAAGGCATATTACTTACAGCACTGGCAAGGGGTAGTGTTGAAAAGTTGCTAATCTCATGATTCTTGGGAATTTTAAAACAACTGGTGCATTCCCGTTTCAGTGTTTCTCATTAGAACAGTCCTACTCTCATCTTCCCGGAACAGGAAAAACCCAGTGCTGAAACTAAGCAGAAGTAATAGTGTTACAAGGGTGATACCATAAAAATCAAATCTTTACTCCTCTCACCATATTGATTCATTTCTAGGAGGGAATGAGGGATTAAGTGCATGCTCTATATGGTCAATTAAAGAAGTGATCAACTGCTGTGCAAAAGAAAGATAGAACAATACCATTCTTTCTGGAAAGTAGATAAAAAGTGGTGAAAAAGATCGCCCAAAAGAATTTGCGCTTGGCAATTGATCAACAGAGAAACCAGCTCAAGTGCTGAATTGCAAAGCTGATAACTTATTATTACTTCTGTTATTAAAGGAAGATTCTCAATCTTATCAAGCAACCATTTTTAACCCTTTTAAGCATTTGCAAACTAGAAGTTTGTCATTGAAAGACAGGTACGGGTCATTCAAAACATATTTGATGTATTGACCAAACTTAAGTGAATGATCATGCGGGGTTCTGAAATTTGGCTTTGGATATGGTAAGGAGACAGAAAACCAACAGCAGAATTGAATCCCAGAAATGGCGACGATGCTTGAACGACCAGCATGGATACAAAGTATAAATAAGCAACCAAATGCAAACACGTTTTACCGGTTATTTATGCAAAAATTGATACACTTATGCAAAACTAAATAAATATTGATAGTTTTACTCCAAATCTCAGACAATCGTGTTTTCACTTTTCTGTATTGGTCTGTCGGGCTTGACAAGACTTTTCTGTATTGGTCTGTTGGGCTTGATCTCAATCCTTTTGTAACCTGGATTTTAGCTTTGATTTTCACAAAATTATTTTGTGAAATTCTCAATCCTTTTTTATTGTATTTAATTTTAAATTTTTTGGGCCAAGAAAAGCTAACAATCGCAGATAAAACTCATGGCTCACGCTGCTTTAGGATTCTAATCTTGGATTATATTTTTTTCATGCAAATAGAAATACCCTCAAAATTTTATGATAATTAGTAAAAGTAACTAAGACCTCTTTATGTAGCATACAAAGGTGGTCTGGTCATCCGTAATTACAGTGCACCATTTTTTTTCCCCTATAACACCATAGATTCACCTAAATAGCATTTTTAACAGTAAACAAAAGCATATGATTTCTTTTAAGAAACCTAATTTCTAATCGTAAATTCAATAAAATCTTCTTTACAAAAATAGAAAATAATTTAAACAAAGCCTTCCCATTTGGATTGCTATTTTTTGAAGTTATTGTAAAACAAAATATGCTATAATGATTTGATATCGACGAGATAAAAAAGATAATTAGAAAATGTATTCATAAAAAATATAAAAAAAATTTAATAGAAAAACTACAACCCGAACACCAAGTTTACAGCTCTTGGTTAGAGAGGACTCTCAATTTATTATTGTTTGATTGGGTAGCATGCATAAGGGAACCAACCAGGAAACAAAAACAAAGAAATGTGGATTACCCATATAATCCGGCCAAGCCCACAACCAGAAACTACCCAATGATTCCATTATGGTATGACACCAGAGCATCATAAAAATTACACAGGCGCAGTGATCCACGTATTCTGGGGTTGAAAACAACATAGCCCAAAGTTGTGAATATACTCGACCCATTTGT
Organism: Coffea eugenioides; assembly: GCF_003713205.1. NCBI lineage: Eukaryota > Viridiplantae > Streptophyta > Magnoliopsida > Gentianales > Rubiaceae > Coffea > Coffea eugenioides. The sequence continues at coordinate 4,023,065 of NC_040038.1, read as the reverse complement.
CCCATCTTACGTCATAACCCACTCCCTCCAGAACCCGGACTCCCCAGTCCTTTCCCGCCCTCTCCAGAAGTCTCTGATTTTCCCTCAGTCCCCAACGATATTTTGAAAAAAAGGACTCCTGCTTCCAGCTCAACCTCGCTCTTTCCCGATCCCTCCAGTTTCCTGCTTTCGTGTTCCTCCCTCCAGCCATCTCTCGAATCCCCCCGACCCCACCCCTCAACCCTGTATATATACACCAACACCTCGTTAGTCCTCCTGCATCCGAGACCAATAAGAAAGAAGACCAATCTGACAACCAACACCTTTTCAAGAAAATCTAAAAACTCCGCCTTTTCCAAGAAATTCTCTTTCTTGATCTCTTATCGACCTGAGCTAATTCTTCGTTTCTTGACTTGTTTAAGTTAATTCTTTGTTGCTGAAATGGCAGCAAAAGGTGAAGGCAAGGCTATTGGCATCGATCTTGGCACAACCTACAGTTGTGTCGGGGTGTGGCAGAATGATCGAGTTGAGATCATCCCGAATGATCAAGGCAACAGAACAACCCCTTCTTATGTTGCATTCACCGATACTGAAAGGTTAATCGGTGATGCAGCTAAGAATCAGGTTGCTATGAATCCTCAGAACACTGTTTTCGATGCCAAACGACTTATCGGACGTCGCTACTCTGACCCTTCTGTCCAGGCTGATATGAGGCATTGGCCGTTTAAGGTGATTGCTGGCCCAGGTGATAAGCCCATGATCGTTGTTCAGTACAAGGGCGAGGAGAAACACTTTGCTCCCGAGGAGATTTCTTCGATGGTCTTGACGAAGATGAAGGAGGTTGCTGAGTCTTTCTTGGGGCAAACTGTGAAGAATGCTGTGATCACTGTGCCTGCCTATTTCAATGATTCTCAGAGGCAGGCGACAAAGGATGCTGGCGCGATTGCTGCGATTAATGTGATGAGGATCATTAATGAACCAACGGCTGCTGCTATTGCTTATGGCTTGGACAAGAAGGGCTCAAGAACCGGCGAAAAGAATGTCCTGATATTCGATCTTGGTGGTGGAACTTTTGATGTCTCACTGCTGACTATTGAGGAAGGGATATTTGAAGTCAAGGCCACAGCGGGAGATACACATCTGGGTGGTGAAGATTTTGATAATAGGCTTGTCAATCATTTTGTTCAAGAATTTAAGAGGAAGAACAAGAAAGATATCAGTGGTAATGCTAGGGCTTTGAGGCGGTTGAGGACTGCATGTGAAAGGGCAAAGAGGACGCTTTCATCCACTGCACAGACCACGATTGAGATTGATTCTTTGTACGAGGGGATCGATTTCTATGCTACAATTACAAGGGCAAGATTTGAGGAGTTGAACATGGACTTGTTCAGGAAGTGCATGGAGCCCGTGGAGAAATGCTTGAGGGATGCTAAAGTTGACAAGAGCCATGTTCATGATGTGGTTCTTGTTGGTGGATCGACAAGGATACCAAAAGTCCAGCAACTATTGCAAGATTTCTTCAATGGTAAAGAGCTTTGCAAGAGTATTAATCCTGATGAGGCTGTGGCTTATGGAGCTGCTGTTCAAGCAGCAATTTTGGGTGGAGAAACAGATCAAAAAGTTCAAGATTTGTTGCTTCTTGATGTCACCCCTCTCAGTCTTGGACTTGAGACTGCTGGTGGAGTGATGACGGTATTGATTCCGAGAAACACCACCATACCGACCAAGAAAGAGCAGATTTTCTCCACTTATTCTGATAACCAGCCTGGAGTGCTAATCCAAGTGTATGAAGGAGAGAGGCCAATGACCAAGGACAACAATCTTCTCGGTAAATTTGAGCTAAGTGGCATTCCACCAGCTCCAAGAGGTGTACCGCAGATTAATGTCTGCTTTGACATTGATGCAAATGGTATCCTGAACGTGTCTGCCGAAGACAAGACCGCTGGTGTGAAGAACAAGATTACTATTACCAATGACAAGGGAAGATTGAGCAAGGATGAAATTGAGAGAATGGTCCAGGAAGCCGAAAGGTATAAGGCTGAAGATGAGGCAGTCAAGAAGAAGGTAGAAGCCAAGAACTCCTTGGAGAACTATGCTTACAACATGAAAAACACTGTGAGAGATGAGAAGTTTGCTGGGAAATTGGATCCATCTGACAAGCAGAAAATTGAGAAGGCAATTGATGAGGCAATCGAGTGGTTGGACGGGAACCAATTGGCTGAAGTGGATGAGTTTGAAGACAAACAGAAAGAGCTGGAAGCGCTCTGCAATCCAATTATTGCTAAAATGTACCAGGGTGCTGGTGGAGATGTGCCGATGGGCGGAGGTGCTGATATGCCTGGAGCTGGTCGTGGCACAGCTGATAGTGGTAGCAATGGTCCTGGGCCTAAGATTGAGGAAGTTGATTGAAGAGTTAAAAGTTCTTGCTGAAATGGCCTGTTTATGATTTTCTGTTTCACCCGCGCATATCTTTTTATTTTTCTGTTTTTATTGTATGATAGTAGTATCAAAAATTGGGAGTGACAGAAACAGTTGGGAGCGGCAGATTAAAAGCTGTAATAGATGTAGATCTTTAGGTCCTTCATAATAAAAGTTTCCTCTTTTTGTAATTGACTGGGGTCTGATTTCTGATTTCTTCTGCATTTTAGATTCACTGCAACTTCTTTTTCTGTGTGGACTTTCACAATATGCTTTGAAACATGATGAGCCATCATGAGACTCTTAAAAGTCTCAACCCAAAGAAGTAACAATAATCACAAATAATAATATGACAACTCAAAAAATAATGAGAGCAGACAAAATCCTTCTCTCTCCCAATGGAGCGCAGGTCTGCTGCAATTTTGGGACTCCTACGAGACCTCAGAATCTAGGCTTTTAAGAAATCTTCTATTGATTTTACATCTTAGTTGCGCGGCTACTTTGAGATTCCCTCACTTCAACACATTCCTGTTTGGTTTCTATTTTGCAGCACTTACAACTCAATCAGTGCAATCGTAATCAACTTACAGCTTGGTTGCCTGTAATTTGAATCTCGGACATTTTCTGCTTTCATCAAGTGTTCAGTGATCACATCTTATGCTTTCATTAGCTTTTCTAATCACTGATCTGTTTTCTAGATGATGGATGCAATTACCATTGAATAAGTCAACAGGGATCGTCTGAACTCTTTTCCTTTTATCAATTATATGGTGAAGCTGTAGACGGCCTGTCAGTCGGGTTCTGAGATTGAATGATGATTAGTAAGACCACCATGATCATCTTCATATTTGCTTGGGAACTCAAAATCTACAGAGACGAGAATACAATGTACCATTAATTACGTAACAAGTTTTGCTTGAAATGCCGCCGACAGTGCTGAGCAGAAACCAGGTTGCAAAATAGCAAACTCCACATCTTTAGAGTTTTGGGTAATATAAGATCATTTTGAACTGCTTTCATCTCCAATTCTCATTAATGGGGTATTAGATGAAGTTTCCTTTTCATTATGGGCGACTGTTGCAGGATTTTGACATTAAAATGATTTTCATTAGCTTCCAAGGTACTACTTGTTTCTCACATCGACTAGCATCTTGTAGTTACTTCTAAAGCTAAAGAGAAGATGATGGAATCACATTCCCTCCTGAATGGATTAGTTAATTAAGGGACCCTCAAGATGGATGCATTCTTGTATTCTAATCAGCTAAATATTCGCCTTGGCATCTCTTTACAGCTACTCAAAGGCAGTAAGCTTGTCGCCAGAAACTAGTGAAAGATGATCGAACTCTCGCAGATCTGTCTTAGGAAGATGCGGTGGTAACAGTTATATCCTACAAATTATACTCTCATTTCCATTGTAAACAGTCAAGGCAATTTGGTGTAGGCACAGTTAAAACGAATACTTCCACAAGGAGGAAAATGGCACTACAGTTAGATCTGCAGACAGGATGCTCCAATGCTTCGGGCCGCTCTTTAATATTAATACTATTTTTTAGGGGAAAAAGGAGGAACCACGTTTTTGCAGTTTTTTTTAAAAATTTTTTCACTTTGTGGAGAATATTTTGAATTTGATCACCATTGAAAGATAACCACTAGCCACTATATATAACTTCCTCATTCCTGAAGAGAAAAGCGTAAAACCATTTCCTTCAAGCAAAGAACTCTATTTGACCCACAGCGGCAAATAAACCAGGTAGCCTCAACCAGCAGTAAATAAACAAAGATAAAGGAAGGGTATTCCCCTCAAAGCTAGGAAGAAACATCCAGGACTGATAGAAAGGGAGATGAGGAAAGGCTACTTGTTATGGTTCTTCACCTTGCTGTGTTCTCAATTATTCCTGTGTAGCTTGTCTCTTGATGAAGTTCCTACACTCCAAAATAAAGATCCCAAGATCAAAAAACTTCCGCCAGTAGCCCAAGAAAAACAGGGTAAGTTACTTTTTTCCTTTTTGTGTTTTTTAACGGTTGCTTGAAATAGCCTGATTTTGTACTGTTTGCAGGAACATATAGCAGTGGCAATTTCAGTCTCCATACTTATGGTGGTGCAAAGGATCACACCACCGATACAGAGATGGCACAGAGAGGGAGGGGAACCTATGGCGGTGCAAATGTAGTCCATCGAAGGCCTGGTGAGAAGGCTGCAGCATCAGTCCTAGAAAGCCCGTTTGGCTTATTTTTGCTTCTTATTTTACCTCATCTCGTTGCCTAAATGCTCCCTGGAGTATAACCACAGAAGTTTCCACCACTTCTCTGTCTTCAGCTATTTATGATTTGGACTACTAAGTTTCTTCCTTGAGCAGACTGTCGCATGAGCTCTTAATTTTGGCTCATCTCCAATTTTTTCATATGAATGTTGGTTATGCCACTGGTTTGGAGTTCTTCTTCTTTTTCTTTTTTTCCTGTCGCACCCATAGATGCGAATTCGAGGGATGGTTTTGCTAATTCTTTGGTCAAAATCTTAACTGCGGAACCATACAACACTTGATCCTTCGCTGATTGGTAATTCAGCTTAAAATTTCTTCAGACATTACTTGGCCAAGCCTGCACATTTGGACAGAATATTTTCATCTCATCAACCGTCCTAAATTCATCAAATACTAAAAAAGAAACAATAACTAACGAATTTGTGAAGTTAGAAAGATTACAACTTTAGAACTTAAATGACAAAACAATAAAATGAAATGAACCTTATCCTTTCATCGTCATTACATGCACAAGGAACTTAGACAAGAATTATTGTCCACTTAGGTACAAAACAGAACAGTGGTTCTTCATAAGCTTAAACAATTACTCAAGAAACCACCACCGCATGAATAGCTGGCCCGGAACCGAAAGCTATTAATACAAGCGTGAAAATTCATGTGATGTGCTCCCGTTCAAATGTCATACAAGAAACTCTGGAAGAGTTTCATGTGCTCGCCCTGCAATGAAATAGCCACTGACATGCTTCCATCATTGGTTGGACTAGGCAATATAAAGCTTAAACCTTCATAAGCGATACCACCAGGACCCATAAATATGGGCCGACCCCAGCCAAAATCAGCATCATGGATGGGTAACCTTACCCAGCTTGTGATCCCCAGATTTGGACACTTGAAAGTATGGGCACCACGAACCAGGGCCTTCAAATCAGGCTGTAATTCCAAGTAATCAAGAGCTGACCTTAAGTAGTCGTTGTCCATCCTCGCCAATGCATCGTGGATTTTACTTGCAGCATACCAGACTGGCTTGAATTCAAGGTCACCAGCTATAGCTATCGGGGTTGCCGTGAAGATGACATTGCCAAAATAGCCAGGTGGGAGCGAAGGCCTAAGTCTTGCTCGTCCATCAGTAGCAATGTACAATTTTGTTCCTTGATCAACTTCGAGTCCTCGTGCCTTGCAAGCACAGCGCCATACATGGCCTGCCAACATTTCGTAGGAGCTATAGCTAATGGTGTTTCCATCTTCCTTGGACTTGGCTTTCAGGGCACTGATTTGCTCCCTGGTTAACTTGAAGATGGACACTGCAGTTTCAGGAACTGAGTCAGATTTTGCAGTTTGCGGGGAAACTTTTAAGGCTGGAGGAGGTTGGTACTCAATGTGCTGGAATTGAGGCTGGGGCGGATCGCGGGCACGGAGGAGGGTGCGGTCTATGAATGGTGGCAGGGTCACATCAAGGCCACGGGCCATATCAGACCATGAATTGATGAAATGAAGACCTGAAAATCCATCAGCTGCATGATGTTGCATGCCAACACCAAGAGAGACTCCACCACACTTGAAATATGTCACCTGATCCAAAGTTACAATCAAGAATCTCATGAGCTAACTAACATTATTATTAGCCATAGCAAATCGAAATTAACAAAGACATGTTAGTCTTTTCTGCATTCTCTTCTTAACAGGAATTCGATCACTAGCAACAACCTACAAGTGTAGCTCTTCTCATCCTGCTACATGCTACCTAGTGCGTATGATTCCTGCACAACCTAACCCAGTATGAAATCATAACCTGAATTCAGTGTTTCAACTCACAAATTTTACTAGAAAGGCTAGTATATAGCTGTTTGTCCAAAGAGGAGATTCAGATATTAATCTTTTAATACAAAACAAAATAAAATTATAAAAAGTGTCTAAATTAATTGTGTGTACGTCTAATTTAGATAAACACATGTATAATATTTTTTTAATTTTTTTTAATACAAGCAGTAAAGTTCAAATTCGAGACCTCTCAATCACACTCCCTATTTCGAACCACCCAACCCGTTCCTCATGAAATAAATAGTTACGTATCAATGCTTAAATGGTAGGCCGGTAGGTGAATGTAATAATAACGCATTAATACTTGTACCATTATTGGACTTACTAAATAGGTTTGTAATTGAACGAATTAGATGGTCCACAATTTCCAAATTAACTGGACATATATTCCCCCCCCCCCAAAATCTAATTATGATAATGTCTATAAATCTATATTATAGTGTCTATATATCTAAATTTGACAAAATAAATTATGATGCGCTGTCAGAAGTGTTAGCTGATTTTTTTTTCCTTCAATTTGAGCACCGTCACCGATCAAGATCAAAATTTTCCAACTCCAACTAATACCTAGTGATAATAAATTATGTCACCAACTCAACCAACCCGATTATTCAAGGCTCCTACATGGCAGCTGGGAAGCTAACAGGCTGAGATGTATTTACCAAAAAGATAGCTAATCACAGAATTCATAATGTTGCTTACAAAAAAAAAAAAAGAAGTAATAATGTCAATTACAGAAGTCGAAAAAGGTTGTCGGTTAATAAAGTAGTATGAATCTTTTTCTTTCCATTTGGCGTTTTAAGAATAGGGTTGAGGTGAAAAAAAACAAAATCTCTCCTCGGCAAGTCACTTCATTCACTGAAAAATAAAATGCCTATTGGAGGATAAACAGATGCTAAAACTGTAAGCGTATGAGGCACATATTCCTTTAGCTTCGTTTAACAAAAAGAAAAGAACAAGAAGAATATGGTAATAATCTAGTAATGACAATTCCTAGTGAAACCATCCAATCTTGAGACCACTTGTGTAAAGCTTAATCGACCTAAAAAAAATTGGTCTAGGCAATAATACAAGCTGTAAAAAAAAAAAAAGGTGCCAAAGCCATATAATACACCCTTCAAAAGAAAAAAGCCAAAAGGAAAACGACTTCACCAACTACTCTTACTTATACTCCTTCTGTCACATTAAAAGTGTCATACCTTCCATTTTACGATGTTTTAAAATAATTATCATATTAGAAAAGTCAAAACACCTTTTGGTCTCTCTTTTCAATATAGTTATTCTTTCTAATTATATACACGTTACCATTCAAATTTAGATTTTAAATTTGTAGAGATAAAATTAAAAAAAAAATACAAACATCACAATCAAACCATTATTTTTAAAAAAATTTGATTCCCTGGACATAACTAAATAAACGGAACGGAGGGAGTAAAGTTTTACTAGCTTAGTTTCTCTTGATATCTGAAATTAGTACCTAAACAAACTTACTAGTACAAGGTTTGAATCTCCACGCCAAATGAAGTTGACATGTTTTGCTCTAAAGTCTAATCTACGCCCAGATTTCGTTGTCAGAGTTTAGATCACCTTGCTTTCATCAACATAAAACTTCCCAAAAAAAAAAAAAATTTATTGATTGTTAGTTTAATTCAACCTCCACAGACTTTTGTGTTTTGTCAGGGTAGGTAAAGCTTTCACATCGTATGAGCTCATAAGTCTAACGTGCAACTGTTCAAGAGTCGAGAAAAAAAAAAGTATTTCACGAATAACTAAAACAAAAGATAATTAATCTGTCCATGCAGTAGCGCATAAAGTATTAGTAATGCATTAATTCCTAAGGGCTAAGAACGTAATCAAATAAAAATAAGTACTTAACTCATAAATTAAGCAAAACTCCATGATTTGTTGCACAAGCTGATGATTAACGTATATCTTATTTGAACCAGTGAACACAATTTTATGACTAGGATATTCATATATCCAGGTTAATTAGTCACGAATTATCAGATATATTTATACAAAATTGATCGGAAAAAAAAAAGATGAAAAGGAGTTAGCATACCTGCAGCACTAGGAGAGCGTAGCTTGATATTCCTTGAGAATAATCAACTGCAGGAATGAGTCTACGAAGCTCTAAAGTTGGTGCAAAGTCACCGAAATCATCAACTACTCCATCAGACTCGGCCTCCACGAAAAGCACGCCTTCACCATTGCACTCAATCTCAATCCGCCCATCTTCGTCTCTCTTTAACCTACCAGCCATTGGGTAGAACGGGACAAGGGCTCGGCTCAAAGCGTCCTTTAGCACTTTGGCATCAAAGAAATTCGATGATCCGGTCGGCCTATAGAAGTAGACGCTAGGGGTGTGGAAATTTGGCACCACCAAGTCCACGTTCGAGTTCCACAAGTTCCTCCTAGGAGTTTCTTGGGCAGGTCTCACCATAGTCGATTCCTTCACCTCGATTTTCATGGTTGAAAGTTGTATGATCCTTGCTTGACACGTACAACAACTGTACCCCAAAAAACATAAAAGAAAATGGTGCAATAAACATACTTTGATTAGTTTAATGGTGATGAAGAATGGATTTTGAACGTGAAATATTACGTGAAATTTGCATTAAACGTACCTGAAGAGTTGAGAAGGAAGAAGAATGTTGGGTGGTGGGATAAGAAATTCAAAAAGGAAGAGGAGGAGGAGGAGGAGGAGGAGGTGGCAGGCTGGCTAATGGGAGAAGTGGTAAGGACAATGATGTTGTAGGTATGGTGTTGTTCGAAGTGGGTTGGACTTTAATCGAAATGAATCTGATCTGCGTCCTAACAAAACGGGAAAAAAATGTTAAAGAGTGCGAGACCGTAGGGGGACTATATAATTTGTTTTGGGGGACTTACCTACCGCGCCTAAGAAAGCTTACTTGTAACCCCACTACAAGAAAGTTATTGACGGGTTCGCCGCACAACAAATCAATGGCCCAACTAAAAGAGATTGCATAAATTAAATGGGAAAATAGTTTTTTAGTACTAACTCCTAAAATCCGTCAACGATAGAGAGAAAAAGAAAGAAAACATGGTTGTGAGTGACGGAGAAAGTGGCCGTAACCAAACAAATATTAATTAAAAAACAAGAAAAGAAAGAAAAAACATACATGCACACGCTAAAGGGGCTAACACAAGTTGGTTCAATTAATAAGAACGAATTTCCGCCGCCGAAGTGAAGGTTGTTGTGCGAGCAGGGACTAGCGAGCCGAACCGAGGCCAAACGTCAGACTAGTTCACCTGCAAAATAAGGAGTAGTTAGGGTTAAATCCCTCGATTTTACTTTGATACTTAAATCAGTAGTTGTCGAGAGTTATATTGGATGAGTTAAAGTGCATGCCTCTCAAGTGAGCAAGATCCCAATATTTATACTAGAGGATCTAGAGAGTGAAATGATGAGGTCTACTGATAATCTGACCACGTAAAATAAGACATAACAGCAATGTCAGCAATAGGGTTGAATTATAGAGTGGTTAACTGTCATATCAATCATCAGTTATGTCATAGAGATAAGTCGAGACTATTAATACTTCAGATAAATAGGTCATCCCAAGTTGGGTTCTGGCAAAAGCAAATTAGTCCGAGATATCTTCTAGATTTGGTTAAACAAGGTGTTTTCTGATCTGAGATAAATGAAATACCTACAATTGTATTGGTGGGTAATGTGTAAGACGTAACTTATGATTCCGGGGACAATATGCATTAATCCGTGTCGATAATTGAAGTCAAACCCACACAAATTTTTTATTTAAAAAAAAAAATCACTAAACGGAGAAAATGGCCAACGGTTGTGGGTATCACGGAGGTTGGTGAGATGGTGACCTAGGGCGCTTCAAGCAAAAGACCAGATACCCACTATAATTCCCAATGAGGGATTTGGAATTGCCCCAAGAAGAATCTCACCAACTCTCTCATTGTCAAGCTCAGGAAAAAAAAAAAAACTCTCTCATTGTCAAGTCTCTTATCCACATGGCTCATCGAAAATTGATTCAAATTGATTTTGAGTTGCATGCACTTGTGTAGTTGGTAAGGACTGGTCTTGAGTGGCTTAATTGTTAAAATGTGGGTATTGAAATTAGGTAATCACCGTCAACCCAAATTAATAGCTCTTCGTTTAATTCGAATGCCAATATTTTTTCGATGAAGATGAGTATTAGATTGGTGAAGATGCTGTTCCAAGTGAAGGGTTCTGGTTTTTTTCTTTTCTTTTTTTTTTGGGTGGAGATTCAAAGGTTCTGAAATTTGGTAATTTAACTCCTCAAACAATAGTACATGTTGCAGTTTGTCATAAGAATTTTTTTTCTAAAAAAAAGAAAAAAGTGCGCTATAAGAATTGACAAGTGTGTATTTCTTGATGGTGAAGCCGATCTTGGGAAAGAGGGTCAAAATCCAATTTCATGCAGTGTAGCGGCACAGCCACGCCTTGCATCCACCCACTCAATGAGTTGCTCGGTCCCACATGTGGTTGTTGAATCCTACGCCCACCTTATGTCACTTGCTTCTCCTTAAATTTTTTTTTTTTTTTTTTTTCGACGAAGTGGGTGTCCGGGTCAATTCCGTAAAGGCGGCCCGACTAATCCCACTCCGGCACGGCCCGACGCCCCAATCAAACCTAGCACGTTAAATGCACGGAGAAGCTGATGTTGCTGCGGAGGTTCGACCCCAGGACCTGACGATCCCGAGGAAGAGGCGCCAACCACCAGCCCATTCACGTGGAGGCACTTGCTTCTCCTTAAATGAACCTATTATTTTACTACTACTAATATATATATACATATATATTTGGATGGATGGTTGAGTCATTACTCAAAACTTCAATGGGATGGTTTATGGGTGCCATAAAGTTTCCAGTGTTGACAAACGGAAAATAGCTTATTCAGAACCACATAATTTGAATCTATCAGATATCCACAACTTTATGTTTGAAGAACGTGACTAGTTTTCAAAATTGTCTCTCTGCTGGAGCCCAAAAAATGTTGGCTAAAATGTCTAAATTAGATTAAATGAAGACCAAATTGTCTAGAGTGAAGATAAAATAAAGACTTGAATCAAACTTGACATTGCTAATTTTCACTTCTTGAGATATGTTGAATCAAGGTTACTAATTCAAATATTTATTATATATTAGTTACAGAGTTACTTTTATTGCCCTCCCTCAGTTTTCTTTCTGCCTCTTGAATTGACAATCCAACCATTTTGTAACTCTGATCATGATGAACTAGTGGTAGTGTTCTTGCTCAAAACTTCTTATTCTTGAATCTCTTTGCAATTTCCCTGCTAGAGCAAATCTAGTTGAATGATTTCGGTTGGGATTAATTGTCTGATGTGGTCAATTACACCCCACCGTCTTTATCTGGCAGTTGCCGGACAAGATCGGAGGTACAGTTCAAGAATGAAGACGATTCACAATCTAGAAATCATTGCCCGGTAATCAGCTGCCCCGCTGGGAGGGGAAAGTTGCCACTTGCTAAGGGGATAAAACCTGCACGGGAAAAGGCGTCGCAAGTCGCAACTGCCCCTGATCGTTTGACCCAAAAAAAAACAAAAAACAAAAAACTCCCCCTGATCGTTGACATTTCTGGACTCAGGGTTGCCTGGTCAAGAGTGGCAGCTCACTAGAAATGAAGCCAAGACCAGGACCAGGACAATATCGTCCCTCGTTCGTTCGAAGTATACCGGTTCATTTACATTGATTGTAGCTTCAGCCTTCGTGATGATCCATAGCAACAGCCTTCTGCTCTTGGTTCTATATGATTCTTAAACAAACGGGTAAAAAGAAAGAATGTCATAAGTAGCTACATTATCTAAGAGTTGATAGATCTTATTCTAGTTCAATGATAAATTTAATTTCATCAATGTATGTAATACTCAAAAGGGGTTGTAGAACTCTCCATCGGATTTTCCTTTCTAATAAGAAACATAAATTAATTTTCAAGTCATTGGATGATTATTGCGATTAGAGGGATACCGACAACTTAATGCTTCTTGGTGGTTGTTGCACCCAAAAAGCTTCAATGTTTCTAGCTAGCAATCATAGATTGGCTACGACTCCTTTTGGGTTCAAAATTAATCATATTGTCCAGTTTGGAATGTGAGTTTTTTGGGTGTTTATTTAAAACTTTACTGTAACTTATTATAGAAATTTTTAAAAAAATTTATGAAGTGTGTTTTTTTTAATATTTTGAAATTTATAGTTTGAAAAGTTTTTTGAGATTACTGTAACTAAAGTTTTTTAAAAACTTTTAGCAAACAAACTTGACTTCCAAACAAGGCCTAACAGGTGAATTGGGAAATGCATTTATGATGCAAGCCAAAATTTTTTTTGAAAATCCAAACATATGATGTCGAATACTCCCTCCGTCCCACTTTGATAGTCATGTTTTCCTTTTTCGTCTGTCCCAAATTGTAGTCCACTTTTCAATTGAAGAATGTAGTTGTATTTTAATTTTTCTAAAATGCCCTTATTCAATGTAAGTTGTTACTATAAACCTATCCCATTTAATGAGAGTTTATTCTTTTTTTACCATCAATTCAAGTTCCCATAAAGTTGTACTCTATTTAATGTGAGGGTATTTTAGAAAAATAGCAATCTAAATTTACTTTTCCAACAAAGTTAATTACTTTTTCTTAAACTGTGTGAAAAAAGAAACAGGACTATCAAAGTGGGACGGAGGGAGTACCAAATTTTCTCCTCTCCTCACAATTAATATCCTCGAATACCAAATTCGAGCATTAGGAAAAGCCGTTTAGGAATCCCGGAATTTGAGTGCGGAGAGATTCTCATAACATAAACGTAATGGGAAGGATAACAGGAATAGTTTAATTTCAGATGAAGTTGTGCCGGTGGAGATTGATTATTCACGTATAGTTATTAGTGTTGGTGTCTGCATCCAATTGCTTAAGAGTTGGAAGTTGGAACCAATTAAACGGCTGCTAGTCAAGAAAAATCCTGTTCATAATCAAATTATAAATGTATGGGACCAACTTCTTATTTGGGGCAAATGTTAACAAGTTTGTTAGAGGAATTTCATGACTTTCAATGAAGAATAATAAAATTGCTTGTACAATCAATAATTCCAGCATTAAATTTGGCTTTTTATTATTGTTTATTAGCCAAGTTAAGAAGGTCGCCATACCCTAAGGAGGAGGAGCGGACTGCTCGAGCTATCCGGTGAGAACAGAAGACCAGCAACGTAAAATGACAAATTTGTGAGAGGTAAGGGTTCAACCCTGACTTCCAACATCACCAAGGAGGGTGATGACCACCAGACCAAATGACCAGTGGTTATTGTTTATTAACCAAGTTAAGAAGGTCGCCATACCCTAAGGAGGAGGAGCGGACTGCTCGAGCTATCCGGTGAGAACAGAAGACCAGCAACGTAAAATGGCAAATTTGTGAGAGGTAAGGGTTGAACCCTGACTTCCAACATCACCAAGGAGGGTGATGACCACCAGACCAAATGACCAGTGGCTATTGTTTATTAGCTTCAAATCGTACAAATCCCACTTTCTCTTTGGTCTTTTTACGATGCTTTGTGCTTTGCTACGAGTGGTGGACTATCAACAATGAAGCCTGCCATGTACCCTCTTTTGGTTCAACAGTTTTAGATGCACACTTATGACTAAACTGTGATTACGAGATAATAATATTTCGCATAGTCTTGAATTATTTAGCAATACTAGTAAGGAATATAAATATATTCCACAAACATATTATTTTTCTATTATTTTGGGAGGTAGGGAGGTGAGTTCCTCAGTCTTACAATTGTTTATGTGCTGAGGTGGATGTGCACATTAGGCCACATGCATCCAACTAATAAAAAAAAAAAAAAAAAAATAGTCACGCCTTCTTGCTAGTTGGCCCAAAATAATGTTAGAGATTGGGTGATGGTAAAGGTTGGTTGGTCCATAATTATCAGTTAGCTGAGATAAGAACCCAAAGGGAAAAAAAAAAAAAGGATTAATGGCGGCTTTTTGAAAAAAAAAAATAGTAATAATAAACTGCTTGAAGCCTTGAACTGTTAATTATAGGTAGAGTGAATGGCCGAAATGGTCACTTAACTATTTAAAATGGCACCCTTTGGTCATCAAACTTTTTTTGTAGCCAAAAAAGTCACTAAACTCACGTAAACGCACCAGCGAAGTCATTTTACCGAATTTTAGCGGTGAATCATCCGGTTACAAGGGTCTTGAGTTGAATAAATATTCTGATATGGGCAAAAATGTCCAAAAGATTATTGGGGCAAGTGAACTCACAGATTGTTTCATTCCTAAAGTTGACCAATCGATCGACATTCACTTCATCTTCTCCGGTGAAGTTTACTAGCTGGGAACACTTCACTTTTCAATTTGACCCAGCGTAGAAGTTTACTGGTTGTGACCGAGATTCACTCTCCTCTCTGTCTCGTCACTTCCGACCTCCCTACTATCCCTATCCGCCCCACCACTAACCCCGACCCAACATCCAACTCCGACGATGATGACCCTTTGAGCCCATAGGTTTCATCACTGCTTTCTCAATTTGGTCTCTCGAGCCATACCCATTATTTGCTCAGTCTTCGATTTCCTTCGCCAGCCACCTAGCTGAGTTGGAAAGAGTCTTGGCAGTTCCAATGACTACACCCAGCCAAAAAAAAAAAAATGTTTACCTAGAAAAATGTTTTTTTTCTTTTACAGAAAAAGAAAAGAACAGAATGATACTTTTTTTTTGTATTTCCACAGCCGTGTGCTCCCATCCGTCACCAGTGGGTTGCCGAGGGCAGCCGTTGAAGGGAGTGCTGTGCTATCCTATTCTTCGAGAAAAGAAAAGGAATAAAGCCTTCTGCTAGTCAACGAGCCAGTTACACGGCATACGGGTTTTCTTCTTTTATTTGTGTTGATCTGAGCACCGCCCTAGCGAACTATTGGGCTGAGGGACCCAGCCCAGACAACTTTGGAGTATAGCCTGAGTCACTTCCAATAGCTTCAGTCAAGCTCTTAAAATACGAGAAATCTCAATTTGATTTCAAAGCAGCAGATTTTACTGATTCACTTCCTGTCCTCATCCCCATCCCTCTCTCTTCATGCTCAACGATAATACTCTTAAATTATTGCCACCGCCTTTAATCATTCCCTGTTTCTCATTTTAAATTACAGTCTCTATTTTTACCGCCGGAGAAGACGAAGTCAATATATGGGTTCAAAAGTGGTTTGGGAATGAGACAATCTATGGCTTCACCTATTCCAATAACCTTTCAGACATTTTTGCCCCTTGACTATATTCCTCCATTCCACGTTGCCCATGCCACCGGATGAGAAACCGCTGAAATTCGGTAAAATGGCTTCGCTGGAGAGTTTTTGCGAGTTTAGTGACCTTTTCGGCCACAAAAAAAGTTTGGTGATCAAAGGGTGCCATTTTTAATAGTTTAGTGATCTTTTGGGCCATTCACTCTTATTAGGTATACCGGGTCAAGTTTTATTGAGGCGTTAAGTCCACGCACTCATTTTACGGAATAATCTTATTTTAGGCGGTCTTGTTACAAAATCCGGTTTATTTTGTATTTTTGTGATTTAGTCCACTTCGATACTTGCTTGTGGGATGGTTAAGTACGGGTGTAAATAAATACAGTCAAATTGAACGCCTTAGTGCTTAAATTTATTTGATTATTTTAACAAATTTGAAATTGAATTCAATTTTGACTTGTTTATTCGTTCAATCAAATTTGAACGGATTTTTTTATCGAATTTGAAAGTTATTAAACATAAAATGTTGTTCAAATTTGCTTGACTAGTTAACGAATCTAATTCGAATGAATTCTTACTAAGTCGAATTCGATTTGAGTATTAAATAATTTGGTTGATATTTTTGTCCTGTGGTCAAGTATAGAGGATTCAAATAAAACATACGGATGTATGGATCAGAGCAAACCTGATTTACATACCCATAATTGGTGTTCGAGTTACGATTGTCGTTATGGATAAAGTTATAAACATCAAAGTCTAAAGAGTTAGCTCCTTCAAAAAAACAAAAAAGATTTTTTTTTTTTTTTACCCTTTAACCTCTCCTCATTTTTTTCCCCTCTAACTATTAAACATAAGATTCGAATCATGAACCTTATAGTGAAAGAGGTTCTAAGAATCCTTTTCTGACCACTAAATCAATTCCCGTAATTAATAGTGTATAACTTGCTTTTCTTTTATATATATATATATATAAACGTTACTAATGAAGAAATATTACTAAATTGAGCTCAGTCCTTGACATTTTAAGGAGAGTAACACAAGAGGAGAACATAAAATGGTGAAAATGTAAGAATAGTGGCAAGAGAATATGAGTATACCTTCGCAAGCATCACTTCAACTAGGTCTGCAAACGAATCGAGTCGCTCGCGAGTCAAACTCGACTCGAGCTCGATCTGGCTCGAATTCAAGTTCAAAATATTAAGCAGGCTCACGAGCTCGAGTATATATATATATTTATTTATTTTAATAGTAAAATTATATATATATCCTTAATATTTTATTATTTATTAAGAAAAAATATTATTTTATTTATTTTTTTAAAAATAGAATAATTAATTTTTATTTTTTCAAGCTCGAGTTTTAAATTACCAACTCGTCGAGCTCAAGCTCGAGTTTGAGTTCAATAAAAATAAATTAAGCCTCGACTCGATTAGATCAAAATTCGACTCGATTCGATTCGTTTGTAACCCTAACTTCAACTGTTGAATAGTCTGCAAAATACATAACAGTTGAGTCAAATGTTGTATATATATCCCTCATATTTTGTTTTTCCTATGTCAGCCATAAGTGATTGGCAAGCGGACTACAAATAACGAATTTTGCTCAAACATAGCCCTTCACGTCACCACGGAGTACAAAAGAGTGGACCGGCAAGATATTACGTTGCTGAGAAAGTTTGTTGGTACCAGGTACTCAAAAAAGTTTTCAATAGCGATCTCTCTTTTTTTTTTCGTCAATACGATAGTTTCCTATACTATGGGGAGGGGGAGGACCTGAAGAGATCCTGGGGTAATCTAGAGGGGACTAAACCACCACCGGATCAGACGGGTGTATTACGCACCTGTCTGAATTTTTTAAATAAGGCCACATTTAATTGTGGCAAATTGATGAGGACAAGGTTTGAACCCTTGCCTCCCACCCCACCAAGCCTTAATGCTTTGGTGGTGGCCACCAAACCAAAGGCCGGTGGTTTTTCAATAGCGATCTCAATCATGTTCGAAGGGAACAATCTCACCATCAAATACTCACTAGATAATTACCGCTATTAATTGTACAGGTCTCTCACTCACATGTATTGACGGTTTTTTCCTCTAAAATTTCTTTAAACATTGTAGATGAGCATCCAAAAACGAAAAGATGGATCTTTTAATAGCTAAATGCTTTTATATACCAGAAGAGTGCCATAGTCTAAAGGTATTCATTCTATTTAAATGTTGCCAACATTCTTGTCGCAAGATATTTATAAACTGCCAAATACCATATAGTTTTTTTTGATAAAACAGAAGCCAATATCATTAAAGACAGCTGCACTAATGACAAAAGGCATATAGAACATATCTCAATATATTTAATTTTAAAAATCATTAGATTTAACAAAATTATAAAATAAAAAAAATTACACTATGAATCACAAACCATTAGATTTGACTAAATATATGTGTTGTTCCATAAATATTTGTGCTTGTTTATTCCCTCAAATCTGTCAATTAACTAGTTCAAGTTCAAAATTGGTACTGAGATCTGATGAGAAAACTCAAAAAATTTCAAATCCAACATATATATCCTAAAAACTTTTAAATTTGAGAAAAAAATAAAAACTAAACAAAATACTATTATAACATTACCGAGTAAGAACCTTATCAGGGGGAGTAACTTAAAATGTATTAGAGCCAAGTTGAGCCTTAACATACAACCTAGAGTTACTTTTCTATCTGTGGAATAAATTTGGTAGTTTTCGTCCGTTGATTACTTGGGGACCATTCATAGTCGCATTATTTTTATGTAATTTCGGATTCAGGTTTCCTTTTGGCCCGAAAAAAATTTGATTGTTTTAGTGCCATGAAGTATATTTTGTGATCCCATAAATTTTGGCGAGGAAAAAGGAAAAATGAAAAAAAATAAAGAAAATTTGGAGAGGACTGGGCCAGAATGAGCCTTAAATCCATTGATTTTGCAGTTTGGACTCGGGCCACGATATTTAGATCTACCCGCTGGACTAGGCTTCACTTTCATGGTCAGTTTCAATTTCAGGTCCAAAATCCTACTGGGTGTGTAAGAACTCTTATCATTATGCGTGATTCACCGGTGACCCACTGACCGCGCTGAAATTTTCCTAGTTTCGACTGTTCAAGACTTCAAGTCTAAGCTGAAATTTAATTATTAGTTTAGAGGCTCAAATTCGGCTAATTACTTAGAATATAGGTAGAAAAAAAAAGTCAGACACTTATTGGTCAGACACTTATTGATCCATTTATAAAACTTGAAATGAAAATTTAATTGATGGAGGCGAGAAGTTTAAACTTTTCAATTCCTTTAGCAACTAGTGGCTCATGAAAATGATGGAGCAAGTATCATCATTTAGGCATTGTATGGGGGTTGCGAGAGAACCTCTAAACCATATAAGTGTACTATTATACTCTCTAAATTTTTTGAATAAATAAAGCACAATGTTTCATTGTAAAATGGCGTCTGAACCTCCGACGAGAGAGAGAGAGAGAGTTCTATGGGACTCTGCCAGAGTACTAGGGATGGCAATGGAAGCGGGTGCCCCCGCGGGGGGCTCTCGGGGCGGGGGTTGGGGCGGGGGCGGGGGGGAATTATTTCCCCCCGCTTAGAAACGGGGCGGGGGAGTATACCCCCGCCCCGCCACCCGCAAAACAAAAAAATATATATATAAAAATATATAATATGTAAGTTAATTAGTTATAAACTTATGATAATGATATTATTAGTTAGATGTATTATATAATGTATATTAGTTTATGTAATATAATTGATATTATCAATTATATGAATAATTATGCATGTCTACTAATAGAATTTATTAATTAGTTATACTAAATTTACTAATACATTTATACTAAATTTCTAATTACACTTAATAGAATAACATTTTTTTCTCAAAAAAAAGCACAGACACAATAAAGAATTAGTGATTGCATTTGTACTAAAAGTGAAAACTTGACTATTTTAGTTATATTTATTTCATCATATTGGATTGTATTCAAATAACTTCTGTTTGATTGTTTTTATGAATTTCAATTGTAAAATTACAATGAATAATAATTTGGTGATGTATTGATATTTTAGTACTTGATTATTTATTAAAATTTAATTATAATAAAATTATATAATAAAATTTTATTAACCCCGCGGGTGCCCCGCGGGGGAAGCGGGGGTGGGGCGGGGCGGGGGAGCAGGAAACGGGGACGGGGCGGGGGACAGGAGGAACTAATAGGCAACGGGGCGGGGGACCCCGCCCCAACCCCGCCCCATTGCCATCCCTATGCCTGACCATTAGATCGAAGTCCAATTTAAGTAGTCTACGTTATCGGTCGGGCCAACCTTAGAAATGGTCAACAAAGGTGAATCCTCTGATGGCATAAGTTCCAAGTCACGGAATTTCACATTAACTTACATGCTATGAGAATTCAATTTCTTAAAAATCATTTTTTTTACTTGATTAAAAAAGCATTAAATTTAAATGAGGATTTTAATATTTAGCTGCTTCTAGCATGGTCCTCTATTACATGGCGAGCTAAACTTCGTTAAAATGCAATTAATCATTACAAATCCATGAACCAGATTAAAATTTTGCCTGTAATCAACCACTATTAGGAAAGTTTTACAAATTAAGTTACAATTTAAACCTGCACCTTTAATCTCTCACCAGATTTCTTTCTTTTTTCTTTCGGAATCATCTACATGACTAAGAAAAGTGGTGACCAACTTTTTATTTTATCTTCCCCTTTTATCCATTTCTTTTTCCTTTTTTTGGGAACACAAAACTCTCTGCCTAGGAAAAAGCTGTCCAGCCCAAAAGGATAGCATCCGCTCATCATCGGGCCCACTTATTAAACCAGCACATAGTAAATAATTAAAACCCAGAGAATAAAATATATCACAGTCCAAAAATAAATAGACCGTAGTTAATCCACCGTTAATCCACAGCTCACCGCTGCCGAGTCATCCCTCGTCACCCAAAACTGCCTTCCATTGATCAGTTCTCTCTCTCACTCCCCCCCACACACACACACACACACGCACAAAATACTCTCACTCTCCGGGTGCTTCTACATTGATAACTTTGCTTGCCAGCTCGTTGAAAAATCCCTAACGCAGCTTCATCAACTCTCTCGACTTCATTTCGGATGCGATTTTGATTTGTTTGGTAAGTTTTTTAAATCGTTACCAAGCATCTGTGTTAGTTTATGTTCGTGATCAATTGTACAATTATTTTTTTCCCCATATATCATGGCGATGAATTGCTTTTTTACCGTTTTCATTCTTTTCTATGTTGTAACTTCTTATGTTATGATCGATATTAGCGCAGAATGTTATTTAGCTGTTTGGTGATAGTTCGAATAAAATTGGAACGATAGAGAGAAGATTATAAGTATGTGGAGTTGTTAGAATTGTTACGTATTATGTGAAAAATGCATCGTATATGTGTGGAAAATGGAGTCAACTCTGTGGAATTTTCGGGCATCTTGACGAAAATAGAGAAATAACGATAGAGTTTTGCTGTGCTGGTTTGAAAATGTTTTAATTGCTGTTGATTTCTCATTGTTGATTCAATTTCCGTGCTAATATTAAGAGTATAAAGAACTGTGTTGGAATTATTTTACAATTTTATTGCACTTTATACTGGGCAAGTTTTTGCGGTGATATTGTAAATCTCAAATTCTCTTAAGTTAGAAATAATCGGGGAAAAGGATTTCAAATGAGTTATTTGCTGGTGGCATGCATCTTGTTAATTCTTTAATAATTAGTATAATTTCCTAAACTACCAGATGAAAACACATGCCAAGTAGGCTGTTGTGGATAACATAAATAGTTGTACGATTTTTTTCAATTGACTAAATTTTAGTGAATTTAGAGTGTAAACTGGCTCCACAGTTTCATTTTGTGAGCGTTTCTACGTATTTCTGTCATAGCGAGTTGAGTTAATTTTTCCATTGTACTACATGAGCCTTTTCGTACATAAACAAACTTTTCTTTTCCTGATTTATTTATTTTTTTTAAAAAATTATTAAAAGAAGAACAAAAGAAAAGAGAATATGTTTGTTCAAATTTGTATTCTATGCTTATTCTTGAGTTTGGCTGCTGTGAAACAAAAGAAAAGAGAATGTGTTTGTTCAAATTTGTAGTCTATGCTTATTCTTGAGTTTGGCTGCAGTGAAGTATGGGGGTATATCTAAGCACTCCTAAAACGGAGAAGTCATCAGATGACGGCGAGAATGATAGACTCAGATATGGCATGTCCTCCATGCAAGGATGGCGCTCTACCATGGAAGATGCTGTAAGTATCTTCTGGCTTCTAATTATTGGGAATCTAGTACTAGTCAGCAGTAAATAATGATAAATGAAACCTATTGCAGCTTGGCATTTGACTTTTTAGCAGTTCATGCTCTTCATTTCTATCACCTTCTTTAGTTTTTTGTTTTTAATTTTTTTAAAAATATATGTTCATTGTCAAATAGCTCATGACTAGGTCATTCACCATTTGGCATTTCAATCAGGTATCTTGATGAGATATTAACTAAGTGTTAGCTTTCTTATATATGCATAGATTCCTGTGGACCTTTATATATGAAGCCTAGATACTTGGTATATTCTTCTTTGATGGTACAGTGAGCTTTAAATGTTTCTTTTATTGCTTTTATCTTTGGATGTGGACAATATCACTAGCACTAAAAGAATCTGCTACTTAGTTACAGCATCTTGTTTTCTGTAGCATGCAGTTTATCCCAACTTGGACAAGGCTACGTCTTTCTTTGGAGTTTATGATGGCCATGGAGGTAAGACTTTAAATGGAGTCAGTTTTTATAGCTCTTTGTTGACTTATATGAATGCTGAAATGAAGCTGACTTGTACTTGGCCTTGCTTTCTGGCTACATCTTTAGGATATGGCTCAGCCTTTTAGGAAGAAAATATCCACCTCTCTAGCACCTTCTCCTTTATATTTTTTCCCCTTACATCACCTTTTTTGCCTTTTCTATCTGAAACTGAACTTGATTTTTTTTCCCCTGTTGCATGACTTACTATCAGTTAATTTTATACTATTTTTTCCCTTATAAGGAGTGCTGAATGGTATTTATTCTTATCTATCAATTTCTGTAACCTTCTATTTAATACTTTCTATTATTTTAGCAAGTAAATAGCATAGCTTCTCAAAGGCAATTCTGATATGTATAAACAAGCTGACGAAAGAGATTAAATATACTGAAAAACAACTTCAAAGGTGTAAGATGGATTTGACAAGAAAGGCTGCAACTTGGTTAGATAATTAAAACTAATCTCTTTACAATGGAAACATATTTAGACATCTATTCCTATAATCACAAACATAGTATTGTTGCTCACAAGTAATTTTGACTAAAGTGCTTAATTGCTTATGTTAGCATAGCAATTTATGTAGAGTAGAGTATTACAGAGATGAGTTAAGAACCTGCGAGATTTGTGTATTGTTTTTTCTCTTGGAATAAAGAGTTGCTCATATTTGATTCATATAACTCCATTTAGAGCTAGGAAAATCGGCTAATACTGGATTATTATTGTGATATCCCACATCGGACTCAAGAGAAGAAAAAGAATCGTATAGAACGTCCGGACCATCAGGTAACTAATAACTTTGGGTTAACCATTTTGAGCCCGTGGTTTCAGCTCAAAATGGTATTGGGCCAGTCTGGCGGGCTCAGGGCACTACAATTATGACCTTGATTCCATTTAGTTAATTACAAATATGATTAATTGAGATGCCAAATGTAAGACATATTCTTGCTGCAATAAACAAAATGATTGGAATGAGATTTATATTCTTGCTGCACTAAACAAAATGATTGGAATAAGTTAATCTCACACTGAGCTAATTTTTGCTTGTTGGAGATCATCGTTGGTGTCGTGTGTATGTGTCTGTTTCCTTTCTTTCTTTTTCTTTGGGGAGGGGTGTGGAGTGGTTGGAGGGTTGGGGGAGGAGGAGATTGGGTTTAAATAGGAATATGATCTTTGAACTTTTGACGTCAGATATATGTGGGTTCATTATATGTGTCCTTAATTTTCTTGCAGGAAAAGCAGTTGCTAAATTTTGTGCCAAGTATCTTCATGAACAAGTGCTAAAAAATGAAGCCTACTTAGCTGGTGATTTAGGAGATTCGATGAAGAAATCTTTTCTCAGGTTACTCCAATCCTTTTTTTTTTTAGTTCCTTACCTACATGTGTTATTGACACGGTCTAACCATAGCTGGAATGCATGTATAACTTCAGTATGGTGTTATTACTAGCAAAACACTTATTCATATTAGATTAGCATTATGGAACCAGACTGTGTTGTTCATGACAACATTGGCCACTGAAACTGTCGTAATTCCCACAAGTTGAGTTTTATGTAATACCTTGATTTGTGAAGTAGGAGTTTACCCTGGTCACTTCTCATTTGAGTATGAAGTCATTTATAATTGTATGGGATTAAAATTTTTGTTAGTCTGTTGATGGTTTTAAGTCATTTGATTAAAAAAAAATCATTTGATTATTGTACAGATTGATGAATTTACAAATAATACCCAGTAAGTGTCGGAATAGCATTTAATTTGGATAATTTTGATTCTGCAATTTGTATTTTGTGGTTGTCTTACTAGAAGAATCTTATATAGGACAGAGTTCTTCAAATTTTTAGGCGTTGCAACTTGTAAATGCCGCGTAACCTTGTGTCTACTTTGTGGTCATTTATCTTTCAGGATGGATGAGATGATGTGTGGGCAAAGAGGTTGGAGAGAATTATCAGTACTTGGGGATAAAATGCAAAAGGTCACAGGCATGATAGAAGGATTGATATGGTCCCCAAGGAGCGGCGAAGCCAACAGCCAGATCCATGATTGGCCTTCTGAGCAGGTAAGCCCTTGGTCTTGCATCTGTCTAGTACGCTAGATACAAATATGATTTTTAAAGATGTCAATATATATCACCTCCTATGTATTTCCATTGCATACCTCCCCCTCTTAGTATATCACATGTTTTTTGGAGCTTATATTTGCATGCTGCAATACTAAAGTCATTTGTGCTGTTCTGTTAATGGGGATTGTAAGTTTTTGCATGAGGAGGTGATGGCCATGTTCTGTTAAGCTAGCTCCATCATGAGATAATATTATGAAAGTAACAATAAATTTTCCTGTATGTATTGTCTATATTATGAGAATGAATGAAGTGATGATAAACTTTCTTTTACTTCCAAGCACCGAGATCTTTTCACTTTTTAATTTTAAAGACAATCTTATTTTCTTGGCAGCATCTTTCCCTAGTCTGCAAACATATCCTGTATGGAAAATTGTTCATGCTCTTTCTTTCTACGATATATGATTTTGACATCAGTGCCATGTTGTTATTTTACTATTTTTCATCGATCCAAAGCTGAGAATTTGTTATATAACATGGGTTTTTCAGGGGCTTGAGGATTGATTGTTTTATTTTGCATGCACCACCTGAGTTGAGATGAGGAATTTATCATTCCTGTATTTTCTGCTACAATGCAGATTCTTTGTGGTTAACTATTTACCTGTATGTCATTTAGCATTGCTAAGACTTGAGATGATTTATTGTCCTCCTTTGTGTCAGCAAGCAAATATTTAAATAGTGTTATTAATTAAATTTATATAAGCCCATATGATCTTGTTTTGAAACTAAGGCATATTAAACATGATTGTGAGTGAAGGGACCACATTCTGATTATATTGGACCAACTTCTGGTACCACAGCTTGTGTTGCAATTATCCGTGACAATCAACTTGTTGTTGCAAATGCTGGTGATTCTCGTTGCGTGATGTCTCGTGGTGGTCAGGTAGAGATTTTGCTGAAGCTTTGGGTAATAATTTTGTAGTCTTGTGTTTTCTGAAAGAAGTCTGATTTGTCTTGATCCATCTAGGTTATACTTTTGATACTGGATTTCGTGATATACAAAGAGTTTGGAGACCTGATAGCATCCCTACCAAAATAAAACTATGCTATCAGTTAATTATATAGTATGGTTAACTAAATGTACTTTTATTTTTCATTCTTTTTATTTGAAGAAGGAAGAGTAAATCTGGTCTTGCTCTCCATGTCCCACTCACTTGCTCTTTTAGACCAAAGAACTTAGGCAACTTGTTAGTTTTCTAATCCAAAGGGAATATGTTGCTGGTTACTTCTATAGGGCAGTCCTAACTGTGCTAATAGGAAATTCACTATCTCTAATTTAGGCCTATGCTCTGTCAAAAGATCACAAGCCTGACCATGAATTGGAAAAAGAAAGGATACTGCAAGCTGGTGGCTATGTCCAATGTGGACGTGTCAATGGTAGCCTGAACCTGGCCAGGGCAATAGGTACCCATGTTGGTTTGTTGGGAGGCGGAGAGCTTTACTTTTGGTATTTATCAAGAAAATGAAATTTGTTTCTTTTTTGATTGCATGGACGTGACAATTTTTATGACTTCAGGTGACATGGAATTAAAGCAAAACAAAGCACTTCCTGCTGAAAGGCAAATTGTAACAGCAGATCCTGACATTACCATGGTATTTATGACTTGACTGCTATTGTGAGCTGAATCTGCTAAACGATGATTTTAGAAGTGATATTATGTTCAACGTCTTGCTTTACAATCTTCTTTATGGGAAAGGGCTATTGATTTAAGTTTAATTCAATTTGGCAATCGCCTAGTTAAGATTTGGAATATTTAGGTATCTTCACATGACATGGTCTTTTTCCATTGGTCCTTTTGATACTAGGTTGATCTCCAAGATGACGATGAGTTTCTTGTTCTAGCCTGTGATGGGATATGGTAGGGCTTTTCGGCTTGTCTCCTTTCTTTTTCCTAGTTATAGTTACTTTTCTTGGTAATCAATTTGACTTCCTTTCTTTTTCCTAGTTATAGTTACTTTTCTTGGTAATCAATTTGACTTAAAAACATCCTCTAAAGGATTTTGAGCCAGTGGTTTTATATCAGGATATGTTGCAACTGTCTGTAGTAGCTAACCTATGCATGTCATGAACTTGCTGCTCTGCATTGCTGTGTTAGACTTTCATGCAGAGGCAAAACTAAGTTATATTTGTGTGAATTTGGTAGGTCTCTAATTCAGAGATTTTACCATAGTGCTCTAGGAGGAAAATTAGTTAGAACTGATTTGCTTGTAAAAGATTGAAAACTCTTAATTCTAGCAAAAGAGCTGTATCTCCTCCTCATGAAACTTATGTAAGATAACTGATGCATAGTGGATGATCTTTTAACATGTTTTCTGTGATAAGAGTAGTGTGTTATGAAATTGACAATATCAAATCCATCTAACTGCTACTTCATTTCTTAGTCACGTAGTTCATCGACATATGTCCTGAATTTTTGTCCCTAAGAATTAAAAGCCTGCAACCTTTGTCCCTTTTTTGGCCCTTTAGCCTATTATGTGTACTCTATACATAAATTAATGTATACTTTAAACATCCATAGTTTCTTTATGGTAAGAGTTTAGCATGAAAATTGCAATGTGAAAAGTGGACCTGAAGATTACGAGTACAACAAGACACTCCACTGTTTTGCCTCTACAGCTTTGGTTGATGGCATTGCTTTGCATGCCCTGCTGAATGTTAGAACTTTTAATTCATAAGTTTGTCTTCTTGTAACATGGTTTGCCATGTTAATTATGTATCTTTTTGTGGTAGGGATTGCATGTCAAGTCAACAGGTAGTGGACTTTGTTCGAGAGCAGCTGTACAACGTAAGTCTTCTGTGTATATCTCAAATAATGCTGTTGATAAATTTTGTAAAGTAAAAGTCATTTGATGACACGATTGTTGATGCATCCGGTATTTTACAAATTACTTAGGAGACAAAGCTTTCAACAGTGTGTGAGAGGTTGCTTGACAAATGTTTGGCACCAACTGCTGGTGGGGAAGGCTGTGACAACATGACCATGATACTTGTCCAGTTCAATAAACCTTTGAACAATGGTGCTTCTTCCAAGGATCATCCATTTCCTCCTGATGAGCAAGCTGAATCTGATGAAAGACCCAGCAGAAATTGAACCTAAGCTACATCAAGCAGATGTTGAATCGAGTCCAGGTTAAGCCCATGCTGAGTCATGCAGAAAGTAAATAGTTCATGTGAAACCTCTCTGTAAATTTGGAGATTCTGTTTAAAATAGTGTTTTTAGGAATTTTGTATCCTGTTCGATGACAAGATCCAGTTGTTAACGTGTGGATTTCCTTTTCTGTAGTACACATCTAATGAAACACTTGATGTCAAGGAGTGAGTGTGTTTGGATTGCACATTATTTACAGTTTATTTACAGATTGACTCGTTTGTATCATCAACACATTTTTCAATCATCTTTTTATCTCATATATGTCACATTAAAAAAATATTACAGTATTTTTTTAAAAATAATTATCTCAAACAATCTCATATCCAAACACAGTATTTTTTAACCTTTTCTATCGTTGGTAAAATCTTGATAACCTTTTCTATTGTTGGCAAAATCATGATATCATTATATTAACCACAATTAAAGGTACAAACAGACCTAGGGAAACGTGTCCCCTAATTTTTAAACCTCTGCCAGCTCATGATTTGTATTTCCGAAAATCAGTTGGGCAAGGCCTAACAAAACACGAATGTCTCGGCAGGTGAAATTAAGACTACTAGTATTTTAAATAGGGTTAAATGCAAAAAACTCCCATAAATATTTATGGCTGTTGCACAATACACTCCAAAATATGTTTATAGGCACTTTGTACTCAAATTCTACTAAAAATTAACGAATCTGGATACACCATTTACTTACCACTGAAATGATAACTGTATTCTTAAATGATAATTGAATGGACAAAAGCACCCTTCATGGCCATTGTGTTGCATGGAGTGGGATGTGATGGTCAATAAAATATCTAAATAATTTTGGAATGTGATGTATGCGAAAAAAACTATTACTTGGAATATTATTTATATATCAATTATTTTTTGTACTTTTTTCTTTACTCTTTACCTTGTTCCATTTTACATTTTTCTTGTTCTTTTTTGTCTTGTATGACTAGTTATTTTAATTTTTTACTATTATTATTTGTATATTATTTTTAATGAACTTCAACTTATTCTCTTTTCATCTCTTTTTTGTGTTCAATTATTAGTAGTAATAATAATTGCAAATATATGTTAGCTATGTGCAAAGCATATTTTGTATAGTATTCAAATTATTTAGATACATCTAAAACAAATGAGCTCATAATAAATCTAATTATTAATAGCAAAGTGACAAATAATAAGATTAAAATAAAAAAAATATTAGTAGTAGTATATTATTGGTTAACGACACTTTTTTAGAAAATTTTTACTCATTTGATAAGAAAATTTTTTTGTACTTTTTGTTTTCTTTTTCGACAACAAAATTATTCTTAATAATATTTTGTCAGGTAGAGATAGTCATTTATGTTCGTTTGGAAGGAGGACAATTCTATCAAGAAATTTCAACGGACAAAACTTGCAAGACACGTGCTTTTGTTTGATCGTGAAATCTGTGAACGATAATTTTCTTAAGGTGCAAAGTGTCTATAAATATGCTTTGGGGTATATTATGCGACAGCTATAAAATTTTATGAGGGTTTTCTACATTTAACCCTTTTAAATATTATGTCTAAGTAAGACTTGCTTCTTCCAGTAAATTATCATATTGAAGAAAGGATTTTTCCGTAATAAGTCAGCATGATCTAGACTAGGGTGGCACCATTTTCCCCCTAATAAGTCAGCATGATCTAGACTAGTATGGCATCATCCCAATTAGTATGTGTTAGGGAGAACAACGTCAAGAAAGCTTATCAAAGTGTTCAATATGTAAATCAAAAATCTAATTCTAATCTAAAAATTTAAGTTATTAGGTTTCGGTCTCTTACTTATATATTAATCGTTCTTTTTTCATCTTTCGAACCAATGTAGGATATCCTTATATTATATAAGAATGAGTTTGGATTAAAGAATAGCTTTGAATTTCAACCGCAAGAGTAGGGGTATTTTGGGATTGTGACGTGGTTTTAAGTGTAGTTATAGTATTGGGTACTACTTTAGATAGCGTGTGTATTATTGTATTTACTGAAATGTCCTTGTATTCTAAAAGATGCAGTGATGATTTGTTCAAAGGTTTGGGTAATTTGGGAATGTGAGATTATTTGGTCATCTTTTCTACAATAGGTACAACCCATAATAGCTTCTTTATTGGTGTAATTACTTAAATGTCCTTGCAGAGACATTCATTTTGGTTTGAATCAATTATCACTATTACTTTGCTATTATAACTTGAAGAACTTCAAACGTCATTTTCATCTCAATTAAAGCAAGGACAATGTGGTTTATTAAGGAATTTATGATTGAGCATTAGTTTCAACTTCAATTCTTCAAATGTCTGCCCATTCACATTCTTCCATTATGTTCCTTTCATCTTCCGGTAAATACTTATTTGTATTGCTATTGTACTCTAGATTTCAATATGGTTCTCTAGTGAAGTTATTTTTGGTGGTTCAACTTGAGGTGAGGTTTCATTCTTTTTTTTAAAGGTATGATTTGCTTTGGAAAACCGTAATTTCTATTGTTAGCTAAATGCTTTCATTCCAAAATTGGATACTCCGTTAGCGCAATTTAATGTTGATATTATTGTTTCCCCACAAAGTTGGTTGTTCTATATAATTTAAATGGTGTGGTTTTGTTGGAATAGGTTTCGATCAACAAGAATGTTGGCTACTTCGATCAAAAAGAATGTTGGCTACTTTGATCAAAAAGCCTCCGCCATAGTTGGCTACTTTCATCAACAAGAATGTTGTGTAGATGCATCTTTAAGTGGATAATCACTTTGTTTATTTGCCATTCTCTGAATCGTTTGGGTATCTGTTTAAAGTTTATTTAGTCTTATTAATGAAAAGCTCATATACAAGTGTTTGTTTCAAAATATATGAACTGAGCAAGATAGCATGCATAATTTCCTTCTCCATCTCCCAGTATACATTAGATATTTTGTTACTTCATTTTATTACTCAATGTGCGTGAGTTTTTTGATATTCGCTTGAACTACCGTAAAATCTTCTTTAACCATAAGCACCAAACACCCGTGCGATGCGCGAGCATTCCCCTCCTAGTAATTCTTATAAATCTCTCTTTTCATGAGTAACCCCTCATATTAAATCCAAATTTATAAACTCTTCTCTAAACCTACTTTAATACTTAATGCAATCTCATCTTAATACCTAAGGTCATCTCTTCTCACAATTATGGACTCACTATTTTTCAACATTTAATTCTTCATGAGTAAAACCTCCTATTAAATCCAAATTTACAATTCTTCATGAGTAACCCTTCACATTCAATCTAAATTTACAAATTCTTTTTCAACTCACTTTAATACTCAATACAAATCCATTTTAACACCTAAAGTCATCTCTTCTCTCAATCACAGACCCACTTTTTTTCAGCATCCAAACCTTCACGAGTAACCTCTTCTATTAAACCTAAGTTTACAACCCTTTGTGAGTAACCTCTCACAGCATCCAACTTGAGATGATCTTCTCTTAATCATGGATCCACTATTTTTCAACATCCAAATTGGATTTTGACCCCTACCAACCCTTGGCTCTGCCACTTTAATACTCCATGCAAACTCACCTTAACACTTAAAGTCATTTATTCTTCCAATTATGGATCCATTTTTCTTTAACGTCCAAGCTAAATTATAGACCCCTGCCAACTCTTGACTCTTTGGTCTAAAAGTACTGAACCTCTTGTCAAACTCATGGTGCACTTGATTCAATAGGAACCAAATTTCTTAACACTTCTGTTCACCACCAAGAAAAAATATTCATCGGCTCAATTGTGAGAAAAATTCATTTGCCCATCAGTAATTTAGTCTCGGAACTAAACACCTTAACACTTCAATCCACTACCAAAAAGAGAATTTTCACCGGAAGAATCCACTTGCCCATGCAACTCAATTTCGTAACCAAATTCCTTAACACTTCGATCTACCATCAAGAAAAGAATTTTTACAAGAAGAATCCATTTGCTCATGAGTAACCCAGTTTCGCACCACCAAAAAGAGAATTTTCACCAAAAAAATCCACTTGCCTATGAATAACCTAATCTTACAATTAGAAACTTTGATACCACTTGTTAGAGAGAAACATTTCGAGAGAGTCCATCAAAGAGTCCAAATTCACTTGCCCATGAGTAATTTAATCTTGCAACTAGAAGCTCTAATACCATTTGTTAGGGAAAAACACCTCTATAGACCCGATCAAAGAGTCCAATATATAAGTCAAGAATTCAACTCTGACTCAAAAGTTTAAACTATTAAATTTTGAGTTCTTACTTACATATTAACCGCTCTTTCTTTACATCTCGAACTAATGTGGGACATAATTCTTTACTCACGAAACTAACGGAATGTTTGGATAATAAAATTATTCCAAACACAATTTTCAAACAACTTTTTATTATTTCAATTAATTTTTTATCTCACATACATTGTATTCCAAAAATATATACTATAATACTTATTTTAAATAATATTTCAAATAATCTCATGTCCAAATATTTCTTTATCAAGATATTGATCTCATCATTTACCCCATCTCTCTCAACAAAAACAACAACAACTACGACTATTTGATTCCCCTCGTCCTAAAGTTGCATCGATCGATGGTTCTTACTGATTAAATAGGAAACTGGAGAACTGCTGTTTTATTCTGTTTCTTGCTATGCTAGTGATTATTTGGACGCACGCACTTTTGCCAGGAATCTTAGACAGGAAACTTGCATGTCAGGAAAAAAATTCTGCTTCTGTCAACGTAAATGTAATTCTGATAAATAGAAAAGTAATATTATGTGAAGCACTGCAGTATCATCTTGACTTACACCGTCCATTATGTCTCATTTTAGATAACATACATTTAGTTAGATATATAAAGCTCTATAACTGTGCCACTCGGAATAATTTCTGGTCTCTCAAGTGTGTTTTTGGTATTTCTCACACACAATTTTAGATTGTTCTCCCTTTTCGACTATCATCAGCTCTTTTGCCTATATTGCCATTTGCGGCTTCTAATAAGTATTTCAAGTCAAATATAACCTAAATTTGCCTCTGCATGCCACTGCATATCCAATTCTCCACGCAGCGGTACGTCGAGCTAATGAATCCTCTACTTGTTGGCTTGAGTCTTGACATGCAAACAGATATATAATTAATAAGGCAAACCATATCATAACATTGATAAACCAATGGATGAGAGAGTTCAGTTTTCAGTAGGCGTGAACAGGAATGCCATTAACCAACGATCTGATCGCGATATTGAGGTCCACTTTCACATACCAAAACTGTCAATCTCACTTTTTTCATTTTTTTTTTTGGGAGCTAAGCTTTTGCTGCGAAGAAAGTATTATAGATGTGGATGTTTAAAGGGTGAACGGAGAGATGCAGAACCTAAGGGACCAAATCCGCTTCAAGGGCAAGATAAAAGGGAAAAAAGTTGCTGGCTTTTCACGCTTTGGGACAAAAAGAATTCTTGGACATAATCTTGATGAATTACATACATCAAAAACCGAATTTCATAATAAACTATTCAAATAACAGATTAGAATATGGTACAATAGGATGCACAAAGTATTAGTGCACTATACATAAGTATAGCAAGAACGAGATGAAGCTTTTTTCTTTTTCTTTTTTCTAGAATTAAGAATTTTCAATCTTTTACCAGCAGATTAGCTGTAACTAGCCTTTCCCTCTAACTATCGTAACCATCTGTAGTTTATGACGCCAAATTTGGAAAACATATAACCTAATTTTCAACACATTGTAAAATTTCCCCTTGAAATCCTTGACCATTTCTCACACTAAACTACATACAAACCATTGGAGAGCAGAAAAAGACTAAAATCTCGTTTGAAGCATACAAGCTATGAATTTGGAGCACTCACTAATAAAAAAATGTCCTTGCGCACGTTTATAACCAAGAATGGAATCCTGCTTCTAATTCAGAGGTTCTCCATTGCTATACATAGAGAGGAAATGTTAGCAAAACCCAATTCCATCATAAAGCTAAGGTACAAAGACTGAAACACGAGTGCAGAAAACATTATTTAGATTTAACCTGATCATAATCCATGTATTGAAAGCCAATCCGATGGAATTTTGTCGTAGCATCAACTACCAGGAAAAGGAAGAGTCCTCTCTAACATATAAATCCGCTCAAAAGTCAAAAAGCTACCCACCTCACACAATTAAGAACATCTACCATGAATGCACAAAACACTACTACCTACCTCTGCCGACTAGGTGATGGAAGAAATATCTTAGCGTTTTATTGGTAAATTGTACCACTTGCAATTTGCGTTTTGTTCTACTATAAAAGTTCCTTAGTTTCTCTAGTCCTAGGACTTTGTTTTGCATGATATTAACATGGAGTTTGGACCATCATAACTCAGCATAACCAAAATACAGTAGGAAGCAATTGATAGTCTTTTTTTTTTTTTTTGAATTGAATTGAATTGATTGATAGTCAAATTCGACGCATTTTTTAGACCATATTGTACTTTGTTTTGTATGCCATTTTTTTCCTCTCAACTTCCTAACGGTGGTTCCTTGAGATCTAAGTATTTATATTACCTAACTTTCATACTTTTTTTTTTTGGCAGAATATCAATTCCTAAGACCTAATTTTCATACTTGCTGCGTTGAAAATGTAGGTGGATATCTACTTTGAGCACAAATGATTAATTCTAAACTTGATGCTTTCCTAATTCTGTTGCAATAGCTTGTGAGTATGAAAACTTTTCTTCTTTTTCTTGTTTTTGCTTCATTCTTCGAAAGTTCCTTGTAGTTTTGCTTAATTCTTCTTTGTGAGAATGACTTTTTTTTTAATTATATTATTAAAAAAATGATCAATAGTGGTCCCCACTCATTCTCTTGATGAGTTACGTTAAAATGTTTTCAGGACTTCGTAAAATACACGTGAAAATTATTTTTGTTTGGACGAGACAAGGAGACATGCATGGGTTTTTGTGTTCACTTCTGCAGTTCGGACCACGCGGTCTACACAAGAGCTGGCTTTTAGTTTACGGAACGCTTTTGTGGTCCACGCTCCTTTATCGAATTCAATGTGGTCTTACGAAAACGTTGAAATAATAAAAATATGAAATTTGCCCTTATTAAAGGCTAATAACTTAAACAACAAAAAAAAAAAAGGCTAATAACTTATAACAAACTCGAGAAGAGAGATAAAAGTCAATTCGAATTATTGAAGTCATTATGCATAAAGAGACATCCATGGAAAAGTAAGAACCCATGTACAGTATATCCTAAGGGTAGATTCATATTGTAGGCTTGCAGCTACTGTAGTAAAAAAAAATTTCTTCTCATCATATTGAGTAAAAAAAAAAGGTAAAAGTAAAAGATTTTCTCTGATCTCAGATGAAAGCCACAATTTAAGAGAAAGGACCGGATCAAGTAATTGTTACCGATTACTTTTTTTTTTTTTTTTTTTTGTGACAAGGAAACTCAAATTGGTTATCCAAAAATGCACACCGGATAAATCCCATCTCATGCAATAACCTATCAATCACACGGATGGATAAAACGCATTATACAGGTCCTGTGCAATGGACAAATGTTCCAGGAGAGGTTTGAACCTAAGTTGGTAAAAAAGCATGATGCCTGATACGTAAACTTCAGCTTAAAAATGTGAATTTCAAATATTTACCACCTGAATTATGTAAACTTCAGCTTAAAAATGGAAACTTTTGCAAACAACTTAGAGGTTGTTGAATACGCTCTTTGTCTTTGGGAAACAAAATAGAAGAACCCACTTTTTAATATTGTACTACAATTTAACATGTCAATTACAACTTTACTTGATCAGTTTAACTACTATTAATTGATTCGTTTACCTTTCCTTTCGTTTTCTCTTCTGCTGTTGACTATTGCGACTGAGTAATCAAAAAATTGATTTTTCAATTTCAGAACTTCAAAGGGCTGCACAGCTTTTGAAAAAAAGTCGAATTTTCCCGGAAATGGGGCTTCAAGTGTGTGGAATGTGGATCCTAGATCATCAAGGACTGATGCAGCGGTGCATGATAGACACGTGTTCAGAGTACCAGAGAATCCTTATCCACCATCTTCAAATGACAGTTACAGAAAATTAGCTTGATGACGTCAAATCCAGACCGCGCCCACCGGCAGCGGATGAGAAGCCACAGGGTATTTGCCTCGACCTCGAGCTCCTTTGCTTTTTTTTTTTTTTTTTTTTTTTTTTGTAATTAATTCATTTATTGGATAGACACTGTTTGTTTTACTGGATGACAAAACTACACGTCACCAAATTCTTCCACATCAGCACTTTTGTTTCACTCGATTTTGATTTCGCCCTCTGATTTTACGTTTTCTACCTTTAACCCCAATTGTTTTTTAACTGCTGCTCTTCGTCTCGATCATTTCAAATAATTTCTACCCTAGTTGATGGCTTTTTCTTTTTTGTTCTTTCATTGGATTGAATTCATTAAGGTGAAAAATTTTTATGTACAACAATGAAACACTAGCGAGCAATTCTTATGTAATACGTTAAAAATCCAGCAAAAACACTTGGAAAATTACCAAAAAATGGTAGCATTTTACGTTTATTATTTTTTAATGATAATATGATATTTTTACATGCATAATAACTTTTCAGGATATTTGGCGGCATCACAAAACATCCAGTCAGGTCAAATATGTAGAAAAAAAAATACAAAAATCTCACTCTATGTAGTAGTAATCCCTCATGAGAAAAAATAGTTAAATCTAACCATAGAGGTAAATAATATGATATGGTTGGGAGACGTAAATAAGAGATAAAAGGCTTGTCTGTGAAGATTAATTTTTTTTTAAATTTTCTCCTATTATTTTGGATAGAATTCACTTGTAATAATTATAAGTTAACTGATCCAATTTTGCAAAAAAATGTGGTAAAAGAAAGTAAGGGAATATAGCTACATCTAAGTTTGCTATTGAAACGATCGTACACTTTTGTGACCAAGTAATCGAAACCCTGTTATAGAGAGAAAAAAGATTCAACGTACTTCTTTTTATATAAGCGCACAATAAAATAACAGAATTCATATACAATAATGTAAATCCTAGTGGAAATTACTTAGGACATAAGTTTTCTAACTCATCTATTTAAGTGATTTTCAAGATAAATTCATGTAACAACCTAATCTAAATATAGATAAGGAGTAGCATGTTGAAATTCATAGTTTGAGGACAATTTGGAATAGTATAACTTAAAACTAGGCCTCAAGTGAATAACAGGAAAGACGAGGCATATCCTTTGAAAATCTTAAAAGATTCTCTGCGAGAAAAGGCTTGGACAGAGTCACCAACCCAACTCCCAAGGGTCGGATAACTCTCCAAATCTCTCCCTTTCTATTGTCCACACCTCAAAAGGACTTGGCTCCTAGAGAAATCAAAAATTGCCAGGTGACACTTCGCCTCCAAAATTCACCACCATGGATAAGGACTGCATTTCCTACGTCAGCTTGACACATAGATCATTCCCTTTTGCCCTTCCGCTCTCTTCTTGATCTTTATATATGCCCATTTTCTTCTTTCCCAGTTGAACAGATTCATTATATCCTATCCATTTCAACCCATTATTGCATTCAAAGAAAAGTACCCTCCCCATACTATTCTTCATTGGCAATTGACTTGTTCTTTGAATTTTGCCCTTTTAAAATATTCACATAGCTTTCACATTCACCAAACCTTGCCTTCTCTAACCCGTTTCCATATTCATTTACCTGTTCCTTTCAGACCCTTCGATAGATGATCTTATACCCATAATCTATATATATCTTTGAAGCTGGTTTTGCTAAATCGCATCCGGGTTTGCTCATTTCTATTGGAAAAAAAGAAAACAGGATCCAATTTTTATTGATCCAAGAGTAGCTTTTGACTTTTTCAGAAACAATGGCGACTTTTGTAGGCTCTGCCTCTTCATCGTCTTCTTGGATTCAGATGAAGAACTCAGCAAAGAAGGGAAAGAACAATGGCAAGGACAATACCAAGTTCAGGGTATCGTGCGTTTCTTCTTCTATCGCAGATCCATATAAGACCCTAAGGATTCACCCTAGTGCTTCTGAATCTGAGGTCAGGAAGGCTTTCAGACAGCTCGCTCTTCAGGTATTTTTATTTTTAACCTCCAATTTTCCATTTTATTTGTGTTATTGTCACTAAAAATTTGATCTTTACAAACATTTCCATTTGCTAGACGCCAGCTTTGGGATAAAAATCTTTTCTTTAAATTGATTGCTCATTTGGAAAGTTCTTAACTTTTCACTTTTCTGGTTCTGTATTCAATCCGGGCCATGTAATAATGTGAAGGAGAATTTCTTAGTTCTGATCCTTCAAGTTTGATTTTTTTTGGTTGCCAATTGTTGCCTGTTAATGTTTCAAATTGCCCTATTTTTTTTTTTTTTTTTTTATAAAAAAATTGGCGCTAAGATTATATCATAACTAATGCTGGTTTATTGATGTATTATCTATCCGTGATCCAATTTCAGTATCATCCTGATGTCTGCAAAGGGAGCAACTGTGGCGTGCAATTTCACGAAATTA
This sequence comes from Coffea eugenioides, assembly GCF_003713205.1. Lineage (NCBI taxonomy): Eukaryota > Viridiplantae > Streptophyta > Magnoliopsida > Gentianales > Rubiaceae > Coffea > Coffea eugenioides. Next base: position 3,984,697 of record NC_040038.1, on the reverse strand, counting down.
ATGAAGCTTATGATGTAAGTCATCATGTTGATCTCTGTTCTCGTTAACAAATTAGGTTCAGCTGATCTTGAGGTTACAGATAACATATATATGATAATGAAGTGATATCTCAGACATCATCCTGTAGCACTCTTTTTTGGGCATGATTACTTTATGGTCTAAGTGGGAGCCTCGGATGTATGGTTGACCTTAAGTTGGAATATAATATCATGTTACAACTGAAAAGGATATGCCAAGCATTTTAGCTATTCCCAATCGTATTCAATTATTATACGCGACAACTTTCCAAAAAATTATTATACGTGACAATAAATAATGGAGAACAAGTCCTTTTCATTGTCAATCAAAGTGATGCCAATTGCATCACGCAATGTTTCTCAACCTGTCCCAAGACGTTGCATCTGTTCCAGCCATGTTAAAAATTAGGATGAAAGCCACATCAGGTGTAGGTTGCTCAAGTTGCTGATCTTATCCGAAAGAAGCAATTCAAGAATTTTGGATAAAACTTCGTTATTAAAGTATCATAGTCATCAGTTCATCGGTTCTTGATTGATGCAAGTTTCTAGTAGAGGTGGGCTGTACTGTTATTGAGCTTTTTCCTTTCCATGGTTTGTTTGCAGATTGTGATGAGTAATCTCAGAGGGGAATCAACTCAATCACAAATGGAGGCTTATGATGACGGTATAGATGATTCATTCAGGGGGATGAATGATCCTGATTGGGACATGTGGGAAGAATGGATGGGATGGGAAGGAGCGGGGATTCGTGACTACACATCCCATATCAATCCATACATTTAATCAAATCTTATTGCTTGGTTGTTTAAACAGTACAGGGCCGTAAAAAAAAACCCACATCTTCAACCTAAGAAACAGATGAAGATGGTTGAGGTTGATGTACAAATTGTCGGATTTATGTAAATATTCTGGGGGTACTTCTAATTAGTTGTATCATGTCGGAACCTTTTCTTGATGTGAATTCAATACACTGCATGTGCTCATCTATCAATGAACTGAAAATTTGCTCAAAGCTTAAAGATTTCACTTTCGCTTCTGTACTGTTCTTATGCTATCTGTCCAACTTGGTTCCTTGGCCCTGAGTACATTTGTTTCCTTCTGCCTCTGGGGCATTATGGAATCATAGGAAAAAATCTACATTGGGCCTGTCAAAGCACTGAGCTCACCCCTCACCACTTTCAAATGCCAGGAACTTGGTTTCTAATTACTCCTTCCTATGATTTCATCGGTAAATTCCAAGCTTAGTACTGAATTAATTCCTCCTGAGCCTAACATCCGGAAGCTTAATATAGATGGAACATCAAAGGGCAATCAGGGGCCTGCAGGTGCAGGGGAGTAATCAAGGAAATTTTTTTTTTTTCAAAACAGGAAATTGGTTTGCCCAGTAATACTAGCTCGAAGCCATGGGATTGACAGAATGGGACTTGGGAGTGATGCTGCTGAATCTAAAAGCTGCTTTAATCTTGAAGCAGATGCTGGTGATGAAATTGAGCCCATCAATCTTGAAGTTACAGATAAAAGGAGTGGTTAATCAGAAGACACTGATTTAAATTGTTCATTAAAAAATAACAGATTGAAGTATCAAGAAGATTCGACCATTAGGATCACAAGATTGCCCTGTTCTTGCTCTCTTTTCACTGTTCACCCGTTCCTGTTTAAAATGTAACTTGGAAAAGAAAATGGATCACGAAAGTCATTAACTTATACTATGAAGTTACTGTAACATCATGAAGGAGAAGAGGATTCCAGGATGGAGAATTGCAAATCAGCTGTCATATAATTGGTGGGGCGGCCACCTCAATAATCAATAATGGGGACGTCACAATCGGAGAGGCAGGTAATCTATGAGGAACGTGATTTTTTTTTTTTTTTTTTTGTCGACACAGGGGTGTTCGGGTCAATTTTTACGGGACCCGACTAATCCCCTGCGGCCCGAGCCCGGCGCCCCAACTCGGCCCGAACACGTTAAGTCGGGAGGAATAGGTACGTGATTTCAAGGACGTCAATGATCAATAATGTGATGCTCCAGCAACCAACAAGCCCCTTGGCCCGGGGTACGCCCCGATTGGGAGAAGTCGTGGTTTCCGGTGAACGCTTTCGAGGTCAATGAACTCGTAGACGGTTGAAGTCGTGTTGTTTTCTGCAGGGCATTGTATATCACGTTCTTGCCCTTTTGGGCAGATTGAACTCTGAATTGTCTACTCCTTGCCATTTGAAGATGACGTAGTAAGGAGTAGTTACTGGGTAATTTGGATTGAAAAGTTTGATTCGTTATCCATGAATCAAAAAGAAAAAGGAAAAAGGAAAAGATGACGAGGAGAAGGAGGAGGAAAAAAGCCATAAATAGTAGTAATAGTAAGAAGAGGATCTAAGGAGGAGCTAAGTCGATAAATGTGATTATTATTTATTAGCAACGAGAAGTTTTATCTCGATCCAGATTAATTACTTGACAAGTTTAGAAATTGATATTTAACCAATCAAAATACTTTAAGTAAGATCGTGATCCCCGTGAATTTTATCATCGACCATTTATTGTGATTTGGCACGTGTGACCCTCGTTTATTCACTTAGAGATAAAAGAATTGATTAAAAACCAACTCTTGAGTTTGCGTGAAGTTAGTCCAGACGGAAGGTTAAGGATATAATAATAATTCGTCTTGTTGTCGTAATACAATAATCAACAAGTGGAAAAGGAAGGAAAAAAGAAATCTAAACCACCAGATTCAATGAAAATCAAAAGCTAAAGCTTAAAAGTAGGAATTGCTTATTTATATTTTTTGGCCTGTATCTACCAATACCATATGATTACATCTATATTTAATCATGCCTCATACGTCATGGATTAAGACATTATTCACTAGGGAAAAAAAATAAACAATGGATTCATGCTCAAAGATTCCTCAATTGGAATTTATACGTGCAATAAAAATCCAAATCCATTCGAAAATTATAGAATCTCATAAAAACACCATAATTCTAACTCCTTCGGCTTAAGATGGTCATTTTTTGTAACTGCTTATTGAAAAGAAAGGAAAGTAATACAGAACGCCTTCCACATTTTGCCAAATGATTTTTTTTCCTTTCATTTTTAAAATATTAACTTTACATCCTATATAAATTTAAATTAATAAAATTTGGTTTTAATCTAAATTTTTGACTACGTTTTAGACTAAAAATCATCACATGACCAATATATACTCATTTTTTTAATGTAAAAAAGGTCAGATTTCACTTTTTTAGTAACAAAAAATTGTATGAATTAGGTCAAATTATTTTTTTTTTTTTGGCTAAAATGAATATAATTTGAGTCATCTCTTACTTTTAAAGGGTCGAAAATGAATATGGACCAAATCATTTGTTTAACTACCAAAGGGATCTAATCGTTTTTCTTTTAAAAAATGATCATATATCAATCACAAAATGAATTTAGGATAAAAAGCGGTAGAAAACAGCGGACGCCAAAACACTTCACTACCAAGAAAATGGGGAAAAAAAATCCATTGTTATACATTAATTACTGCAATAGTCTCCAAAAAAAAAAAATTACTATAATAGTAACAATAACAAGCTTATGATTGCTTCGGTAAGTAGTAGCTGTAGCTCCGGCTTTATGAAAGGCTGACGTCAATCAAAGGGACCAAGTTACGAGGTCGTTTTACTGAGAAGTTCCTTCCTTTCTCTCCGAGGAGGGCAATCAAGATTCTTGTACCTTTCCTGACGAGAATGATGATTCAGATAATATAAGCCCACGAGTCCAGGTGGGATTTTTTTTTTCTGTTCTTTTGTTTCTCGAGTTGCCGATGCAACAGTGTAAAGAATTTTATAATTGTCTTACGTAATATTACGGTGGAGGCAGCTACGGCGGCATTTTGGCCCAAACCCTAGCTTCTTCCTCTTCTGGAGGTATGTTGCAGAGTTCGTAGCTTTCTGTGAATTCAATTGATTGAGCTAAGTTGGCAGAGTTTGTTCGAATTTCTCTTTCGCGGATTTGGGAGGAATTTTTGGATTTGATCGCATTTCTGACAATAATACACTGTTTTTCTAATTTACTTGTCCCCATTTGAGATGGATGTTGTGATTGAATCTATTTGTCTGTGTTGTTTTCATTTTGAACTGTCCATATTATTACGTATAATTGAATTGTGGAAAGAAAAAAGTGAAGGGCTATGGGGGTTGAAGCTGTTTTGTTGGAAAGAGTATGATTGTCAATTGGAAAATAGCATCTATTTCAGTTATCGGTTTTTTCTTTTGATTTCTGGGATTCTGGGAATGTGATTTGGCATTTCCTTTAAACAGTGAAGGGAATGTTATTTTCGTTAATGCCTTTTTGGGGATTGTGGGACCCTTATGGGTGGAAGAGAAATGAGGGCGGGAATGGTGCTTGGATTGTTGCTGGTGTCATGTTGAAAATGTAGCTCTGCTGAATGAATTAGTTTAGCCCTTTGATCATCTTTGCGTTTAGGCATTGGAAAAGTAAAGGGATTAATATTTCCTACACTGACAGTGTGTATACTGTCAGCGTTGGATGAATGACAACTATGCAAAATTTTTAGCCGGAGTTAGGACAATTCAAAGGTCATTGATATCTGCATTCGAGCATTTTGTCCTTACTGTGGAATAAAATGTATATTTTCCTCGTAAGCTGAACAAGAGATATGATGTCATGACTTTTTTTTTCTTTTTTCCTGAAGGAATTTCATCATTCGAGCTCAACCATACAGCATTTTACTTTTAGTGAAAGTACTTAGTTATGTGATGAAGTTTTTCAGTAATAATGCTTCCAATAGAGCATCATGCACTGCCAAATAGATCCAGTGTTCCCTAATTCTTACATGATGCATGGGGTAGATAGTGAATGGATGAGTTTTACTTGAAATCATGAAATATTTGGCATTTTGTACGTTGTGACATTCTTCTGTTCGTTTTTGCATTCATTATGCAAAGTAATGGTTTGATTTCTGTTTCTTCTCTCACATCTCAGAATTAGAAAATGGCTGATCTTAAAGAACGCCTTCTACCCCCAAAACCTGCATCAGCTGCAAATCTTCGAGATGTATCTTATAGGCCCTCTGCATCTGGCCGTCCACCATTTCCAGGTGTTGACGTTCTAGGCCTCAAAAAGCGTGGCCAAGGCCTTCGTTCATGGATTCGTGTCGATTCCTTTGGGAATTCGCAAGTTATTGAGGTTGACAAATTCAGTATGATGCGTCGTTGTGATCTTCCTGCCCGTGATTTGCGCCTGTTAGATCCATTATTTGTTTACCCATCCACAATTCTTGGAAGAGAGAAGGCAATAGTTGTAAACCTGGAGCAGATTCGATGTATTATAACAGCAGATGAGGTGCTGCTTTTGAACTCTCTAGATAACTATGTAGTGCAGTATGTGGTGGAGCTGCAACGGCGGCTGCACGCTGCTGGAGTCAGTGATGTTTGGCAGACAGAAGGTAGTGATTCGAGCAGGAGGGGAAGGAACTTTGACAATATGTTTGGAAATACTTCACCAGATTATTTGCCCTTCGAGTTTCGGGCTCTTGAAGTTGCTCTGGAGGCTGCTTGCACATTTTTGGATTCTCAGGTGCATAAGAGAAACCATGACCAAATAGTTAAACTATATAATAGTAAGACTTTGCTGGAAACGTGAATTGATTGAGCTCTTAATGAAGAGTGCTAGGAAATTTTATCCATGCCTTCTTTAGCAGTATATGGTTATAATTAGCTGTTGGAAAATTGATTATTACATTCAGGCAGCAGAATTGGAGATTGAAGCATACCCACTGCTGGATGAGCTTACATCAAAGATTAGTACCTTAAACTTGGAGCGTGTTCGTCGATTAAAAAGCCGACTTGTTGCTTTGACCCGGAGAGTTCAGAAGGTATCGTGCTTATTATATTTTTGCTATCTTATTGAAACCCATTCTTCCCATTTCTGATGTTTTCTCTGTCTTTCTTTTATACCACCGTTCATCTAGGTTAGGGATGAGATAGAGCAGCTAATGGACGATGATGGAGATATGGCTGAAATGTACCTTACTGAGAAGAAAAGACGAATGGAATCATCCTTTTATGGTGATCAATCTCTTCTTGGATATCGGTCAAGTGATGGTGTACAATCTATTTCTGCTCCAGTCTCGCCTGTTGCGTCACCTCCTGATTCCAGAAAGCTGGAGAAAACTTTAAGTATTGCAAGGAGCAGACATGAGAGTGTCAGGAGTTCAGAAAGTGCAAATGAGAGTATAGAAGAGCTCGAAATGTTGTTGGAAGCTTATTTTGTTGTTATTGACAGCACCTTGAACAAGTTGACATCGGTATATTCTGTTGTCAAAAGTACCTATGCTGGCTTTTTATTGTCTGTTGGTTTAAGGCAAAAGGTTGATGAATAACTTTCTTTGTCTGATTTCAGCTGAAGGAGTACATAGATGACACAGAAGATTTCATCAACATTCAGCTGGTATGCATTCCTTTCTCTGGCTAAGTTGTGAAAAGAGTCTTTTAGCTACAGGTTGCACACTGATATGCATGTATCTTGGATTGATATGGAACCTATACCTCTTCTATGATCTCTAATATTACCCGTACGGTAAAACTATGGACACACTGCTCAAAGGGTCTGTCAACATTAATTTGTTAAGTTTTTAAAGTTGAAGTTGAACATTTTAGTCAATATTGATTATATATTCTTGGAACACACCACAGGTCATCTTTGTTAAAATTATATAGATGGTTTTGTTTGTATACTTTTGATATATCTGACTGTATGCTTATAGTTGACTTATCGATTATTTTCTTTGGATACGCTTGAGATATCTGACTGTAAGCTAATCGTTGCACAGCAAGTCAAACATAGTTTCCGAGGTTTGGTCATAATTGCTTTACCCAGTTTGAATTTTTTGTTTACTTGTATCACGTACGTAGGACATCGAAGTGTCTATCAATGTAAACAATTGCAAGGATTTTTCGTCAACCACACGTCCTGCGTTATAAAGAGTGTATTGTGAATTCACATGACTCGTTATTGTTTCTCAACGTTAGCTCTTAAATAAGCATGACCCAGTTGTGACAACTAATTTTATTTCTTTCTGCAGGATAATGTCCGAAACCAGCTTATACAATTTGAGTTGTTACTTACAACAGCAACATTTGTCGTTGCCATCTTTGGTGTGGTAGCTGGAATATTTGGCATGAATTTTACAGTACCATTGTTCGATAATCCAAATGCGTTCAAGTGGGTCCTCATAATTACAGCAGTATGTGGAATTATCATATTCTGTTCATTTTTGTGGTTTTTCAAATACAAAAGGCTGATGCCGCTGTAAGGAAATTTAGGAGCATTATTGCTAGTCATGCAAACCTTTAGCATCAAATTTTTGTAAGAGTGTCTAATCTATGCCAAGAAATATAGCAAAAGAGCAAGCTGCCTCAATTCTTTTATAGGCCCTGCTCCCTGCTCTGTTTCATACTTTCCCTTTTTTAACTTTTCGATCAATATACTTTGAACCCCCAGCAACGCCATGGTGATAACGAAAAGCACTGGAATGCTCCCAAAAGAAGAAACATAGATCGGGTATGCAGAAAATATACACGTCTGCGAATTTCTAACCATAACAAATTTCGGTTTTCGGGATACATTCAAACTTCAATCCATCCTTTTGCCGGATGCAGAGTATGAGATGGTGATATTCTAAACCAACACCATCCTGGCCGTATTTCTGATGACAATAAGGCACATCAATTGACTCCCCAACCGTCTGATTTTCATTATTAATGCAGAAGTTTCCTGCTTTCCAATTTCTTGAAATAGAAATGCTCTTCTTGAACATGATGGTCAAATCAAATGTAAAAGGGAGCCTACGCCTTAACAATTCACATATAAACAACCGTGCAGCAACATTATAACATCTGAAAAATCCTAATGAAGCTTCCATTACTCTCTGTTGAGCACAAAAAATAGAACGGACTAGGGTGGTATAAAGGAAACAGCAAGTCCGATGAACCATGATCAGACAATCATCGAGCTAGCTTTTCCCCACACTAAGATGTTGAAGCTGCTGATGAACCTTTTGAAAGTCTCTCACTTCGTGCTTTATCAGCTCTTTCCATATAGTCCTGATGAGATTGCTGTTTTGAGCCTGAAAGTGGAAAAATTTTTGTTAAGATCAGGTATAAATAGAAAATTCAGTTTTCCATGCTTGATCAGTAAGTGAAAGAAAGCAACCAATGCAGAGCGTGAGATACAGCTTTCGTGCTAGTTTCTCAACATTAACAGACGACAAATGAGACAGAGATCCACAATTACATGTTTGAAATCTATCATGTTCATTACAATCTTGTTAGACCAGTGGACTATCAGCTCCATTACATCTGGATCACACAAAGAAACGCACAGACATAGAATTCCAACAAGAACTATCCTAGCATATCTGATAAAGGAAGACAAGTGACGAAATGCAGATTTATTTTTTCTTTCCATGCATGGGCAAATAGGGAGAGGATAGAGCAACCTGATACACAATCTAATAAAAGAAAAATCTTATAGCGCTGGTGCAATCAACCTGAAACACAATGCTTGGAACAGCTATACAATTACTCAACGGTTCAGGGTCAACTCAATTTTAATCCACAAGGCTTTCACGCAAGATTCACTGCATTTTAGTACATTCAAACACATAGATTTGCCACATGATAAGACCCTTGAGAAGGCATTCTGTATGCATGTCTCCCAGAGAGAAATCTGACGAACTTGAAAAAGAGCTTGTGGGTAATCCATTCCAGTTAATCCAAACTTCGACTAGGTGAAGCAGAAGTTACTACTACAATCACATTGTTGCCTACTTCGTAATATGTGTAACCACTCTGGAAAAGAACTTCTGCACGAGGGTTGAGGTTGCTCTCGCAACAAGAACGGATATGTCTTCCATATGGTTAAAACTTGTTGAAGTCCAAGAAAGTTCAAGCATTTTTCGCTAGTCATACTTCGAAATCCAATGACCGCTATACTGGCTTTCTCATGTCAAATTATTCAACTGAACCATAAGAACATTCTCCCAGGTCACTGATCATAAGAACATGTTCTATCCTTGAATTGAGTAAAATAATGCCTGATCTTTCAGGCAAAATCTCACCTTTCTAAAGCTAAGGATTTCTACATTTCCACCCAAAAACAATTTGTTTCCCGTAAACCAATAATTGGCAAATACTAAATTAAAAAAAAAAAGCCCGAATTTCAAAACCATCTTAATCACTTGAATTGTCTCCAAAACACGGGACACCCCAAACAAAAAAGGGAAGGAAAAGACGACGACAACAACAGTCCTCTCTAGTAACCAAATAAATTCACAAAAAGGAGTTGGGGACGCGAAAATCTTTACAATTGGATAATAAAAACGTAATCTTTCCAAAACCAACCACAACTTGCACCAAGTAAAATCCTCAAATTTAAAAGGATCAGAGAGAAATTGTTTTGAAAAAAAAAAGGGAAAAATGTGAAAAGATGATACCTTTGTTCATGAGGTACCAAGGAACCCCAAAGAGGACGCCAATTATGGCTATGCCTGCGATGACATGCTTCTTTTCCCCACTATACAGGTAATGATCCAATTTAGCCCTGAAACCACCATTGCCTCCTCCACTCTTCCTGCTTCCACTTGTCTTGTTAGTTTCACTAGCCATCTTTAGCTCGGTCTCTTTCTTTCTCTTCTTATCTGAAAAGCCTTAAACCCTCCCCCTCAATTTTGTTGCTCTTTCGTTTCTTGATTCTGAGCTTAAATCCTTAAACCCTACGAAGAAAGAAAGAAATAGTGAATAGCCTTGACTCTAGAGGCCATCTGGGCCTAGTAGTGGCGGCACGTGTTGGCTCTGGGGGGACACTGTGCTTTGTTTGATCTAGCCACGTGACACTTTTTGGAGATTATTTTTCGTCGCGAAGGGATTGATAATTTGATATCACACTTACCAACTGCTTTATTATTTCCTCCATAAAAGAAAAGCAGAACTTATTTTTTTTGCCGTTTTATTGTTTTCTCCCTTCATAAAAGAAAAGCAGAATTTTTTTTTTTGGGCAAAAGAATTTTTTTTCCTGCTTTGCCAAAAAGAAAAATATGTATTTGTCTCTAAATTTGGTTGGCGAAAGACTCAATGTAATAATCTGCATCTATTTTGCAGGCAAAAAGAGGGCATGTGGGTAGTATCATTTTGTGTGCTCTCCTAAAAAGTGTTCTTAGGTCTCTCGTCCTAAAAAATGCTTCAGTTCTGAAAATGATAGGACTACTTATCCATGTTAGAAGACTCCATAGAGCACATACCTCACTCTTCTTGGCTCAACTCCTGAACCCACTAGCTCATCAAAAACTTTCATCTTGCTATACAGGTGCTTCTCCGTCGCATCATTCCATTGGGGCATTTCAGCAAACGCTTATCAACCCTTGTCACTCCAGTCTACAGAGCCTCCATTTCTCCGCATCCCATAGTTCTGACCAACGACACGTCTATGATGTCATCAACTTCCGTGAGTGTGTAAAAGAAACCCGTGAAAATGCTCAAGTGAGTCTCAGTGAATTGACTGAGTTAATCCAAAAAGCTAAGAACTTTGATTCCGGAGATGAAGCATTGGATTTTCTTGATAAGGGAGGCGTTAAACCCAATAAAGATTTGATTTTTTCCTCTATCTTTGCTTTGAGGAAAGAATGGAAGCTGGCATTCTTGTTATATAAATGGGGTGAAAGATGGGATTGTGTGGATGAAATGGTTCGGTGTTTGATGATATGGGTTCTGGGGAACCATACAAAGTTTGGTACTGCTTGGTCCTTGATTCATGACCTTTATAAAAATTCAGTGGATACCAAAGAAGCATTGCTCATCATGATTGATAGGTAAATGCAGAGTCTTGATGGTTGTATCTCCTTGATTAATGTAGATCGTCCGTAAGAAAGAGCAGGTATTCCAACTAGGAGATGTGATTCACTCACTACCTGTCAAACTTCAAATGATATCTTTCAGCTAATGTTGAATTTGGTAGCATATAAATTCCATTTGCAATATTAATTTGGAGTACAAGTCTGATGTCCCTAATTGTGAAAACCGGTTCCATCGTCCTCCCGTCGCTCCCTGTAGTGCTTGAAGAAATTCATTGCGGAAGAAACTCCCAACATAGATCTTGTTTAGCTACTAGCATGTTCATGCCGATTGCCAGTGGCGCAGTGCATTCCTTTTTGCTTGTGTGATTACAGATTTTACTGACGGATTTTGTCACTCTGTTTCTGTCGCACTTGTTTTGTTCAAAAGATTTAGTAGACATGTTCCTTCTAGAGTTTATTGAGAATCAAAATCCATCTGTTGTACAATAGTAATCCAGTCACTGAAGGCCAAAGCTGCCTGTATCTAACAGTCAAACGACTTCTTTTAGAGTCTTTTACAGTATCAGTATAATTGATTTTAACTTTTTTATTTTGGTGTTGTTCTTGTATTACAATTCACCAGGTATGTAGCAACAAATCAATTTGACAAGGCTGTGAAAACATTTGAAACTATGGAGAAGTTCTGCTTGTTGCCTGATCAGGATGCATTCTTCACATTTCTTAACATTCTCTGCAAGCATGGAAACATCGAGGAGGCTGAAGAATTTATGTTTCTCAACAAAAAGTTCTTTCCTCTGGTGACTGAGGGCTTTAACATAATTCTCAATGGATGGTGCAATATAGCAGTTGATATAGTCGAAGCCAAGAGAGTGTGGAGAGAAATGTCAAAATGCTGTATTTTGCCCAATGGGATGTCCTATGCGCACTTGATTTCCTGTTTTGCGAAAGTTAGAAATCTATTTGACTCACTCAGACTGTGTGACGAGATGAAGAAAAGGGGTTTTCAACCTGGCATTGAGGTGTATAATTCTTTAGCATATGTTCTGGCTTCTGAGAACTGCTTGAAGGAATCTCTCACCATTCTCAATAAAATGAAAGAAGCAGGTCTATGTCCTGATTCTACCACATACAACAACATCATAAGCCCTCTTTGTGGAGATATGAAACTCGAGGAGGCAAGAATGGTACTGGCTATGATGATAGAGGACAATGTCAGTCCAACTATTGATACATGCCATGCATTTCTTACTGGTGCAAGTTTAGAAAGAGCTTTTGAAGTTCTTAATCATATGAGTAAAGCCGGTCTTGGTCCAAACGGGAATACCTTTCTCCAAATTCTGGGAAAATTCTTTGAATTGAAGCAACCTGAAAGTGCCCTGAAGGTATGGCTGGAAATGAGGCACTATGAGATATTGCCTGATTTAGCACATTACAGAGTTCTGGTTGAAGGGTTAGCTAAATGCGGATTATTGGTCAAGGCTAGAGAATTTTACAATGAGATGAGATCTAAAGGATTTGCTAGGGATCCTAAGCTTGAGAAACTTTTCAAAGAACCAAGGAAGGATAGGCATCTTGAAGGAGACCGAAAGAGAACCATAAAACACAATGAGGAAGGCAAATCCTCATTTCATGGGAGAAATATTGCTATGCAAAATAGAAGAGGTACTAAAACTTCAAGCAAGAATAAAATAACTCGAAGTTGAGATTCTTCTGCTCTTTCTTGTGGCTTGGTAAATGCATATTTTTTGGCGATCAATGACTCATTGGGTCAGCCCGTGGATTTTAGCGTGGAAAATTTATATTTGATGTCTGCATTTGGGTGGTCTGCTGAAAGCATATTATTGATTTTGGAGATTGGCTAAACTAGGAAGATTGTTATATTTTTTCTCCTCTTCCTATATTTATGGAGGAGCTGTGCTTGGGCTGGTTCCATGGGCAGCATTGCAAGTCAATCTGTGCCTAGGTGAGCTGTTGCATTTTGCATTCTTTGGAGTCTCTGGTGTGCTTTGTGCTATTCAGTATCATGGAGTCATGGACTATGAATGAAATTCAGGAAAGAGCGGAGCTTCAACTTGAAGCTCAGTTATAACTTGTAAGCCTCTGAGGTCTAGTCCCCTGATGACTGGTATACTCAAAAAAGAAGAAGTGTAAGATGGTAAGGATATACTCATAAAAGTCAGTTTGAGAACATTGGCATCTTGAATGCAAAAGACTTCGCTCATTGGTGATTGCAAGTTTGCAACTTTAACTATCTAAGCCACCATTTTATCAGCAATTCAGAGGTTGGAATGTTCTGCCATTTTCACTCGAAATCATCAGATGTAGGGTCTAGTGTTTTGCAGGGATTTATGTGGTAATATTCTAAACAGGCCATGTGATTTTAGTTCGTTAAATGGTTAAGCTGGGAGAATTTGGATTCAATAGAATAAGCACACACACAAACACACGCATAGAGAGAGAGAGAGGGGGGGGGAACTGTGTGTTTATTTGCGGGATCAAGACTTCATGAAGGCCTGGTTCACTGATTACTCCATGTAATTGTAGATCCGCATTGTTTGGAAAACTCTTGATAGCAATCACTGGAACCGACTCAGCGTTTCGCGCCAAATCAAGATCTCGAGTATGGTGGAATTTGCAGGGCGATTCTTTAACGTAACGTTCCATGCTAAGTCCAGAATGTTGCCTATGGATAATTGGGATTGGGGAAGAGCGATTAGCGAGAATCAATAAACTAAACCAAAAGAAATGAAATGCGCATGAGATTCAAGCGTGACTTTTCAGGCTTTGCTCGCCCGTACCATTGGGGTCCATATCCCCGAATTTGATGTTTGTGCTCCAACATTTCACTAGTGAGTGTTCAAGTGCTTCCACCAAGAAAATATATTGGTCCCATCTCATCGAGGACGACGAGGAGAAGAATTTATCTATTTATTTATTTTTTTTGTTGGGTGGGTATCAAGAGAAAGAGAACGCCCTCTTGCTCTGGCTCGTCTACCAACCTTTTCTTTCCGTCGGCATCTTATCCAACACATCGGAAGCAAACGCCAAAATGGCCCAACCAATAATTGCTAAATTTGCTACATGACATGAATACAGTCACAGCCATATTAATTAACTTGAAACTTAGAATACCGGAAGGTCCACATCACAATTTCTGGCCTGGTACGGTACAGCCAAGTCCAGCCATTTCACAACTTGTATGTACCAGTCTTAAATATCTACAAAGCCATCCTTCAAATCTCGGGCTGGTTAAATGATTGATAAAAAAATCTGACATAACAATTTTTTCTCCAAAACAAATTGTTACGACTATGTATAAGTATAACCACCGCTAAAATGTTCTTTCTTTACACCTTCTACTTTAACTGATCTAATGATATATACATATATATGGCCTTAGCTTCATTAGAATTGCTAAGAACAAAAATAATAATAATAATAATTAATTTTTTCTACATTGACCGTGTCTATACTGTCAATTTTGAATGACTGACAATTATGCAAAATTTAAATTTAAAATCTAACTTTCGTATATGTGTCATAAATCTAACGATGATAGAGTGTATATACCCTCAATATATATAAAATTTACCCTAATAATAATAATGATGATGATGATGCTGATAAAAGGAAGAAAAGGGTACCCTGCAGTCTCGTTCTAGTTTAACTGATCTGATGATATATATGACCTTAACTTCATTAGACTTGCTAAGAACAAAAAAAAAAAAAAAAGAATAATAATAATGATAAAAGAAAGAAAAGGCAGTCTCCAGCATTCTATTTAGTGTTTGCTATCCGTTCAGGATTTTCTTGGATCCGTTAGATAACCGTTGTTTGTTTCCTTATTGGCTCAACTCTGCGGGGGCACCGCACTTTATATGACAGCTAGCTTCTTCCTGACAAACCCAAATTAGTAGCTTAGCAGTCTTGAAAAAGAAAAAGTGTAGTCAGTAGTGGACTGGCAGTAGTCAAGCACAGTCAAAAGAGCTGCAAGTACAGTAATCACCTCCCAAAACAACCATTCCAACCACCATCAACCCCAATCCAATCCAATCATGTCCAACTCAGCAGCTTCAACCCTGCTCCACCTTATCACCACTACCACCCTCCTCCTCCTCCTCCTCCTGACCACCAGAGTCTCCGCCACCGACCACATTGTGGGTGCCAACAAAGGCTGGAATTCTGGCATCAACTACACCCTCTGGTCCAACAACCAAACTTTCTACGTTGGAGACCTCATTTGTACGTACATATACTACTTTCCACCACGTACATTCTTTCTCATACGATCCACTTTGTATTTGTAAACAGCAATGTTATGTTTTCTTTTGGATTAATTTTGGTTATATATATGGGACAGCATTTAGGTATCAGAAGACACAGTACAACGTTTTTGAAGTGAACGAGACAGGTTACGATAACTGTACGATAGAAGGGGCAGTGGGGAACTGGAGCAGCGGCAAGGACTTTATCCCCCTTAACAAAGCTAAAAGGTACTACTTCATCTGTGGGACTGGTGGCTGCTTCAATGGGATGAAGGTTTCTGTCATCGTCCACCCTCTTCCTTCTCCGCCCAAGCCTGCCATTGCGGCCACTCATGCGTCCACTAAATCAGCCGCAGCCGCAGCGGCGCGTGGGATTTACTCCATGCTGGTCTTGATGGGTCTTTTTCCGTTTGTATGGATTGGGCTTTGATTGTGGATCTGGACTTCTTCTAGTTAGGCTGCATTCCTTTTTTTTTTTTTTTGAAAAAAAAAATTTGCTTTTGTGGGTGTGCGAAAAAATCCATTGCCTTTGATTTGTGTTTGTGTGTGGGATCCAAGTGTTGAATTTGGAGAAATTATTTTTTAGCCTGATTTAGTGGGAGATTGGTGAGTCATTAATTCATATTCATCTTGTTCATGTTGTCGTAAAGTTTTTGTTGAATTGTCTTCTTCCATAATTTTTTCGTCCGAATAAGGGCACGCCTAGTATATATGCAATTTAAAAACAATTAAAATGAATTTTGTTTTTCACATAAATACAATTTTAGACAAATTAATGAAAGAACTTCGATTTATAAGGTACAGTAATTTGGTAATTACAGCAGTTAAGGTGGTTATGAATAGTTATACTAGAAAAATATGATTAGGTTTGCATTGCCGCCTCTGATTTTATATATTGTATACCGATGACACTTGAGTTTTACAATGAACGGGCTGAAGGAGATGCCTTTCTCATTCAAAAGCCCAAAAACCTCTGGTGAACCCAATTGTCTAATTATTCTTCTTTTTTTTTCCACTTAAATAGAGAGAGAAAAACTAGACAAGCTTTTCATTCATGAATCAAATCAGCCAACATAATTGTTCATATACAAAGAGGAGTGGATGACCAGAAATTTGGGAAATCAAAGAACTTAGCTAGCTGGGCTAATGCGTGGGCTGCCCTATTACCAGTTCCCCTAACCCATTGTAGTTTTTTTTTTTTTTTTTAAATACTCTCTCTACCTTCTTCATATCCTTTTCACCTTCAATTATCAGAATTCAAACATTAAATCTGATAGCGGAAAAAACTCTAAGAACTCTCTCCTACCCCAAATCGGATAGATCTTCACCTTCTGCTTTCAAATTGTTAGAAGCAGAAGGTGAAGATCTATCCGACCTATTCAAGTTTGATCAATATCAACCGAAAATTACCATTCATTAAATTTAAAGCTTAGAACTTCGACGCAATTATGAATAAGTAAATTCAAATATTTATTTTCATTCTTTCGTTAAAGCCACACACCCGAGAGTTTAAATTTTGAGTTTTGACATTCTTCGCCATTACTAGCCCTTGACTGAAACCTCAATGCAGCAATTAAAAGCAGTTAATTTCATATTATTTGATTAGGCAAGCCACTTGACGAAATCTCTAAACATTTTTATACAGTGAGGGATGAGTGTGTTAATTGCCTGGTCTTATAGTAACTGAATTGATAAGACAATTCAACTAAATTGTACAGATTCTGTACACTAAAAGGATGGGTTGAATCCATTTACAGTACTGACGAACAAAGCCCAACATCCTACATTCCTACTTGACTGATGGGCCTCGACGGGACGCTTTGTTCTAATTTTGTAGTATTACTTCTTTATTATGACGCATGTTTTGAGGTACCGTATCTTTTTTTTTTTTTTAAGACCTACATTTATTCTATATTTTGAAGAAGAGACTTGAAGAGATCAAGAAAAAATTGGAGGAGATGAAACCACCTACCAGTCCAAACGAGTGCACTGTGCACTCGTTTGGAAGCCACTTAAAATGGCTTGCCACATTTTTGTGACCAATAATGAGAGGTAAGATTTGATTCCTGACCTCCCACCCCAGCAACTTTGGTGGTGGCATCATATCATATGGAGAGAAACAAAATGACAATAATGGCCCAAAGAGGGGGAAAAGAAAGGCTAAAGGATAAGAGCCAAATGAAATATCGATGATACGAACAGGACAAAACTTAATATACTTGTTGGCTTGTTGCTGCCAACTGATCATCTAAGTGATGTCTTGTTGATTGATCCCCAAATTTGTTGTCTAATCCAGAAGATTATATTGTCTTGACAAAGAAAAAACAAAAGGGATTGTTTCAGAATCTAGAATGGAATAAGAAAAAACAAAAGGGATTGTTTTAGAATCTAGAATGGAATTGTTTTACCAAGTTTATACTCCAACATTCTTTACTTGAAAGGAAGAGGGCAAAAAAAAAATTTAGTTTTTGGGTCAAATGACACATGGCATAACATTCCATAGCTGCGAGAAGTGCTGGTTCGAATTTTCAAAGGCATTGGATAAAAGAGATCAATGATATCTTGGAAAGAAAAATATTCGTATCACACAAAGAGTTGTTGAAGAGATTTTCCGCAATTAATTTCTGGATTTTTCTTTGCATAATTTTTTACAGAATTATTAAGATAGTCAGAATGAAGTCATTCAAAATGTCAATGCATTTCAATCTCAAAGCCCAAAAAAAAAAATCTATTATAGTGGGAAATCAATTTGCATTCAACGAATCTACGTTGGCATGATTATATATTGCTTCTTGAAGTTCTTCCACTCAACTCTTATAGATAGTTTGGGAGTTGAGGATAGAAAAGAAAAGAAGAGAATGGTTAAGTTATGAGAGAAAAGAAAGGATAAGAAAAGAAGAGAAGAGATTTTAATGTTGTTTGAGAGTTTATGAAAGAAAGGAAATGATTTTGGACATATTGGTCAATAAA
Source organism: Coffea eugenioides (assembly GCF_003713205.1). Lineage (NCBI taxonomy): Eukaryota > Viridiplantae > Streptophyta > Magnoliopsida > Gentianales > Rubiaceae > Coffea > Coffea eugenioides. The sequence goes on along the minus strand of NC_040038.1, from coordinate 3,966,595 downwards.
AATTTTATTCAATAACTTTTCAAGGATAGAATGAGCAATTTCAAAATTTTTTGCAAGCTCTCCGCGGCTTTCCTTTGCTTTCTTTCGTATGGAAATTTTTTTTTTCTTCCAAATCAGTTGCTTTCTTTTCTTTCTATTTCACTAAATCTCTCAAACATTGGAAACATCTATCTTTCTCTTCCCTTTTTTCTTTTCTGCTCAAATCTTATCTCCCAAACTAGCCATGAATTGTTTATACTTATACATGCCTCTAGTGGACAAATAATATTGTAGCACAATGATTTAACCCAAAAAAAAAAAGAGAGAGAGAATCGCATACTTCCTTATCCTAAAAAAAATAGACAGAAATCAACTCTCAAAGTAGATTTCCATCTCTAAGGTGAGTGAGGTTGTCGGGATTGATCCTTATTAGCAATTTTCTTTTTTCTTTTTTTTACTTGCGTTATATACAAGTTTATTAATTGTATTTTTATCTTTTCAATAATTTTCTTATTTCATGTATATCACATCACATAAATAACAACGGTATTATTCTATTCAAAAAACAAGTTGAAAGAAATATAGTAATTTTCTATGCAAACGGACTCGTGACATTTTTGCCATGCAGCTAGGCATGGCCATGGTTCCATTTGGAACCGGGAACCGGACCGTTTGGAACCGGATCAGAACCGGAACCAAAACCATGGAACCAGAACCGTGGTAGAACCTTGGATAAAGGTTCCGGTTCTGGTTCTCTAAAAAATAGAACCAGAACCAGAACCGCCGGTTCCAGAACCGTTAAAAATAATTAATATAAGTAGTGAGATAATTCAAAAAAAATTAGTTGTGTTTAATAGGTTTTAAGAAAGTTTAAATTTTATGGACTTTCTATATATTTTATTAATTATTTAATTCTTTCTATTCATCTAATATCTATCATTATAATTTGTAAGTATTAAATTATTACTTACAATTTTTTTTTTGCTTATTTGCTATCAAATGACAAGTTTTGATGGTAGTAGCTCATCTTCAAAATCAAGCAAGCAAAAAAATATTTTTTGCAATATTTCTTCAAATGGAATCTTCAACATTGATGATTGTCCAACTCAAGAAAGTCAACACATGACAACCATTTGATAGTGTAATGTATTTTTTTAATTTGACAATGTAATGTACTTTTCATAAAATTTATATTATCTATTTATTACTTCTTACTTTGTAGAATAATAATAAAATTAAAATATGATCTTTATTTTGTATTTATTTTTTTACATTTTATTTGAAATTTTAAATATATTGTTATATTCGTATTAAAATTGGTAAGGATAAGAAATTAAATAAAATTGTATACAACCATTCCAAAATCAGGTTCTGGTTCTACCTCTTTGAAGAATCAGAACTGGCGGTTCTGGAACGTGCCATGCCAACATGCAGCTACGAGCATATATATATATATATATATATATATATATATTTCAATTGTTGGTTGTGTTGTGTGTGTTTAAAGGTACTGGTGGTTGGTGCAGACCGTGATGGTGACTCGTGTGGTATTGAATTTGACCACTCTTTTGAAGTTCAGGAAAACTTATTCCCTTTCCTCCTAAGGCTAATATTGAAGCAATCTGCTTTCCATTGGCATATAGCGTCTGTTAGGGCTTTAGGAAGTTACACAGTAAACAACAAAAACTGCCAGAGCGTGTGATGGCATTCATGAAGTGGACCAACTGCAGTCAAGTATAGCAGCGCAAAGTGGGTAGTGCCATGACACTAGTAGTAATAGTATCCTATGAAGTATGAACACCAGCTGCTAAAAATAGGGTCCTTGGATTCGAATATACAGAGGGGGAAAAAGTTAATGGAAAGTTTGTAGAAATTTTGTATATTTTCTCCCATCATCAGAAGAAGCGAGGAAAGTGGAAATTCTTGCTCACCAAATGAACAAGGAAGGATGGTCCAAGGAAGAGGAGAGGGAGGAGCCAAAACTGCTAATACCTACTGATACTGGCAGCAGTTTAACGCTCTAATGCATACTTTTTTCCTCTTAGTTAAAAACTTTTTGATTTCAATTCTCTGCTGGTGCTTCACCTACTCCATCCCCTTCTCCAGTAAAAGCAGGCCAAGTCGATTTCCACAAGGAGAAGTTAGGCATTATTTGTTTTACTCTCCAGTCCCCACCCTTTGTTCTTTCACTTTTCATGCCAACGGACCATGGCGTGAAAAAAAGGGAGAAGGGACGAGATGGGTTGACAATCATAACAAATGTTCGTCTTTGAAGTATGAGGTATACAAGCTCAGTGCTGCATTGTTTGGTTCAGATGTCAACAGTGCGATTTGATATTATTGTTTAGTAAAACATGAATCTAAGGACAAAAAAAGAGCAGCAGCATCAAGGGCCGCTGCAAGTGAATTCAATTCAGAAAAGCTTTCGTTCATCTATTTACATACAATAGAATAAAACTTGGCAATCAGCATCTACAATCTTGCATCAAAATAAACTAGCCTTTCTGGAAGAACATGATCATCAGAACCTTCCTCTCCTTTATGTTAACAAACTAAAAACCTATTCAGGATTGCTCTTCTGTCTCCTTCTTGACCTGCTGAATAATTTTGAAGGTGGAGAGGGAGAAAACTCGAATGGGAGTGGTGGGAGTTCCATTTCCCCTTTCAAGATCTTAAGAATGTCCCCAACATCTGGCCGTAGCTCAGGAACTTTTTGCAAGCAAGCAAGTGCCAAGTGAATACACAAGCTTGCTTGTTCCTTGCTGTAATCATCCTTTAGTTTCTCATCTATTATTTCTAATACATTTCCAGCATGAGCTAAATGCCTACACCAGCTTATCAGGTTTGCCTTTTCAAGCTTCATAGGTGAAGATAGCACATGTAATGGCCTTCTACCAGAGACAATCACAAGGATCAGAACGCCCAAGCTGTAAATATCAGCCTTCTCCATTAGATATCCACAACCACCATATTCAGGTGCCACATAGCAAAGAGTGCCTCTCATGCTAGTTGTGCTGCTCAATTGTCCACTAAAGAGATCTCCGCTCCACATATCGCTGTTTACAGAACGTGCATTCTTCTTCTTCCAACCCTTTCTAAAGCTAAATTCCCCATCCTGATTGTCTAAATCTTGGCTCTGTCGCCTTACACTTCTCCTCTTTAAGCAAAAACGTTTACCCAAACTGAAATGTGGCATTTTAAAGCGCTTCTTCATCCTAACGTCCAGTTCATTTACCTTAGTATTCTTTCTGCTAAGTTCATCAAGATGCTCTTCTTTCCACCATTCTTGCATCTTCCTGTGCTTCTTATTACGCGTTCTCCTCCACCGATTAGAACCCTCCCTCTCAACCCCATTATTAGGACAATCCAATCTGGATTCTTGTAATTGGTTTTCGAATTTATCTTCCACCTTATTTAGCTGCATTGAATTATCCACCAAGTCATTGTCTTGAGGAGAGGACTTCTTTTCATCATCCCAATCTGGCGTTGGGGATGGACAGATCTGGCTCCCAATCCACTCCATCACATAATCTTTACTACATAATTCACCACTTCCATCCTGTCTCCACCACCAATCTTTCCCCCATTGTTTGGTCCTGGTACCATGTTCATCCCCAACCAAAGCGGCATTCAGATTCAACTCTTTACCAAGTTCAACACCACTGAGCTCATTATCAGGATTCAGAAACTTGTTCGAATCTTCTCCACCACCATTTTCAACAACTGAAACCTCCTTCCCCTTAGCATTGCGACTCTTAGTATCGTCATCAATGAAAAAATTACCATTAAAGTTCAAAGAACCCCAGCTTAAACTTTTCAAACTGTGGAATGCTGTAGTATTTTTCGTGGAAGAGGAAGCTTGCAAAGCCAAAGCAAAATCAACCTCATCATGACTATCTACTGGAGTCCCAATTACAGGAGTCCCAGTTCCAGTTCCAGTTCCAGTTCCGGTTCCGGTTCCTCCGCCCCCAGTACCTAAATTCCCAGAAAGTTCCTGACTTTTCCACAACTCCTGACTCTTCCCCAGCTCCTGACTAAACATATCAACCCCGAATTCAGCCTCAAGCTTCAATCTGGACAAGCCGAAATCTGAAAGTTTAGCCCTGTACTCTGAGTCAAGCAGCACGTTACTAGGCTTCACATCCCCATGAATCACAGGTGGATCACATTCAAGATGCAGAAAGGACAATGCTTTAGCAATATCAAGAATGATATCAAACCTTCTACCCCAATTCAAACTCAAATTAGACTCAGAAAACAAGCTCTCTTGTAAGCTACGATTAGGCATGTATTCATAAACCACAAGCCTCCTACTCTTCTCTACGCAATATCCCAAAAGATTGACAATAAAAGATGATCTCAACCCACCAAGAACCTGCAGCTCATTCTGGAACTCCCTTTCACTCTGCAAAGAAGCTGAATCAAGAAGTTTGACAGCAACCAACTTTCCATCTTTGAGAATTCCCCTGTAGACTGTGCCAGACCCTCCCTTACCAATAGAATTGGATTCACCGAACCCATTGGTGGCTGACTTAAGCTCTTTGAAGGTGAATCTTTGAAGCTTGACAAGGGGGGTGGTGGAATCAAATGGGCTTGTTCTTGAACGATGGACTAACGAGTACCATAAATAATAAAGAAAATAAACAACTGCAAAGAGGATAATCAGAGAAGAACAGATGGTTACTGTTAGAAAGACTACGCTTGCTTTAGGCCTTGAGGTTGCTGAAAATGGCTGTCTTGAAGGCATTTTTCGACTCAGCTTCAATCTTCTAGTTCATGGGGTTTTTGAGGACGTATTGTTCGGGGTCTGTGGTGGGGAATGGCAGGGCTGGGCAGGGGGGAGTTGTCTGGGGAAGAAGGGAGTAGTATTTGTTTATGTTATGGGTTGCCTTTACAGTTGGGTAATCAAGTAGTATTGATTAGATTATGATGCATGGACTCTGTAAAAGAATCAGACTGGTATGAGTTTTGTAACGAGACGAGACATGGCACAGTACAATGAAAGTCGTACGTATTTCTGGGGTTGTTTAGTCGTTTTAGTGTAAGTTAGGAGGCCAAGGAGGAGATTAATGAAAGCAGAGGGAATTGTGGGGTGGGGGACCCAATCGGCTTTTGGGTTTTTTGACCAAAGAGAAAGTTTCTGCAGGTGATGGATTGGGGAAGAAAATTGGAGGGAAATTTTTTTTTTTTAATCTACGGTAGCCTTTTTTGTGTCATAAAGTACTCGTATCATACAAAGGTAATTTCCCTTGAAAAAATAAAAATGATAATAATAAAACTTGTTAAGAGAATTTCAAAATATTTTTCTTTCATATAACTTGTTTGGTTTCCAAAGTCCAAACACGGTACTGGCACTGCCAATGCTTATGTTTTGGCCAAATTCCCCCTTCCTCCGGGCGTAGAACCGCGGACTGAGAGTCAAGACTCAAGACTGTCCTGAGGTATTAGAACCATGAAATTTTGGTCCCACTATGCTGAGTTTTTACAAGTAAATCATAGAGCATAAAACTGCTGCTCTATTCTTATCAATTGAATCCAGACCTTAAATAGCTTCAGTTCTGACTCGACCTAGGCTTGTTTCCAGTTTAACACGACAAGAGGCTTTGTGGCTGAGAATTTTTTTTTTTTTTTTTTTTTAAAGAAAAGCCTTCTACATTTTTCAGCTAAAGCTACATTTAGGCATGCTTCATAAAGGAAAGGGAAAAAAAAATCAAAGAAAGAAAGAAAGAAAAGGATATGCTTTGTTTCATCATTTTTTTTGACTTTTGAGGTACTTGTAAATTGAACGACAACAGATTATGCACTCGTTTTACTAATAAATTCTTCACTTTTATTTGGCAACAAAAAGTCGTGTGCTAATCCGCAAGCTTAGGCAAAGATGTTGGCCTTTTGCAATTGCAATGTGGACCGGATCGGATCGGCAGCGTTTGGGTCTTTACGCAATTAATTAATGCTACCACAGAGTTTTCCACTTTCCATTAGCTCACCATCCCAAATGCATAATATTTGCTTAAATTTACCTTTTTATGAATAGGGAAAGGTTGGTGGTACTCCCTCAATAACTCAATTGTCTTCTCTCGAGGCATTTTTTTTTACTCGCATAGAAAAAGAACAAAATGGTCTATACATTTCATTTTGATTACAAATTTATGATGTAAATTCAATGCAAAATAGGGTCTAAATCATATGGTCAAAAAGTTAAAAAGAGTGCCAGTAACATTTCCCTTATGAAATCATATTTATTGTTGCCATTATCCTTTCAAAAAAAAAAATGTTGCCTAAAATACAGAGTTGCATTTTGCATAATAATTGTATGTTACCTATTCTATTCCTCCTAATTTCTAATTCTCAAATCTCAACAAAAAAGTGTAATATTGGTCCGTAGCTATGAGCAAAAATCATGATAAAAAGTACCACGTCTTTTTCTTTTTCTTTTTTGGGTTTTGGGGGGAGGGGGTTATATAAGTAACAATCTTTTTTTTTTTAATTTAATAAAACAGAATCTAAAAAAAGTTTGTAATTGTGTTCCTCTCCAAATATTTGAATTGAATTGTGGGAGATAATATGACTGAAAAGGAACATATTAGTAGTGCTCCTCTTCATGATTGCATGCGTGTGAATTTGACTGCTAGTGCTTTTAACCCCCGTGTCAAGTAGTATAGTATCAATGCTGAAGTGCTTTTTACGGTTAAAACTTAAAATTGGTATTGAGAATGATGTTCTTATGATGCAACTCATTTCTTGAAAATTAAAACCCTTCACAATTAGCAAGTTAATCCCCCCATGTAAGCCCTAGACTTAGATAGAGTGTTTTTTTTTTTGTTTCATATATGGATTAATCTTTTTTACGCTAGCTAACTGTGTATAAACTGTTAGCATTTGAGAAGTGATAATTATATAAAATTTAAATTTAAAATTTAATTTTTACATATATATCATGAATTTAATGATAATAATAATGTACACACTGTCAATTTGTATCAAATTTACTATTTTATAAATTTGAACAGGTTCCCATTTGTCTAGCTATCGTGGTTAGTTTTTGGTTTTTGAAGCATGCATGATTGAGCCATGCAATTAATAATTTAAGTTTGTGACATTTATAGTTAGGGGCTGGGGCACCATTAATAAGTGATCCTCATCTTCGTTTGATGTTGACATTAATTGCAGCAAGCACTAGTCTCACCTCCACCGCACTGTGCTTGTAACCAAAAGCAGAATTTGGACGTGTGGAAAGTTGTTCTTGTCACTTTGCTGCACTTGTTCTTAATAAGAAAGGCTTATCCTAATTAAACAGGTCACGGATCGCAGTATATCTTTCTCGTGCTTAGCCGGTTGCTGGCAGGCAAAAACAAACGTGGCTGCTGTTGCTGGTGGTGTTGGTGGCGGAAAATGTAGGACCATTCCACCAAGAAGAGGGTAAGAGATCACCAGAATTAATAAGGCTTTTGTGGTGGTTGGATTTCCTTCCTCTCCTTTGTGCTTCCTCGGTTTATCTTTGCTTGGGTACAGGGCTTGAAGCATATAGGCTTGGGCACCTTGGATAGTGAAAGGTATATAACATTATTGTGAGAGGTACATAGCTTAGGGAAACGGGTCTCACAAGTTGTGGATTTCTCCGGTTGAAATCTGTTGATGCAATTCTTTTAATTTTTGGTGCAAATTCATACACTTTGAGCATACATTTAAATTTATCAACTCATAAAATTAAATAAATGGAAAACTACAAATACAACAAAATTGTTAGGGATGGCAGCCGATCGGACACTCTCAAAAAATCCAATTTACCAAATTCTAATCCGCATATTTAAATCTTTCACCAAATTCAATTAGGTGACCTTACGCGTTTTAACTCTCATCACCAAGTCTTCTGGCTCTCGAGTTTGGATAATCCATCAAGTATCCTCTACTCACTAATTTGAATAGTTAAAAAAAAAGGAATTAACTATTATCAAATTAAAATTAATGCATGCATCATATTAAATTAACCCACTACGTTAAATCTTAAATTTGGATAGAGTCGTAGAACCTGCATAAGAGAAATTCAACATTTGTTTTGTGAAGGGCTCTACAAAAAGTTGGGTTAAAATTATATTTTATTAGACTATAAAATTAAGGCACGTGCATGCATCACATGTATCTGTATTTAGAGTTTGCTTATCAAACCTTATCGGATTATCTGTCAGCAATCTCTCGTCAATATCAAACCCTAACGGATTACTCATTGATCATCTAATCAGATTAACCATCGGATTGACTACTCACGTGCATTAGATTTTACCTTACCCATTAATATTCCTAAAAACTATATGAGCTTACATCAAGTGTAGTAGAAATTGCATGGCTTGGTTTGAATCAAACAAAACTCAACTTATGAGATTCCTGATCCATAATGGAGACATGCCCCTGATCCATAACAGAGAATGTAGGGTTTTTATTAGACTTAAGTTTTCAAGGATTACGGAAATTAGATTTATATGGCTGTAATATAAGCACATTTTTCGCGTAAGCCTTTTGTATGGTTATGAATTTTGGGAAGAATAGGTTATTGTGTCTTTCCCAAAAAAAAAAAGCAAGGTTATTCTTGGTTTTTATCTAGCGAAAATGTCTTTCCCTGGTATAAATAAATTGCACCCCAAAAAATTAATTTATCCACAGCCGGTTTAATTTTGTCCACTTTCCAAACTATAATTCCTGATTTCAAAATTTGCGTTACATTGTCATGAAAAATTTTCCAATGACCTGCATCCACTTAGCAACAAATACGACGAACATAAGAATATTAGGTTTTGGCGAGAAACAGGAAAGGAATGTGAAAAGACAGGACAACGTTTCCACCCTCAACTACGGACAATTTGCTTAGGCCCATATATTATCTTGTTTGTCTCTAAACTTTACCCATTTTAAGCATCAGGAGAAAGTTTTCCTTTTCGTTTTACTTTTAGGTCCTAAATCCTTGTCAATTGTCGAGTTGCAATATGTTTCTGTTGAAAAGGATGCGCACTAGAAAAAGTTATTTTTATCAAAAGAAGTACAACATCATTGCCTTTCAGCTTTTATTAGTCTTTGAGAGACGTTGTACTCCTCCATGCATGAATGTAAATTTAACTGTAAACATTTGTCTAATTGAACCGCCTTAGTATCGTTTATCTTTGCAGCTGGATCACACATACATTCTTGTACTTTTTTTTTTGCCCAAAAAAAATTGGTTATAGACTTGAACTGCTCTCTGATGGCTATCTTCTTGATTTCCACCATAGGAGCTCGATTCGAGAATTAATCAAGTTTGTTACCAACTCAACTAATTAGATTCTTCCAAGTTCGGAAGAGGAAAAATTGTTCGGAATGTCTATCATATTTTGTCAAATAAATTTTTTTTTATCTTTTACTTTTAAAAAGTTACGTTTCTTACAAATTCAAATTAGTAAAATTTGATTTCAATGTAAGTTTTTGATCATTTTTTAGTTTGAAATCATCATGTGATCCACACACATTCATTTTTTATTGTATAAAAAATGTCAGATCGTATTTTTTCAATGGCAAAAATGAGTATAAATGGGGTCCAATCTCACCCTTTAAAGAAATAGATAAATATGATTCGGATCGGATCCTATTTTTATAGGGATAAAAATGAATATAAATCGAATTATTTATTTAATTATAAATGAGATTAAATGTTTTTGCGCATAAAAAATGATCATGTGTCGGATGACTTAATTTTATAAGAGGCGTGAAGTTACCATTTTAAAAATAAAAGATGAAAAAATTCGTTTCACAAGATGTAAAGGTTTTTTGACTGGTTCTCTCTCGAAAGAACAAGCCAACCAACTTAGGCGAAACTTTTCATGAATTGTCTTCTTGCAAGCTTATTTCTTTGGTAACAAACCGAAGGGATCAAAGTAAAGGATTTAGATTAGTTTGCTGTAACCAATATTTTTAACTAAAAGTTATTGGCAATAGTTTTTTTTGGGGTGGCCTATTGCGTATTGGACCAATTTACCTTCATATGCATGAAAGTTGCTTTGGTAGGATGTAATCCAGCCAGTGACGGAGCCAGGATTTTTTTTTTGGGGGGGCCAAAATTTTTTCCTAATCAAATTATCTTAATATATTATGTTCAAAATAATTTTCTTCTATTTAAATATATGACATCTAAAAATATCAAATATTAAATTAAATTATAAAGGTATGTCTATTCATAAATATGCGGTACAGTCATAACAAAAATTAACAAAAAAGATAACCTTTGATTAAATATCTTATAACATCACAAACCATCCAATTTGCACATTATGAGAAGATGCTCTCCAACATGTCACCTATGCAATATATATATATATATATATATATATAACCATGTAATATAAATGTAACTATTTTCAATTGAAAAAAGATAAAAGTTATGTTAACATACTTTGAAATTTCAACATCTTTTTTTTGAAGTAAATTGAGCTCTACGCTCTTTCATAGAACTAAATTCATTTATGATTGAATCACTGCTAAAATTTTCAGCAACTTCCTTTTCTATATACACAGTTAGACAAATCATTCAAGAAATTATCTTCCATCTTGTTTTGGAGCTTTGTCTTGATTATTTTCATAATTGAAAATACCCACTCTGTAGTTGCAGTTAATACAGGAAGAGTAAGAACAAATCTAATCAATCTATCAATAAGAGAATATATCACTAGGGATGGCAATGGGGCGGGTGACCGGCGGGCACCCGCCCCGCGGGGGACTATTGGGGCGGTGGTCGGGGCGGGGGCGGGGGGAATTTTTTCCCCCCCGTTTAGAAACGGGGCGGGGGACGGGGGTATATTCCCCCGCCCCGTCACTCGTTTGAAACAAAAAAAATATATATTTATATACATAATTATATATATAATGATATTATCTTTTTTTTTACTTCAACGTTTTTAGATATACTTTGCTCAACTCTCTCTGATCAACTTTGCTTGAGTCCAGCTTTGAACAACAAAATGGGTCAAAGATGTGGCTAATTAATTAAGGAACCTGTAAACACGAGAGCCGTCCTCTACTCAAGTCAGAACAGCTCTCTTTTTTATTAGACAATACATAATAAAACACATCTTCAAAATATTTAAGCACAAAGCGCCCGTTGTATACTAAAGCACTAGTTTTAGGCTGAAAGCTCAAACTTCAGAATAATAAGCTACATCCAAAGGAATTTATTAGAGAGCCTTGAGGATTTCATCAGCACCAGAGACGGTGAAATCAGCACCAAATATGTTTATTAATATATTTATATTAAATTCGTAACTATATATAGGGGGTTTTCCGGCGGCTTGGGGGGGGGCTTAAGCCCCCACCAGCCCCCCCTTAAATCCGTGGCTGAATCCAGCTCCTCAACTGATACAACCCAACATCACAAGCAACAAGCGGGTTCAAACTGAGAAATTGACCGTATAATTTCTGAAACCTTGTAATATATATTAGATATTCTAAAACAGGTAAATTCTGTAGTGTGTTCACCTAATCGAATATAGGTGTGGAAAGTAAAGAATATGGCACAGAGGCCACCACGTTGCAACCTGACAAGTAGGGATCATGAAGGGAATGTTTGTAAAAAAGGAAGTGATGACTTATAACCGCGGTTTGGAAATGTAGGGTACTATAGAAGCTGGAAATGTATTGGAGTGTCACGGAATTAACATAAATATAATGGGCCTAGAAATAAAACACCGAAGATGAAGCGTAAGCAGTACTAAACACAGTCATGCTTGGCTTTGAAGCAACATATGATCATTATTAAATAACGAGCTGAGAGCCTTTAAGAAATGAAACTTAAGAAAATAAATATTTAAAATATTAATTTTTTTAATTATCTAATCTATTTTGATTATAGACGTTCTAATATATAGTCATTTGGAGAACTTCTAAAGCTGAAGTACTGAATCCTTTTTGGACTTTTAATAAATTTGAGTTATTTTTCTTTTGGTTTCTCACTTTTCTAACAACTTTTATCTAACCTACTAAATTTAAATTATTAAAATTGATTTTAATTGTTATATTAGTAAAATATTAACATTTGTGAAAATTGGATTCGTGGGAAGACAGATTGTTGTCTGTTTCACATTTAATTGAATACAAATATCTCTACTTTACATAAAGCGTACAAGGCTGAGGAACAGTGAATTCCAATTGATTCTCCCGATTATGGGTATTACATCAACAAAATACTATCTATTTATGGATATTTTATTCTGAATCATTACATTTATGTAAAATACATAAATATTTGTAACTAAAATTGAAAAACTGTCACACTAATGTTTTTACGAAAGGGAAATTAGTTGTCTTGTATTTAACATAAACTGATTTTTGTGAAAGTAGAAAGCATATTGCCCATAACATACCAGCTCTTTATGAGTTTTTTGCATTACATCAACCAAATACTAACTATTTATGGGTATTTTGCTCTGAATCATTAGATTTATGTAAAATACATAAATGTTTGTAACTAAAATTAAAAAAGTTTTACACTAATATTTTTACGAAAGGGAAACTAGTAAATTTTGTATTTAACAAATTTAAAATATGTGAAAGTAAAAAAGTTTTTACCCATAACATACCAGCTCTTTATGAGTTTTTTGCATTACGTCAACAAAATACTAACTATTTATGGGTATTTTACTCTAAATCATTATATTTATGTAAAATACATAAATGTTTGTAACTAAAATTGAAAAAGTATTATACTTATATTTTTACAAAAAGGAAACTGGTAGATTTTGCATTTAACAAATTTTAAATATGTGAAAGTAAAAAAAATTTTGCCCATAACATACCAGTTCTTTATGAGTTTTTTGCATTACATCAACAAAATACTAACTATTTATAGGTATTTTACTCTGAATCATTATATTTATGTAAAATACATAAATGTTTGTAACTAAAATTGAAAAAGTATTATACTTATATTTTTACGAAAGGGAAACTGATAGATTTTGCATTTAACAAATTTTAAATATGTGAAAGCAAAAAAGATTGCGCCCATAACATACCAACTCTTTATGAACTTTTTGCATTACATCAACAAAATACTAGCTATTTATGGGCATTTTATTCTGAATCACTACATTTATGTAAAATACATAAATGTTTGTAACTAAAATTGAAAAAGTGTTACACTGATATTTTTACGAAAGAGAAACTGGTAAAATTTGTATTTAACATAAATTAAATATGTTAAAGCAACATTACGGGTGATTTTATTAGTTACTTAATTTGTTGGTAAGAAACAATATTTTTTTTGCAAAATTTGTTCATTAGATTTTTTTAAATAATTAGGATATAAAGGTAAATTTTCACAATCTTTTATTAGCAATAGACCCCAATTTCCTCCTAAGCAGTGACGAAGCCAAGATTTTTTCCTTGGAGGAGGGGCCAAAATGATTGACAAATAAAATTATTTTAATATGTTATATTCAAAATAATTTTCATCTATTTAAATATATGGCATTCTAAAATATCAAATATTAACTTTAATTATAAAGGTATGTCTATTTAATAAATATGTAGTACAGTCATAACTAAAATTAAGACAAGAAATAATATTTGATTAAATATCTTATAGGAAAAAATGCACTTTTCATCTTCAAAGTTTGGGTAGTTGGCCAATTTCAACCTCAAAATTTCACCCCAAACATATTGCATCCTCAAAGTTTCGTAATTTTAGCCAATTAAGGACAATTGTCGGGAAATGAAAAATTGATCGTTAGAACCAACAATTTTACCTATAAATGGTACTTTGTTCTTATAATGGAGGAAAGCCATAAAGAACTGGTATTTTATTGGAGAACGGGTTTATTTTTATTTTATTCGATAAATAAATTTGTTTATAGAAAAATGGGTACTATCTTCTTTTGATGAAGGAAAGTCATAAAGAGTTGGTGTTTTATTGAAAAACGATTTTATTTTTATTTTATCCGAAAAATAAATTTGTTTATGGGAAAATGGGTACTCTGTTCTTAAAATGGAGAAAAGTCATAAAGAGCTGGTGTTTTATTGAAAAACGAATTTATTTTTATTTTATCCGATAAATAAATTTATTTATGGAAAAATGGGTACTCTGTTCTTATAATGGAGCAAAGCCATAAAGAGCTGATCTTTTATTAGAAAATGAATTTATTTTAATTTTATCCGATAAATAAATTTATTTATGAAAAAATTGGTACTCTGTTCTTATAATGGAGGAAAGTCATAAAGAGTTGGTCTTTTATGGAAAAGTGATACTTTACAGAAATTGACCGCAATTTGGTTTATAAAATAATCCCAAATAAAAATTTAGAATAAATTTATTTATTTTGAAAGTTGTATAACGGTCGTTAAAACTCCAGAAATTGGCAAAAAAATTTTGGGTTGGAGAAATGCAGAGAGAATAATGAGAAGAATTGAACTTTTTGTCCGTTGCAATTGTTTCGTTAAAAATGACTCCATTCGATTTTATCCATTTTTGTTAGGTAAAACCATTGGTTCTAACGATCAATTCTTCATTTCCCGTCAATTGTCCCTAATTGGCAAAAATTACGAAACCTTGAGGATGCAATAAAACACCAACTTTTTATGACTTTCCTCCATTTTAAGAACAGAGTACCCATTTTTTCATAAACATATTTATTTAAAAAAAATTCATTTTTTTAATAAAACACCAGTTCTTTATGACTTTTCTCCATTATAAGAACAGAGTACCCATTGTGAAAGCAAAAAGAAATTTGTTTATTGGATAAAATAAAAATAAACTCATTTTTCAATAAAACACCAACTCTTTATGACTTTTCTCCATTATAAAAAAAGAGTGCCCATTTTATCATAAACAAGTAACTTCTTTAATTAGAAACCATCGACCCCTTACCAAAGACGATCAAATGCAACTAAATGATTTTCTTGCAAGAAAGTTGCCAAAAGTAGCTTTGTGACTGTAGTTGCTACTTTTCTTTTTCAATCATTTTTTTAGCAAGAGGCATCATTAATGTCAATATTGAGATATAGCAAAAATTTTATACGAAATAACAAACCAATTTGTCATTACAAATACAAAACGAGCAACAATATATTACAACCAATACTATCAACAGTACAAAGCACAAAGATACTCAAATCAAATCCTAATTAGGCTTTAATATATACAATCAAAATTGTCAGGGATAACAAATGCTAAGATAAACCCTGTGCCGATATACAATGAGTATCATGTTTGCATTAATTGGCGAAGTTCATAATCGAAGTAGCTTGTAAGAGTTTCATAGCCAGGTTTACTACAATCCACCATCAACCTACAGAGTCCAATGGAAAAAAAAATTATTAAACTGAAATTTACATTGGTAGTTAGATAAATTAAACCTGCATTAGCCTACATATATCAACTAAGACATTGATCCTCATATTGTTGCATGAAAAGAAATGAAAATGAGGGACTTCAAAAGAAATGCTAAGGATCACTTTTATTAACCACAAGTACAAAATGTGAACTGAATTTCAAACTACAAGTTGGTAGCATGTACTTAAGATGAAGAAATCATTATGACCCCAATTGACATGAAACCAATTGTAAAGTAACGCCAAGGCTGTTTCCTTTAACACAAAAATAGTTAATGCATTCACCCATTGCAGCTCGTTCAAAATTGAGAAGTAGCTAAGCAAGTGTAACATTCATTCGGACTTGGAAAGCATGAAATGAACTTGAAAAAAGGAATTAGCTTTTACTGCCAACAAGGCTTCCAAGGTGCAAATAGCCAATGAGATCCTTTTTTTCTAATCCTTATTATTTTTGTCCAGTATGTTCACTTAAAAGAAAACTATATTCTATTTACTAGATCTTTAGTTAAGAAATAAACAACAAAATTAAATCATCAAAAAGGCAAAAGACCAAATGCATTAAAACTTGCACAAACATTCAGGAGGAAAAGAAGGTATCACCTAAGAGAATCACATGCAGCGCAATGAAAGCATTAGAATTAGCCCAAAGGAAGGGAAAAAATATGCTTCACGAATGGTCCTACAACACCGAAACACAAAACAATAGATAATGATGAACCACCACAAACCAGTCCAAAGACAAGCAAAATCACCTACACTATCAATCCTAATCACCAATCGGAGTAGAAAATCATCCAAAATTTCAGTTAAGTCACCGAAAAAATAAGGCTTAAATCTTAGAACATGTCATAATCAGTGTTTAGCATTCAAAAATTGTGTAAGATATAGGGGGTTTGGGACAACAAAAGGGGACAATTAGGGCTGGGCAATGAGAGGTATGGAGGAATGGAAGTGAGAGTGGTAAAGAGAGGAGATTGAACAATACGACAAAGCAGGGGAAAATCAAATCGTGGAAGGAAGAATTCTAGGATGAAAATATGTTGGAGACTACCTGAAATCTTAGATCTGAAATTTCGACGGGCCATTTTCACTTTGCCTTCCAGTAAGACCCCTTTCTCTACTCCAACTGAGATGCCCATTCACTCTAATCCACTAAAGTAGAAGCCTACAATTTTAAAAATTTTATCTTGCGATTATTAAATTGACCAAAAATGCAAGAAAAAGGCAATTGACAAAACAGAGATGAAAATAACATATCTGCTTAAAAAACCTACACCATCGCTTTTCCTTGAAGTCTGCCATTGCATCAGAAGGGTCTTTAAAGTGTGTCCATGATTGTATAAATTCAGATCTGGATGCTAGAGAGGAAGAGGGGAACCATATGTCTACGGGAAACTGAAAATTGATAGAGAGGGAAAGAGAGATAGAAGGAGAAAGGTGCAGGGGAGGTTGCGATTGAACTTTTGAGGGCTCTGATTGAGAATAATATATTTGGGAAAGTAGCCTTGCAAGTATGGAAGGCTTGGAATTCATGTGGTGCTGCACTTAACAAGTGCTGTGCCGGGAATGGTTAAAAAATTTTCAATGCGCGGCTCTGCTAAAAATTGGAAGGGAGCAAAATTTTGAAATTTTCACAAAAAAGCACCCATAATTTCTCACCAATAACATAAACTTTGGCCCACTAGAATCAGTATTTGGAGGGAAGCTTTCCCGCACTCATTTTGGTGGGAATTTTAAGCGAGAAAAGTTTTTGCCCTCGCAGAGTATGTGATGGCGCCAATTTTTGGTGAGACATTGTCCTTTTCCTTGCTATAAGCCTCTTAATAGCGTCAAGTTTTCTACTTCTTGCTAAAGTTGTTGTCGCTAATACTCTTTTTTGTTGTAGTAAATGGAGGAAAGTCATAAAAAATTGATGTTTTATTAAAAAATATTTTTTTCCATTCGATAAATAAATTTATTTATGAAAAAATGGGTACTCTATTCTTATAATAGAGGAAAACTATAAAGAGTTGATATTTTATTGAAAAACGGGTTCATTTTTATTTTATTCGATAAATAATATTTTTTTTAGAAAAATGGGTACTATATTCTTATAATGGAAGAAAGTCATAAAGAACTGGTTTTTTATTGAAAAAAAAGTTTATTTTTATTTTATCCGATAAATAAATTTATTTATGGTAAAATGGATACTCTTTTCTTATAAGGGAGTAAAGCCATAAAGAGCTGATTTTTATTGAGAAACGGGTTCATTTTTATATTTTCGATAAATAATTTTTTTATCCGATAAATAAATTTATTTATGACAAAATGGGTACACGGTTCTTATAATAGAGGAAATGCATAAAGAGTTAGGATTTTATTGAAAAATGGGTTTATTTTTATTTTATCCGATAGGATTTTAGGAATAGAGTACTCATTTTCCTAAAAAAAATTATTTATCGGATAAAATAAAAATAAACCCATTTTTCAATAAAATCCTAACTCTTTATGCATTTCCTCTATTATAAGAACCGTGTACCCATTTTGTCATAAATAAATTTATTTATCGGATAAAAAAATTATTTATCGAAAATATAAAAATGAACCCGTTTCTCAATAAAAATCAGCTCTTTATGGCTTTACTCCCTTATAAGAAAAGAGTATCCATTTTACCATAAATAAATTTATTTATCGGATAAAATAAAAATAAACTTTTTTTTCAATAAAAAACCAGTTCTTTATGACTTTCTTCCATTATAAGAATATAGTACCCATTTTTCTAAAAAAAATATTATTTATCGAATAAAATAAAAATGAACCCGTTTTTCAATAAAATATCAACTCTTTATAGTTTTCCTCTATTATAAGAATAGAGTACCCATTTTTTCATAAATAAATTTATTTATCGAATGGAAAAAAATATTTTTTAATAAAACATCAATTTTTTATGACTTTCCTCCATTTACTACAACAAAAAAGAGTATTAGCGACAACAACTTTAGCAAGAAGTAGAAAACTTGACGCTATTAAGAGGCTTATAGCAAGGAAAAGGACAATGTCTCACCAAAAATTGGCGCCATCACATACTCTGCGAGGGCAAAAACTTTTCTCGCTTAAAATTCCCACCAAAATGAGTGCGGGAAAGCTTCCCTCCAAATACTGATTCTAGTGGGCCAAAGTTTATGTTATTGGTGAGAAATTATGGGTGCTTTTTTGTGAAAATTTCAAAATTTTGCTCCCTTCCAATTTTTAGCAGAGCCGCGCATTGAAAATTTTTTAACCATTCCCGGCACAGCACTTGTTAAGTGCAGCACCACATGAATTCCAAGCCTTCCATACTTGCAAGGCTACTTTCCCAAATATATTATTCTCAATCAGAGCCCTCAAAAGTTCAATCGCAACCTCCCCTGCACCTTTCTCCTTCTATCTCTCTTTCCCTCTCTATCAATTTTCAGTTTCCCGTAGACATATGGTTCCCCTCTTCCTCTCTAGCATCCAGATCTGAATTTATACAATCATGGACACACTTTAAAGACCCTTCTGATGCAATGGCAGACTTCAAGGAAAAGCGATGGTGTAGGTTTTTTAAGCAGATATGTTATTTTCATCTCTGTTTTGTCAATTGCCTTTTTCTTGCATTTTTGGTCAATTTAATAATCGCAAGATAAAATTTTTAAAATTGTAGGCTTCTACTTTAGTGGATTAGAGTGAATGGGCATCTCAGTTGGAGTAGAGAAAGGGGTCTTACTGGAAGGCAAAGTGAAAATGGCCCGTCGAAATTTCAGATCTAAGATTTCAGGTAGTCTCCAACATATTTTCATCCTAGAATTCTTCCTTCCACGATTTGATTTTCCCCTGCTTTGTCGTATTGTTCAATCTCCTCTCTTTACCACTCTCACTTCCATTCCTCCATACCTCTCATTGCCCAGCCCTAATTGTCCCCTTTTGTTGTCCCAAACCCCCTATATCTTACACAATTTTTGAATGCTAAACACTGATTATGACATGTTCTAAGATTTAAGCCTTATTTTTTCGGTGACTTAACTGAAATTTTGGATGATTTTCTACTCCGATTGGTGATTAGGATTGATAGTGTAGGTGATTTTGCTTGTCTTTGGACTGGTTTGTGGTGGTTCATCATTATCTATTGTTTTGTGTTTCGGTGTTGTAGGACCATTCGTGAAGCATATTTTTTCCCTTCCTTTGGGCTAATTCTAATGCTTTCATTGCGCTGCATGTGATTCTCTTAGGTGATACCTTCTTTTCCTCCTGAATGTTTGTGCAAGTTTTGCATTTGGTCTTTTGCCTTTTTGATGATTTAATTTTGTTGTTTATTTCTTAACTAAAGATCTAGTAAATAGAATATAGTTTTCTTTTAAGTGAACATACTGGACAAAAATAATAAGGATTAGAAAAAAAGGATCTCATTGGCTATTTGCACCTTGGAAGCCTTGTTGGCAGTAAAAGCTAATTCCTTTTTTCAAGTTCATTTCATGCTTTCCAAGTCCGAATGTTACACTTGCTTAGCTACTTCTCAATTTTGAACGAGCTGCAATGGGTGAATGCATTAACTATTTTTGTGTTAAAGGAAACAGCCTTGGCGTTACTTTACAATTGGTTTCATGTCAATTGGGGTCATAATGATTTCTTCATCTTAAGTACATGCTACCAACTTGTAGTTTGAAATTCAGTTCACATTTTGTACTTGTGGTTAATAAAAGTGATCCTTAGCATTTCTTTTGAAGTCCCTCATTTTCATTTCTTTTCATGCAACAATATGAGGATCAATGTCTTAGTTGATATATGTAGGCTAATGCAGGTTTAATTTATCTAACTACCAATGTAAATTTCAGTTTAATAATTTTTTTTTCCATTGGACTCTGTAGGTTGATGGTGGATTGTAGTAAACCTGGCTATGAAACTCTTACAAGCTACTTCGATTATGAACTTCGCCAATTAATGCAAACATGATACTCATTGTATATCGGCACAGGGTTTATCTTAGCATTTGTTATCCCTGACAATTTTGATTGTATATATTAAAGCCTAATTAGGATTTGATTTGAGTATCTTTGTGCTTTGTACTGTTGATAGTATTGGTTGTAATATATTGTTGCTCGTTTTGTATTTGTAATGACAAATTGGTTTGTTATTTCGTATAAAATTTTTGCTATATCTCAATATTGACATTAATGATGCCTCTTGCTAAAAAAATGATTGAAAAAGAAAAGTAGCAACTACAGTCACAAAGCTACTTTTGGCAACTTTCTTGCAAGAAAATCATTTAGTTGCATTTGATCGTCTTTGGTAAGGGGTCGATGGTTTCTAATTAAAGAAGTTACTTGTTTATGATAAAATGGGCACTCTTTTTTTATAATGGAGAAAAGTCATAAAGAGTTGGTGTTTTATTGAAAAATGAGTTTATTTTTATTTTATCCAATAAACAAATTTCTTTTTGCTTTCACAATGGGTACTCTGTTCTTATAATGGAGAAAAGTCATAAAGAACTGGTGTTTTATTAAAAAAATGAATTTTTTTTAAATAAATATGTTTATGAAAAAATGGGTACTCTGTTCTTAAAATGGAGGAAAGTCATAAAAAGTTGGTGTTTTATTGCATCCTCAAGGTTTCGTAATTTTTGCCAATTAGGGACAATTGACGGGAAATGAAGAATTGATCGTTAGAACCAATGGTTTTACCTAACAAAAATGGATAAAATCGAATGGAGTCATTTTTAACGAAACAATTGCAACGGACAAAAAGTTCAATTCTTCTCATTATTCTCTCTGCATTTCTCCAACCCAAAATTTTTTTGCCAATTTCTGGAGTTTTAACGACCGTTATACAACTTTCAAAATAAATAAATTTATTCTAAATTTTTATTTGGGATTATTTTATAAACCAAATTGCGGTCAATTTCTGTAAAGTATCACTTTTCCATAAAAGACCAACTCTTTATGACTTTCCTCCATTATAAGAACAGAGTACCAATTTTTTCATAAATAAATTTATTTATCGGATAAAATTAAAATAAATTCATTTTCTAATAAAAGATCAGCTCTTTATGGCTTTGCTCCATTATAAGAACAGAGTACCCATTTTTCCATAAATAAATTTATTTATCGGATAAAATAAAAATAAATTCGTTTTTCAATAAAACACCAGCTCTTTATGACTTTTCTCCATTTTAAGAACAGAGTACCCATTTTCCCATAAACAAATTTATTTTTCGGATAAAATAAAAATAAAATCGTTTTTCAATAAAACACCAACTCTTTATGACTTTCCTTCATCAAAAGAAGATAGTACCCATTTTTCTATAAACAAATTTATTTATCGAATAAAATAAAAATAAACCCGTTCTCCAATAAAATACCAGTTCTTTATGGCTTTCCTCCATTATAAGAACAAAGTACCATTTATAGGTAAAATTGTTGGTTCTAACGATCAATTTTTCATTTCCCGACAATTGTCCTTAATTGGCTAAAATTACGAAACTTTGAGGATGCAATATGTTTGGGGTGAAATTTTGAGGTTGAAATTGGCCAACTACCCAAACTTTGAAGATGAAAAGTGCATTTTTTCCTATAAGATATTTAATCAAATATTATTTCTTGTCTTAATTTTAGTTATGACTGTACTACATATTTATTAAATAGACATACCTTTATAATTAAAGTTAATATTTGATATTTTAGAATGCCATATATTTAAATAGATGAAAATTATTTTGAATATAACATATTAAAATAATTTTATTTGTCAATCATTTTGGCCCCTCCTCCAAGGAAAAAATCTTGGCTTCGTCACTGCTTAGGAGGAAATTGGGGTCTATTGCTAATAAAAGATTGTGAAAATTTACCTTTATATCCTAATTATTTAAAAAAATCTAATGAACAAATTTTGCAAAAAAAATATTGTTTCTTACCAACAAATTAAGTAACTAATAAAATCACCCGTAATGTTGCTTTAACATATTTAATTTATGTTAAATACAAATTTTACCAGTTTCTCTTTCGTAAAAATATCAGTGTAACACTTTTTCAATTTTAGTTACAAACATTTATGTATTTTACATAAATGTAGTGATTCAGAATAAAATGCCCATAAATAGCTAGTATTTTGTTGATGTAATGCAAAAAGTTCATAAAGAGTTGGTATGTTATGGGCGCAATCTTTTTTGCTTTCACATATTTAAAATTTGTTAAATGCAAAATCTATCAGTTTCCCTTTCGTAAAAATATAAGTATAATACTTTTTCAATTTTAGTTACAAACATTTATGTATTTTACATAAATATAATGATTCAGAGTAAAATACCTATAAATAGTTAGTATTTTGTTGATGTAATGCAAAAAACTCATAAAGAACTGGTATGTTATGGGCAAAATTTTTTTTACTTTCACATATTTAAAATTTGTTAAATGCAAAATCTACCAGTTTCCTTTTTGTAAAAATATAAGTATAATACTTTTTCAATTTTAGTTACAAACATTTATGTATTTTACATAAATATAATGATTTAGAGTAAAATACCCATAAATAGTTAGTATTTTGTTGACGTAATGCAAAAAACTCATAAAGAGCTGGTATGTTATGGGTAAAAACTTTTTTACTTTCACATATTTTAAATTTGTTAAATACAAAATTTACTAGTTTCCCTTTCGTAAAAATATTAGTGTAAAACTTTTTTAATTTTAGTTACAAACATTTATGTATTTTACATAAATCTAATGATTCAGAGCAAAATACCCATAAATAGTTAGTATTTGGTTGATGTAATGCAAAAAACTCATAAAGAGCTGGTATGTTATGGGCAATATGCTTTCTACTTTCACAAAAATCAGTTTATGTTAAATACAAGACAACTAATTTCCCTTTCGTAAAAACATTAGTGTGACAGTTTTTCAATTTTAGTTACAAATATTTATGTATTTTACATAAATGTAATGATTCAGAATAAAATATCCATAAATAGATAGTATTTTGTTGATGTAATACCCATAATCGGGAGAATCAATTGGAATTCACTGTTCCTCAGCCTTGTACGCTTTATGTAAAGTAGAGATATTTGTATTCAATTAAATGTGAAACAGACAACAATCTGTCTTCCCACGAATCCAATTTTCACAAATGTTAATATTTTACTAATATAACAATTAAAATCAATTTTAATAATTTAAATTTAGTAGGTTAGATAAAAGTTGTTAGAAAAGTGAGAAACCAAAAGAAAAATAACTCAAATTTATTAAAAGTCCAAAAAGGATTCAGTACTTCAGCTTTAGAAGTTCTCCAAATGACTATATA
The DNA here is from genome assembly GCF_003713205.1 of Coffea eugenioides. Lineage (NCBI taxonomy): Eukaryota > Viridiplantae > Streptophyta > Magnoliopsida > Gentianales > Rubiaceae > Coffea > Coffea eugenioides. The sequence goes on along the minus strand of NC_040038.1, from coordinate 3,942,991 downwards.
TTAGAACGTCTATAATCAAAATAGATTAGATAATTAAAAAAATTAATATTTTAAATATTTATTTTCTTAAGTTTCATTTCTTAAAGGCTCTCAGCTCGTTATTTAATAATGATCATATGTTGCTTCAAAGCCAAGCATGACTGTGTTTAGTACTGCTTAAGCTTCATCTTCGGTGTTTTATTTCTAGGCCCATTATATTTATGTTAATTCCGTGACACCCCAATACATTTCCAGCTTCTATAGTACCCTACATTTCCAAACCGCGGTTATAAGTCATCACTTCCTTTTTTACAAACATTCCCTTCATGATCCCTACTTGTCAGGTTGCAACGTGGTGGCCTCTGTGCCATATTCTTTACTTTCCACACCTATATTCGATTAGGTGAACACACTACAGAATTTACCAAACATACTATTTGTGCAAGACTCAAACTTTAGTTTATTTACATAATTTCTCCAATTCTTGAATCATGCAAAACACAGTCGAGTTTATTGATTTGTTTTCTTAAAAAAGGGACAGAGTCTGACGATTCTTTAACCGCTTTAATCGGTTAGTATTTTTTTCCAAATCCGTTTGCTCAATCTGAATGGGCAGGATATCCACTTCGCGCGCATTTCCGTCCAAACGAAAAACCATCATTCTTTCTCTGGGAAAATTACTAAATTTCCAGAAATTCCTTTTCCGTTTTTCATTGGATTGGATACAAACATCCCATTTGAGAAGAGCATTTTGGGGAACCAAAACTGGACGCATGTTCCTGTAAGTCAATCATTCGTTTTAAGGATTCTTTTTATGCAATTCTGTCATCTGTTTGAAATATTCCTGTTCACATTCATAAAAAGGCAATGTAGTTAGACTAAGGATTTTTTTTTTTATTCATTTGTATGATCAACGGGATGAAAGACTTCCGACCAATTAAAGCAGGGGATTTGACATTTTTTAAGATGGGGCATTTACGAAATGTTGATATCACCAGAAAAATATGAAAAGTTGTAAAACGTTGTTGTCTTGGTTTCTACGTTCCCTGCTTGCTGCATTTTCGGTGATTCAATAATTTCCTTTTTATGATCCCTTTGAAAAATAAAAAGTTTTTTTCCCCCTTGTTAGTCTGAAAATTTGCACTCTGGACAAGAGACTTGATATTTCCTCAGCTTAAGTTACTTCTGATGTTTCCAATTAATTGATCATCTGAGACAATGTGGCTGCCTAAGCTACCTTGCGAGGTATGTCATTTGCTTCGTTAGATGTGAATTCACATGCTGTATCATATATCATTGTGCAGCAAAGGAATTGCATTACCGTGATGCCCGACCTATGGTACACCAGTACAGCATTCTTCACAAGAAATTGATATTTGGATTAAGCGAACCTTCATTCTCTATGTTGTCAGTGTTACAAAATGTTCAGTAACTACAAGGCTCAGTTTATGGGCGGCAAGAAAGAGAAGTTTGTCAGGTAAGATAATGCACCAGCCTTGCAGGGATATGGTAATTTTATTAAGAATTTGTGGTTATGTCAATTATAATATATGGACTTTTTTGGTTCTTTGACTTTAGCTGCTTTATGGGCCTACTTTTTTGCTTTATATGGTGCCACTGATGGTGTTATAATCATCCTAAAGAGTCTCACAATCATATTAACTACCTTATGCATGTATGGTCGAAGGTCATTTGATTTTGCCTTTGTTTTGCTTCCTCTTCCATGGCGATTGTAAGTTCCTGGTAGGGTGGTAATTGATGTTCTAGCATTAAAACCATTCAGGACGTCATGTTGTTGGGTGAATGAACAAATTATCAGCAAGTTAAAATATGTCTTTACAGTTTCCTTTAGCTAGAGTGAAAGGCTTTTCAGCATTTTAGGTTTTCAATATTACTCTTAAGTGGTTTCCTGTTAGTCCTCCCTTCTCCCCCTCTTTTGGAATGCTTAAGACTGTGCGTGTATTTCTGCAGACTGCAAGGAATCCTGAAATTTTGCATGTATATATTTGTTTCATTTCTGGGAGAGATCCTGAAAATTTGATGTGAGGCATATTCTTTCATTGATATGATACAACTGATAGTTCCAGAACCACTAATTCCTGTTTCTTACTAACTTGATTTTAAGCCTGTACATGTCTCTCTCATGCATTCACAATCAATTAAGGGCTTAAAGGAGATTGATGTTATCTCATATGCGATCACTCAGAATGGGATCTAGTAAATTGATGTGTTGCCCCTAGACAAGATGGCAAGTATAGATATCCAGAACGAAAACAAATTAAGTTACTTAATTATGCTCATCCTTAATGAAAACAAATTAAGTTGCATTCCTCGTTATACTTAATATATGCTCATCCTTTTAATACTCGAGTACTGGAGGTATAGTTGGTAAGAACCTTTGAAATATTGTCTTGTAAATACTGTGGCATGATAGATGGTTATAATGATGCTGGAGTACTGGTTATTCTTTTGTATACATTGCTTGAAGCCTCTGTTGGATGACTTAATCTGCATTTGCTTGGCTCTATGAAATGTTTATTAATGTTTGTAGATGATAATTTGACACTTGTTTGTGTTGTAGGTTAGATGATTTGGACTCTAATTTATCATTTAAAGCTGATATGCCTGGAAAAACAAGAATTGGGTTTAGCTTAGAGGGACTGACTGGTGCCAATCGTTCTTCCAACAAACCATCAAAATCATTTAGGGTAGGGATGAAAAGAGGATCCGAGGGTATTATTACCTTGGGCAGATCACTAAAATCTGGAGTCAGCCGTGCTGTGTTCCCAGAAGATCTTAAAGTTTCTGGGAGAAAAGTTTTTGATCCTCAAGACAAGTCTCTCTTATTCTGGAACAAACTTTTGGTTTGTTCCTGCACCCTTGCAGTATCAATAGATCCTCTGTTTCTGTATCTTCCAGTTTTCCGGAGTAAAGAGATGTGCCTTCACATAGATAACAGTTTAGCTCACACAACTACAACTCTTCGGACATTAGTAGATGCATTTTACCTTATTCGCATGGTTCTGCAGTTCCGGACAGCTTACATTGCACCATCATCCCGAGTGTTTGGCCGTGGTGAACTTGTGATAGATCCTAAACAAATTGCAAAAAGATACACACATCGTTATTTTATAGTAGATCTTCTCTCTGTGCTACCTCTACCACAGGTTTGGTTCGTGCTTTTCTTTCTTTTTGAACAGCTAATGGAAGTTAAAGTGGTTTACATAATGATTTCTGCATGAGTGACATTTGACATCCCAAAGCATGGTAAAGAAATTTCAAATTTAATTGCCCACATTGTCAATTAGATCTTCCCATCCTTCATAAATATATGTTAAAGTTTTTACTTCATCAGCTGACAATTGCACTATACCCAAACAACTTAGTTGTAAAGGGCACTTTTACTAACCTATGCCATTGCAGTTATCTAAGACAAATAGTTTGATATTCGAAATAGTTAAAACACAGCTCCAAGCGGGAGCTGATATCAAATCTGCTTCTGAGTGAGAGTTATGTTACCACCACTTAAACGAAGTTCTTACTTTAGAGACATCGGAAGTGATTGTTGCCCTTTTTGACTCTTTAATAGGATCCTATATTTAGATGATTACACCAAGCAACATTTAACAAGTAATGGCATCTGTTTTTTGTAGCATCTCCCTTTTATAGGAGGAAATGACTACCAGAATGAGTGCACATTTGTTTTGCTATATCATAATATTAGACTACAGGAAATCCTTGATCTGATTTGCCATTACATCATTTTTTATCCGCAGATTGTTGTGTGGAGATTTCTTCATAGGGCAAAAGGTTCAGATGTCTTGGCAACAAAACAAGCATTAGTATTCATTGTGTTTCTCCAATATATCCCCAGGTTTTTGCGGTTTTTACCATTGATGTCAGAGTTGAAAAAAACAGCTGGAGTTTTTGCAGAAAGTGCTTGGGCTGGTGCCGTATACTATCTGCTGTGGTTTTTGCTTTCTAGCCATGTAAGTTGCTCTGAAGATACTAATGAACAAATAAAGAGAATCAGCTACTTATAAGGCGAAACTCTACTCTGGCATTCTTTGCAATTTTACTGCTATCTTTGATCATTGAATGGAGACTCTACTGAGGTGAATCATCCTAAGAAAGATCATGGTCTTTCATATGATACAATTTAACTAATTGACTTTCAAACGGTGTCCTTTTGCTGCAATAAGATTTTCTGAATCACCAACTCAGAAACAGAAAATAAAAAACCTGAGCTACTTGAAGGAACTGCTTTACTTGCTCACGTTGCTCTAGTTTCTCTCTACAAAAATGTTGAGCTCATATGTTACTCTGACACTACAGATTGTTGGGGCCTTTTGGTACCTATTAGCTGTGGAACGCAGAGATGCATGCTGGGAGGAAGCCTGTCAAGACAGTGACATGTGCAAAGCTAATGCTAATCTTCTCTATTGTGCAAGTGAGAGACCAAGTAATTCAAATTGGGAAAACGTCACCCAGACAGTTCTCGGTTCTCGCTGTGCTATTAATGATACATATTCAGCATTCGATTATGGGATTTATGCAAATGCTTTAACATCTGGAGTTGTTGAATCCGAATATTTTATCTCTAAATACTTTTACTGTTTATGGTGGGGCCTCCAGAATTTGAGGTAAGCTGCTAAAATGTTTAAAAATTGGATACTATCTACACTGCCATTCTGTCAATGATAATTCAGGATTCCACTGAAATTTAGAGTCCCCTCCACTTCTGACGGACTTCGAGAGAAAGTGGGGAGGGGAAAAGCAGCACCGTGCAATGCTTATCAGCTAAAATATTGTTTTGGAGTCTTTTGCATTTCTGTGATAAATTATACGCATTCACTTTCCTTATCATGTTTAACTGAAAAGATGCAGGAGCTAATTTTGGAATATCTTAGACAAGCTCTGAAATGTCACTTTTACCAGTGAGATTTTCCCTCCTCAATTAACTTGTCAAAAAACTGAATCCGAGGGAGGGCTATGCAGAAAAGAAAATCAAAATCCTGTACATGTTAGTGCATGTGCATGTCTTTTGTATAAGCTGCGCATGAGAAAGCATATAATATTTGATTGACTGGGTTGCAAATAGTTTGGTAACAAAAGCCATAAATGAACTATTTACTAAATTCATTACTTCTCCAATATGCTTAGAGAATTTAACTGTTGAGTAGCGTGCAGTATTCAGAGCTCATTTTGATGTTTCATTTTTTCCAGTACACTTGGTCAGGGGCTTGAAACCAGTACTTATCCTGGAGAGGTTATATTCTCCATAGCGATTGCAATTTTTGGTCTCATTTTGTTTGCTCTTCTCATCGGTAACATGCAGGTGCGTAAGAAATCAATTGCAGATGTTTTCTTTAGTTTACCAGCACACTGTGGCAATGGAACTAATCTGTTCATTTCTGCTGATTAACAAAGAAAACGTCTATAAAGATATTACATGATAAATTGCAAAATTATTCTTACTATACAATGTCTTTACATTTTAAACAGAATCTGCACTTATACAGATCACTACACTAGCTAAATCACCTATTTTGGGTCAACGATTTATTGCTAGCACTGTGTCACAACCTGCTTAGCAGATGAAATTGCAGAAGCATCGGCTTGGTAGCCCAGAATCCCATACGTTGGATAAGAATTGAATACTGTTATTAGGTTTATGATCAGAACAGCTTTACAGGGATTTAACTTGCACATTTTTGTTGCATTTACAGTTCCTTTTCATTATAAGGATTTCTTTGTTGGGTACCAAGGCTTTTTTCAAATTCTTACTCAAAGCCATATGTATCAATAAGAATACCGAATTCATAAGTTTTTCTTTTTTCTGCAGTTTTCTAAATGAGTATAAAGAGCCATTGTACAAAGTTTATGCAGTACATCCGTACAGTATTTTATCTTTAAGACACCAATTATTTTCTACAATGAAAGCAAGACTTTCTTGACTCTTGCGGTTTCTCCGACAGACTTATCTTCAATCTATGACTGTTCGGCTTGAGGAGATGAGAATTAAAAGACGTGACTCTGAGCAGTGGATGCATCATAGAGTGCTTCCCCCTGAACTAAGAGAAAGAGTTCGGCGCTATGATCAGTACAAATGGATGGAAACAAGAGGAGTAGATGAAGAGAGCTTGGTCCAGAGTCTGCCAAAAGATCTCAGGAGGGATATCAAGCGGCATCTCTGTTTGAATTTGGTCAGAAGAGTAAGTGTTATATAACTTTTATCCCCTGTTATTGTAGTTGTTTACTGCCACGTGAGCTTTTCTTTTAGATGTGCATTGGGACTATGAGATAATAGGTAAAAGCATTTGATGGTTGCTTTTCTCCCGAGCCCTCAAATTTAGATAAATATTCCGTTGTTGGGGAGTAGAATTATCTGATACATGTCTGTGAAGCTACTTTCTATCTTGTGTCGTTGTCAACAAGAATATGAAGACAAAGGGTATTTCTGTGTATGATAACTTTGGGGTGACATTTTTTAAGATTTCTTTTTCTGGTTGTAAAGGCGCCAGATGAAATATGGCATGGTATATGATCATGTATGAGCATTGAACGATTATAAACATTTATATGTTGCTATTGATTTTAGTAATGGGAGCTTGCAGGTTCCTTTATTTGCCAATATGGATGAGAGGTTGCTTGATGCAATCTGTGAGAGACTTAAACCAAGTTTATGCACAGAAAATACATACATTGTCCGAGAAGGGGATCCAGTAGACGAGATGTTGTTTATAATCCGTGGTCGCCTGGAGAGCGTAACAACAGATGGTGGGAGAAGTGGATTTTTCAATCGAGGTCTTTTGAAACAAGGTGACTTTTGTGGGGAGGAGCTCCTCACTTGGGCATTGGATCCTAAAGCTGGTTCCAACTTACCACCATCTACTCGTACTGTCAAGGCTTTAACAGAAGTGGAGGCGTTTGCCTTGATAGCAGATGAAGTGAAATACATTACCAGTCAGTTCAGGCGCATTCATAGTCGACAAGTGCAGCATACCTTCCGTTTTTACTCACAGCAGTGGAGAACTTGGGCCGCCACCTTCATCCAGGCTGCATGGAGGCGCTATTCAAGGAGGAAGCACATGGAAATTCGTCGCCTTGAAGATGAAGCCGCAGAAGATGAAGAATATGAATCCAACTCAGTCCCATCATCCAGCTTTGGAGCTGCGATGTACGCCTCAAGATTTGCCGCCAACGCTTTGCGTGGTGTTCACAGGATTCGTAGCTCCAGGTTGATAAAGCCGCAAAAGCCCCCCGAACCTGACTTTGAAGCTGGTTTATAACTGCTGGATGAAGCTGCGCCAAGCTCTCCTGATTCCAACACTGATGTTGTGGATTGAGAAGTTGATTAAACTGTAGATTAACTTGTCAGGTGAAATAGAAATCCGGATCTGCTGTACTAAGTGAAATTTCTTCTGTATCCAAGCAGCATCTCTAGCAGTAATCTGTGCTGTAGACCAAATGTCCTCTTAGTAGTTGAAAAGCATTTATGTTAATCCGCTTCAAATGAGGATAGTTTTCAATTGATCTGTGGTATTATCTGGCTTCGAGAACAAATGAGGAAAAGTTAAATATAGAAACTAACCAGCGTGCGTCAAAATATTTAGAACTACTTGTATCAGGTAGAAAAGGATCATGTACGGGATGAAGAGAAACAAATACCCACTCTCAAGTCTCAAGTCTCAATTGCAATTTTCTTTTTGAATATTGCCAGAAAACAAAATCAAGAACAGAAATAAAGCATAAAATCAGTCTTGACAATCTGATCTCTCATCGCTAGGGCTCCTTGGAGATTATAAACTTTGGAAGCCTCTACGAATGAACTTAATAATCCACTACTTTAAAAAAAAAAGACTTTCCATTTCTGCAGTTTCAAAGCAACTGCGATACATTTGTAAAGCAAGCAGACAATTTCTGCTGAGTTGTAGGAAGGGGAACGGTATGAAGGTGAATGTGTAACTTAATCTATTAACTGAGTTTCCTTTATACATATTGGTTCCCACTACAAACACCCAACCCATGTAGTGAACTCGTTTCTCTCATTCTTCAATTTCCTCTCCCCTGTGAAAGTTGTCTCATTGCCATTGCTACTGTTCAGCTCCGCCAAGCAGCAGACTGTTCCAGATCAATATTTTCTTCCCACCAAGTGATAGTCTGAAATTATGTACTTCAAATGAGAATTTTTCAATTCAAGTATGTGAGCAAGGACCAGGAGTAATGGAAAAGGTGCAGTTATGCAAGGACAACAGATGCATATCCAGAGGAAGCCAGAAGGGGTGTTGTTGGGGGTTTTGGTTTTGTTGGGGGTTGGGGGGGAGTTGAGGGAGGGGAGAGATCTCAGGAAACTACTCTGAAATACAACCTTGTAGCCTCTTCGAAGAAATTCAAGTGAGCTTCCTTCTTCCTCCTGCAGTCCAAGGACCCTCAACAGTTCTTCCTTGGCCTGGCAGGCCAAGAAAATCTTAAGTTAACAAATAATAATAACGCCTTAGAATTTGTTAAGGATTAGTGAGGATTCTTACTTCACCAAGGGCGAAGCGAGTTGTACTCTCAGCAACACAAGCAAAAGAACCATCTGTTTGTTTCAACATAACCTGCCAAGGCCCTGCAAATTTTGAGGGAATGTAAGAGCATGACTGTATTTTGTTAGCTAATCATGAGTCTTGTGTCTTGCTATATGCTACATATTAAGATTGTATAGCTAATGGCACACTGTGAAGTAGAAGTACCAATGTGTAAGCTACAGGGATGAAAGCAGAACCAATCTTTGTGCTTTTAAGGTGTTACAGAAAAATGCAAAACAATAACATCAAAAGATGGATTTTCTTCCAAAATTTTGCTCCAAATTCTCCTCAATGAATATCATACCATTGAGAACTTATGATTGAGGTAAGACTTAAGAGCCATATATTTCTAGTAATCATTATTGGAGAATTTATACGAAATCTCCTGATTAAAATAAAGCAAATCTGCATCAGCAGTAGAAGCAAAAGATAGGAACATTATAAGATGCAGAGAGAAAAGAAAATGATAAGGAGTTGTATTATAAGAATGCGTGACAGCTATATATCTCACCAGGGTATTGACGAAACAATGCTCCACTATAATTCACTACATAAGGTGCCACTGCAATTGTCTTCCAAATCAGAAAACAAAGATCTGTAAAATGTACTATGAGAAATCAAGCAGGAAGTTAAACCTACGACAGCAATTATTACCTTTGAGTATTCTCTTGTTCGAATGTAAAAAACTGGAGTAAACTGAGAGAGGAATCTGTAATGTAAATCTTTCGTTGGAAAGCCAAGAAGACCAAGGTCAGCACTGCAATTGTGATTGGTTCTTGGTCAGAGGGAACAAATCAAAGATGAGACTACCACTAATCCAACTAAAAGTCGGGTCATCATAAAGTACCGCAATGTGTCAAGCTCCAGATTGAAAAGAAGGGTAGGAGTGGAGGTGGCAAATTTTTCCTGCATCATTGCAAAAGAAATAAAAGCCTCATCAGTGACCTGAATATGAGCACCACATATAAATTTCTTTTTTATACTTAGAAAAGTACAGGCTGCAAGAAGTACAACTAGTGTTCATGATTGGCAATCAGTAACACAACCTCTAAATTTGTCAATTATAATAAGTTTCAGACTCAGAGTCCGGAGCTTGGGAATGTAAACTGCAAAACCTGCAAATGCCTCAGGTTAATTCAGTATTTATGTTTTAATTGGTTATTTTTTAATAGGTGATGTTAAAGGAGGAAATGGGAGTCAAGGTAATAGCCTTACATCACTCGGCTTCTTCTGATTCTTCTCATATGTTTTTTCAAAAAAATCACACTTGCCTTGCAAAGTTACATATCTAAGAAGGATTTCATTCTTTCAAAGAAACACTACACTCTTGTATTAGAAATTAAACACAAACATGCATGAAAAAAAGGAGAAATCTGTTGATGTGGTTATTTGTTATCTTGCGGACAAAAGCCCTACCATCATGGCAGGAAGGTTAGGTGCATACAGCCTTATCCATACAAATGGTTCATACCCCTACAAAAACCTTTTGAGAGCCTTATATATGCATGATGCCAATAATAACCTTGACAAATTGCCGATGCTCAACTATTGGACATGAAACATCATCTATGCAGTCACATTTGCACGTGAAGTTTATAGACATCAAGTACTAGGAAATTATAGTTGCAAGGATAGCATACCACATACTTCTCTATCACTGAGAGATCACGTGTGCTAGAACTAATAAATATATAGATTGATGGTGGCTTGTCAGACTTCCAACGACCTGCATTTGGAAGGAATGGTTGGTATAGTGATTATTTTTCTATTAATTCCAGAAAGAATATTGCACTCAGCCAAAATCCAAAGGAGAAGAAACAGACTATTAAATCAGACCTCCTTATTTCTCATCCATTGGCATGTCAATAGTTCCTTCATGTTTCATGATGATATTTCCATTACTTTGACTATAGGAACTTTTTATGTCATGAAATACTAGAGATTTAATTTTACCAATTATGAGCTTGTAGGGATACGCTAAGTCTAGTCTAAATTCCAGAAAGCAATGCGACACTTATATTCGTTCAACCAACCTTCATTCTCATCCTCAAAATCGAAATCCAAGGTGTTCCGTACAGATCTAAGAAATGTGGTAATAGGACCAGCAGGAATATCATCCAAGGATCCAATGGTTAATCCTTCAATCTGAACACGTAAACAAACAAATAAACACTCGAGATCATATGACTTTACAAATTGTTAAAGCTCCGGCAATTTTTCCCAGAAGCAGCATCAAGCAATTTCATGTATCTAAGTATCATAAGACATTGGCTAAGAGGTTTCTATCATACAAGATAATGAGTAATGTAACTATTGATTCAGTCAAGTAATATTCTAGTTTTAATTGGATGTCAATCCTTCAATGCATGTATCTTTTCTCCTTTCCTCACAACAATTAATTTCTGGACCATCACATCATGTGGAAGATTTTTGTGATTTGCCTTGCGCCGTCTCAACATAAAAGCACATGCAGCACAAAACCATGCAACTGCTCTTTATACCATTAAAAACATTGAACAAAAGAGGTCAATACTGAGCCTCAATACCTAAATAACACTTGTGAAATTTTGGTATGTGAAATTCACTGACTTTATTAGAAACACATGAGGTATAATATTGATTCAAACTATTTGAAAACCTGTTTTTAGACACTGAAAAAAATCTTGAAAACTTGTCCTAACAACACTAGGTATTATAAAATTTCCTTTCTTCTCCCTCAGTTGATCTTAAAGCAACCATTGGAGTTGATAAGATGAAGTCATTTCAGCACTTCCAGCAAGAGAAGATAAAGAGCCCATAAACTTCACGTGATACAATGTACATCCCATTAATATTCCTTCTCAAAAAAAAATCTGCATTAAAGCAACTCCACTGGTAGTTCACAGTCAATGTGACTCCTGAGGCGCTTCTACATATGAATTAGCTACCTCGGACTGAAGAGAACAGTATGTGATGTACAAATGAGACACTCTCTTACTGAGTCAAAGGCAGCTTTGAAGAGTTCTGTGGCCCTTCGCTTTTCTGGCTTATCTGGGAACACCTAGAATTCCAATAGGAGTTATAAGAGTTCATACCCTTTTTAGCGTGTTTCTATCTGTATATGTGTGTGTGTGTGTGTGAACGAAACAAGTCTAGCCTTACAATGCAAGCTCTTGTTTCAGTTCTCTCCTGAAGTTTCTTTACAACTGCCAAAGCCAGTTGAATATTGGCATCACTGAACTCATCTGATGATCCCTTCACATATGCAGCAATTTGACAATATCATGTAACATCTTTTGTTAAAGGCCAATACCTTTCCAATTTCCAAATTGCATCAGAAAAAGGATAAGTACGACACACTCAAATTATGGAAAATAAAGGACATGCGATCCATGTAAAACAAACTCTGTAAATAAAGGCCGGCTACGAATTACCTTATAAGAAGACATGTTGCTAGGCAAGGGACTTTTTGATGCAAACCAGTGAAAAGTAAAACACAAAGACGAAAATGGTGTCAGCATAAGCAAGAGAGAAATCGAGGCGGTAACGACAGATACTGAAGTAGATTAAGAAACACGATTACGCCAATGTTAATAAGCAATTACACTACCAGAATTTAGGCACCCTACAATGCAATGTTAACTCGGGGAATTGAGATGCATCTTAGATTAATTCTACATGATAAAGTCCCTGATTTGTTATCTACATCATAAATGTTATTTTTGTTACTTCGATGAAATAATTGCCTCAGTTAAACTGCACTTAAAATTTTTTTTCTTTCGCAAGAGTGCGCATTTATTCATCAATTATAAGCTAAAACAAAAAAAAACCCACGGCTGAAATTCGTAAGACGAAATGTAGGATCATAAATTAAAGAACTCTACAGGACTTCATTTGACCCTGCTGCAAAAAAATTAATAGTGGTATAGCAAGAGCAAAATAATTCCAACATGAACAACAAAAATCCATGCCTAAAATTGGACAAATAAACTAAAAATAACCGTAATATTCAATCAAAAAGTGAGAACTTTAAGTAGGTACATTGGGATGAAAAATTACGGGAATTCGATTTCGAGGCGGGTCTTGCCATCATTAAGAGCACAGAACAGAGAATTGGCAGCATCAGTGACGAGCACTTCGTAAGATTTAGGCTTGTAAAGTGAGACACCGAGCTTGGGATCCGATTCGTTAGCTGCAGTTGTTCTTGCTGCTTTGATGGTAGTGCGGTACTGCGATGAGCTGGCGGGCGATAAAGATAGTCTTTTTGGCGGGCAAGAAAATGTGGGAAAGAGAGAGAAAGAAGAAGTGAGAGCAAGTGGTTGATGAATCTTAAAGAGGGAAGTCGAGGACAGTGGACGCGGCTGTGCTGGCGGTGAAAGGGGCACGGGAACGGCCATGATAAGGTCTGCTTGGTGGTGGTTGGAGGGAGGCAGCGGGGGAGTGGAGGGAAGATAGCACAAGGTTCAGAAGCTGAAGTGGATATAAATATAATGGATTTGATAATTGGCAGTATTTTCTCACTTGGTAGTATCGGTCTCTTTTTACTGATTTTCCTTTTATTAACGGAAAAGGAATTGAAGGGATTATTTTGGAGGGGGGGGGAAGAAGGAATGGAAAGCAGGAAGATGAGAAGACTTTTGGAAATTGAAAAAGACGAAGGTGTAATTTGTGATTGTTGTTTTGACTATAAGGGAAAAATGCAAAATGCAGTCCAAAAGATGCAACGGGGTTCAAATCAATGGTAAGAAAATATATACAGTTAGTGTTTTTTTTTCCTTAAAGAAAAAATTCTAACTTATATATATATATATATATATATATATATATGAATGTTTTTTTTATCATTTGACAACATATACTTGAAAGCGTTAGAATATAATAATGTCAATCGAAAAGCATAACAAAACCATTTTATTTGTAAGCAAGTATAACAACACATTAGGAACGGAGAAAAGAATTTCTGTTAGCTGCCTTTGTTCGTATCAGTGTTATGGATTTAGCATCGGGTCATTTGACTGCACCCCATAAATCAATGGATAAATTTCTTCAGATACATCCTCTCTGCAGAAAGATAAGCAATCAATATGCTTTTCTTCTAAATCTACAATCAACTTCTCCCCTTCAAAAATGCATGGTGACAGTCCAAGTTGCCTCAGGCATACGCTAGATTAGCAAGAGCTTTGGTGCACTATGTTCAAGAGAGTGGGCTCTGATGAGTTTCCTGCAAAATCAGGATCAGATAAGATAAGAGAAACAAAGTTAAAGGGGAAAAATAGCGTAAAAGTAAACAAAGGAAAACAAAAGGCAAATTTAAAGGGCACAAAAGCAAAAGAGAAAGGGCAGAATAAAAAAGACAAAGAAGATTCTGTAGAATAAGAGGGCGAAAGCCTTGTAGTCTTTTCAGTGCCACTCAGATTCCACGTGTAGGGCATAAAAACAAACATGCATGCGGATCTTTGACATATTCTCTTAATCTGGATTCTCTCTGTCATCCCACATATGCTACCAGTACCAGAGTATCTTTCGCTTTTGCCCATAAAACCGATGGAAAAGTCTCAACAAAACACATCCCAGATTGCAATATTACACCTAGAACCCAAAAAGCTAATCATTAAACCCCACACTCCTCTGTCACAATTTTAATCAGGCGATACTTATGAACATAAGATAGTGGGCTAGTTGTTCCTCTGCCGCCTTACCTTGTCATGTTAACACGAGTCCATTCCTCAACCATTAGAATTTTAGCCCCGAAAGAAATTTGCTGTTCAAGAGTGAAGCCTTGCTCTGATGGACTTGTTGAAGCACATTTGCCCCGACTCACCATATGTATGCAAATTCTTTCCTCTTTTTTAATATTGAGAAAGGATCATGATTGCTGAAGATATCATGCTAAGAATTCCAAGAATTCTGTTTCTATGGGACAATCTTATTCTCTTTTACTCTGTGTTTCTAGAATTCTTGATCAATTTTAACTAGCACGGAGTATTTGATTTATTGTATATGAGAATAATCTGTTTGACACCGGAATGCTTAATTCGTCAGACGTACAAAGATGATTATGACATCTTCTTTACTTTGTGTTACCTTCTGCCATTTCAATGAAGAAACGATACAGTAGCAAAGTTTGACTTCTGAAGGAAATGTCAAGGCATTGAAGGAAGGGTTATCTCTTATTTGGCATCAAAAAATGTGGATGCAAATATTTGCTCTTTGCCGTGGCGTCCAGGACATAAAACATTGGTTATTAATTCCGAATTTTTGTTGGCTGGTTTCCAGCTGATGCTAATTGGATGTCTCTGGCTTTGTTATTCTTGGTCAGGTATGGGATGGCAAAGGTGTCTCGGAGTGTTTTAGTGACATATATCCTTCACTTGTCCTGGCTTCTATTTTGCTTAGCACATACATAAAAAATCGCTATGCTGGTTTTGAATTTTTTTTCTCATCTTGTTTCCTTAAGAGCAGTTACAGTGCTGGTTTTCGGAGCAAATGTGGCAACTTTGGTTGTGATTGCGGTGGTTGGAGTTACAAAGAGAAGGGTCAAGGAAAATATAAAGGTAGGTTCCAATTCACTGCCCTAGACTGCAGAGCTTGCTTAATTTCTGACTTCTTAGAGACAGGTGAAAGAAACAATCTTGCAGAATTGGCATGAAGTTCTTAACTGCAGGTGTTATAAGGAATGAAGACATAAGCCACTAAGTCACAGCAGTTGCAATTCTAACTGCCTTAATTGTGTGTATTTATTAAGCGCATAAGTTCATTTGCTTGGAATATATATGGGCCATATAGATACTAATTGCTCACATTGCCCTTGTACCTAGAAAATGCCAATGTCAGAACTTTTATGGCACCTCGCAAATACTTAATCTGTAGTTTTAGTAAAAGTTTTCTTGCAGTGCAACACTGGTTTCCATATAATTTCTTTGCGCTTCAGAGTCTTGTTAAACTATCCTGTGTTTGCCTTCCATTTTCTGCAAATCCCAGCAGATTTCTGTACCCTCTGGAGATTGACTAGTATTGCCTGGCTACACTGCCCACTATATTAACATTTCAGTTAGTAGTGTTACAAGAAATGGCAATGCTTTTGATAAATAGTCTCTTGTAGCCTTGTTATAGTGCACTGATTTTTTTTAAAAAAATTTAATCTGAACAGATAAATCTTCCATTCAAGGTTTTGTTGTACGTTTTACCTGTTATTGGAGCATGTACAGCATTCTTCGACATGGTTTTGCTTCTGAGAAGTCTCCGACAGGGTCATGCTGTTGTGTTTCACAGATGGCTCTTTAGTTGTTCCCAGATTGCAGTCTGGGTAAGCTTATAGATGTTTCTGAGTTGGTTAATAGAAGCCTGTGATAGTAGCCATTTGTATCATGGGATTACACCATTCTCTCATTTGTGCTACAACCTTTAGGTTACAGTTTTACTTTTTTCAACACGTGGCTACTGGTTCGTCTTCTGCAACCAAGTCTTGAGTCTTTGGTGGATTGTTAAACCATTTCTCTTGATTCCTCATCTGCAAACAGTTTTCTCTTCACAAGGGGTATGATTTCTTAATTAATTTTGATCATGTGTGACCAACGTCTAATTTTCTATATTGGATTCTCTAGAAACAACCTGTATGCACCTGTTCTAGTTGTTTGATGTTTGAGATGATAGCACTTCAAAGGTAATTGCACCTGCATGCAGTTTTTTTCTGTAAAAGATCTTATGTGTTTTTGAATTCATTGCCTGTAGACATGTTATAAGTTATATCTTCAATATTCATTTTCTTGTCAATCATCATTCTTGGAGTTGCTTTTGTCTCTTGATTATCTGCATATCTGAAATATCCAACTCTGGGTTATTTTTCCTGTACAAAAGCATACCTCTGCTAAGCATGAAGTGTATTATGAGCAATTTCTTTGATAACTTGAAACATCTTTCTACAAGTCTATCTATACACACTGTTTGACAATGTTAATTCACATTAACATTCAAATACACAAATGTATGATAGATGTACAGCATTATGGAGGAATATAGGTAGTCAAAATTAGTTTTTTTTTAAGCTGCAATCTGCAAATGAAGATTATTTTAGTTTATTTTTTATATCTATGTTTGTCTAATTGTTCAGAGTTAAAAGTAGTCTTATGTAAGCCCAAATAGTCTTCTCAATGGCATTTGATGTGCTAGGTACATATTTGGGTACGTTCTTATGGAGAACATTTGAAGTATAATAATTCCAACTGTGAGAAAATTGAATGGGTTGCTTGTGTGGCTAAAGAGATGTGTCAATGCTTTACAAGTTCACTAGAAGACAAAGCTTAGCTGATGAGAATCCTGATTTTCCATTTCCTTCTAATTTTTGAAATAAATTCAAATTTTCTTGGACCTGAGGTAGTCATTTACCATCTTCTTGTATGTGCGATTAAAGTATCTTCTTGTTGGATCCACTATGTTACCATGAACAAATATGTACAATTAACGTTGTTTACTATTGTTGCAATACTGTAGTGTACCAAGACAAATGCTTTATATGTTGCTTATGACTCATGTTTATCATAAAGTACTTATTTATGAAATTTGGTCTCACTTGATGGTGACAGGCTTTCAGATGTCTTAGGGAGAGCTCTCTTGCTTTACTGGATATCATGTTTGGGATCTTGATTAACATCATGAGGATAAAATGGGCATCTTACAGAGGCAGGTAATTTCACTTGCGTATATGTTGTGAATTTTCTAGCCATCTGGATAAGTCTTTCAGAAAGTATATGTTCCTTCTCCAGTTGGAACTGATTATTGTTTTTTGTCTCTTTATGATCTTATCTGTCATAACTGTATTGAGTAATGAGCTGGAAGTTTAGATGAATGAAAAGGTACATGTTAACTGTGCCTTCAGGAGTCGAGGACTTTGGCATGTTATGCTTTAGGTTGACTTCAATTCACTGTTAAATGACTCATTCGATTCAGCAACATGGAATAAAACCTGAAAGAGTAGGACACACTGCCTATATAATTATGATGGCTTGGAGGGTTTGGCAAAAGTACCCTGCTTGATATTCTCTATTTATGGAATAAAAATGAGCGCTGAGCCCTGCCTGATTCTCAATATTTTGTGTTTTAGTATGTCTAAGCTCTAGTTTTGGAGAATAAGGAAGCATAATATTTTATGTGAACACTGACTTCTGAAACTCAGAGTCCAAGAGAAAGTAGTAGCAACGGAAACCTTTGTAGGTTTCCAGAAATGTTACATCTTCCCAAACAAGATAAGCATTTAATTCCATTTATGTCTCATCTTCATCTTATTCCATTCATCCTACTTTGTTTGCACAGAATGATTAATATCTGTTGCATTATGTTATCAAGAAACTTTCAGTATCCAGAGTTGCTACTTTCTGATTTAGTGTGTCTTCAGATAGTATTTATCATGTCATTTGTGTTTTCCTTATATCAAGTGTTTGCTTCGTGAAGGAGTAATTCCATGGAAGAACCACTTCTTCCTTGCAAGATTGATGTCAAAGAAGGTCACCCGAAATTCCCAGTATGTACTATTTTTACCTTTCATATTCTTTAAAATGTTAATGTGACGATCTCCTCCCTATTTAGTCACGCAAATAAAAGACAACTTGATATCATTTTCATCCATTGGACCTCAGAGTACTTGTCGTTACTCTTTAACTTGTCTCTTTGAATTTGTGTTTCCGAGGACAAACTCTCTGAGTTTGAAAGAATGTAATTACTGCAATCTAGAATCCATCCTTTAGCAGAGCTTGTTATATTGGGCTGCTTCTGGTAATTGGATAATGCTAATTATTGCTCTCAATTGTGCACCAGTATGCTTGGAAGGAAAACTATGATTTTTAGGCAAAGTTTAGATTGCTCGCTAGACGTATGACATCTGTAGAAGCTTTTAATCAAGTTATTGGTGTCTTGTACTGTATGCTTGGAAGGAAAACTTAACTATGATTTGTAGGCAAAGTTTAGATTGCTTGCTAGATGGATGACATCTGTAGAAGCTTTTAATCAAGTTAATTGTGTCATAGACAGAATGTTCTGTGTGACATTGTGATGGTTTTATCTCTTAGAACTTCTGATAAGCTTTGTAAGTTACTTGCATTGTTTTTTCCTCGTAAAGTTCGTTTGAGTTTGACCAAATCTTTTCCATGATTTCGCTAGTAATATGTGAGTCTAATCGTTCCTATTATTTAGCGGAAGCATCAAACAGAATGAGAAATTAATTTAGGCAATGCATGCAGATTATAGCATAGTATCAATTCATATTTGATTTAGGCATCCCCAAAAGGATTTAAATGGTGGAACAAGATCTTATCCACCAAAACTGTGTGGAATCTCATCAATTGATAGTATTAGTTGATCATACAATACAACCTATCTCATGTCCTCAAATTCAGATAGCACTGTCTTCTACTATATCTAAAAGCATTCAAACCAAGCTTTTCTTACATTTAACAGTTGATCATTTTGTTCTGATTCATATTCTCTAAATTAATCTCTCTCTTTCTCTTTGATCTTTAAGATGTCATAAGGTCTAATTCTTGTAAATTTGTCATCCTTCTATGCCCAGATTGGCAGGATTCTGTGAGTAACTATTGTCTATGTACGGCTATAAAATTATTTGTTCCCAACACAATTATCCCTTTGCTACTCTTTTCTAGTTCATTTCATCAGCCCCTTTTAATTGTCACGATGTTGTAGACTGATCTAAAAATTACATTGTTCTTGTAGGGACTTATGTGCAACTTTTGGCACCTTATAACTTTCAAAACCATTGACACTTTAATGGCATGTGGTGTAGAGAGACAGCTTGACTCAAATGATTTGCTCAGTTTGCCAGAAGATTTGAATCCTTCTTCTTGCCATCACATATTACAGCAATGCTGGGAAGCTCAACAAAGAAAAAATTCTTCTCACCTTTCTTTACTCAAAGCAATTTGTTGTGCATATGGGTGGCCATACTTTCATCTAGGTTTTCTAAAGGTACTTCTTTTAGTGATATACTAAGAGCATTGGTAAGAAAACAGGATGTTTCATTCTTATTTTTGTAATTTGTATATGAATGCTATTGTTACACTGAATAAGCAGATGAGGAATTAATTTCTAAGGAATTCAACTGGTTCAATATAGTATTTCTTTGTACTGTAGGATTTGGGGGTTTATTCAATTATCTCACAATGTTTGTTTATCGAATATGGAGTAAATTGGATTAAATAAAAGGCTCATTTATGGGTTCATCAACTTCAAAGTACCATCACAAAGTATTATACCTTTGCAGGTGATTAATGATTGTCTAGGTTTTGTGGGACCAGTGCTTCTCAATAAGTTGATTCGGTTTCTTCAGCAAGGTTTGCACTTCAATTGGTTCATTATCATGCTATGAACATGGTATTCCAGAAGACAGAAATGAACATGAATTATTGTATTGATTTTATTTCTGATTCGTCAGTATGTTGAACAAACACCCTTGTAACTGTTAATCTACATAGAAGCCATTTGGCAAGATAAGTCTAATTGATTTGCATTCCAATCCCTCATGAAGTAAAAATTAAAGGTGTCGGAGATTAAATTGGAAGATTGATTGGTTACATAAGAAAGGCATTGAGGGTTGCTTATGTCTTAAGCTTCAAGCAAGTTATGCCATATAGGGATGAAACCAATGAGGACTATTTGAAGTGAATTACATGTGGAGTCCTGGATTGGATGGAGCAATAATTTGGTACATAAGTATGAGAGCAAAATTTCAATTTTCATATAGAGTCTGTGATAGGAATTTGTCCAAATTTTGCTTAGTTACATGCTTACCTATACAGGAGACTTGTCCTGCCATAATTATGCATTCACGGAGAGGAAATTTTTGGTTTACAGGTTCTGACCACTATGATGGCTACATTTTTGCTATATCCTTGGGCCTAGCCTCTATTTTGAAGTAATTCTCACTCTCTAAATTTGGTAATGTTTGTTAAGTCATTTTTATTTTCTTCTTGAGCTACATATATTTATTATATCCGTTATTTGGGTAGGTATTTAAATTGGAAAAATATGTGTAAATGCTTCATGATTCAAATTAACATCCCTCCTGATTGAAGTTTGCCTTTACTCTTCTTCTTCTACTTCTTCTTCTTTATTTTTTTATTTTTTGTTTTGTTTTTTTAATAAATGCATACGTTAACCAAATCTGCTGGAGCTTTGTGGTGCTCTTCATCCAATCTGTTCCACTGACAACTAACTACCCGTGGATGATATTTATGATTATCTTGTGTGGTGCAGATCCTTCCTTGATACACAATATACTTTTCATCTTTCCAAACTTAAGCTGAAGCTGCGCTCTAGCATTATGACTATTATTTACCATAAGGTAATATCTTAGTTTATCTTAGTAATCAACTTGTACTAGCTAGGTAGTCTGTATGTTGATTATTCTCTCTTATCTGTCTGGATATGATGTTTATTAATTAGCACAAGCTCTGTCCATTGACACATATTCTTGATTCATTAACTTTACTAAGAAAAGAAATGGTGTCTCAACTTATGTCTAATGAAGATACAGGAGACCTCTCCCTGAACCAAAAAAAAAAAGGCTTTTTGTTTGTAAGATATTTCCACCCATATAATTTACGTGTTTCTTGCTTCATTTAACATTTTTTCTCCAAAGTTAATATATATATATATTTATAGAATGTTAATATTGACATCTCTTGCAACTTTCCAGTGTCTTCATGTTAGACTTGCAGAGAGGTCAAAATTTTCTGAAGGGGAGATTCAAACATTCATGTCTGTTGATGCTGATAGAACTGTCAACCTTTGCAACAGTTTCCATGATATATGGAGGTCCTATTTCTATGCTTTTGTCTATATCGGGTGATATGTTTCAGTTATATACTCGTGTTACCATAAACATTGTACAGCTGTTGCTTGTTTACACTTTTGGTGAAGTTGTATCATTTGTCAAACGTTTCTTCAAGGAAACTGGAAAAGTTTTGCCCATATTAAAACTTTCATAGAACCCTTTTTTTTAATGGTCTTTTTGAACAGATTCAATCAGTTCTGATCAAATGAGAAAATTCTAAAGAATTTTTTGTTACTAAGTGCGGCATAAATGTTTTTATTTTCTTTTAATAATAGACATCGGCAGATAACAAGCAGTATATTAAACCGTTTTAAACATTCTGACAAGCAATCTGTTAGATGCTCAACTTAGTACGTTCTGAACTCTTCATTTCATTTAAACATTCAGATATTCAAGTCCTTCATAAGTTTTTAAATATTATTAGAATTGAGTCGGTTGAGCATTAATGTCTTTCGTTAATTAGAGGGATTAACAACAGTTAATAGCTTTTTTATGTTTATAAGCACCATTGCTTTCTTCTTAATCTTTAAATGGTTTGACTGTCATGTGATTTGTCAGCTTGCCGCTGCAAATTGGAATAGCTCTATATCTACTCTACGTACAAGTCAAGTTTGCATTTCTTTCTGGAATAGCAATAACCATTCTGCTAATACCGGGTGAGAATATTTTGGACTGGTATCTGATTAAAATTTTTTTTGGTTGGGTAAATTTGCTATGATGTGGGCATATTTTGTGTCCAATTCGATACTTTTCTGTACTCACACATATTTGTACATATTGAGAATTTTGTTACTTCTTCAGTGAAATTGCTTGACAGAGTAAGCAGCATGCTTTGGAGTATGTTATACAACTAAGAAATTACACTAAGAGAATAATGCTGAAGAATATGTAATACTAATGTCTGTTAATAAATCAATGTAGTTGAACGCTTAAAAATAGTTGACCTTGTTGATAGGTGTAATAGTTGAGTAAAATAATATTCTAAGAATCCAAGAGAATTTCTTTTATCTCCATGTTTGAAAAGCATATATTCAGCAGGATTTTGTAGTGTATGACAAGTCCACCAAGAAGTCATTCTGAATTCTGCAGACGATAAAACTTGGTTATATTGACTTATATGCAGTCAATAAATGGATTGCTCAACTAATTGCAAAGGCTACAAGAAGCATGATGGAACAGAAGGATGAAAGGTATGTGTACAATTTTTTATTCTTCTAATTCATTGCGATTTGTTTAAAAGTTTGTAAAAGTGAAATTGGTTTTCTTGTTTCCCACCAAGTGTTGCACCCTGACCCTCTCTTTGATGTTTGATGTGGATGCAGACATATGCCAAGGTTTAACTATATTGGTTTTTGTTTGGGGGGGGGGGGGTGATATAAGAAGATATTTGTTTTCCTCATTGCTTTCCAGAATTTCTGCTTGTCTAAGTCATTAACAACATCTTTGAAGTGCACTCTTATATATATATATATATATGCATATATATATATTTGTTTTGCAGAATTAGGAGGACGGCTGAACTCTTCACATACATTCGGACTTTGAAAATGTACAGCTGGGAGCTTATATTTGCTAGCTGGTTGATGAAGACAAGAGCATTGGAAGTGAAATACTTATCAGTAAGGAACCTGAATATTCTAATTGTACAGTAATTTGGAACTTGGGCTTTCTTCTTTGCACCTCAAAGCCTGTTGTCTTTTTTGCTAGACCAGGAAATACTTGGACGCGTGGTGTGTATTTTTTTGGGCAACTACACCAACCCTTTTCTCTTTGTTCACCTTTGGACTTTATACTTTGATGGGACATCAGCTTGATGCGGCAACGGTAGTATCCCTGTTTGCTAAATTCATGGTGTATACGGGGTGAACTTATATCTTGTTAGCAATTTGATCGTTCTCATATTTCAGCATTACTTTTCAGGTTTTCACTTGCCTTGCATTATTTAACAATTTAATCTCCCCACTAAACTCATTTCCTTGGGTCATTAATGGGCTAATTGATGTGAGTACTGCCTTCTGTCTTGACTGCAATTGTCATCTTTGTATTTTGTAGACCTTCAGATTAGTCACTTTCTCATGTTATAATCCAGGCTTTTATATCTTCTCGGAGGTTGAGCAAATATTTGTCCAGTTCTGAGTGTGAACTGGGGATGGAGAAGAAAGGATATCCTTCTCCTGAAAACATGGCTGTCATCATTTGTGATGCATGTTCAACATGGTCAAGCAGTGATGAAAAAGATTTGAGTTTGATTTTGGACAATGTTACTCTTCAAATACCAAAAGGTTACCTGGTTGCTGTTATTGGAGAGGTCAGATTTGTTGCCACAAATAAATTTACTTTCTATTTCTTACTCTCCACTTCGGCTTTACTCATAATCTTCCTTTTAGAGAGTAATATCATGAAGCATTGCTTCATGTAGATGAGCTGTTCAGCATCTATTCATGTTTTCTTATGAATTGCACACACCTTGGTAGATCCTTGGAAAAATATGGCAAGGGTTGGAATCAGTGTAATTTGAAACAAGCCATAGTGCAGGTTGGCATTGCTGTTGCCACCATCGTTCAAAGTCGCGGTCGCGGTCATGGCCCGGACCATTCCACATCAGTCTCGGCATGTCGGTCGCGGTCTCGACGTGACGCGAATTTTTGAAATATTTAATATTCTAAAAATTGTAAAAAATATGATAAACAAAAATAATTAAAAAATTAGTAAAAATAATAAAAATTCGAGTTGACTCGGGATGACTCGGAGTGATTCGGTGTGACTCAGCCGTTTCAACCCTTCACGGTGACGTCTTGACGAGTCAAGCATCTCGGAATCGTATCTTTCCGGTATCGTATTGGGAGGGCCCGAGACGGTGACGACTCGGCCGAGTCTTGGAACCATGGTTGGAATACGTCAACAAACTTTTTTGCTTCAATTTTACATCTAAAATGAAACACATGATACAGTGATTATACTTTCCTTTTATGTTCCAATGTCGATAGTATTTAATATTCTCAAAGAGAATATGTGCTTGTTGCAGGTTGGATCAGGTAAATCATCCGTGCTAAATTTGATTTTAGGAGAAATGAGACTTGTTATTGGATCAATACATCTGAATGGATCCACAACTTATGTACCGCAGGTTGACAAAGTTGTCCCTCTATTGGCATGTTGTAACTACAATGATTAAGAAAACTTCTTATCCTATCTTCTTTTGCAACAGATACCTTGGATTCTCTCTGGAACCATCCGTGATAATATTTTGTTTGGGAGGAATTACAACTCAACAAGGTAACCTCGTAACTTTCGATGGAAAAAGCTGAATTCTTTTTCAGTTTCTTTTTGGTAACATTGTGTTTACCGCATGTTTAACTTAGTCTTCTGCTTTATAGAAGTCTGACTGCCTGTGCTCCTGTGTGACTAAATTGTATTTTAATTTCTTTCATGGAGGGCTTCTTATATTATTTAACTTTTGCATCATTTCTTGGATCAGGTACTCAGATGTATTACACGCTTGTACACTTGATGTTGATATCTCCTTGATGATTGGAGGTGATATGGCGTGTATCGGAGAGAAAGGAATTAACCTGTCAGGTGGCCAGAGAGCACGTCTTGCACTTGCCAGGTAGACAAGTATCTTGAATCTGTTGTAATCAGCATGTCCTATGGAAATATTTGAAGCAATCATGGTACTGGGTCTGATCTCTGGTACTCCTTTTGACCAACAGGGCTCTCTATTGTGCCTCTGATATATACATGCTTGATGATGTTCTGAGTGCAGTAGATGCTCATGTTGCCTGCTCAATTTTGCATAATGCCATTCTTGGCCCTCTTATGAACCAGCAGACACGTATTCTATGCACACATAACATTCAGGTTTTATTACCCTCTCTTTCTCACATCTATCTATCTCTGTCTATTTTCTATCTATCTAAGTTGGTGTATGTGTTTTTTCCTATTATTGTAACAAACCAATGGGTCTGCCCAGAAATTTTCTCTGTTCTAGCTACAACATTATAGGACGAGTAATTGTAGCATCCACAGGGAAGAGGGTCGCCAGTGCCAGGCCCTTCAGAAAAATATAAAGTGCGTAAATTTTGGTAGGATTTTTTTGTTATGCGTGTGCTATTCTAGAAGGAAATCATGATCCCTTTATTGGTTGTGCTCGTAAACTGTTTAAAGTGTATTCAATTTTTCTGAAAATTCTGCTGATCATCATGATGAGGTAAAAGTTGTATTGATGAATTAAGTGAATTTCCTTAAAATATTCTCTGTCTTGGCATCTCTATTTGCATGTATCATCAATTAGAAGCACTTAAGCTCTTAAGGGTGAATAATATTTGGCATCTTCTATTTTGAATTACAGGCAATATATGCTGCTGATATGGTGGTTGAAATGGACAAGGGAAGAGTGAAGTGGGTGGGAACTCCATCTGACTTAAAGGTTTCTTCCTATTTGGCATTTCCCTCTATAGAGAACTGTAGTATTTCCTCCGAAGTTCAAGTAGAGGAAAGGTCATCTATCTCTGTAGAAGCCGAAGGAGGAGTAGAGGTGGACAATTCCTACAATTTGGAAGGAGGTCAAGGGACTACTGATGCTGAGACGAGGAAAGAAGGGAGAGTTGAACTTCTTGTATACAAGTGCGTGACTATTTCCATGATTGTACACTGCAATGAAGAAATTGAGTACTGCAAGTTGATGAGTTCAATGGTTTATTTCTCCTGTCTTTTACTGAAGTTATGCAGAATTTTCCGTTGGGTCTTATTACAATATTACCTTTTTTTTTGTCTGTGAGCAACTTGACAATCTATTAATTCTGTCTTCACAGAAATTATGCAGAATTTGCTGGTTGGTTCATTACGATATTAACATGCTTGTCAGCCCTTTTGATGCAATTTTCTCGTAATGGAAATGACTTGTGGCTATCATATTGGGTTGATACAACTGGAAGCAGTCAGAAAGACTACTCGACAACATTTTATCTGGTGATTTTTTAATTCCTTAGTATCATTATTAGTCTAGCAGAAGTGACTTCAACCAGAGCGTTATAACCTACATAAGAACTATCTCTATATTCCACTTATGAGAATAGTAGTGCAACTGTTTTCATTTGAAGAATTTCAAAAGGAATAACTTTTTCATCTGATCATAAAGAATTTGCCCTTCTTCTCTGGAACATGAGCTTTGCTTTCAAAGCAAAGTTCATTCTTGGGAAGGCTCAGATCAGTGGTTAGAAAAATTAATAACCAAGTTGTACTTGGACACTGTGTGATAGTATGAATCTGTTCTCACCTACTTCATCATTATAGAAGAAAGCATCCTTCAGCCAATGCCAATTCTAATACAGAGAAATAAGAGTGCTAATACATAAAGTGACAAACACGGAAATAGGAAGAGTTTGGATTTAAGCCTTTCCCTTTTCCATGGTTTTGGTATGCTAAACCTTTGTGGTAATGTTTCACAGAAGTTTAAAGTGAAACTATGTTGAATCTGAGATTTGACCATACTTGAACACTTTTACTGGTATTGCAGGGTATGCTCTGCATGTTCTGTTTGGTGAATTCTACACTAACTTTGGTGAGGGCATTTTCATTTGCATTTGGTGGCATACATGCTGCCATCCAGGTCCATGATCGCTTGTTGAATAAGCTTATCAATGCAAGTATTAGCTTCTTTGATCAGACACCTAGTGGGAGAATACTTAACAGGTAGCATGACTTAATCAATTAAAATAACACATTCCAGACTGCTATTGTTTGACAAAACTAATTTGTTTGCACAGATTTTCTTCGGATCTTTATACTATTGATGATTCTCTCCCATTTATTTTCAACATTCTCCTGGCCAATTTTGTTGGCCTGTTGGGAATTGCTATAATCTTGTCATATGTGCAGGTACAGAAATAGTTTCTTATAGATCCTTTTTACTTTATTTTGTTACTGTTACATGGATTTGATTTACTTAAAATGTTAAGTGGGAATATTTGTTTTACTAGGCTCAGTTCATTTTCAGGTCATTTTTTTGCTAGTATTGTTGCCTTTCTGGTACATATACAGCAAATTACAGGTAATTGTCCTATCTTCTGTACTATTATTTTGGAGAGCCATAATTCAGCTAACTAGTTATGCTTACAATTTGCTGTGACTGAGAGGAAGATCTGGAAATCAGATTAGCTCAATGTTTACTAGCTGAACTAGAGGAACGTATTCAAGTAGATAGTTTCAAATGCTCATAATTTTCTGCAAAAGTAGTTGGCATAATAATGGAACCATCATAGAGTTACTGTTTAAAAATGCAGTTAACAATTGGAAATTTAAGAAGTAAAAAATTGGTATTTTCCATCACGGGAGCAGGATTAAGTATTTCAGCTCATCTGAAAAAATTTGAATGCTTGCAGCATATATAGTTTCACTTCAAGCACTTTCTCAACTATGCTTGCTAATTTTGTACTTAATGTGATCACATTGAATGTCATCGCAGTCTTAATATGAATGTGATGAACCTTTTAGTAATTTTAACTAAATGATCTACTTTATGAACATCTAAAAATATTATTCATGAGGATGGGGATTGGACTACAATTAAGTGTTACCCAAAAAATATTTCTAATTGAAGATAATTCAATTTTAACGTAATTAAACATAAGTCTGCAGTTCTACTACAGATCAACATCACGTGAGCTGCGAAGGCTGGATAGTGTTTCTCGCTCACCAATTTATGCATCATTCACGGAGACACTGGATGGAGCATCAACTATTAGGGCATTCAGCTCTGAGGTAATGCGTATTAGCAAGTTCCAAATCTCGGTACTAACTGCTGTCAGTGTTGCATGATCTAAGTCCATTGTTCTATTAGATCCTTCACGTAATGTTTAGACCTGATTATCAAATCTCCTGTACTTGGCAAGGCCTCGAAGAATGGGATTGAATGGCTTTTGATGCATTAATTACTCAAGAATTTGCTTTTAGTTTCTAGATTCTATATGAGTACACGTTTTTTTTTTGTTATTCAATGACAGATCTAAAAGTCATTTGTTTGTTTTTGTGGCCAGGACTTTTTCTTCCTCAGATTCATTGAGCATATAACAGTATATCAAAGAACTTCTTACTCTGAGGTGACAGCAAGTCTGTGGCTTTCCCTGCGCCTTCAGGTATATACATGAAATTCTTATTAGACAATTACTTGTACAAGGTCTTATTATATTTTTTTTTTATATAGTTCGGAAAGGAGAATCCAATGCTTGATTGTAATTTATGTTTTGAATATATGCTTGTATTCATCAGAACTTTGCAGCTCAACATTTTAATACTTTTACGACTCTTGCAATCACTCCAACCTGCTAAAGTCAATTTAATCCATGACTTATTTCAGTTGTTGGCAGCTTTTATTGTCTCATTTGTTGCTGTGATGTCTGTTGTTGGATCTCAGAGACTTCTCCCCATCACTTTAGGCACTCCAGGGCTGGTGAGTGTTAGAGCTTTGGCTTGCCTTCTTTTCCTAAAAGTTATGCATCCAATGTTAATTTTTCTGCTTATTCACGAAAATGTCAAGCATGATGTTTGGAGGAAAATCTGCAAACACTAATTTACAATGTCTCTCTTGACATCAGGTTGGCTTGGCTCTCTCATATGCAGCTCCGATCGTATCTTTACTTGGAAGCTTTTTGACAAGTTTCACGGAAACAGAGAAGGAGATGGTTTCTGTGGAGAGGGTTCTTCAGGTAAATTAGTTTGAAACAGAGGAAGCATACATATACGTATCTCCATACTTGAATTTATCATTCTGTCTTTTCATTTCAGTATATGGACATTCCTCAAGAAGTAGTTAGAGACGAACAATTGTATCTGAATTGGCCATCTCAAGGGGAGATCCAGTTCCAGAATGTGACACTCCGATATATGCCTTCTCTGCCTCCTGCATTACGTGGTGTGTCTTTTATTATTACAGGCGGAACTCAGGTTAGTCCACCTTTGTAGTTTTTCTTTCCCTTCAAGAAAAACTACATTTAATTCAATTTGGTTTACATTTGAAACAATCCTTTGTAGTAATAAAAATTCAAGCTTTTAGTTTTAAACTAACGTTCTATATAAACCTACAAATTTTATATTTTAGGACAACCTCTACGTATTCTTTTATTTTACAATTCGCCACCTCTCCCCCTCCCCTCTCCTAATGCTAAATCTTGGTTCTGCCACTGATTGATATTATATTATTCAGGTTGGAGTCATTGGAAGAACAGGTGCGGGAAAATCAAGCATTTTGAATGCCCTATTTCGCTTAAATCCAATCAGCGGAGGTTGTATTTTAGTGGATGGAATTAACATAGCTGAGATTTCCCTAAGAGACCTTCGTTCTCATTTGGCTGTCGTTCCCCAGAGTCCATTCTTATTTGAAGGATCATTAAGGTACACTAAGTTAATTATCATACGTAGATGTTCCTTCAATACCTTTTTTTTTTTTTTTGGCAAACGAGAGGTTTTGAAACCAAAACTTCTTACTTACAATTCCTCCCATCTTAACACTCAACTCAACCCTCCCCAAAATACTTACATGTTATTCAGCAATACTGTTGCAATTATTATTAATTTTCAGGGACAATCTAGACCCATTGCACATAAGCGATGATAGAATGATTTGGAACATCCTCGAGAAATGTCACGTAAAGCAAGAAGTAGAAGCAGGGGGAGGGCTGGACATGCATGTAAAGGAGTCCGGAATATCATTCTCTGTGGGGCAACGGCAGCTCCTTTGCCTTGCACGTGCACTTCTCAAATCTTCTCAGGTAGAACAATGAGAGTGTGTGTGCTAGAAGGAACTTGTATGCGTACTGATGATACTGAACTTTCAGGTGTTATGTTTGGATGAGTGCACTGCCAATATAGACACTCAAACATCTGCAAAACTACAGAACGCTATAGCTAGTGAGTGCCGAGGATTAACAGTAATTACGATTGCACATCGTATCTCAACAGTTATGAACATGGACAATATCCTGATTTTAGATCAAGGAATCCTGGTATGCTCAGGTTCTTTCTGTAAATCTAATTTTCCTGATAGGAAACTCAGAAATATGAATCTAATCTTTCTTCATCCTTCTTTAGGTTGAGCAAGGGAATCCAAATAGTCTTCTAAATGATGACTTATCCAGATTCTCAAGTTTTGCAAAAGCATCGAAAATGTGACGGCCTGCATTGCCTGTGTTGTATTCAAAACCAGCACTGCTAGAACGAACTATTTAACAGTTAGGGTTTTCTGTTTGTGCACGTTTCTTTGTATCAGTGATATTTGTGGTTCATGACAAAGAGCCGACTTCGGTATGAATAATAACAGTATTGCTGTATGAGACTCAAATGAACGATGTATTATTAGATTCCTAGTCAAATGTAAGCCCGTCCAATTACTTTATGCTGGCTAGAGAGAAATTATCCGTTGACACAGACTAGTTTGATTTTCCCAAATGCTGATTTCCGCCTCTTTATGTTTGTTGTGTTACATCAGTTTTGCATCCAAATGTCCCGTGAAATTGTCAGTTCTGGAGAAGGTTGGTGAATATGAAACCATAGAGAAAATAAGTACTTCCCACATCCCTTCAGTTACCTGTCTTCTCACTTGCGGGTGTATAGGCACCTCCGTCTGATGTTGTTGATGATGTCTTTGAAATGGCCTAAAACTTTTGTCATAGCAAACATGAAAAAGCTGATAATCTTGCAAGTAAATGTCTCGGTAGGCAGAGTTACTTTCCTTTCATTCTCATCTTTCTTTTTGTCTAATTTCTTGTTGTGGCACAAATTAATTTGGACATAAAAATAGTTCTGGGTGTATCTTTATGTGCAAAAGACTGATATTCGTTTCAATTGAATATTGAAATGATCCTTGGATATGGTGCTGAAAGCCACGTTTGGTCATTCTGTGCCATGCATCTCGTGCCCTTTTCCCCTTACTTTATACCGTATGTTTGCCTAGCTATAAATTTGTGAATGTAATTTCTTTTGAGCATGCTTTCCCGCATGGTGCCAAAAGAAAAGCTCATCCGGACTTTCAGAAGGTAGCTAACCAGTTAAGTTATAATACTAATATAACTGCCTTTTATACACAGGGTTACTTAAATCATAGCGTTATTGGAAATGTGGTCCTAATTCTTGGTGAAATGAAACCGAGGTCTCCCAAACCTTATATCCGTCTTAAAGCTCTAAAGCTGCCTGGATTCTTTGGGGGTCATCTGCGTGCTGATTTACTTACAGTTTTATTAGCTCCATTATTGTTGCTGGACGAGTTCTTTAGCCGAAAGGATTGAATTAAGACATCTGTACGAGAATTTGCCCAAACATGCGGAAGCGGTCGACTCTGATTGTGACGTGTTGAGTTCTGAAAAGCATAGAACTTTCATAATGATGAACCCAAATTCATGTTTTGTCTGTGTATAGACAACTTGAGATTGTCTCCACGAAACATTGTCCGCTTCCCCGTTTTGTTTCCCGTTTTCTTGTTTTGGTGTCTTGCGATGGAGAATGAAAGCAGTTGCTCTCACTAGTACAATGGCTTTATGTGTTTTTCACTTTATCAAAATCTGAACTTTGTAGTCTTATTAGCTGTCAAGGGCCCAAGGCTTATTGTTTTTTGTGTTCATAACAATTTCTTAATTTTTCTTTTTTCTTTTTTTTTGGTTTTGTTTATTGTTTGAGCTTATCGGATCCCTCAGAAAGATCAATGAAACTTATCTTAGATAGAAAACAATTCTAGATAATTTCGATTTAAACACTGTACAGTTTGGAAGGGGTCGTTCCAGGCAAAAATGCATCGCCATTAAATGTCTCGTGGATCAACAAATGTAACTGAGGAAGAACAAGCTCGAGATTTAATCCAATCCTGAGGTTCAAAGCTCCCGCTTTCTTGTCCCTCTTCCTTTGCCACTGCGAGTTTCTTTATGCACCAAAGATCATCCCATGAAAACCTTTTCCAGTGCGGAATAGCCTCTTTAACAGGATCATTTTGGTTTACCTCGGCTACCAAGATGCCGCAACCCCTATCATGCTTTGCCATATTATGGGCGAATGAACAAAGTGACCTCATCAGATAAGAGCCATGAGGACCTTCCATGTGAAGGCCATACAAAAAATAGAGTCCAAACTGTCTGAATATATTAGGTATTGAAGGTAACCTCAGCCACGGAAGAAAAGCGTCTACCGCCCTACTAGCCACGCTGCACGCGTATTTTAGGGAGGAAACACCCTTTACCTTCAGCTTGAACACTTCTTTGGTGTTCCATATGCTGAGTATGGCAAAGCTAGGTGGAAAAGTGTCAGATTTAGGGTCCCAATTGGAGAGGTATCCTTTTGGCAAGGCCACGAAGGTGCCAAGACTAAGTTTGTTATTCAGTATCATATCTACATCCTCAGGAAAGAATTCTGAACTTGCAAAAATCCGTCTATACACTAATGTTGCTAGCTCTGGAGAGACTCGAATCAGTGCTATGCTCGAGCTTAGTGACTTGTCATGAGCATGAATAGGTTGAACGAGAACTGTAGGGCTCCTGAATTTGATGTAGTTAAACTTTATGGTAAACAAATTTAGGGAAGGCTGATTGCTGCATTCGGTGGCCATGTATGCGTAATCCGCACCATTCTTTCTACACCATTCTTCTAGTTGTTGAACTAGTTTTGTACCAATACCGAGCCGCCTGCATAAGAAGAATTATTTTATTTGAACAGTAGATGGTCTGACAAAGAATTCTCCACTAATAAAAAAAATTACAAGGTTTGCAATAAAGAAGTGTGGATAATTATTCTAGTCTCCCCACTTGTACTATTTCGTTTTGGAAAGTCATCGATGATGTGATTTCATTATGTAAAGCAGGTGACATTTTCTAAAATTATCACTAATGGGGTTGATCCATAGCTGCTTTTGGGGGAGATGTTGTACGGAATATGTTCCAAAAAAAGTTTTGTCAGAATAAAATAATGCGAAGCACATTCAGGAGTCCAATGGACGACTTCTCGAGAATGGAATCAGGAGAATTATGGTAAGTTGCAAGAATGATTTGGTGCAGTAGTGCAGAGACATTTTGTATCAGATGATGATTTAGATGGGACTAGACAACTAAACAGTGGGCTTTATTATTCTTGCCACGCAGTATTATCATTCAAGGGAGATAATTATTATGATGATGATATTTCTTTAGTGTGGAATCTAATTGTCACTTGGAAGAAATTAATCAGTTGGGAGCTTCGTGGCCCATGCACCAAGAAACTAGTAAAGAGGTTTCGTTATCCTTTTCTTTTCTGCATACAATTCATGCACATATATAGGGACACGGGATGATCGATCGGCCATAATAATATATATGGAGAGAAAAGTTTTAGAACAGTGAATGTTAATTAAAATATCCCATCATTTCATAGGCGAATGTTCACAATGTAGAATGGTAACATATATATGCGAGTTCTGTGTAGAGCATTAATCGAGAAGTTATGATAATTAACCTGTGTGATTTTTGCAGCATGAAATACGTACAAGTGAGTAGTATTATCCCTAGCTTCTTTACTTGAGAAAAAGATGTCTTTCAAAAAGAGAGAGAGAGAGAGAGAGAGAGAAGAAGAAGAAGAAGAAAGAAATACCTGTGTGCAGTGGAAACCCTTAATCCAAGAATACAAGCCAGTTTGACATAGGCAGGAAACCGGCCGGAGGGTTTCTTTCCTTTAGTAACAGATTTTAAGCAACCCCTAATAACACCAACAATCCGTCTTTCAAATCCATATTCAGCTACCTGTTGTGTTGTCACAGCATGAAAATATTGACAATAGCCAAGTTAATTACACAAAATCCAGATATATATATATCACGCCATGCATGAAGAAGCCATGCACCACTATATTATCATCATCTATGTCCACTTGTTAATCATTTCATTAATGGTCAGCGTGGAATAGTAATAAAGTTTGAAATCAAAAGGATGCAATTCCGTCAATGAGTAAAAGCATGCATGCGTAATTACTAATAACAAGTACTCCACTATATAATGAGTAAAATCCAGATATATCTGGTGGACTCACTCAAGAGAGTTAGGAAATTGATGAGTTGAGCGTTACCAGCATGATGTGGGAGGTGAAGTTGCGGATGCGAGCAGTAGGATCGCCCATGAGGTCTGTGACAACCGACGGCTTCCCGGGTTTTCCGACCTCGTACTGCCTCTCCAACTCCTCCACCGCCGCCTTATCTCTTTCTCCATCGTAGACTCTCACCACCACCAGTACTGGCTTTTCTCCTGGTGTTGGATTTGGAAAACTCTCAGCTGCTATTTTAGTTGACATTTGTATAATTAGGAGCTGAAAGGGTAGAAGTAAATCAATGCAAACAAGCTTATGGATTGTGGCTTATTTATATATAACCATCTGGATAGATAGCAAGAAGGCAGCTTTGGAAGTTCGACCGTAGGTCTTTAATTAGTCCTAAACATGACATGGGAATGTGGAGTGTCTATCCACAAGTCTATATATTTTCGCATGTGCTTTTTGGGGAATGGTGAGTGTTTTTATCTAGGCAGTGTGTATCCAATAATTGGTCCAATTTTGATCTCGGCACTGGGGTCTAACTATATATATATATATATGTGGAAGTGTGTGGCCATTTATTTGTAAACATATTCTTCTCCCTACTTGATTAACTTTTGGCTTTTGTAAATGTGAAGTTGTTAAAGTTCTTCCTTTTCACTACACGGATTGTGCAGCTTGACATATTTCATTTTATGTTGGGCGCACTACTCATCCACCAACTAGTATTTGAATCACTGGCTCTTGGCAAATGTGCTTTAATTTTATCATTCACATCACTAAGATTTGGTTAGAAATGTTTTTTTTTTTTTTTGGGCAAATTCCACTTTATCCCTCGTGATTTAATATTTTTTTACATAATCCCCCTATGGTTTCAAAAACTATACATAACCTCCTCATGGCTTGAATTAAAGTATCAAAGTGACGGAAATGATTACTCGTAACGGAGTCAGTTAAAATTTCAAAAATGCCCTTTTATAAAGTTAAAAATTATTTATTAACCAAGGGGGTTATATGTATGCTTTAAAAATCATAAGGAGGTTATATGGTAAAACATAAAAATCATACAGGATTAGTGTGTCATGTATTTATAAGGATAATTTCGATATTTTTAAAAGTTCCGTCACGAATGACTATTTCCGTCACTTTGACACTTTAATCCAAATCATGATAAGGTTATGTATAGTTTTTGAAATCATAAGGGAATTATGTAAAAAAAAAAAAATACTAAACCACAGGAGGAGGGTAAAATGTAATTTGCTCCTTTTTTTTTCATGAATTATCTAGTTATGTGTACATATACCCGGCCCATATGGTACCTTATAAGCTGAAGTCCTCGTTGTCGCCTTGAGCATTATCAGATTGATCATGGCAAATTAAAAAATGCAGCTTAATTATTACAGCATTTCTGGATCTTTTACAATAATCCCTTTTAATGCACTTCTTAGTTTTTTCATTTCTCTGGAGCAGCGGATTGAGAGAAATCAGATACTCGTGTATAATTTTAAGAAACATTATTGAGAATGAGTATGCTTTTTCTTTACCCTCCCTCTGAAAAAATCACAAATTTCTGTTTCCCTTTTCTGCTGCTGCCTGTGATATTTCATAATTAAGCCTTTTTATACAAAATTAAAATTAATATATATATATACAAATAAAAAAAAAAAAAGAAACCCCAAGAACTTGTTTTTATCATTGCATCACTTTGGTAGGGTCAATTATTGGGTTCGAGTTGAGTCTGTAGAATAATGGCCAAGAAAGGGTTTATTGGTGGACATGTGGATGGCTCTCGGGAGCATTCCCTGATGATCGCATTATCTTATATTATTTAAAAAACATGAGAAACGCTTAAAATTCTTCCAATCATCAAGCGAAACGCGTACCTTAAAAAGAATGGTGAGGCGCACAAAGGGGACAGATGTTGGATGGCTGAGATTATATAGAGAATTCTTGCGCTGTTAGTTGCAAAGTAGTAAGAATTCCTCTGTCGAATAAAATTGTTTTGGTCCTCGAACGGCTTTATCTTCCTAAGCCAAAGCCAGGGGCGACGCAAGCACAACGAATTCTCCACTCACAACAAAGACTGAAGCCACCAATTTTAGGAAGTTTCCTGTGGATAACGTACTACTATTAACTGTTCATACGCACGATTCTCTTTGTTCTTTCCCTTTCCTGTTTGTGTAATCAACATACTAATACTGCATGCATATTTTTTGATGCAAGAATGCATGCAGGAAACAATCAATTTATGGTTCTCAAGTCAATCAATCTTTCTTGATACAAGCATTTGTAGGTTGGTGGATAAAACATTTGTAGGTTGCTTCATGGAAATACACCTTTCTATTTCATGACATGAAGAATGTATTGGCAATAACTTTTCCAGCATCATTTGTATGTCTATATTTACGAATGCTTTATGGGAGATATGGAAATTGATTGACCACAATAAATTGACAGAATATTTCAACTTGTAAATTCCCCACTCATAAATCATAAAGTTAAATCTTGAAAAAGTATGATAGGGAAGTATGAAGGGATACGTTTCGCAGCCAGATGAAAAGGGAGGAAGAGGATCTACAGCACAAATTTCTACCATCTAACAATCTACTCTCTACAGTATATTCTTTCTTTGTTCAACGTCATTTTCTACAGTACCTAGTGAGCTAGGAGCCCTTTTAAAGGTTCCCTCTGATTAATTTTGTTCTCTCATCATGAACTGCTGCAAATAATGCCGCCCAGAATTCTCTCGTGGAATCGTGGCAAACAAGGTTGACAAAGTGGAAGAAGATGATGAAACTTAAGCTTGATATGAATGATCTCTAAAGAGGCGATCGAGATTTTATTCGGCCATACACAGTTGAGTTTAAATTGTTCCATCCAACAAACTGGTTGGTTTATGTCATTTTCTGTATTATCATAGGTGTTTTCCATGATCATATTATGGCAAGCAGACGTGACACAGTAGCATTTTAGTTGATGTAAGAAACAATGCAGGAAGATGATATAGTTCTTGAAGATACTACTGAATGAAGCTGGAAAATGCGTTCACTTCCACTCACAAAAATATCACCACATTGTTGGTAATTAAGAAAAAGAAAAAGGAATCAATGAAGAGTTCAAACAGCAAAACAAAGTCCTTCTTCTCTGATAATAGTTGTATTGTAATAGAAATGCACATCCCAAAAAAAGCGAAAAGGGTCCGACATCCTACCAGTTTTCATATGCAAACATTTTCATTCCATGGTCATAAAATAAAATGAAACAATCCCTCACATTTGCATATTATTCTTTCTTTATCCTTTCTCCATTAAGAGATCAATATGGGTTCATTTAGATCATATTTTCATGAAAATTTTTATAATATTTTTCATGATATGATGTGTGTAAAAATAAAAGATGATTGAGAAGTATATAAGAAATATCTCAATTTTTTCCCAATAATGTCCAAAAATTGCTTATCCATACAAACTAATTATGACTAAGATCATGAGGCAAAAAAGTGGCCACAAATGAGATTAATGACTAAAGATCTTACTTCACTTTAATGGCTAGATTGGGAGTTTAGGGTAGAAAAGTAAAGAAAAGAAACCTTAAGTTATAAAAGAAAAGAAAATAAGAGATTTTGATGTTGTTTGGGAATTTAAAGAAAAAGGTGGAAAGATTTTGAATATATATGTCATTAAAAATTTATTCAATAACCATTTAAGAACACAATTGGCATTTTGAAGAAAAAAAAATTATAGGCACTCTTCCACTTTTCATCCAAATCAGCCCAAAATGGGCATAAAACTTTTCTCTACTGTAGTGTTAAAACAGATCTAGTTAAATCAGTTCATTTCCTTTAACAGATCTAGCTTTCTTTTCTGACATCAAGAATCTCCTCAAAGATGGAAAATTGATTTCCCGTATCACTTTCTTTTCTTTTCTAGCCAAATTTCTCTCCTCTCAAACGCACTGTAAATGTTTTAGGAACCAAGAAATGTAGAAGACTAGAGAAGGATAGTTTTGCAAATATGAGGGACCATTTATGCAATTTATTCTCAAACGGAAATATGATTTAATGGGCCAGGAAAGCTTTTCTATTATAACTAAATCTGATTGAATGGGCCAACAAGTCAAATCGTTCGAGACACAACATCTAGCCCACCGGTAGGAAGCATCCAAAACTCCCAGCCCATGGCAACCCCAGGACAACAACGTCTCAAAATCAGTTTCTTCGCCCAGATTGATGAAACAGTCGAACGAATTGAGCTCAGAAATTAAGGAAGGAATCCTGGTGGATAGTAACAGTACTTCGATAAAGGAAAAATTATGGGTTTGCTGGCTTGCTTAGGGGTGATATCACCATTCCCATTTTACTATTGGCTGTGGACTCAGCCTCAGACATGGGTAAATCTATGCGGGAAAGGGAGTGACCCCTGCAAAGTTATGGCAATGGTGTCTCATTTTCTGAAGTTGGTTCAGTTTGCATCTCTGCTTTCCGTTTCAACGCTTTCTTGGCCGCCTCCTTTCTACTTCTGGCCCCTCTTCATATTCGGCCAGTTCCTAAATTTCAGGTTCTTCGGCTTTGTCCATTTGCCTCATATTATGTAGCTTTGTAAATGTGCAGTCATTTAAGTCTTTGATATTGGAAATGCTGTTGAAGTTTGAGATTTTGAGGAATTGATTGAGATCCCAGATGGAAACTTTTAATCTAATATGGATTTTCATATGCGTTTTTTTATCTAGAAATGCTGTGAATGTTTGAATGATGGAGAATCATTTGATGCCCAGATTGAAGATTTTTCTTTATCTTTTCTGAGAAATGTTCATTCTTTATTTTCTTTGAAAATAATTGTTCTTTCTACGTCAATAGGAGGAAGGTAGAATAAGAGTTTTTGGATTTTGTAAAGGGGTTGGTGGTGTTTGGCCTATTGCTGCGATGATCTGTTTTAACACTTTGATGTTCGTTTGATGGCTTGAAGTCATATAGAAGTTTAGCGTGGCTTTAGTTTTTGGAGAAAATAGAAGTTAGTTATAGCCTTACCGTGCTTCAGGTGCCCCCAATTTTACCTGTATGCATGCTTAGAAATAGTATGAGTACAAATGTGTCTCTACATAAACTGTGATTTTGTGTCATTAATAGATAACCAAATTATCATGTCTCAAGTTTTACATTTGGAATCAGCCTTCTAGTAAAATTTGATGAACAAGTACATGCCAAGGTTTGGCGCTGAAAAGGCGAGGTATTAGAAGTTTAATTTTATTCCTGAGAAGAAAAGAGAAGAAAGATAAGTGCTGGCTTTTAACTAGAATTTGTTCCTTATGCCATCAAGCAAGATGTTTTCTTGAGTCTCTAGATGGAATAGTATAGCTACAAGCTGGAGGAATAGGTTCATAGATTAGTCCCCTTTTACATACTTCACCTACATGTTCTAGGAAAAACCCTTGAACTTTCAACAAATTAATCAAGTCACACTAGGGGAATGATCTTTCTATACTGCATATGTAGAATAGAGATTGTGATCAACTTAAGTTACGCTCTGTTCATCTGTCATTTGATTAAATACCTGAATTGCAGGATTTGATAGCTATAGGGATTTTGGTGCTGGATTTAGCCTAAGGAGGAATGCTATTTTGAAAAGAGGAAGAGATGCTACTAAACAATGACTTCAACAACTTTTCCGGATATCTGAGATAGAGGCAGAAAATGTAAATGAACAGGAAAACACAGACGTAAAAGAGACAACTAAGGTAGAAGAGTAATACTGCAGTTTATCAGATGCTGTCACTTCTCTTGTGGTGTCATAAATTAGTATTCAGAGCAATGGACTTAAAAGAATATGGCCTCTTGGCTGTTGGAATCCAAAAACTTGTTCTCAGTGATAATTGGGAAGTTGGAAAATCAAAGACCTATTTAAACAAAGTTGATTCTATATGTGGATTCAGAACACATTCTACAAGTTAAGCTTCAGAAATTTGTTCTATAGGATAACTTTCCTGTGTGTGAACTGTGAAGGACAGGAACTTGGAGGTTGATT
Organism: Coffea eugenioides; assembly: GCF_003713205.1. Taxonomy (NCBI): domain Eukaryota; kingdom Viridiplantae; phylum Streptophyta; class Magnoliopsida; order Gentianales; family Rubiaceae; genus Coffea; species Coffea eugenioides. The sequence goes on along the minus strand of NC_040038.1, from coordinate 3,902,567 downwards.
AAGATCATCAATGGAGCCAAGTATTGTTAGTATTTGATCCAAAATGCATGGATGATATCTATTTCATTTGCTGTTAATTAATTTGGCGTTGTATGTTTGATTACTAATATTTTTGCCACAATCTGTTAAAACACACAATTGAATGCAGGGTATATCAACTGCTGGGAGAATCAGGAACTTACTATGGGGTTCGATTTGGAAAGACCATCCCATGGGTGACAGACTTTCCTTTTGGAGTTATCAAAGATCCACAGTATGTTGGTAGTGTTATGAGTCTTCTTGCTTGTCTGTCTTGGGTTCCATACCTATATATCCTTTTATGGGTCCTGGGTTATGCGTTCATGATACATCGGGAATCTAAGGAAGACCCAAGTACTCGTGCAGAGGCTATTTCTTAATCGCTAATCTGCTGATTGAAGAAATAAGTGCTGAAGAAATTTTGACCCGTATTGCACAATACTTGTATGGTCCCTAGGGACCCCTAACCATGAGTTTTGTTTTTCATTTACTTCTTGATAGGGCCGAATGCGAACATAGTAATTGAACATTAGAATGCCTTTTCAAGTCATCATTTCCCTTTTTCTTTTTCTTTTTCTTTTTTTTTTTGTATTGGGGTGCCAATACTATTGCATTTTAGTGGTTCCAATTTGATGCATGTCTTAGACTGAATAATGAACTGCTACTAGTTTTTACAGCTTGAGTTTCTGACCAGCTAATAGATAAAAAAATTTATCTATTCAAGCCTTTAAATCTTCTTCTTCTTCCTTCTGAAGGCT